>NC_139461.1:142518333-143164166 GCF_057233095.1 Heloderma suspectum | reverse complement strand
GGTGATTTCTCTAATTGCATTATGCTTTTAAACGCTGGGTTTCCACTTACTGCTCTATCTAATAGGAATGTTTCAACTGTATCTGTTGTCAGTTAAGTATTCAGTAACGTTCTATTTTAAAATTACAGGTCACTTTTGTCTTTGGCAACATTCTCAATGTATGGTGTGGCAGATCAGGCCTGTTTGAGCTCCCACTGCCTTTGTCTTGGATTTCTGGATCTACTTATAGACAGGGTCACCACAGCCCTTTACAAGTGACAGCTCATGTTGGTCGCACAGAGCAGCTGCTACAGCTGTGTTTGCACACCTGCGCTCTCCGTGGCAGTGCATTGAAGGAAAATCTTGGTTGCTGCCCCATAATGCCTCCACATGAGTTAAAATCTTCTATGAAAATGCCCCCAAAGCAGCAGGGGCAGCAGATGAGGCAGTGTAGTTTGGAATTCCCCACTGCTGGGAGCTATAAAAAAGGACGGATGGACAAACACACATTCAGGACCAACAGAGGAGGGATGTAGTACAGTCAGAAACCTGAAATTTGTGTGTGTGCTCTGCAGGTTTGGGTGAAATGGTATCAGACCACTACCACCAACAGTTCCTATGAGCTCTGCAGACACTAACCCAGCAATCTGTGACAAATTGGACGTGACGGGGGCTGTGCCGTGTTTTTAAACACAGAACTGCCCAGACGGGGGTATGCTAGGGGGGCTGCCCCCCCCATTTTCTCTGCCCTCCTTAATTTTTTTTACAGTCAAATAATTTTTTTAAGAACTTTACAATTTTGCCTTTTTACAGCCTGCAAACCAGATGAACTGCAGTTCATAGTGTTTATTAAAGCCTTAATGCATAGGAAAGATTTAGTTTATTGGGCTCTGGTTTACACACTACTGAAAGATAACAATCGATACTATGTTGGAGTGTTTGATTTGGCCTATTTTGTAATTAATCTGAAATGTTATTACGTTAGTATCAGTGAAATTAGTTGGTTATGACTGTAATTAGGTACTATGATAAGGATGCACTGGTATGCCTTTTTGTGGAAAAGCGGCATATAAATTAAATGAAGATCATGATGAACTGCCCCCTACTTTTTGGTGCCCCCCATCCCTGACCTTTTAGGCTGGCTACAAGCCTGAAATGGCCCCAAATCATGTAGGAAGGAAGATGGTGGGGCACGTGATTTTAGCAGCACGATGGGGTTTATATATTTATAATATTCCTTGGCCACCTTTCAGGGCAGAAGCCCTCCCAAGGTGGCTTACAACAATAAAATGGGCATGGGGGTGAGGAGTGCACAGTTGACTCCTGCAGCTTTCCTCCATGCATCTTGTCTCCTCCAGCACTCATGTTGTCATTGAAACCCTAATACTGCAAGGGACGGGAAAAAGGGCTACAGGAAGGTATGTTGTGGAAATGGGGAGAGCTTGGCATCCTCCCCATGTTCCCCCTTTTGCTGTAAGAGCCAGCCAGCCCCTCTCTTTCTACATGGTTATTGCAGGGGAGTAGTTGTGTCTTTAAACTCGCAGAGCCATGTTGTCACATCTACTTTGGCCTCTTAGATACCGATTCCTCATCTTCAAAATACTCCTGTAGCCAATGTTTCACTTCACTTCAATAACATCTGCATTTTATAGCTACACTTTGTATTTTTAGACTCCCGTGCCAATTAAATGTTACATTCCCATGCCAACGGCAATGGAACTAATTGCCAAAAAATCCCCAAGGCTAGTCATTTAATAGAATTCATCTCAAATTAGGAAAGATCCTGATCCAGAGTGAAGATAAGGGAAGTTGATCACTTTAGTGATGTGTGAGAAAATGGTCAGAGTGAAGTGGCTATTTTTGCCAGCTAAGGAACACTGTGGCTCTCTACCCCACCCCACACCCAGCACTCTCAGAGCAGGACACGAAGAGAAAACACTATGGCTCAGTATCACACCCACAGCTGAACCTGTTCCTTCATTCGCTTCCCTTGGAGACTGCCCAGGCCTGTGGTTTTGGCCTGAACATGAGGAACACTCAAGAGTACCTCAGTCTGTATATATAAAACGTATGTGTGATATGCGTGTGCACGCGCGTGGCTGTCCACCCAACACCACATACACCTGAAGATCCAAAGGAAGTTGCCCGCCCAGATCTAAAGAGAACTTATAGTGTCATTAATATCTATGATTATTCTGAAATAATAAATTAAGCCTATTCTTTCAAAGCTTATTTTAAAATAAAATGTAGAACAATTATTCTGAAATCATTTTTGGGTTTTAGTTTTAACAACTTTGAAAAGAACTGGGCTTTCAATTTTTCCCCTTTGCATTTATTTTCACTTCATAAGAACAAGGAAAGGCCAAGGAAGAACCTTCTTTGAGTAACAGAAGGCCCATCATCAGTTCACAATCTTTGGCGGTCGTGCAACTTTGTGAACTGCCCAGAGAGCTTTGGCTATTCCGCAGTATAGAAATTGAATAAGTAAATAAATACCACTGCTCCTCCATTCAAATTCTCTATGTGTGAGTGTACACAAACACACATATATGTGTCAGAGAGAAAAAGAAATGCAGGGGAGAGGGATGCTGTCTTCCTGCTAGAGAACTGAGACCACTGTCAACTCTCTCAGTGCGTGCGTGTGCGTGATTTACTATATACTGGAGGGAGGGAAGATGATGATGATGATGATGATGATGATGATAGATAGATAGATAGATAGATAGATAGATAGATAGATAGATAGATTTTGACTTTACAATGTGCTACCTCAAGTACCTGAGGTGGTATGCCTATGCATGCCTATGTACACCAGTTGGTAGGGAACATGGCTAGGAGGGTGCTGTTGCACTCGTGTCTTGCCACTTGTGTCCTGCTTGTGGTTCTTGGTCGACAGGTGGTTGGCCACTGTGTGAACAGGATGCTGGACTAGATGGAGCCTTGGTCTGATCCAGCAGGGCTCTTCTAATCTTCTTATGTTCTTACAATCTATGTTGTTGTTGTCGTTGTTGTTGTTCAGTCTTCAAGTCGTGTCCGACTCTTCGTGACCTAGGCCACAGCACGCCAGGCCTTCCTGTCCTCCACTCTCTCCTGGAGTGTGCTCAAGTTCATATTCATTGCATCGGTGATGCTATCTAGCCATCTCATCCTCTGCCATCCCCTTCTGCTTTTGCCTTCAATCTTTCCCAGCATCAGGGTCTTTTCCAGGGAGTTTTCCCTTCGCATTAGGTGGCCAAAATATTTGAGCTTCAGCTTCAGTATCTGTCCTTCCAATGAGCACTCAGGGTTGATCTCCTTTAGGATGGACTGATTGGACCTCCTTGCAGTCCAGGGGACTCGTAAAAGTCTTCTTCAGCACCACAGTTCGAAAGCATCAATTCTTCGGCGCTCAGCCTTCCTTATAGTCTCACAGCCATACATTACTACTGGGAAAACCATAACTTTGATTATATGAACCTTTGTTGGCAAGGTGATGTCTCTGCTTCTTACTATGCTGTCTAGGTATGCCATAGCTTTCCTCCCAAGGAGCAAGCGTCTTTTAATTTCATGGCTATAGTCACCATCTGCGGTGATCTTGGAGCCCAAGAAAATAAAATCTGTCACTGCTTCCATTTCTTCCCCTTCTATATGCCAGGAAGTGATAGGGCCAGATGCCATGATCTTAGTTTTTTTAATGTTGAGTTTCAAACCAGCTTTTGCACTCTCCACTTTCACCCTCAACAAGAGGCTCTTTAGATCCTCTTCGCTTTCAGCCATTAGGGTGGTATCTTCTGCGTATCTGAGGTTGTTGATAATTCTCCCGGCAATCTTAATTCCGACCTGTAATTCATCCAACCCGGTATTTCTCATGATGTACTCTGCATATAAGTTAAATAAGCAGGGTGACAATATGCAGCTTTGTTGTACTCCTTTCCCAATTTTGAGCCAATCGGTTGTTCCATGTCCGGTTCATACTGTTGCTTCTCGACCCTCGTACAGGTTTCTCAGGAGACAGGTAAGGTGGTCTGGTACTCCCATCTCTTTAAGAATTTGCCACAGTTTGTTGTGATCCACACAATCAAAGGCTTTAGCGTAGTCAATAAAGCAGAAATAGACATTTTTCTGGCATTCTCTTGCTTTCTCCATGAAACAGCGAATGTTGGCGATTTGATCTCTAGTTCCTCTGCCTCTTCAGAACCCAGCTTGTACTTCCGGTAGTTCTCCGTTCACATACTGCTGAAGCCTAGCTTGTAGGATTTTGAGCATAACTTTGCGGGCATGTGAAATGAGCGCAATTGTACGGTAGTTTGAACACTCTTTGGCATTGCCTTTCTTTGGAATTGGAATGTAAACTGACCTTTTCCAGTCTTGTGGGCACTGTTAGTGTTCCAAATGCGTTGGCATATTGAGTGCAGCACTTTAACAGCATCATCTTTTAGGATTTTAAATAGCTCAGCTGGAATATTGTCATCTCCGCTAGCTTTGTTGTTAGTAATGCTTCCTAAGGCCCACTTGACTTCACTCTCGAGGATGTCTGGCTCAAGTTCAGTGACCGCACTATCATGGCTACCAGGGACATTCAGATCTTTCCTGTATAGTTCTTCTGTGTATTCTTTCCAGCTCTTCTTAATCTCATCTGCTTCTGTTAGGTCCCTGCCTTCTTTGTCCTTTATCATGCCCGTCTTTGCAAAAAACGTTCACTTGAGATCTCTGATTTTCTTGAAAAGATTTCTAGTCTTTCCTATTCCATTGTTTTCCTCGATTTCTTTGCATTGATCATATAAGAAGGCCTTCTTGTCTCTCCTTGCTATTCTCTGGAACTCTGCATTCAGTTGGATATATCTTCCCCCTTCTCCTTTGCTTTTCGCTTCCTTTCTTTCCTCAGCTACTTGTAAAGCCTCATCAGCCAGACACTTTGCTTTCTTGCATTTCTTTTTCTTTGGGATGGATTGAGTTGTTGCCTCCTGAACAATGTTACGGACCTTAGTCCATAGTTCCTCAGGCACTCTGTCTATCAGGTCTAATCCCTGAAATCTATTCCTCACCTCCACTGTATATTCATAAGGGATATGATTGAGGTCATACCTGAATGGTTTAGTGGTTTTCCCTACGTTCTTCAATTTAAGCCGAAATTTTCCAAGAAGCAGCTCATGATCTGAGCCACAGTCAGCTCCAGGTCTTGTTTTGACTGACTGTACAGAGCTTCTCCATCTTTGGCTGCAAAGGACATAATCAATCTGGTTTCGATATTGACCATCTGGTGATGGCCATGTGTAGAGTTGCCTCTTGTGCTGTTGGAAAAGAGTGTTTGCTATGATCAGTGTGTTCTCTTGGCAAAACTCTATTAGCCTTTGTCCTGCTTCATTTTCTACACCAAAGCCATGCTTGCCTGTTATCCCAGTTATTTCTTGACTTCCTACTTTAGCATTCCAATCCCCTATGATGAAAAGGACATCTTTTTTTGGTGTTCGTTCTAGAAAGTGTTGTAGGTCTTCACAGAACCGATCAACCTCAGCTTCTTCGGCCTCAGTGGTTGGGGCATAGACTTGAATTACTGTGATGTTGAATGGTTTGCCTTGGATTCGTACTGAGATCATTCTATCGTTTTTGAGATTGTACCCCAGTACTGCTTTTCCCACCCTTTTGTTGACTATGAGTGCTACTCCATTTCTTCTAAGGGATTCTTGCCCACAGTAGTAGATATAATGGTCACCTGAATTAAATTCGCCCATGCTTGTCCATTTTAGTTCGCTGATTCCCAAGATGTCGATATTCAATCTTGCCATCTCATGTTTGACCACCTCCAGCTTACCTTGAGTCATTGATCTGACATTCCAGGTTCCTAAACAATATTGTTCTTTACAGCATTGGATTTTCTTTTCACCACCAGACACATCCACAGCTGAGTGTCCTTTCAGCTTTGGCCCAGCTGCTTCACTCTTTCTGGCGCTACTTGGAAATACCCTCTGCTCTTCCCCAGTAGTATATTGGACACCTTCTGACCTGAGGGGCTCATCTTGCGGCATCATACCTTTTAGCCTTGTGATACGTTCCATGGGGTTTTCTTGGCAAGAATACTGGAGTGGGTTGCCATTTCCTTCTCCAGTGGACCACATTTTGTCAGAACTCTCCGCCATGACCTGTCCATCTTGGGTGGCCCTGCACAGCATAGCTTATGGCTTCAATGAGTTACGCAAGCCCCTTCGCCACAACAAGGCAGTGATCCATGAAGGGGTACAATCTATGACAGTAAAATAACTGTGTGGATTTATCTACCATGGAAAACTATTATAGAACTTGGCCAGAGGAGACAGCATCAAAGCCCCCTATAGGCATTCTATTCATATGGAATGGATGCATAGGAGATGGGGTGAATGGCATCAGCAGACACAGCACCATCCTCACCTACCCATATTCAAGAAGACAGTGTAGCTTAGGTCAGGGGCAGCACCTGCCACCACAAGGCCACTCTACCCCCGCACCATGGATATTCATTTTGTAGCGGGGGTGGTGCCAGGGGACACCAGTGTGCCCCCAGACACCTTCCTTGGTGCCCACTGAGACACCCTACTTGTTCCAATGTTTATGTTTAAAATATTTTTACATTTTTTAATGGCAGCTGGGATTGCTTTAAAGCGAAGTGGGAGCCTCTAGCTGCTGCCATTTTAATTTCCCATGAATGCCTCTGGGCAGGTTACTTGTCCTTTGTGACTAGTCACGCCCACCCATGGCAGCCATTTTATGGTTGTGCCCAAGACAGTTTCTCACATTTCCAAATGTGCGCATGGCCCAAAAGGTTGCCCTTCCCTATCTTCACAATTGGTTTTGAACTCATATTGGCATGCACTTCCAAAGTATTGTTGCAGAACCCAGAGTCAGAGAGACCACGGAGTGAAGGAAAAAGATATTCTTTATTTAACGCGCGGGCTTAAGGCTGGAATCATTTCCAAAGAGCCAGAAGCCCCGAAATACATCAGCACATTGGTTTTATAGACATTGTGACACATATGAAACGGCTCCTCCTCCCCCTCCCGCGTGGGGTTGCAGTCCTCAACATTTCTTCTCTTAGCACCATTGTTTATAATACAAGAACTGGGTTATAAGGTAGCCATGATAAGGAGAGAACAGAAGAGAACAGCAGAGAACAAGATATACAATTGTATGACCTTTGACAAGATAAGGAATTCCTGTGTCTCCTCAGCTTGCAACAATATATTCAAGGGAGAAAGAGCTCAGCAAGAACATGAAGCATGAGACTGCATGAGGCTACTTAGTCTGACCCCCGATATGGCTGCTACATTCCCCCCTTAAATGCATAATTTCATTACAATTATAGCATTTCTGATAACTATACAAAGCTTTTTGTGACATACATATTACTTAGCCTCTTGTTGGGCTATTAGAGTTTGAGGGCAGCAGTTTTACTAGCTGAGACATAAAACAGATTGGTTAAACAGCACATAAGACAAGGAACGCAGAGACATAACAGAACTTTTATGAACAACACTGGTAGAATTAGGATGAACAATGCTTTTAAGCCAGCTAAGATTTGGAAGCCAAGGGGTTAACTAATTTAGCGAATTGTTTTGTCTTATTGTTTTGTTAGCTACTATATTGTGCAGCTTGTTGATTTGTTCATCTACAGCAGTGCCATTATCAGTTAAGTTAAAACAACAGAGCTTTTGGTGTGTCTCACAACTTGAAGAAGGAAGAGGTAATTTATACCAGCTCTGTTTTCTAGAACCGCACCTCTTAGATCATGCAACTTTTTATTTAACAATGACAATGCTCGTGATGTGGCATTTATGCTTTTGGCTAAGCTGCAAGCTAACCGGTTGATCTCCAGACCATTAGCCAAGGCTAAACCTGGAACCCCAACCAGTGACATTGCTAAGGCCAATTTTTCTGAGTCAGAATATAACTGCACATGACTATTACAATTTTTAGTTAGTTGGGGTGCTCGAGGCTGCTGTCAACGGATTTTCTCGGGCCACAGGGGAAGAATTGGCACCAGTTCAATTGGCGGCTGAGGCAACATGGGTGGTTATTAGACAAGTTGGCAGGAATGAATGACCAAGTGCGGGAACTACATGTCTAAAACCATCCATGAGGCAAAAGTATGTGGGCATCATTAAAAGATATGTTTTGAATTTTATTACAGTGGAAGGGGGCCAGGGATAGCTTTATATTTTCTGGAAAATTTTTGACAATTAAGCATTTGTGCGCACGTAGCATTTGTTTCAGCAACGATGGGGGTGCGTAGAGTGAACTCTGTAGGGGGTAGGATCTTTGCAACCACGCCCCAATTAGCATTTTGGGAATAAGTTAAACTTACACCATAAACTCTTAACATGGTATCTTTTTGAATTTTCCCAGGATGTCTACAGACAGGTATTAGGCAAGAGCTAATAAGCCTGTTTACAGGTATATCTCTTGGCAAACAAAAATGTTTTACTCTCGTGATGTTAGCCAGGTGAAGCCAGTAATTATCAGCAAATCACTGGGACAAACTTCTCCTTCCAGGGGCAGACCCCCCTTTTTGCACCTTATTAAGGAAACACATTGCAACACTACTAACACTACAACACGCACGTTTGATCTTCTTTGGGATCTGACCGTATGCTGGGCAGCTATTCACCTGGCAAGCTGCAGTAGGGTCTAGTCCCCTTCTTCAATTCTCCAGTTGCAGGTCTGACTGTACGCAGGGGGACAGTCTCCTGGTGTGTCCACAGTAAGGTCTAGCCTGAGTCTTCTTACTGCTTTTTCAGAATGATTTTTAAAGGATTTTCAGGATTTCTGTTTACAGTCTACTCTCCCCCTCTCGCTCTCTTGACTCGTGTCCAATGTATCCAGGGTTTAACTCCAGCTGCTTTCATAGCTGCGGGGGTGGAAAGTATGACAGTTTTCAGTCTTTTCCATCTGGGAGTCAAAGGGTTATTTTTCCCTCTTTAACTCATACTTTAACTCTTGGTTGGAAAGGATGAACTTCTGTGATGGGAATGGCTTATTTTCTAAGACAAAGCGACGCTGGGCTTGAAGAACTTTGCTCAGTGTTTGGACTTCTTGTTTAAGGCTAACGTTTGCTTGCTCTTGATGCTGCTCCAGTGTCAATTATGAAGTCAATGTCACGGCCCCTCACAGTCAATATCATGGCCCCTCTCAAGCTGTTTCCCTCTTCGCCTATTCTGGCCCCTTTGGTTTTCTCCTTTGTGTATTTGATTTATTTTATTTGGGCATTCATGCCACTAATGTCCATCTTGTCCACACTGGGCACACTGGTTCTTTTTTAAGAATCTTCTGCCTCTGCCGGGTCTTCTTCTTTTCTTTTTTCGTTTACGTCTTCTTGGGCCTCTGGGTTGAGGGGGGTATACTGGCGATAGGCATTTGAAAGACGCTCCAAGTACGCTCTGGGGCCTCAGTGGCACCTTGCAGCACTTTAGACACTTTGGTCATATTAACTGACTTCTTTATACCTGCTTTCATGGCTTCTAACAGCAGGGTTTGATACTGGGTGAGGCGCTCTAGCCCCACTTGTGTTTTGGGATTCCAGCGGGGGGGGGGGTTACTTACAAGGAGACTTTATTGGGTAACTTACAGCACGCAGGCGTACTTAATGGTTGGATCAGACAGCTTCTCTGAACCACGAGCTATTGGGCTAAATGGGTTTTATACCATACATGTTACCCATGAGGCAGCACAACACTAGCAAGCATTTTCAGCATAGGCTAGAAGTGTTTGGTTCTCAGGCACAGCTTCCTGTAAACAACTTCGCTTCCCAAAGTGCTTGATAACACTTTTATTTATTCGTATGGGAAGACAAATTTTTTCTCTTTCTTTTGCTTTCTTTTTCTTTGCTGATCTGCCTGTATTGCAGATCATGTTTCAAACTTTTTACATAAAACTTTCTGCTCCATGCACCAGCCTTGTCTCTTTATTTGTCTTTTTCAAGTTAAACTCACTTACTTAAACCTTTCTGCCTTACACTAGTCCCAATGACACACATTTGGGATAGGCTCTTCTTCTCCTTCTAGTTACATTTTCTTCATCTTAAAGAACTATTACATTATTGTGGCTACTTTACCCCAGGTAATAAGCTCCAGGCACAATCAGCTGCTTTTAATTTACCCTGGGGGCAACTATGGCCACGCTTCTTTTTTATAAATGTTTTTTCTTTGCCTCTTGCCTTTTCTTTCTTCTTTTTTTTCGCTCTTCTCTATCTGTCTACTACTTTCTCTATTCCTTTTTTTCTACTTGCTTTTGTCTTTCTTTCCTTGTCATCTATTGGGAACCACACTTAGTATTATTTGGAGTTGCAACTAACACTAATCTTCAAATATCACATATATTTTATGATAAAAGAAATCATAAAATATATACAACAAACTTTTTTCTGCAATTTAACACAATGAGTGGAAAACACTTTTTGCATGGTAAGGCATGATGGAGCAGATCCAGCAATCATACTGCTCTTCTGGCTGAAAGCTCAGGGCCCATTAAAATCAAGGGACAGGCATACCCACACATGCAAAGAGTTCTAGGTCACCATTTTTGCATCGGCAACTCTATGCTGCATGAGTTCTGGCAGAAGGAAATCTAAAAGTCATAGATCAAACTCAGCCTGCTGTACACTGAGCTGACTACAAACATAGACACACGGTCCACAGCGATGAGAGTTCAAGTTTATCCAAAGCTTCACAGCACTGTCCATGGCATGTCTTTGACAATTTAAAATTTTAGTCCATGTGCAGAGTGTCTCTAAAAAGCCCAGATGATGATGGAGGCAAACAGAGAAGGCTCTGGGCAATGAAGATGCAATGTTTCCAGCAAAGGCTCTCCACTTTTGCATTAGTTTAAAAAGGGAAAGTGTGGCCCTACACCCCTTCTGACAGACAAGGGCCTTTAACTTTTTAGCAAGGCCTCTGTCTAAACAGAGCGGCACAGCTCAGCTCTCTAGCCGTGACGCTTTAACCTGGGCAACTCCTCTGTAAATTTTATTTTACTTCTGTCAGGTTCTCTCACAGACATTTTAAAAACTTTTTTTTTCTTTTAACCTGGTACACGAAAGCACTGAAACACTGAGTGCCGAAACTCAGGACGCTGGGGGGTGATGGGCATCGCCTTATACTTGCATTTTTCAGGCAGCCATTAATCTTCGGGGAGGCGGTGGGGTGATATGCAGGACTTCAAAGGCAAGCTTCTTAGTTTGTTTGTATTTGTAAATCCCAACCTTAAAACAGGACACGATGAGGTAGAGGGCCGCTAAATTCTTGCTTTGGCACGGGCAACAAATAACTCGGGTCAGCTTTCTTCACTAGGGTCTCAAACAGGAAAATAGTCTTAATTTAAAGTTGTAACATCACTGACAGCGTCAGCCAGCCAGCTACACAGATCTCATTGTTTTTTAAGACAGTTGCTCCAATATCTTCTTTTCTTCTCAATCAGGTTGGGTCTCCCAGCTTACAGAGTTTATTGCAGCTTTCAGGAGCATGGTAGTAGCATGATTTTGGCTTGGCCAGGAACATGCTGTCTGGTTTCTCGGTCTCTTCAGCACACACACTTAGGCAGTGTAACACTGGACACTCAAATCAGTGAGATTTCTTCATTGCAGGGAATCCCACGGCAAAAGCTTAATGGTTACGCTCTTCAGAAATCATATAGCTGATGGTCAGTAGCTACAGGCTCTATGCAATTCTAACACAGTTCAAAGCTAAACATGGTTACCTTGACAGAGATCTTCAACGTGGTCTCTCCGCTTCATTCTGCTTTGGGCCAGTCTTATGGCACACTTTTCATTCGAAGAGGGGTCTAGCCTGTGCTCTGGGGGCTGATTCTTCACCTTTATTTTCTATTTTGCCTTCATCTTCTGGGTCTTCATTTTCAGTTTCCATTTCTTAGGATTTCATCTCAATTAGGCGAGGTGATGATGTTGCACAACTCAGAATGTTGTGGGCAATTTTCCTGCCCCCCCTCTCTCGGCGCGCTAGGCTAACAGCTACTTCTTCGGCCTTACACTCCCACGCTCCCACGCTTTGTTAAAAGCCAGACTGTCCTGCAACATTTTTCTAATTAACAGCCTCAGATCTTGTTCTTTTTTTTCTCTCAGCTCGACCTTGAGCTTTTTGCTGTTTTCTCTTTCTATTCTGAATCTTTTTAAAAAAACCTTTTTCCTTCTTTGTTTGACATACATCTCAAGGGGGTGCAAGGTTTGCTTCCCCCACCACCCATAGCCTCCCTCCTAAATTGAAGACAGACACAATTAGGGAATGGGAATTGGTCAGTGAGTAAGGGGTCTCACTGGCCGACACAAGAGGATTTTACACACCACGCACTTTGCTACTGGCCTGAGCACCCGGACGGTCAATGGTATGCGTCAGAAACCGCAGTAGCCACTCACACAATCATCAATCTCTCCACTGCATCCATATGTCCCTGCCACCCACTTTTCCCACTTTTTACCAGAGCGGAAAGCGGCTTCCCCAGCTTCCTCAGCTTCCTCCTGAGTACTGGCGTGCTGGGTACTGGCACCCACTCGGGGGTGTGATCAGGCCCCCCTTCTACCCGCAAGGAGTAGGTTCTTTTTGTATACGTATACCACCAACACTGACCTTCTTCATAAGGCGGGGCCCTCTTTTTTTCTGCCCAGTGGCCTTTCTCCCTAAAGGCGGGGCCCTCTTTTTCCCATATACTTGCCTTTCTCCTGAAGGCTTCCAATGTGTGTTTCAACTCAATTGCAGCTGCGATACAGGCAGGGCTCAAGTTCCTTCCTCCGCTTCCCAAGGTTCTCTTGCCGCTCGCTGCCGTTTGGGCGATCCCGGTGCAGGCTTTCTCCCATTCACTCGACAAAAAGGTCGGTGGCGCCAAGAAAGGGAGGCATGCGCCGAGCTCGTCTTCCCAGTGCGGCAATCAAAAGCAGGCAAATGCCACCTGTCTGGCTCAGAGCCTGCCACATCCGAGTCACGGCACCATTTATGTTGCAGAACCCAGAGTCAGAGAGACCACGGAGTGAAGGAAAAAGAGATTCTTTATTTAACGCGCGGGCTTAAGGCTGGAATCATTTCCAAAGAGCCAGAAGCCCCGAAATACATCAGCATATTGGTTTTATAGACATTGTGACACATATGAAACGGCTCCTCCTCCCCCTCCCGCGTGGGGTTGCAGTCCTCAACATTTCTTCTCTTAGCACCATTGTTTATAATACAAGAACTGGGTTATAAGGTAGCCATGATAAGGAGAGAACAGAAGAGAACAGCAGAGAACAAGATATACAATTGTATGACCTTTGACAAGATAAGGAATTCCTGTGTCTCCTCAGCTTACAACAATATATTCAAGGGAGAAAGAGCTCAGCAAGAACATGAAGCATGAGACTGCATGAGGCTACTTAGTCTGACCCCCGATATGGCTGCTACAGTATGATGGATCTAGAGGCTGAAGAACTTTAAAGGAAACATTCACAAAAGAATTCTGATAAATCTAGTAACATTTTTCTGGTAGGTTCTCGACACCTGTATGTGCAATCCACAGAAAACATTAAAGCAAGTTGTTAAACAAGCTGCACATGGAGTGTCATCTGCCTCTCATTGGATGAGAACCTATGGACTGATGAAATGGCAATTAAAATGGTAAACACCTGAGATTAGACTTACCACAAAATTTTGCGCACACACACACACACACAGACATTTTGAGGTGAGTTTAGAGCAGGGTTGCTGAACAACTTTCAGCCCGAGGGTGTAGGGATTGGGCCCAGCACTTCTGCAGATGTTCCCCCAAAAGAAATGGGAACAGATTCTGAGTCAGAAGGGGAGGGGGTGGTAAAAAGTGTTCTCAAGTCACCAAGGTTGCAAGAGGTGGTGAGAATAATAGTGCCAGAGCAGATGAAGCCCAGCTGCATTCTAATCATTTGGATGACTGCCAGGTTGAGACCTCTGAATCTGTAGGAATCCACAGGCTCCTAAAAACAAGGTGGTGGTGGTGGTGGTAGGAATACGAGACCTCAGGGTCGGAAATCAGTTGAAAAGGGAGGGGCAATGTAGGGTCACGAGATGCTCCAAAAGACTTGCAGCCAAAGAGGCAACCCCCTGGAAAGACCCACCTTGAGGGGTTGGGAAGGGGTTGTGAATAGCACACTCAGGTTGAGAAGAGAAGCCCATAGTAGCCAGTGGCAGTGTCGTAGCAACTCTCTTTCATGGTGCCTTAACCCACATGACTACCTGAGGTCTACATGATCCTGTATTATGCCAAGTCTCTTAGAAAAGCCTGTCTCCAATGGATGCATGAGGACACGTCTGTAGCCTGAGGCAATGCCTGTTTGCTTGTAGTCTGCATAATAACAGTAACTGACTGGAAATAGCAGGCGACTGACTGCAAAGAAAGCCAGGAGCCGGGTGTCTGACAGTGGGCCATATTGGATTTCAGAGAAGCTCTCACGGCAGCATTTCCATGGTGGCAAAAGAACCTGGGGACAAAGGCAAAAAGGGTGGGGCAAAATACCCAAAAGGCCAGCATATTTAAGCTTAAAGCTTTCACTGCAAGTAACTAAGCCTGAGGAGAGGCATTTGAACTTTTTAGAACAGGGAAAAGCTGTGCAAAAGCCAGGAAACCACCAAACTATCAGTGGTTGCAGGAAAAGGAGTGGGGCCAAGGGAAGGGGGAGTAGCCATCTGGGGAACCCGAGAGGGCTGGATTGGATCCACAGGTACGCCTGCAAGCCTGAGGTTCCACACCCCTGGCTCGGAGGCTCCTGCTCGGGAGAAACCTTCTGCAGAATTTAGGGGAGGTAAAAAGTGTTTTGATAAACCTAAGGAAATTTCTCAGGGGGATCCCACATATCATAGATGGCTCCTTCCCATGACTCACTTCCATGCTGGGTCTCCACAATGCCTCTTATCAATGCGATTTGTGGATTGCCTTACTGACTTTATTATAGAGCATGCCACCCATGAAAGGGATGGAAGGTATGGCAAAATACATTTCTTTTAAAATAATCTTTTATATTTATTAACAACATGCATTTCTGGCCACTAGAGCGCATCTGGAGAATAGAATGGCTCCCCAGAATATAGAGTGGTCACTCATGGCCACCCAGACACAGGACTGGGCACTCTACATTGCTGGACTGGTGAGAGAAGAGAACTGGGGGGGGGGATTGTTCCACCATTTACAGCTGGCTGGCCCCTTGCTGCCTGTAACCCCCCACCCCGCCCATCTCCCAGTATCTGCCGAAGTTTTCTCCAGCCAATCGGAGCAGAGTGCGATCTCTGAGCCTTGAGACCTTCAGGCATTGTGGTGACTTAAAAACTGCCCTGCTACAAGGTGGCGGGCTGCCACTGGTGGACCACTCCCAAAGGGGGCGACACCAAAGGGTGAGCTGGGTGCAGTCAACCTGACTCAGCTCTGCCCACCTGGGTACTCAGTACAGCACCAACACAGGTTGGAGGGCCGAGGGGGGGTGGGGTTGCCATGGTTCATAGAACCTTCATCTCTATCGCCAGGAGACCACTCCACCTTGGAGCGGGCCTAGAGGGGTTGCACCTGGTGTTGGGCCATAGAGACAGATTGGGGATGCTGCTGGTGTATCACCCACCCTGCTGCCTGGCATCCTCCCTGACTGAGCTGGTGGAGGCAGTCGCAAGCGTGGTGTTGGAGGAACCCAGGACGGTGGTTCTGGGTGACTTCAACTTCCATGCTGAGGCTGTCTCTGGAGTTCCAGCTCAGGACTTCATGGCCTCCATAACAACCATGGAGCTGTCTCGGCCCGACATATGAAGCACGGCACACCCTTGATTTGGTTTTTGCTCCAGCTTGTGAGATGGGTAGTCTGAAGATTGGGAGGCTCCAAGTAACTCCATTGTCATGGTCAAACCATTTCCTGGTGAGATTTGAACTTACAGCATTACTCTCCTCCCGTGGGGGTGGAGGACTTATTTGGATGGTCCACCCCAGGAGACTAATGGAATCCAATGGATTTCTGAATACTCCTGGGGATTTTCCAGTGGAGAGAGCTGGTGATCCAGCTGAGGACCTAGCCTCACTGTGGAACAGTGAGATGCAGAGGGCCATCGACTTGATCGCACCTGAGTGCCCTCTCTGGCACTGTGGAGCCCGTTCCGCTCCCTGGTATACTGGGGAGCTGCGGTCAATGAAACAGGCTGGATATTGGCTAGAGGGCAAATGGCATAAGATTCGAAGTGAAGACGACCGAGCACACTCTAGAGTGCATAATCGTGCCTATTGCATGGCAGTGCGGGCAGCAAAGAAGGTTTATTTTGCTGCCTCCATTGCATCCTCAAGTAGCCATCCACTGGAGCTCTTCCAGGTGGTCCAGCGGTTATTAACATCTTTCCCAGTGAATGGGGCCCTGGCCCCATTGAGGACCTGCTGTGACCTGTTTTGCATCACACTTTGAGGACAAAATCGCTTGACGCCACAGCAAAGAACACAAATCTTGATGTGGACAAGATGCTTGCAAAAATGCGAATGACCATGTGCCCTCTTGATCCTGTCCCTCCTGGCTAATAAAAGCTAGCTGAGGGGGTATGACTGGGTGGGTCCAGGGTTTGATAAACGCTTCCCTATGGGAAGTGGTGGTCCCTGCTGTCCTTAAAGAGGCAGTAGTGCGGCCACTCCTGAAGAAGCCCACCCTGGACCCAATAGTGTTAGACAACTACCGCCCAGTCACAAATACCCCTTTTCTAGGGAAGGTACTAGAGAGAGTCGTGGCTGACCAACTGCAGGCACTCTTGGAGGATACTGATTATCTAGACCCATTTCAATCTGGGTTTCATCCTGGTTATGGGACTGAATCAGCCTTGGTTGATGGATGACCTTTATCGAGAGATGGACAGGGGGAGCTCAACCCTGTTAATTCTGCTCGATCTCTCATCGGCTTTTGATACCATCGACCATGGTATCCTCCTGGATCGACTCCGTGGGATGGGTATTGGAGGCACTGTGCTACAGTGGTTCCAGTCATACCTCTGGGGTTGATTTCAGAGAGTAACATTGGGTGACTATTCCTCGGCCCCTTGGCAACTGAGCTATGGGGCGCCGCAGGGTATCATCCTGTCCCCAATGTTGTTTAACATATATATGAAGCCGCTGGGAGCAGTCATTAGGGGATTTGGAGCTAGATGCCATCAGTATGCTGATGACACGCAGCTCTATCTCCCTGTGACATCTGAATCAGGAGAGGCTGTGCAAGTCCTGGACCAGTGCCTGAACTCAGTGATAGGCTGGATGAGGGCCAATAAACTGAAGCTGAATCCTGGCTAGGCAGAAGCCCTGTAGGTGAGTGGTTCCCGGGTCCGGGAGATAGGCTCATTGCCTGTACTGGATGGGGTTGCACTCCCTCTGGTCCGTAATCTGGTGGTAATCCTAGATCCATCACTGTTGCTGGAGGCCCAAGTGGCTGTGGAGGCTCGGAGTGCCTTTTACCAGCTTCGGCTGGTTCGCCAGCTATGGCCTCTCCTGGACAGGGATAGCTTGACCACGGTGGTACAGGCATTAGTAACCTCAAGACTGGATTACTGCAGTGTGCTCTATGTGGGGCTGCCCTTGAGACTGGTCCGGAAGCTGGAGCTAGTGCAGAATGCAGCAGCTCGGCTCTTGTGGGGAGCTGCCCCTTTTCAGCGTGTAACTCCTCTGCTGAGGGAACTGCACTGGCTGCCTATTCACTACTGGGCCAGGTTTAAGGTATTAGTACTAATGTACAAAGCCCTAAACAACTTGGGACCAGGATACCCGAGAGAGCGCCTCCTTCTTTATCAAGTTGCCTGGTCACTGAGGTCATCAGAGGGCATGTTCCTGGTGGTTCCACATGGACCTCTGGCCCAGTTGGAGTCCACCAGGAAAAGAGCCTTCAGTGTGGTGGCCCCCTTCCTGTGGAATTCCCTGACTTTAGATGTCAGGCAGGCACCAACATTGTGTTCCTTCTGGCGCCTCCTGAAGACATTGTTATTTAAAGAGGCCTTCCTTGCATGACCAGCCGTGGTTTGTTAAATTCCACTTTATTGGCATTTGTCTTTTAAAAAAATGTTTTAACGCTTTTAACCTGCTGTTTTATTCTTTTACTGTGTTGTTTACTGCTCCGAAATCTTCTGATGTGGAGTGGTATATAAATATTGTGAATTAATTAATTAATTAATGACATAAGAGTGTGCACTGTCGTCTTCATCTTTCATAAAGGTGGGGCAACATAGTGGGCTTTTTTTTTCATGAATTGATATTTACTTGTCAGTGCAACAAAAAATGTCCATAGATGCTAAATTCCGTTGCCTGTGTTATGCAGCAGGTTAGGTTTTAATGATCTTAAAATAATTATCACCAAGAACTTTCTTCAAAACAAAAGTCAAGGAATGTTAAGCAACACCTCCATGTTGTGTGTTGTGTATTATGAAATGAAAAATCAACACGTTATAGTTGTGCAATCTGCCTGCTGACTTTACAACAGCAGATGCCAGCTCCCGGTGGGAATGCAGTTGTCTTGTTATCAATGAGGCAGATGAATGAATCAGGTACGCTTATCAGCAACTCTGTAACATCTTCAAATAAATTAATCAATTAAATAGGAGCCCATATGCAATGCAGGGGGAGCACTTCCGATATATAAAAATTGCTTTATTCTGTCAAAGCACTAAGAGCTTTTTTAAAAAAAATCAGAGCTGCTTTTCAGTGTACACAATAGTTATCATCTTTGCCCACAAAATTAACAAAAGGCAACAGTGATATTATATTTATATTTATATTTATATTTATATTTATATTTATATTTATATTTATATTTATATTTATATATATCTATCCCCTTCATGGATCGCTGCCTTGTTGTGGCGAAGGGGCTTGCGTAACTCAGTGAAGCCATAAGCTATGCCGTGCAGGGCCACCCAAGATGGACAGGTCATGGCGGAGAGTTCTGACAAAATGTGGTCCACTGGAGAAGGAAATGGCAACCCACTCCAGTATTCTTGCCAAGAAAACCCCATGGAATGTATCACAAGGCTAAAAGGTATGACGCCGCAAGATGAGCCCCTCAGGTTGGAAGGTGTCCAATATACTACTGGGGAAGAGCAGAGGGTATTTCCAAGTAGCGCCAGAAAGAGTGAAGCGGCTGGGCCAAAGCCGAAAGGACGCTCAGCTGTGGATGTGCCTGGTGGTGAAAAGAAAATCCGATGCTGTAAAGAACAATATTGTTTAGGAACCTGGAATGTCAGATCAATGACTCAAGGTAAGCTGGAGGTGGTCAAACATGAGATGGCAAGATTGAACATCGACATCTTGGGAATCAGCTAAAATGGACAAGCATGGGTGAATTTAATTCAGGTGACCATTGTATCTACTACTGTGGGCAAGAATCCCTTAGAAGAAATGGAGTAGCACTCATAGTCAACAAAAGGGTGGGAAAAGCAGTACTGGGGTACAATCTCAAAAACGATAGAATGATCTCAGTACGAATCCAAGGCAAACCATTCAACATCACAGTAATTCAAGTCTATGCCCCAACCACTGAGGCCGAAGAAGCCGAGGTTGATCGGTTCTACGAAGACCTACAACATCTTCTAGAACTAACACCAAAAAAAGATGTCCTCTTCATCATAGGGGATTGGAATGCTAAAGTAGGAAGTCAAGAAATAACCGGGATAACAGGCAAGCATGGCCTTGGTGTACAAAATGAAGCAGGACAAAGGCTAATAGAGTTTTGCCAAGAGAACACGCTGATCATAGCAAACACTCTTTTCCAACAGCACAAGAGGCAACTCTACACATGGACATCACCAGATGGTCAATATCGAAACCAGATTGATTATGTCCTTTGCAGCCAAAGATGGAGAAGCTCTGTACAGTCAGTAAAAACAAGACCTGGAGCTGACTGTGGCTCAGATCATGAGCTGCTTCTTGGAAAATTTCGGCTTAAATTGAAGAACGTAGGGAAAACCACTAAACCATTCAGGTATGACCTCAATCATATCCCTTATGAATATACAGTGGAGGTGAGGAATAGATTGAAGGGATTAGACCTGATAGACAGAGTGCCTGAGGAACTATGGACTGAGGTCCGTAACATTGTTCAGGAGGCAACAACTCAATCCATCCCAAAGAAAAAGAAATGCAAGAAAGCCAAGTGGCTGTCTGATGAGGCTTTACAAGTAGCTGAGGAAAGAAGGGAAGCAAAAAGCAAGGGAGAAAGGGGAAGATATATCCAACTGAATGCAGAGTTCCAGAGAATAGCAATGAGAGACAAGAAGGCCTTCTTAAATGAACAATGCAAAGAAATTGAGGAAAACAATGGAATGGGAAAGACTAGCGATCTTTTCAAGAAAATTGGAGATCGCAAGGGAACGTTTTGTGCAAAGACGGGCATGATAAAGGACAAGGAAGGCAGGGACCTAACAGAAGCAGATGAGATTAAGAAGAGCTGGAAAGAATACACAGAAGAACTACACAGGAAAGATCTGAATGTCCCTGATAGACATGATAGTGCGGTCACTGAACTTGAGCCGGACATCCTCGAGAGTGAAGTCAAGTGGGCCTTAGGAAGCATTAGTAACAACAAAGCTAGTGGAGATGACAGTATTCCAGCTGAGCTATTTAAAATCCTAAAAGATGATGCTGTTAAAGTGCTGCACTCAATATGCCAACAAATTTGGAACACTCAACAGTGGCCACAAGACTGCAAAAAGGTCAGTTTACATTCCAATTCCAAAGAAAGGCAATGCCAAAGAGTGCTCAAACTACCGTACAATTGCGCTCATTTCACATGCCCACAAAGTTATGCTCAAAATCCTACAAGCTAGGTTTCAGCAGTATGTGAACGGAGAACTACCGGAAGTACAAGCCGGGTCTCGAAGAGGCAGAGGAACTAGAGATCAAATCGCCAACATTCGCTGTTTCATGGAGAAAGCAAGAGAATTCCAGAAAAACATCTATTTCTGCTTCATTGACTACGCTAAAGCCTTTGATTGTGTGGATCACAACAAACTGTGGCAAATTCTGAAATAGATGGGGGTACCAGACCACCTTACCTGTCTCCTGAGAAACCTGTACGAGGGTCAAGAAGCAACAGTAAGAACTAGACATGGAACAACTGATTGGTTCAAAATTGGGAAAGGAGTACGACAAGGCTGTATATTGTTGCCCTGCTTATTTAACTTATATGCAGAGTACATCATGAGAAACATCGAGTTGGATGAATCACAGGTCGGAATTAAGATTGCTGGGAGAATTATCAACAACCTCAGATACGCAGACGATACCACCCTAATGGCAGAAAGTGAAGAGGATCTAAAGAGCCTCTTGTTGAGGGTGAAAGTGGAGAGTGCAAATGCTGGTTTGAAACTCAACATTAAAAAAACTAAGATCATGGCATCTGGCCCCATCACTTTCTGCCATATAGAAGGGGAAGAAATGGAAGCAGTGACAGATTTTATTTTCTTGGGCTCCAAGATCACCGCAGATGGTGACTGTAGCCATGAAATTAAAAGACGCTTGCTCCTTGGGAGGAAAGCTATGGCATACCTAGACAGCATAGTAAGAAGCAGAGACATCACCTTGCCAACAAAGGTCCGTCTAATCAAAGCTATGGTTTTCCCAGTAGTAATGTATGGCTGTGAGAGCTGGACTATAAGGAAGGCAGAGCGCCGAAGAATTGATGCTTTCGAACTGTGGTGCTGGAGAAGACTCTTACGAGTCCCCTGGACTGCAAGGAGGTCAAATCAGTCCATCCTAAAGGAAATCAACCCTGACTGCTCATTGGAAGGACAGATTCTAAAGCTGAATCTCAAATATTTTGGCCACCTAATGCGAAGAGAAAAGTCACTGGAAAAGACCCTGATGCTGGGAAAGACTGAAGGCAAAAGGAGAAGGGGACGGCAGAGGATGAGATGGCTAGATAGCATCACCAATGCAATGAATATGAACTTGAGCACACTCTGGGAGAGAGCGGAGGACAGGAAGGCCTGGCGTGCTATGGTCCATGGGGTCACGAAGAGTCGGACACGACTTAACGACTGAACAACAACAACAATATATATATAGTCAGCTAATGGTGGGGCAGGCGTTTGCAAGCTTTTGAGATACACAGAAACTTTCAGAATGATTCACATTTTTTAAAAATTTCCACCTCCAAACTCCTTTAACTGGGGCAGATGCCAGCTCAAAACTAGATAATGTTGTCCAAGAGCTGAAAATAGCATGCAAAATTTTGAATGAGAAAGAAAGCTGGACAGCTGCCAACTTGAAATCATGCCAAACACCATCTCCAGCATGTTATCTGATAAAAGATGCTAAGATCAGGAGAACAAGCACTGTGGGAATAATCCACCAAGGTCTTCTATGGTTAAAAACCTCATTTACGGCAATGAGATTTATGCATCACTGGGGCTAACAGAGAGCAAATACATGTATATGTTTTCTTCTTTGGAGTAGTCATGTAGATATACTCACAAGATATTCACAAATAAACTTTTACTCTCCCTGTAGTGGAAAGCAGAAATCAAGTTGATCTCTGCAATTTATAAAAGATCTACACTTGGTGCTGGTGCCAGATTCCAGCGGACCCTTGGCATTGTGCTGCCAATGGGCCCATGCCGCCGCTGAAGCCCCACCCGCTCGCTCGCTCGCCCAAGCCCCCTGCCAGCCTGCAGAAGACACCCACCTGTCTACCGCCTGCCAAAGCCACTGATCCACCGCCCACCCTCCAAAGCCCCCTGCCTCCCAACACCCACCACTGCTGATGCCAAAGCCCCAGCCATCCACTGATGCTGCTGCTGTTGCTGCCGCCCCCACTCACCCGCAGAACCCCCCCTCACCTGAAGCTTCTCGCAGAGCCTCCACCCACCCAAAATTGCCTGCAGAAGCTTTTTCCCTTCCATTTTTTGTTTACCTGGTGTGGGGCCAGTTCCTTCTCCTCCTTCGCTCTTTTAAAATGGAGTGCATGCTGGGCCATGGTGCCTCCTTTCGCCAGCAAAACCATCCAAGAGTGTAAGAAGGAGGAGGGAGGCACTTGTGGCAGGGACGAGCCCTTCCGGCCTGCTGGGCCCTCGGCAGCTGCCCGCCTATGCCAACTGCTGATGCTGGGCCTGTCTGCGCTATGGAATTAAACTGATTTAACTCACATTTCTTCTTCTCAGGAAGCTCTGGGAAGTGCAGTTCTGTGAGGAGGGGGGAGCCTAGGGTTCTCCAACAGAATTCTCAGCATCTCCTCAAAGTATGACTCCAATGATTCTGTAGAGGAAGACATGACAGTTAAAATGGTATAAAACTGACATAATGGTTTGTAGGGCAAACGGGCATTTACACCACAATCACTGATTCTTTGGGCTAATTCATATACATATTGACAAACATAGTGAAAAATTATCAGATCCTGGTTTTATATTCTGGTCTGTGAACAAACTATGGTTTACACAAACCAGTTTGCTGAAACTATGGTTTAGGGACTGCATGATACCTGCTGCTTCTCATAATGAGATTCCATGGTTTGTCATTACGTCTGAAATCAAGCCACTATGTTTCACTAAAAGCAGGTAATGCTGTGCACAGGCACATAGCTCCTCAGGACAGTCATCATAGCTTTATTTCCATATAGCTCTGGAACTGACAGTGCTTTTCACAAGCAGCTGGCCACATAATAGTTTGACCCAGATTGGGAGCAAGGAACATTTCACCCTCTGTATACGTTCATATGTTTCATTGATAAGGGGCAAATCCAAGATGACTCCAAGGCTGTGAAGGAAAAATGTAAGCAGGTAAACTCTGTTTGCTTCCAGATTACAGGCTTGTTGTTGTTTCCCTGGAATTTTCATACTGTTCCCACAGTGAAGGAGATTGGGAAAGGTTGCCTATGTACATATGCCATCATTATCCTCTTAGCTGCCCTCAGGTAGAGTTGCCACACGGCCATTATTTTATTGGTCCAACAGTCTAGTAGAGCCTTTCCCAACTAGGTGCCCTCCAGATGTTTTGGACTACAACTCCCACAATCCCTGATGATTGTCCATGCTGGGTGGGGCTGATGAGAGTTGTAGTGCACAACAACTGAAAGGCACCAGGTTGGGGATAGCCAGTCTGGTAGGTAACCAGTATTGGCATCCTAAACCAGTATTGGCATCCTAAAATTTACTAACTTCAGTGACAGCTTGATTTTACCAAGCTCTTGCCCTCACCTGCCAGGTTTTACCCTAGTTGAGCTCTACATCCTCTTCTTCCCATAGGACTGAAATTTTCAAATTGCAAGTTGGCAAACCTAGGGGCTGTCCTCACGGGGGATCTGCTATGAATTGGGAGAATTCTGAGGTCATCCACGTCACATGATGTGGCGTGTGTGCCCCAGAGATTTCTGGTGGAAAAGCTGGATTTTCTGAGTCTACTTTTACTCTGCTTTATTTCTTTAATTTGGGTTCTCCGCGTTTCTGGTGCTGTGCGCCCCTATCCTCTGCATTTACTCCGGCATGATAGCTCTGCCCAGAGGTGTGTCTTTTACCTGGCCATGACCTCGCTGAGCCTTTCCAGCCTTCAGAATCGACCTGCACTACCATTTAGCTGGTGCGAGTAATGAGCCTACAAGATTAAGAACTTCTCTGATGTTTGCATTACTTCAGTTCTCCATTGTTGTGTTAAATCGCGTCTCCAATATTGTGTAAAGTCGTTCCTTTTATGTTATGTAAAGTCACTTCTCCAATTCTAAGAGCTTTATTGCAGTAGCAATCTGGTGAGGTCTCAGGATCCTGTCATTACAAGCAGTGAGAAAGTCCGTAGAGAAGGAGAAAGTGTGTGTGTGTGTGTGTGTGTGTGTGTGTAAGCAATAACTCCACAACAGTTTGCTGGAATGGGGCAAAATTGGGGGGGTGCTCCCAGGGGGAGCCTTCACATGCTGCACTGGAGAAATGGGGATGTGGGCTTCTTCATGGAAAACCGCACACATTGAGAAAAGGGGTGGGAGCAATAACTCCATGGCAGATTGCTGGAATGGGGCTTACTTGTGCTGGTGGGGTGCTCTTGTGGGGAGCGAGTATCTAGCCTGCCTTTTTAGCACTGTTTCTAGCTTTCAGAATTGTGAATTAGTTATTTTCCATTCATAATAATGTAGCAGCAGTGGGGAGCCTAGACAGAAGTGAGAAACAAGCCTCTCTCATTGGTTGAGCAGCCCCTGCCAGTTTGATGACGTTCAGTTCTACTCCCCGCACGCAACCCAGAAGTATGGTCCTTTCAAGCGCTGTATGACCCATGGAAATTGGATTTTAAAGGTATGGTACTCTTGGCTTTTCTTGCTTCGTGTGTCCCTAATGAACCAAAGCTGATACCATGAAAATCTGGAAAATACTCCAACACACTTCTCATTCTGTTGCCGCGAAGATCCCCCCTACTCTGAAGCTTGTGAAAGCAGCTTGTCCATTAAGCACTGACTTTGACATAAAACACTTTCCATGGGGAATGATGCTATTCAGGTCTTCTACCTGACACCCAAAGAGTGCATCGGTAAACTGGCAAGCCCTATTTTTTAAAAGACCCAGGAATCACTTCCTGGAAGAATGATGTGAGCTTCAATCCTACATCATTCTTCCTCAAAATTGCTATTCTCTGATCTTACAAATAAGCATCAAAGAGGTTGTATCACAACATGGGACCAAAGCCCAGGTCTCTTCCATACCAGCTCAGTGTCTCAAAAGTCCCTTATCAGCCGGCTAACAGTACTACAGTTTCGAGCACCTGCTCATCTTAAAGGGAGAACAATAGCAAGTTCTTTCCTTCTCAAATGGCAAAATAAAAACAGAGCAGCAATCCTATGCATATTCACAAGGCTCACTGAGTTCAGCGGGGCTTGTTTATTTAGAATCATGAACAGGATAGCTGAAACGTGAATAATTGTTACTGTGGTGCAAGTGCTTATACCAGGGGTGAGCAACATGTGGCCCTCCAGATAGTTTGGCCTACAACTCCCATCATCCCTCACCCTTGGCTATGCTGGCTAGGGATGATGGGAGTTGTAGGCCCCCCAATAATCTAGAGGACCACACACCTCAGGCTGAGAGTCACCCTTATTGGCATTGCTGTGAGACCTTGCAGATATACAGTACAACTGACCAGCCTCATCACGCGAGGCTTGTTATTTTGCAATTTACCAGGGCTTCTGTTTCTGCATTCTAAGTGAGATAAAGGTCAGCTCTTTATACAGGCAAGTTCTCTGCAACTTCGGGGCGGAGAGCGAGTCGTGAATCAGTGGGTCTCCCAAGGGATTCAAGTATCTCTCGCTCGCTTGCGCTTTCTCTCTGCAAAGCAGCGCGGGGGGTGTGGGGGGCTATGTTGCTGTCAGCTGTTTACCGGGGGGGGGGGCATCTTACTCTTGCTCCCTCGCCAGTTCTGTGCTCGCTTTGAGCCTCTCCTAACCTGGCCAAGACAACTCTCCTCCCAGCCCAGGTCAACAGGCAGACACGCTGGGGTGGGGGTGGGGTGGAAGGCCATTGTGATTTTCCTGCTAGCCCAATGGCTTCTTCTTCCCAGGCTGTGGTTATAGCGCAACCGCACATTTACACATAGTCATTAAAGCAGATTTACATGTAAATAGTGCTTTATTTCCAGGGCGGAGGGTGTGTTGCAGGATAAAGATCAAAAATAGCTGGATGTGTCCTGGAGGTTGACGGCATCATGTAAATGACCCACAAACTTCGTGAGTGACTAATCACGAGCGCACGATAAATGCCTCATGTAAAGACAGCCAACATGTTTGGTGCTACAGCACTGGGCAGGATACCTGCTGGACATCACAAATGAGCCAATGGTCAACTGAGCCAGTGATTAAGTTGCTGAACCGTATGGTTGCTGGTGAAAATCCCAAACCATCAGAGCTTGTACTGGATTTGTAGCAGTAGCAGAGCAAGGCCCTTATGCAGCACCTCATTCCTTCTGTGATGTGTATAGTTGTTCCATTTGAACAGCAGCAATGGGCAGATAAAGGCTGTCTACATCTTATGCCATTCATAATTGCACTTTGTAAAATTAACCCCCCCTTAAAAAAAAAAAAAAAGTTTAGTCTCAAATATGTTGCAAAACTTTTAGTGGAATAAATGGTTCCATCTTTATTCAAATATTTAATATTACAGAGAATTTATTCAAAGGATGTGAAACAATTACTTGATGTATTTGGACTGCTTGTATAGACTCCTATCAATTAGCACATGGCTGAATGTCTCAATATGAGACAACTTGATGTTTATTGCATTTTACGCCAACAGCTTAGAACCCTAATATCTGGCAGATGGTTTTGAGAATCTCTTGGACTGCTGCTAGCTGGATAATATTTAGTTATCATTAGACATCTGGAGTCTATGGTATATTCCATTTCAATCTATAGACAATCACACACCCCATCTCAAAGGTTCTGTAGCTTTGGTAAACGGCTTCCAGAGTGGATTCACAATTATTTCAAACTTTCTTCTGGGGGTTGGTACATGTGGTTGGTGCATGTATCCACACACATACAGAACTTATTCTAATGCTAATCAGCTACCTTTAAACAACACAGGTGTGTATACTCATATCTTTAAATATATAAAATTGTAACCAGGGAAAGGTAGTATTAATAAACTTGTCAGCAGACCCTGATGCTGGGAAAGACTGAAGGCCAAAGGAGAAGGGGACGGCAGAGGATGAGATGGCTAGATAGCATCACGGATGCAATGAATATGAACTTGAGCACGCTCCGGGAGAGAGCGCAGGACAGGAAGGCCTGGAATGCTATGGTCCATGGGGTCACGAAGAGTCGGACACGACTGAACGACTGAACAACAACAACAACAACCATGAGCAAAGAGGTACTTCCTGACATGAAAGATACCAGCAAATAATTTAGGTCTTCTTGTAATCCTCAGCCTGGAAATCTGCTAAAATGTAAGCTTGAGCAGAAAATGTACACTCAGTGTGCCAGGTAAGTCCAAAAACTCACACTTCACAGCACTATGATATCAGCATGTAGCCCATTCCCTATTCCATCAACAGGAAACTAGTGGGAGAGGGGGAGCTGTCCTTTGCTTAATTTGGGGTTGATTTTCACCCTGTTTCCAATAGCCAGAGAGCCTCAGATACACAATTTATAGTTCTTCTATAGTATTTGAAGAACTCGGTCTTTCCCTGTATGTTTCCCGCCCCTACTCCTGTGTTACAATTCATTTAAGTGACATCTGGGAACTATCAGGCAGGGAGGAGGAAATATGATGAAATATGGGGAAGGGTTTTAGGGATACCTGAACACAAAAAGAGGAATAAATGAGAACAGGAACACTGTTTATATGACAGGGATGGGATAGACAGGGGACCTAGACACTGGTAGCAGAACTGAGCTGTTTTTCTCGCCTTTCCATGTCATAGCAGGCCAGCCACCATGTCTCCTAAGTCCTGTTAACATTTAGTTTGACAGAAAGTGTTAGAATAAATGGCCTGTGAGTTGGGGTGGGAAATATAACTAAAGTGATTGGGGAGGGTTTAGAACATATTGTATTCAATGCCTATAAAATCAAAGGTGGTTAAACCTTCAACAGAGAGCCAGTGTGGTGTAGTGGCTAGAGTGCTGGACTGGGAGTCAGGAGATCCGGGTTCTAGTCCCCACTTGGCCATGGAAGCTCACTGGGTGACTTTGGGCCAGTCACAGACTCTCAGCCCAACCTACCTCACAGGGTTGTTGTTGTGAGGATAAAATGGAGGAGGAGGAGGATTATGTACGCCACCTTTAGTTCCTTGGAGGAAAAAAGGCGGGATATAAATGTAATAAATAAATAAATAAACAAACAAACAGTGGATACAGGCTATTTTCATTCTGTAAGCTCTGTTAACTATTGGCTGGTCTGCTCTAATGTCCCAAACCCTAGAGGTGGTGTGGAAAGGCATAAAGACAGGGAAAACAGAAAATGAGGAGAGTTAAGAAGAGGCCCAAAGCTGACCCAGGAGGAGTTCGCAAGATTCAAAGACCTGTCTTCAATGCTATCTCTTTGATGGAGACGACTTGATGACCCCCAGTCAAGGTGGAAGGGAATTGGATACAGGAGGCAGCTGATAGGAGGAAGCACTGCAAAGAATTATAGGAGGAAATGGGGAGCCATGGGAAGGGTGGTTGGTGGAGACACGTTGCTTTAGAAAAGTAAGAAAGAGGCCAAAGGAGCTGAGAATACGACAGTGTGTTGTCACCCACCTGCATACATCCGCATACATCTGCAGGCATCGGGAAGTTCCGGTGAAAAATTCACATAAAGAGCTAGAGACAGAAGGGCTATGGACTGCTGGCAGGATGAGAGCATTCAGGCAAATAAGGAGGGCTGTGTTCCACTTTAACTTTCATGCAACTGAATACATAGGGAAGTTAATTAATGTCCTGCTTGTGGGCTCCCATAAGCCTCTGGCTGACCACAGAATGCGGGACTAGGTGGGCCTGTGGTCTGATCCAGCACTGTTCTTCTTGTGTTCTAATGTTTCCTACATGTTGCCTGGAAACCAACCCCAAAAGTGTGCTCCGTCATGACAGTTTTTAAGGCTGATCAGTAGTGCATGGAAGTGATGACTTTCATGTCAGTTCAAGGGGGAGATTTGGAGTCTTTTGCTGTTATAGCAGATGGAGAAGCAGGGGCATCATATTGCATTCCCAGCATGTAGTCCTGTGCTGTGGAAGAAGAGCAGCACGGCTAGTGTGAGAAGAAGCCCCTTTCCTTCTTTAAAGCATTTGTCCTACCCTCCCACTGACAAGCAGTCTGAATGTATCTCTTGCCTAGAAGGAATCCTAGTAAGCCCACCTCAGGCCCATCTGAAGCAACCATTTGCAGGGAATATCATTTATGTTAATTAAAACCAACCCAGCATTGTTGGGTTAACATGCTTCACTGGCTAGCAAAACATTTTACATTTAATTTTAAAAGTTACTTTTAGTCATTTCTTTGAAATCATTCGTCAGCTTTGCAAGGACTGGAACCCCCAATGAACTGTGTCCATTGTGGCACCCTCCTCGGCCTTCTCCCCTGCCTACAGGAAGAACAAATGCATCTCAGCTGCATCACTGATTTATTTATAAACCACCTTTCCAAAAACTCATGGCATTTATCAATTAAACCTTCAATTAAGGCATAAAAGCAACCCAAAATCTAACAGAAGTATAAAATTCTAGGCATCTGCTCACCAGTGGTGACTGGCAGGGGCGTTGCTAGGTTCTTAAAAGATCTGGGGCACAGGCCAAAAACAAATTTGCACACACACATAATATACCAAGTCTAGGTGCACCTCAAATATGTGTGTGTGTGTGTGTGTGTGTGGTGTGCTTGCATGTGTGTATAGATTACATACACACATAAGAAGTGTGCACTGACCCCCCATCCCACTTCAACTCACCCCCCGATCCAGCGTTTTGGAAAACAACCTGCTTCTGCTCAGGCCAATTTATAGGTGGGCCACTTCAGCTCAGCACCAAACCTGAAGGGGAAGGGGAGTTTCCATTTTGGGGGAGGGAGTGATTTGCTTTCCCTTCCCTTCACCAATAGTTTTTGGGTTAGTTTGTGTGAAAATGCACAGGTCATTAGAGGTGTCCCCCAGGCAAGAAACCTGCAAAGTTCCTGAAGGATATACATGCATGCAAATGTAGAATGACTAGAATTGATTTACAGTTCACCAGTGTTAGCAGCAGGGGAACATGGGTGGGAAGGTGCTATTGCACTCATGTCCTGCTTGTGGGTTTCTCACGGGCATCTGGTTGGCCACTGTGTGAACAGAATGCTGGACTAGATGGACCTTGGTCTGATGCAGCACAGCTCTTCTTATGTTCTTAAATAGAGAATGCCTCTGAGCATATGTAGAATGCTTTTCTTTCACCACCGAGCACTTACATTCTCCCCTATTCCCCTCCATGCAATCATCCCTGCTCATCCTACCATCCTCCAGCAACACTTCATAAAAACAGATGTTTTGTTTTGTGCAACTCTCCGCTATCTCCTCCTTGTTATGCACAAGCTTTCATTGTATCTTCCTTCCCATAACTTCATTTGTGCGAAGGCTTCACCAGGATTCAGCCAAGGAGCCATCTCCCTTTTCAAAATTTCATTGCAAGCAAGTTCCAAACAGTGGGCATGTAAGAGCAGAAAAGTAGGAGGAGAGAAGGTTTTTGCACCTCAAAAAACAACCACCACCCTACACCAGAGATTAGGGATAGTGACCTCCTAATGGTCACTTTAAACACCTTCTGATTAGGATCTCTAATCCCCTGTATGTCTTGACAGTTTTTTACTTTTTATTTTAATCTTTGGGAAAGGAAACTTTATGCATGGCTAGCACAAAAGCCACTGCACCTGCCTGAACTTTGGCAGGCTCAGCCAGCTCCATAGGGGCTGCCACATCCCCAAATTCCATGAACTTATATGGAAGCACAAAAAAAGTATAGCTCTTAGCTTTGACAGGTCTTCTTGAAAATAACAAATTTTACCTAGCAAATTTTTGTGACTAGCACAAAAGTCACTAGACCTAACTGCCTGAAATTGGGCAAGTTTAATCACATCCATGGGGGCTACAAGGTCCCCAAATTTCATATATTTGTCAAACTAAAAAAAGTTATGGCCATTTCTATTTTCCAATGTAAGTCAATGGGAAAATGTAAAAAAATGGCAATTACAACAGCTCAAGAGATCTGAGGCACAGCTCAAAAAAGATTTCAGGCCCGTGCCCAAGTTGGCTCTTCTTTGACAATGTCCATGGTTTAGAGACTTACTTTATCATAGAATCATAGTCTTGGAATGGGCCGCTTATGCCATCAAGTCCAACCCCTGCTCAGTTCAGGAATCCAGCTTAAAGCGGGAATCCAGCTAAAGCAGGTGCATGTCTAGCCTTGGCTTGAGTACCTCCAGTGACAGAAAGCCCTCCCTTCCCTAAGCAGTCGGTGCCATTGTCTGGCTGCTCTGATTGTTAGGAATTTTAAAAAACTGGATGTTTATTTTTCTTCTTCCCACCTTTTCCCTTCCCTGTCAAAGAAATCCTAGTTCTTGTTTTAGAAGGTGCTCACTGGTTTCCCCCCACCTGCTTTCAAGGAACAGGGGTCCTGGTGGGTTGGAAGCAGTATCTTTCACCCTCATCCAGTATGGTATGTATGAGCCCAGGTCCCAGCGGTGCCCCCAGATGTAACCCTACTTCCCCTACCAGCAACCCTGTGGAGTGATAGGTACCATGGGACCTGTGTTCATACATACAGTAGCAGATGAGGGAGAAAGATGCTGACCACAAACTGGCATGTGGTCCCTCAGGCACCACACGTTCCCTGAAAGAAAGTGGGGGGAAACCAGTGAGCTGGAGCAGTTTGGAATATGATATCCTCACAAGCGTCTCCTCTTACGTCATTATCATCCATGCATCTATCATAGTTCCTACAGACCACTGAAATGAGGACCCTATGCATCAGGTGCTACCAAAGCTAATAGTAAGAGAGAATGCCTTCCTACCTTAAAGAACAGTATTGTTATGGGACATACTATTCCACTCTGTTGTAGAGCTGGATAGCTGCTTACTTCATGAGCACTGAAGTATGTTTGTGTATGGCAGGAGACTAAAAGAATTTAGCAGATTTGAGTCTAGCTAGAGAAAGAGAACAAAGCTTGACTTTTACAGGTGGCTGACAAGATGCAACCTTGAGGAGCAAGGGTATGATTAGTGGTGCACTGGTAAATTTTGAAGTTCAAGAGCTCATCCTGACAGCCCCAATAGCCACACCCTAAGAAGGGTTCAGAGCCACAAACTCCAGGATAGTCCAAAGATTCAAATAGCTGTATACACAGCGAGAAACCAATCCTTTTCTATTAACCATATGTTCCAATAATATACCTTCCAATTTTGTCATGCTTTTAGTCAGTTTGTTTTACAAAAGGATTTGTAAAAAAATAATGTATTTGATGAAGGAGCATCTAGTTTATTTGCATTCCCTGAAGCTTTTCTTCTAATTTTACTACAGTAAGGGGGATTTTATTTTCATAGAAATCTCTCGTCCTATAAAACCCCTTTTGTTTCCATTTTGCATATTGCTCCTGTTTATCTATAGAAGCAAAATTTGGATGCAACAAAAATGGAAGTAATGGGGATATTTCCAGAATTAATTTATTCTTCCATTTTTTCCAAACTTTTAAAGTAGCATATAAAAAGGAGTTATCTACCCATTTCAAGTCTTTTATATTTTTCCCTCCAAACAAAATTTGTTCAGTCAGTAATGGTGATCGCTGAATACACACACACATAGCACTGTTGGCCCTTGGTGTATATGTGTGTATGTATGTATGTGGGGGGCTCAACACAGCTGTGTGTGTGTGTGTGTGTGTGTTCAGAGAGAGAGAGAGAGAGTGAGATGGGAAGACCTGTGTTCACATCCCTGATCAGCCATAAAGTTCACTAAGACTTTGGGCCAGTCACTGTCTGAATTTAGCTTACCTAACAAAAGGATCATGTGCCAGGCCAAACTTGTCCTCCACCCCACCCCATTTACCACGGTAAATACTACTATGGCGGATGATGTCATTGCCAGACATCATATGAAAAATGTAACAGAGCTGCGCTCTCACAGGCTCCACCACTGGATGTGATGCTGGGGGGAGGGGGGGGGTTGAGGCTAAGGCTATTTCAAGACCAGTACTGCCTCTCTGTATGCCTGGCTACTCTCATCAGCTTAACTCTCATTTGTACGTATATAAATACAAAAATGCCATAAATCTCCAATCTTCTTTCCTTGAAGGGTAGACCCTGGAAAAGGCTGCTCCTCAAACTTCCTATTGCTCTGGGAAGCAGGGAGCATAAAACAATATCTGGGTGTTCTGGGAAGAAACCCCCTCATACACAGTTTTTTGAGGCCAAATAACCATTTTATCATTATTTCACTGTATATTCAACTTGTGTGGGGGTTTCCCCAGAGTACCCAGATATTGCAATGATTAATCATTCAGAAATGGAATATTCTTTAAGTGTGACGTCAAACGTTGACAACAACACTACTGAATTAAAGGGAAGGCTTCAGTTACGATTTTATTTATTATCTCTTTAGTACCAGTGTGTGATAAGTGGATTATATGTCAGGCCAAGTAAAACCTGTCACAATTAATGCGCTAATAAACTGGCAGTATGCAATACTATTAATTCAATCACAAGGGAATTAATGTATTTACAAAACCTAATTAGCAGTTTGTTACTGTGCTAAGAAATTTAAACAAATCTGTAGCATCACTGACCATCTGGCTTAGAAATCTCAGTTTGGGATTTAATTAGGAAATAATTGTGATAGAAAATTAGTCCTTATTAGTTAGCTAATGATCAGCTTTTCACTAATTGAAATGACTCTCCTGCAGGTTTGGGAAATCGTTTATATGTGGGGGTGAGAAATGAAAAGAGTGCATCGTTTGGGACTTGGAAAAACATAACAATTGATTAAATTTATAAAGCAGATATTGTATTGAATAGAATGCCAATGACTTATCTTTCAAAATGTGTGCAAAACATGCAGCAATTAGAGCGAGAGAGGAGGTGCTTTTTTCAGTGTTACGGTGTGTATATGTGTGTGTGTATACATACACACAAACACACACACACATATATAATCTGTTTTGTAAAACTATAACAAAACAAATAAAATGCTATTAGGATGACAGTATTTATAGCCAGCCTGAAATTTAGATCAAAAGCCCTGAGTTGTGGACTGAGCTTTTCTTTACAGCTCGAATTAGGACAGCATGAGGAAGAGAGGTGGGTGACCCGTTGGTCTCAGTTGCAGAGAAGGGGCTTATTCTCATCTCTTCTCTTCCAAGGCTTCATCACTTAATACAGGAAGTTCTTGCCATCCTAGTTCCCCAGCGTTGCCTCACTGCCAGTAAGTTCTTACTTGGAAGTAGGCCTTTACTTACAAGCAGACCACTACTCATGAAGAAGCTTCACTGCAGGCCAAGCTCACTGTTTCAGGCTGGAGTTCCTTCTCTTCATGCCACCCAAATCTGCCCCCTCCCACTCTCATCCTATTGGATAAGTGATGTTAACGTGTCTAAGTGAACTGTGAGTAATTAAAGCAGGGATAGGCAACTTGTAGGCCAAAATATATGGAGGGCCACAGCTCCCACAGCCACCTCACTATTGCCTTTGCGCGCTAGAGTTGATGGGAGTTGTATGCCAAAATATCTGGAAGGCCACAAGTTGCCCACCCCTGAGTTAAAGGAATGTTTAATATCCTGGCAGACTGTATTGAAGGTGTGTGGGAAATGGTCCTAACTGCCAGTTTGGTGGCCACATAACAAATCACCCCCAATCACTTCACCAAAAAATGGGACAAAAGAGAACACAAATTTGCATGATATTTGCATATGCTAATTTATATGTATAGACACAAATTTAAAAATAATAACTAGAATTTAAATAGAACTACAAACATCTCACCATAGTGGAGAGAACTGTCACCAGGTGATCTGTGTACCTGCTCTGTCTGTTCTCTCAGTGCTGACTCTTGATGGGAAACATAAAGGCCAGGCCCCTGATCCCCTTTCCTATGGTTCTTTATCTTTAAACTGGACTTGGACCGGACAACCTTTCAAATAGAAGAGACTTTCAAATACAAGACTGCCCTCTAACAGATCCCCTGTAAAATAGGGCATATGGCCACCCTAAGATTCACCAGTACTTAACAAATACTTAATTCAGGGTGCAATCCTATGGCCACAAGTCAGCAGCTAGACAGCCATAGGATAGGTTGGTTCCTTGGAACTGACCTCGGAGCCCACACCCTGAGGTCAGTTCCCTGAGAACCGGCCTCCACCCCATCCTGATTGTCCAAAAAATATCCACGTAGCATTGTAATTTTACACTCATTCCTGCAATGCCCTCCCCCTCCCTGATTGTCAGGTCCCCAGAGCTTTATTGATGTTAAAAGCTGATGGCTCCCAAATGACCCCTAATCCCACAGGACAGACCACAACGACTACGACGATGACTACTATTATTATTATTATTATTATTGGCACTGTTGCTGCTCAGTCATTCACAGTATTACTTTTCCAGAGGAACGTTGTTGTACACCTTTGCATTATTTCGCCAGGGCTTAGGGGTGCAGCCGCCATGGCAGAAAGAGGAATGGGAGGATGTTAGCATGTCTACTTGGAAGTAACTCCTCCATTGCACACAAGTGAGGTGGGGAAATCCTGTTGATTCATATACAGAAGTGTGCATTTCTATGTGCTCAAATAGTGTTCATACCCCAACCCACCCCCCTCATTCTCTTCCATTTCACTTGACTGAGCACAAAAAGGGGAATGGGGTGGAAGTAACTCAGTGTCTCCTATTGACTTAAAGCACAGGAGTGTGGAGAGCCAAGGAGGGGGGAGCCTGTCTGTCCACATGTCCACAGCAATTTAATACACCCCAAATTCCACTGAGAGAGGGATCATGCGAGGAGAGGTGTTCGCTAAATGTGCCTACTCGGAAGTAAGTCATGCATGTCCATTGCACTTGATTGGGCAGGGAAAGGAGGACAAGGGGGAAGAGCACACCTCCACCCATTCTCTGCCCTGCAGCTACGCAATTCATGACTCACCCATGCAACCCCAAACTAATGTGGCTTCAGGTGCCATTTGTCCAGTGCAAGCAGGTGTTTTTTTAAGGCATACATCGCTTTACTGGCTACCGTGTGCTGCTGGAGAAGAGAACCTGAATTGCTGAAACTCTGGATTAAACCGGAAACAGATCATGAAGTGTTCCTGTGGATGGGCCTAGGGCAATCTGAAGGCCAACTCTGTGGCAGGGGTGGTGGTGAAGAAAACATTATTTGCAAATAAAATCACTCAGTTCTGTGCCAACTTGGATGCCACAGTTGATACAGGTCTGGTGGATATAACTTTGGCTTCTGCTTGTGCAGTTACAGCCTGGGGATGTGGACAGGATCCTTGGAGAAGTGCAGCCTACCATGTGTGTTCCTGGCTTATAAAACAGCCTGGGGAGAGGACTGACTGAGTGGATAAGGATTGTGGTGAACAACTCTTCATGACAAGGTTGATTCTATCTTTTCTGAAAGAGGCAGTGGTGAGCCCTTTTTGTTTTTTTAAAAACCCTCCTGAACCCCACCATACTGGATAATTTTTGGCCAGTCTTCAATATTCCATTCTTGAGCAAGGTGCAGGAGCGTGTTGTGGCCTCTCAACACCAGGGCTTTCTGGATAAGGTGAATTATCTAGATCCATTTCAATCTGGCTTCAGACCTGGTTATGGGACAGAAACTGCTCTGGTCGCCTTGGTGAACAATCTGTGCTGGGAACTGGGTCAGCATGTCCCTGTTGCTTCTGCTGGAACTCTTGGCAGCTTTCAATACCATTGACCACTGTATCCTTTTTAGGTGTCTCCCTAGGATAGGAGGCACCATTCCACGGTGGCTCTGGTCATTCTTGGAGGGGCATTTTCAGAAGATTGTGCTGCGGGACTCCCAATGCCATGACCACTGGCCTATGTATCCCACAGGGTTCCATCTGGTCCCCTGTGCTATGTAACATATACATGAAACCACTGGAAGAGGTTGTCCAGAGTTTTGGGGTTTGGTGCCACTAGGATGAGATCCTTTCTACTGAGATCCAAGGAAGCTATTCTAGTTCTGATTCAGTGCCTGATGTTGGTGATGGATTGGATGAGAGCAAACAAATTGAAGCTTAATCCAGAGGCGTTCCTAGTTAGTCGAAAGGCAGATCAGGGATTAAACTTGTGCTAGATGGGGTTATGCTCCCCTTGAAGACTCAGGTTGGCAACTTGAGTGTATTCTTAGACTCAGACCTGAACTTGGATGCCCAGGTTTCAGCAGTGACCAGTTGAGGCAAGTGTGCCAATTTCACTCATTCCTGGAGATGTCTGGACAGCCATGATGACACATACTTTAGTGACATCTCACTTAGACTACTGTAATGCACTCTATGTGGGGCTGCCATTGAAAAGTGCTCAGAAACTTCAGCTGTTCCAGAGTGCTGCAGCCAGACTGTTGATCAGGGCTAGTTACAGGGAGCACATGACTCCCTTGTTACAACAGCTTCACTGGCTACTGGTCTTTTTTCAAGCATGATTCAAAGTGCTGGTAATGACCTATAAAGCCCTATACGACTTGGGACCTGGGAATGCAGTCTTTTTACCAGAAAGACTGTGTTCTTCCATGCAAGCCTGCCTTGGTTGTCCAGGGAAGCCCTTCTCTCAACCCCCCACCCCCAGAGGCGCATTTGGTGGTGATGTGAAAGAGGGCCTTCTTGCACGCTCCTCCCAGGCTGCAGAACTCCCCACCAAGGGAGGCTCGGTTGGCTTCCTCTCTGTTTTCCTTTCGGCAGCAAGCAAAGATGTTTTTATCCAGGCAGGCCTTTGGCATGCAAGCTGGTGTGTTGCTGAAGGGGTTTTTAATTAGTTGAATGCTATTTATTTCTTTTATTGTTGTGTTTTTAATTTTGCTTTTAATGTATTTGTTTTTATGACTGTTTTAATTAGGTTTTTGTTTTAATCTTGGTTTATTGTTGTTAGCTACCTTGAGCATCAAACTACCGCACAATTGCGCTCATTTCACATGCCAGGAAGGTGAGGCTCAAAATCCTACAAGCTAGGCTTCAGCAGTATGCGAACCGAGAACTACTGGAAGTACAAGATGGGTTTCGAAGAGGCAGAGGAACTAGAGATCAAATCGCCAACATTCGCTGCATCATGGAGAAAGCAAGAGAATTCCAGAAAAACGTCTATTTCTGCTTCATTGACTACGCTAAAGCCTTTGATTGTGTGGATCACAACAAACTCTGGCAAATTCTTAAAGTGATGGGAGTACCAGACAACCTTACCTGTCTCCTGAGAAACCTGTACAAGGGTCAAGAAGCAACAGTAAGAACCGGACATGGAACAACCGATTGGTTCAAAACTGGGAAAGGAGTAGGACAAGGCTGCATATTGTCACCCTGCTTATTTAACTTATATGCAGAGTACATCATGAGAAATGCTGGGTTGGATGAATCAGAGGTCGGAATTAAGATTGCTGGGAGAATTATCAACAACCTCCGATATGCAGATGATACCACCCTAATGGCAGAAAGTGAAGAGGATCTAAAGAGCCTCTTGTTGAGGGTGAAAGAGGAGAGTGCAAAAGCTGGTTTGAAACTCAACATTACAAAAACTAAGATCATGGCATCTGGCCCTATCACTTCCTGGCATATAGAAGGGGAAGAAGTGGAAGCAGTGACAGATTTTACTTTCTTGGGCTCCAAGATCACCGCAGACGGTGACTATAGCCATGAAATTAAAAGACGCTTGCTCCTTGGGAGGAAAGCTATGGCAAACCTAGACAGCATAGTAAGAAGCAGAGACATCACCTTGCCAACAAAGGTCCGTCTAATCAAAGCTATGGTTTTCCCAGTAGTAATGTATGGCTGTGAGAGCTGGACTATAAGGAAGGCTGAGCGCCGAAGAATTGATGCTTTCGAACTGTGGTGCTGGAGAAGACTCTTACGAGTCCCCTGGACTGCAAGGAGGTCAAATCAGTCCATCCTAAAGGAAATCAACCCTGAGGGCTCATTGGAAGGACAGATACTGAAGCTGAAGCTCAAATATTTTGGCCACCTAATGCGAAGAGAAAACTCTCTGGAAAAGACCCTGATGCTGGGAAAGACTGAAGGCAAAAGGAGAAAGGGATGGCAGAGGATGAGATGGCTAGATAGCATCACCGATGCAATGAATATGAACCTGAGCACACTCCGGGAGAGTGCGCAGGACAGGAAGGCCTGGCGTGCTATGGTGCATGGGGTCACGAAGAGTCGGACACGACTGAACGACTGAACAACGACAACAACAACCTTGAGCACCAGTTTTTTCTGGGAAGGTGGGATATAAAGAAATTAATAATGATAAATGTAGGCAACAGGGATTGGCTCACAAGATCAAAAAATGGGCTTGTTCCTTCTTCTGTCTGATAAGTTGGTTTTGTCTATCAAAAGGCCTTTTAAAAGTCTGAGAGAGTTTTAAGATCCCAACTAAATTCTACTCCTCTCCTGACACGTCCCAAAGATGCCCATCTCTGGCCCCCACTTTGGCAGTATTATGCTGGCATCATGGTTATACCAGTGTAACTCTGATGATATGCCAGCATAGTCCCCAGTGCTGGTGTATATTTGGGATCCATCAGTATAGGAAATGTACAGCACAATCCTCTCTTGTTTACTCAGAAGTAAGTTCCTCTGTGTTGAATGGGGCTTACACATCAAGCAAGGGCACTTAGGACTGCACCCTTAAACTGTAGATAGTTGTTATATTATGGCCCTACACTATAATTTTGTGTCCCAAATTGTACTAAGTTAATTAGTAGCATTTTCCAGTTAATTGTATTGGGGAGGACATAACCATATATGCCAGTGAATATTCAAACCACACAATTAAACTGTATATAGGCCTTTACAAATGCATATGGTAATTCTTAATTAGTGTTCACTACATGTATGTATGTATGTATGTATATAAATCCACCTCTCTATGGATTGCTGATAAATTTTCCAGATGAATAGTGCAAATTTATGCATGTCTGTTCGGAAGTAAGTTCTATGGAGTTGAATGGGACTTACTCCCAGGTAAGTGTATATAGGATTGCAACCTAAAGGAAATTGTATACACTGACAACGTTAAATAATAAAATTGTTACTTTTCCTGTATTGGATTATTTAGTACGGAGAAACTGTTTACATATTCTAAAACCAGAATGAGGGTTCTGCAGGGGCTGTAAATCACATCGTATTGAAAGGAAGTCCCAGCTGGCCTTATCGGTCTCTGTGTAAAATTGTTAGAGGTCTCTACCAGCTAATAAATTTGATTCAGAGCTGGTTCTGCTGACATTTGTGCAAACCCTCTGAGAATGATTGTTATGGTAGTGTATCTTTACAAAGTGTATTCAGAATTGAAATGCTACTTTCTGCATTTACAGGGATTGAAGAACGAAGCTCTACAGTAGCATTTGACAGGTCAGTATATTGCCAAATAGACTCCAAGTATCCACAACAAATTTTAAACTGGCATTTTTTGTAACCACCTATGGGCATTGTGCTTATTAACACATAATGGAGATCAAGACTAGAATTAATAGCCCTCCTCTCATCCTGTTCCACTCTATTACCATGGCTGTTCAGTCCTTTACTCTTAACACTGTCAAAATTGTAAGGAACTGAAAGGTTAACCAATGTGTCTAAGACGCTAGAACATGAGGTAAGTGTAAGTGCAGCATTGTGGCTTAGAATGTTTGCTGGAATGTTCCTGGTTCAAATTCACTTAGAAAAACCTCTATTCATCTGCAGCATAGGGGCAATAATGTTGGCCTACTTTTCAGAGCTATTGTGTGTACTACTATGATAATGTACATGAGGTACTTGGAATAATAGAAATGTGCTACGCGAGTTATTTTAGTATTCCATCGCTGCCCTTTTTACCACTTATATTTCACATTTCTTCTCTGCTTATTCCTTACTTAGCTTCGTTGGGGTAGTCATGAGTAACTACTGGCCAATCCCAGCAGTTATGTATATAAAAATGCCCTCCGTCACTGGTAATATGAAAACCAGGGATATGGAGTTATAGGTATCTGCTGGGGCATACCTAAACTACAGAAGTAATCTGCCTCAGTAATCCCTCTCCCCAGGGAACTGAACCAGAGAATGCTGAGCACCCCATGAAAACAGGATCACAGGATTCTTTGGGTAAAAGCCGCAGTGGTTAAACTGGTATGAAGCCCATTATATGTGTAGTGTAGATATGTCTTTGGAATAGGGAGCAGTAATTTCCACAAAATGTCTACTGCTGCAAAGCTATGCAGCTCAAATGGATCGAGGAACATATTCTGAAATGCACCACCAATCACTGGAATGTAGGTAGTGAATAATATATATTAATGCCTTTTACATTTATTTTTAAGATAGGCTGGGTCTGGGGCTCCCTCTGTTTATGCTGAGTGCCTCCTTGGTAAAATTTGTGAAAGATAAGAAGTTAAAATCTCCCTTTGTCATGACTTTACCAAATCAGCAACGAGACAGCTTCCAATATTGATAAAGTATGAGGACAGGCTGAGAACATGGAATATGTTAAGATTTATCTAATGCAGAAAGATTCCCGGTTACAAATTACCTATACATTTTAAGGGCTAGATGTCCTTGATTCTAGCTCTTCAGAATCTAAAGTTTAGACAGAAGAAATATTTTTAAATGGGAGAACATCACCTACTGGCCATTAAGACGACTTTGAGGGTGCTTCCAGATGAGGCTTTTATTATGCAATCACTTTGTCTTCTACATAGAATTTTACAGGGGGTCCAGATGAATCATCTTCCATTTGTAACCCTCCAATGTTTTCCCACCACTTCTTTTATCGCAGAAAATCCATTAAGGATGCAATTCCATGCTTGTTTAGACAGAGAAAAGGTCTACAACTCCCAGCATTCCCCAGCCAGCCTTTTCTCTGTCTAAACATGCACAGGATTGTGCCCTAAGAAGGGAAAGATGGACTAGCCGCACGGTGCCTTCTGAATGGTAGTGCTACAGGCCCTCCCTCTGGAAGCACCCAGAGATTATAGCAGATACCATAAGACTAGTTGCATCTTTGTGCCAAGGGAATTCTGTTGTCAGAAAGACAGGATGCCAGACTGGGACCCTGGGCTGCCAGTTGTCCAAAGGGGTTCATCATATGGGGGCAGAAATCCGCATCAGTACCAGGGCTTTCTCCATCTAGTTTCATCGTGGGATTAGATCGGGCTCCTTTACACAGTTGCTTCTATCTTGTTATATCCCATTCCTTACCTTTTCATGGGGTGGCTACTTTTCAGCAAAAAGCCATTACATGCACTGGGGGGCATCACAAAATTTCTTCTCTGGTTCCTGCCCCTTTCCCTCCACTCACAGATTACTGGTGATTTGGTTGTGATTGACACACAATGCAGGTGGACAGCAACCTCCACCAAACTGCCAGAACCCCACCCCTGCAGGCACCAGCTTCCCAGCACACCAGCATGCTGGCCATTCTGTGTTGTGGAGTAGGCAACCAGGAGCAGAAGTCAGTGCATTGCATTTAGTCACAGCATGGTGGCAAGCCGGTATGGCAGTAAGCCGGCAGGTTGATATACTAAAATGCCCACCACCCTGACATCACTGCGGTTATCATCATGACCGCACTCCTAACAGCCCCCAATAACCACCCACAGCCGCGCACACAGAACGGTTTCTTCGTGCTATGGGAGAAAATGCATGGGGAGGTCATGGCACTCCTGTTGCGTGGGCTGAGAAAATACTGCACTTTTTTTCCGTTTGGGGATAACACGAGATAGGCAGGGGGATATGGCGGGAAAATCACTGAAGGATTATGACATCGTGTAATGGACCAGCTAACTTCTGTGAGTGGCCAGTCATGAATGTGTGATAAATTGCAGGTGCAGAGATGCCCAAAGCCTACAACCATGCTCTGAACATCAACATACTGGGATTTTCTAATACAAGAATGGGCTAGATTGCAGAATTCAATAAAAATGGCAATAAAAATATGGCAAAAAAATGTTTTCCTGTTTTTTGCTACAGTTGTAGCAATGTTCATCACTACTGTTTGGCTCTTTGTATTAACTGTGTGTGTGTTTTAAAAAATAGATTGTTCATCTAAAAGAAAGGCTTGAAATGGTCTCCTTGGTTGGATATCTGAATGCAGCTCGTCGCCTGTACATCTGCCTGTGTGACAAAGATGGCAAGACTACTGGGGGCCATGTTGTGAGTAACCTGGGTGTTTTCACCACTGCTGAGATAGTGGTAGGAGAATGAGATGGCTTGCAGTTCAGCTGGGAGATGGATGGCAGCATGGGTTTCCCAGAACTTGTGATTAGCTCTTGCTCTGAAACAGCTTAGCAGTTCCTGTCCTGTAAATTATGTGCCCCTTTTGTACCAAAAAGTGGATGAAATAAATGGGGCTGGAGCATGCCTTTCTTGGTCTTAAGCTTGAGCCTATTGATCCAGGCATATTTTCACTCAGAGAATAAGACAATCCTTCAGTGGAAGAAGGACAGAATAAAATAATTTCAAGCCAACTCTTGTCATTAATTTGCCTTTTGCCAGCACTTGTTCACACCAAACAAGCTGTGCTTAGCTTTTTCCAAGTAGGAGCTGAGCAGAGACCCTGGGGGATTTCTGGCACTGATTGGCCATGAAGAAGGGGATAGGGTGGGGGTGGGGGGAAGTTTGAGGTTGGGAGCTAATGAATGCACTATGTTTGCTCATCTTTACAGAGTCACTTATTACCACTAATTGGGAGGGACAGTTCAAACAAGCACAGAGGAGCAGTTGTCACACGAGCGTGACATGGTTTTAAAGAGGCAGTTACGGAGGATTGCACTGCCTGGTCCTGGCCCCTGAGCTCCCCCTGCATCCTGGCTTGGAGCCTAGCACACATCCAACTCAGAGTGCAGCCTTTGTCCGAAAGCCCCATTACAAGTCAGCAGTCTTTCAAAAAAATCAGGGCAAGACAAGTCATTCGAGGGAGCTATAGACAGACGCACAGCTGTCTCAGACACTCAGAAAGTCAACAGCTGACGGAAGGGGTGGACTTCAGTTTTGGCTCCAAAAGGACAGAGAGATGTGATTGGAATTAATTTGTTATGCATAGTTTGGAGTTCTTTATTAAAAGCCCTTTCCTTGAAGAGAACCTTGTGACATTAGGAGGCTAGTATTAATATTAGAGCATGAATTGCTCATTGTTTCTCAACTAAATGATGGCACATTTTTCAAAGAAAACAAATACGTTGACCTGAATCACTTTCTCTCTAGTTTGACTTTCTCCTCCCAAATTATATCAACAAAGATTTCTGGGATAGGTGTAAGTATGCTCAAAGGTACTCTCTCTGAAAAAAGAAGCAGCAGCAATTTTAATTTTATATCATGTAATTTTATTTCACACAATTACATTTCCTTGTTGCTTTTCTTAGCACTATTTGGATTGCTGCTAGTATTAGCTGTTGCCCTTGGCATTGTACAAAACCAGCTTTCATTCATTGTGACTCTGTTGTGTTGTCATAATGATGGCATGGCACTTACCAGCATAGTGGTCCAGATCTAAATGGCTATGCCAGCATGATTGGCTCTCTGTGCCTGCCTCTGCAACACAGCAATCATAGTAACTACAGTGCAGCAGCTCATAGGATCAGCCTTTTAGATCAACATTAAAATTCTGTAATATTATACCTCATAGCATCTCACAAAAAGACACACACACACACGTTGCATTATATAAACAGTAGAGAGACAATCAGGTGTTCTCAGGGGGTTCAAGCAATGTCCCACTCAGACCTCAACCCGCCTGCCTGCCAACTGACTAATTTTATGTGGTTTTAGATTATGTTACTGTAAGCCACCCTGAGTGTTCTTCAGAAAGGTGGGATACAAATATTTAATAAAGAAATACATTTCAGCCTAATTTGCAAGGAGAGGGATTAGGGCACAAAATACAGATATCTGTCGAAGGAAAAAAACAGTTAAGAAATAATTTTTATTTTACTCATTCATTCAATTATAAGCTACCCTTTCTTTAACAACAGTTATCTAGGTGGTGTTCAGCAAAAACACAACTATAAAAGCAAGACAAATCAATCTAACAGCACAATGCTATGCATGTTTGCTCAGAACTAAATCCCATTAATTTTAATTAGGCTTATTCCCAGGTAAGTGGGAATAGGATTTTGGCCTCAAAGAGCAGGAGAATAAAACATCACAGCGCTAAGCAATTCAGGCTGCTGCACTGTACCCACTTTACTGGGAGAAAGCCCCACTGAACTTAACAAGACTTACTACTGAGTAGACATGTATAGGATTGCACTGATAGATCTGGAGCAAATTATTTTTAAAAAGATTCACAGAGCTCAAATAACCCTAAACTAAAGTATAATAAAGGTTAAAATGGTCTGGGAAAATAGATCTTTGCCTGGTGCCAACAAGATATTAAAGTAGGCACCAGATGGACTTGTCTGGGGATGGCCTTTGACAGCCAAGGGGCTACTGCAGAAAAGGCCCTTTCTCTCATAGCCACACACCATACTTCATTTGGCAGTGGCTCTCGGAGAAGGGTCTCCACCAATTATCTCAAGGCATAAGTAAGTACGCATGGCAAGAAGTGATCCTGCAGATACTGAGCTCAATTACTCTGATTCTGTATATCTACTGTAAAGCTGAGCCAAAGCTACTTATTGGTTCTATTTTGTTTTCAGCTTCCTAAGAAACCATCTTCTTTTTTGTCCTGTTTTCAGCTCTCCTCTGATAATGTTGGTTCGCATTCATTTGGATTTTAATTACAGGGGCCATCAAAACAGAGTGAAAACACTGTGACATCACATAAATTACATATTCCCATAATGACATGTTGATGTCAGCATCTTATGTGATTGGCTGCAGTGCCCATGTTGTAACTATATAGCAGTGACATAAGCCCCTCCTTTATCACACATCGCCAGTGGTGTAGTGGAGGCAAGGCTCGCAGGGATGCAGCCCCGGCACTTTTTCATTAGCAGGGACTCTGATGTCATCGGCCACCCCCCTCAGAATTCCTTGTTCCCTCTGAACTTAACTGCGATCCTCACTGTAGCTGTGGGGGGAATGAATTTTCCAAGCAAAGCAACAATATATTGTTCCATGTTGGAATGCAAAGAATTTGGGATGACTTGGTCTGGAATGGGCAATTAAGACCTATTCGCTTTACCAAAGACGTGCTCCTGGTGGAAAGGAAAACTCCTAGAACTTGGTTGTTGATATGGATCAGCTGCCTGAAATTTTTGGACTGCGCTTGGAGACTGTCACAATGAGCTCCTGCATTTCCAAATTTACCACTACACGACTCTTTGTGTGTGTGTGTGCGTGTGTGTGTGTAGTTCAATTCAGCTGGGTGTGTGGACGTTTCTGCTGGAGGGGAGGGGGGAGATATAATGAAGGAGCTTAGGGAAGGCTAATGGGTAATGTTGGGGCGCTAAAGGAGTGTGCAAGGGGGCTGTTTAAATGAGAAGGGACCTGTCCATGAGGGCTGAGATGAGAGGGTGAAGCTTCCATAGAGTATCATATCTTGAAAACCTGAAATGTTTGTGAGTGAGTGAAAAAGATTTTAACACCCCTGCATTTTTCCTCAGACGTCCAATTGAAATACCAGTGCCTTACTCTCAGCTGCACTGTTTTGGGATCCCAGTTGAAGGCTGTGTATCTTACAAGGTTGCATAATCTTAGAAGGTGGCGTGGCTGTGAGGGGGCGTGGCTGTGACTGTCACGAAGGAACCCCGCACTTCTGAATTTGCCACTACTCTACTGCACATCACTCTGTTCCTTTGTGGCTTCCTATTGGCTGTGATGAAGTGTTGTTGTTTTTTACTGACATGGAGCAGCAGCAAGCTGTTTGTCAGCAGAAGCTCCAGCAGTGCCAATAACTCTGGTTTCCAAAAATCCCCACCTATCTGGGTTTTCCACATTATGGGGCTAAAGGGGGAACCAAAGGATTTTCAGTTGTATATTAATTTTTGTCAAGGGGTTTAGTATGTTCAGCAAACAATTCTACCGCTTTGAAATAACATGTTTGAGGTGAACATTAAATACTTGGTCCTAGTCTGCATTTGAATTGAGCCACTGAATTGATGTGGCTATCCCATCATACTGTGACTCTTGAGGAGACTGCATTGAATTATACAGAACTGCAGTTGTGTGTGGGAGGTAAGGATCTTTGACAGAGGGTCTGTTCAGACGTCATGCTAAGCCACCGTGGTTCACATTTTTGAGCAAACCACAGTGGCTTAGTGTGTTATGTGCAGGGTCAAAATCCTGACCATGATGGCTAGGAAACCACACCCTCTGCATTGGGGTTAAGGGGGCCCAAGATGGCTTCCCATGTCATGTGGTGGGATTGCCATTATTAAGAATGGCCACTCTGTGCAATAATGCAGTGACCATAGAGACAGCAGCCTACACCATCTGCCACTTCCAGTAACGCTGGAAGTGCGGCCGGACTCTATGGTCACATAGCGACAACTGGAGCAGCCAGTGCACAGCACTTCCCAGAGTGACGGCCACTGGGATAACCAGTGGTGACGGTGGGAAGACAACGTGGTAACCACAGGGCAGGGATGGGTAAGTCAACCATGGTGCACCACGCAATCCCCGGTTGTGTGACAGGTGTGCGTTGAGGTTAGCCTAACGCTCCCCACTCTGCAGTTACCCTAACCACCCTTCTCGCTTTCACATGTGAATAGGGCCAGAGAATAGGGCATTTTCACCAAGTCACTTGGACAGAGGCTGGTCTGAATAGGGGGCTGGGGACAATAAAGGAAGAAAAAACCCTTTCCTTTGCCTAAAAGGTTTTGGTTTGAAATATCTGAAGTAACCATGTGTCTCTGTCTGAATGGCCATCAGAGGATAGTCCTCCATTTGAAGGTGACATCTGTTTGAAGGACTGTCTGGTCCAAGTCTGGTTTAAAGTCAAGAACCATAAGGAGAGAGAGCAGGCAGGGGCCTTGAAGACACCCATCAACAGTTAGCAACTGGACAGCAGACTGAGCAGCAGACACACAGGGCACTTGGGCACAGCCTTCTCAGCTATAGTGAGAGATATTGTATTTCTATTTAAATTATAGAAAATGGGCAGTATCCTGTATTGCCACTCGGTCTCTACTAGTTCCATTGCCCCCATGGGACTCACTGCTAGTACAACAGGAACCAGTGCTTCCAAAAGCAATCCTGGAAATGAGCGGAAACACTCATTTCCAGGTTGGGACACATCAGCAGAGCTCCCTTCTGTGAGCTTCGATGACCTGCCTCAGTCTGGAAATTAACATTTCTGTTCTTTCAGGATACTTCAGGAACAGCTAGTTTCCCATTGTGCTAGTGGCAACTCGTGCTAGTGTACAGGCAACATAGGATACAAATATGCATCTATACATATAAATTAGCATATGCAAAGTTTATGCAAATAGGTGCCATCTTTTGTGACAATGCATTTCCTCTTTTTTTGGTGGCATGTAAGTGACCACCTTATAAATATTCCATTGGCTCATGGCAGACCCCTAGGGACATCAGTGGCAGGAACATCTGGGGAGATGTTTTAGCATCAGTGCTGGCTCCAGCCTTAGGGAGCACTTGGGTCAAGATGCCCTCAGTAGGCGCAACTCCTTGCTGTTTTCACTGATGTTCCGAGGGAGAGCACAAGTTAAGCTGAGGTGAGCCACTGCATCTTCTCACTTGGGTCATGCCTTGCGTGCTCAGAAAGGGCAGATGAACAGGCAACAACAGCAAGGAGAAGGAGCACCAAGGGCTGGAGACTCCAGGGGGTGGCAGAAGGACCGCAGCATGGGTGGGTGCCTCAGCAGGTGCCTGGTGAAGCTGACTCCTGTCCTGACGCCAGCCCTGTTTAACATGATGTCTCCCAGTGTGTCTCTTAGACACACCACCACTCAGAGATGAGCTAGGAGCCACATTCCATCCAGCTGATATGAAGAAAATACTCTGTTCCTTTGGCTTGCTCCTGGGAATCCTCTTTGATCTGCCTAATATGTTTTGCTCATCCATTTTAAGAGACCTAGAACTGTGTTCAACAGTCTGCATGGAGTTCCAGACTTCATTATTTAAAATATATTCTTAACCCACCTTTTAGGGCTCACTGCTTGCACTCCAGGCTTGCTTGGCCTGGGGTTTCTGGGACATCATTCTGCAATGAATATGCCTGTGGGTTCTAATTAATTTGGGTTTGCTTTAGGCTTTGTTCCAGAGTTAGGGATTAGGTCTGGCCCATGGCTGTGGGTCTGAGTGCTGCCAGGGTGCCCCTGACAGCCATTTTCTGGAAAGATGGTATATAAATAAAAATAATAAGCTGGTGTTGCATAGTGACTCCATACTTTGCCTTAGGCAAGCATTTATCTCCCAGCCTTTGAATACTTGAAATGTGCTATATAAATGGTAAGTTCTGTTTTCTGGACGCTCCTTGTGCTCGGTTGCCTCGGACACCATCCTCTGTCTGCATTGTGTTTTTAATTCTTCTCCACCCCACCACCTGCAGGACCTCTCTATCTGCTTCAGAGACAAACGTGGAAACTGTTGGAGAACATATGTTTCAGGTGATAATGACAAACCACCTGTAGACGTAAAGTAGCAAATTATCTCAGGAGCATTAGTCAGTATCCAGGATCAGTATCACCTGTACATTCATATACCTGGCCATCATATGTCCAACGGAAAAGGCACACCAGATTTTTCCAACAGAACCTCTATAGTATTCCAGGCTTGCAAGCACTAGTAACACATGTCCCATGTCATGTTAATTAGGCATTGGCTATTTTCAATAGGCCAAAGGTTTATAACGTTATGAAATTACATAGAGATTTTTTCTCTCTCATCCTCTAATAATATTGGTTCCTGATTTCACCTAATGAAACTGCTTGTTCAGGACAGTCAGAAGAAAAATACTTCTTCACACAATGCACAATTAACTTAGAGAATTCACTGTTGTCATTTGTTATGAACGCTGCTACCTTAGATGGCTTTAAAAAGTGATTTGACAAATTTGTGGAAGGGAGGTCTATTAATGGCTATTAGCTGTGATAGCTAAATGGAACCTGCATGTTCAGAAGCACTGCATCTTTGAATACCAGATACTGGGAAGAAACAGCAAGAGGCAGTTGTCTCCATGCCCTTCTGGTCAGCCTCACAGAGGCCTTTGGCTGGCCACTGTTGAAAACAGAATGCTGGATTAAATTGACCTTGGTCTGATCTAGTCAGGCAGTTTTGTTCTCTGTCACCAGCTGGTTTATCCTCTACTGCAAGTTGTTATAATTCTCAGCATTCCTTTGGAGTCAGCTGTGTCAATATCATATCAGATGCCTCACCCTCCGCCCCGAAATCGCTGTCCTACAATACAAGAGCATATTTATTATTGAAAACTAAATCATGAACTGCCGATGTATTGTTCACTAACAACAGTGTACAGAGCAGTGTACCCCAAAACTCAAAAGGCAGGATAAGAACAAGACAAAGATACTAGTGACACATGTCTTCCACTGTGCTGCTATAGATTATTCTCCCATCAGCAAATTATTGTGCATTAAAGACAACTCTTAGCAGCTCCAGGAGTCATAGTACTAAGGGGTGAAGCAGGATAGAAATCCTGATATATATCGTAACATGGTAAGGATTTTTGTGGTGGCAATGCTTCTCTGGCAGTGATTGGTTTAACAGATGTGACAGCATGGAATATACTCAATGAACATTTCATCTTTCTATGCAGCTCTTTTCAAGATCTGGACACAGATGCCCTAAGTGGGCATTGAGCACTGAGGTAATAGGAGGAGGAAGAGAAGAAGAGGAGGGGGAGGGAGGGAGGGAGGGGGGGAGGGAGGAAGAAAGAGAGAGAGAGAGAGAGAGAGAGAGAGAGAAAGAATGAGTCAAATTAGATTTAACTAGCTAAGGGTGCAATCCTATGCATGTTTGGACAGCGGCCCACAACTTCCAGCAGCCCTAACCAGCTCCTCCCCGCACTCCTGTGTGCAGCAATGGCTCGTGCTTCCCTCCCTCCCTCGCCAGTGGTGGCAGGCCCTCCCACCTCAGGCAGTCGGAGCTCTTGCATCAGCCCTGTTTTTCTCCCCTGTTCTGCCTGCCAGACCACCTGCGGAGAGATGCGGCAGGCAGCCGTGTCCTACCGCACTTGCTCCTCAGCTACGGAAGAGGGAGGCGGAATGTCCCTCGTGCCCCTTTAAGCTCTGCCAGAGAAAAAGGGCTCTTTTGCCCAGTTCCTTCTCCTCTGGGACACCTGGCTGCCTCTCTAACCATGGCGAATCACAGTGACTCTTCCTCTGTCTTATAGGTGGCTCTCAAGCTGCATCCACTTCCTAGCTCCCTTGCCATACCCATGATTAACCCCTTATTCATGAGCAGACTGCTCTAGGTCAGAGGTAGCCCTCCAGATGTTTTGGCCCACAACTCCCATCATCTCTTACCATTGGCTATGCTAGTTAGGGCTGCTGGAAGTTGTGGGCCAAAACATCGGGAGGGCCACAAAGTGCCCACTCCTACTCTAGGTCAAGGGAATAGCTTCAGGCCGCTCTAGTTTCACATCTCCCCTGCTTGCCTGGTTGATGGGGTGGCGGAGACAGCTGCCACTGCCACCATCACCATGTCATGGTTGCTGCTTCCCCCATGACTCCCATCTCTGTCTTCTTTTTCCCCCTCTATGTCATGGACTCCCTTCCTGTGTCTGGGGGGCCATGGTAAGATAGGGAAACTTCCAAACCTTCCACAAGTAGAAATCCCAACTATGAGTGAGAAGTCTACATTTTTCTACCAAATCTCGATCCCTTCACAGTTGCATATTAAAAACAAAGCACCCTCCTTTTGCTTATGAAGCTTCATCTTGGTTAAAAGGAAATGGAAATCCCTTGCTCATTAGCAGAAGTAATATTTAGGCTGTAATCCTATGCAGAGCTATATGGGAATAAGTCACGCTGATTTCAGTGGAGTTTCAACATGATTATAGACCAGTCATCTTGACCATTGTTCCACCTTTTATGACTTAGAGCTTCACCACACAAGGCTAAAATCCCGCATCCTTACCGGGGATTCTGCTTCCAGATTCTCTGAGGGATTAAGATTGGCTTCTTTACCCAGGCAAATACATGCTTTGAATCGGGGAATTCCTTTCTTAGCAAGTTCTATATTTTCATGTTATAGTCACTAGATGGCACTGTGGTTATAGTGGAATTGCTACATGACACACAACCAATATATTGGATTAACCTTCCTTATTGGGTTATCCCTGATCTTTTAAAAAGTGGGATAAAGGTCAGAAAGCGCAGGAGACGCCCTGGAAGTTGACGACATCATGTAAGGGACCCACAAACTTCCATGACTGACCAATCATGAGAGTGCAATACAGCCTTGTGTACAAATGTTCTTAGAATAATGTATCTCTCCACTGATGTTGGCTGCATTGGTTGTAATGGGAAGTATTACTATTGTTACAAATGCATACACCACTTTCAAGCAGTGAGAAGTGTCAAGGACTCCAGTGCTTTCCCAGAGTTCAGTTTCGTTATAAGGAGGCCACTGGAGACTTATGGTATTTCTATGATATAAGGTTTATTTACACAAATATATAGGCTGAGCATAAGATGTTCACAGCATCAACACTGCAACAGAGTCCTGCTCCCCATCAGATGTCCAGGGGAACCCCTAGTATCATACAGAAAAATCAGCTCTCTGCCTGCTTTTCAGATCCAGTTCCAGCACACACTGACTTCTTGTTACACACAGAGATCTCACTCACACCCTCCCCTTGTCTAGTGGGGAGAAAATGAGTCATCTTCACCCATCACCTATGTCATGGGTGGGCAACACATGGTCTGCAGGCTGCATGCCGCCTGCCGTCTCCTGGTGTGGCCCCTGCTCCCTCCTGCTGGGCTGCTGAATGTGATAGTGACAAAAAAAAGATACCTTTAAACAAAAAAATGGCACCTTTGGCGCCACAGAGAACTAAAGGGGTCACAATTACAGAACAAGCTAAATTTAACCTTTAGTGCTATGGAGCACTATGGAGTGATTTGCTGATGAATTTCAGTGGCAAGCTGCTGATCCCCCCACGCCCGGTGCTCTGTGGAGTGTAACCCAAAGGGGGTTCAGGGGCAAAAATGGCCAGATCTCCCAAAGTTGCCCACCTATGCCTTCTTAGGCCATTCTAGCTCCTACTGAAATACATCACCAGCACGTGACAGACTATCAATTGTCCTTCGTTAGGTCTTAAGGGGCATTGGCTCCAGGCATCTACACTGGTAGTTCTACTTGAAATTTTAAGAGTCAAAAAGGGATTCTGAAACTTTGCAATCAGAGGCACAGAGCTGTAAGAGCCCTCTGAGATGTCAATTAGACTAACCCCAAACCCATCATAATATACGGTTACGGGAATTAGCTTAGGTGAGGCTTGAGTTCCCATGCTCCCACCTCCTTTCCCCTCCTCCAGTGCAGATGAGAGGAGTCAATTTCACCTCTGCTTTTGATTAAGCACAATTTAGCGCATGTCTGAACCCTAAAGTATGATTAATCTTAACTATCGTTTATCAAAACAAACCAACTTCATAACCCAAGTTTTGAAATTGGCTTGGTTGATAAAACATAGTTTAGACTAACCACAGTTCGTCTGGGTTTGGACGTAATGTTAAACTGCAGTTAGTCAAAAAATCTAAGTGAAAGTTTCCATTCTCCTCCTCATGGTTGGTCTGGAGGAGGGGTGGGGAGCATGTGAGTCCAAGGTGTATCTAATCTCATGCCCATAATAGTTTACTGTTACTCATAGTTTACTGTTATCTGAAAGCAAGCAGTGATGTCCTAAGCATGTTTATTCAGAATTATGCCTCACTGAGTTCAATGGGTCTGCATGATTTGGCAATAACTGGGCTCAGTGGCATCCCCTGTACTTTAGTTGCCCAGATCTCAGGCATGTACCCACATCCCTAAGCATGTACCCTACTGCAGTATAAATACAAACACTATAATATAGACAGATTCCCATTGTCCATCCATATCCCAATAATTCCTCCCCTCATACTACATATAACATACTTCACAAACAATGATCCACCAGAACTTTCCAGAAAAAACCCACTATGTACAGAGAAGAAACGGTGAACCTTAACCTCATTGCCAAACTTCTGAAGCCCTTTGGCTTAATTATTCTGTATGGACCACAACTGAAAGAATCTGCACATGACAATGGAGACAAAAATTATATAATACATTTCAACATTGGAAGTATAACAGATGTATTTAGAAGGGTCACCCACTGGACTGATTTCCTGGAATAAATAACAGCCTACAACAAATGGGCCATGTTCATGAAGTCTCTTGAATTTTCTCATCTTACTAAGAACCTGAACCACTTAAGGCGCAATCCCATCGGGATAGGAGGTCACCTCTGAACTCAGAGGCGACCGCCTATCCAATGCAGGGCAGGAGCTGGGTGAAGGAGACTGTCCCCTCCGTACTTCAGCCGCCCTGCATTTGCGGCTAGACAGCCAATTTCAGCTGTCTAGCTGCATGAAGTCGGAGTGGGGGGGCGGACGCTGGAAGATGCAGAGGAAGCGTCAGAATGGCTCTTCTGCCCTCCCCATCCTGGCCCACCCCCAGGAACACCGTTTTCGCCACTCCATGTTCCTCTTATGAGCGTAGAGCGCAGGATCAATCCACACTGCCTACAAGGCGGTGCTGGAGGGGGTGGAGGTCAGTTCTCAGGGAATCGACCTCAAGAGTGCAGGCTTTGAGGTCGGTTCCCAGGACCTATCCTATGGCTGTCTAGCCGCTGATTAGCAGCCGTAGGATTGCGCCCTTTCAGAGCAATCTTACCCTTGTCTACTCAGAAGGAAATCCTATTGAGTTCAGTGAGGCCCAGGTAAGTGGGTATAGAATAGCAGCCTCAGGCCCAATCAACACCTTGTGTTATATCATCACGATCCCATCATGGAAACACTATATCCCTCTTGCACATTTATATCTTGTAGGACACACAGTGACATTTGTTGTAGTATTTTGGATAATGTGGAATAAAAAGTAGGAAATAACACTATGATAGCGGTATATAGAATGTGTAATGTGCCGCAACAGTTATCAGTGCACTTCAATACCGCTATAAATAAGTAGCGTAGATCTAGCTGCAGTCTCCTAAATTTTCCACAGATCAATTTTCCTCTCTGGCTGGGGCATATGAGCATCCACTCCAAGGTGGTGCAACTTCCCCCTCCCCACATCCCAGTCATGGCAGCATTCTGAGTGTGGCAACAGCAGCTGCGCCTGCCCTGTCCATCTCTACTTTCAGTTTCCAGCCACAGGGACACAGCTCAGGACAGGAGGTCAGTAAATTAAACATGGGAGGGGGGAATTCCCTCGCGTTTAACTGGCACCTCAGAAGACCCTCATCACACGGCAAAGAGGTAGGAGCAGTCAGCAGCACGACCAGGCTCCTCTGCCCTGAAGTGGCTTCATTCTGAGTGGCAACACCGCCTCATGCTGCACACGCCTGCCCCATGGGCTGTCTCCACTCTCCACGTCCCCGCAATATGGGGCCCAGGCAGGGGAGGACAGTAAATGGGGGGGGGGGCATCGAGGTGAACTGAGAGTGGCTGCAATGCAAATGGTGATGTGGAAGGGGTGGTGCAGCCGGCTTTCTGGCAGACCCAGCCAGGCAGCCCTGCACCCTATTAGGCCCTGTTAGGCCATCAGTTTGGTAGCCTTGTAAAGTAGGGCTGTGCAGGGACCCCCTGATCCGGCTTGGGCAGATTCGAGAGGGCCCCGACCTGCCTCGGCCCCAAACCCGAAGCGGGGTTTGGAGCTTAGGCCCCTGGCCCAGCTCCCCCGACACCCCCATGCAATCCCCCCAGCTCCTTACCTGGGCTGCCTCCTCCTCTGCTGCCACATCCGCCACCGCGCTGCCTCCTTCTCTGCTGCGCCGCTGCCGCCTTCGTGTTCTTCTTCGCCACCACCCATTGATGTTGCTGTCATCTTCTTCTGTGCCACCGCTGGCTCCTGAGGCCTGGACACGTGGCGACTGGTCTTCTTCCAGGGAGTCGCCATTTTTAAAATGGCAACTCCCTGCAAGAACAGTCGCTGTGCGTCCAGGCCTCAGGAGCTGGCACAGCGGGTGGAGGCGGCTTTCGCTCCTGCTTTTGCTGTGCCACGGCCTTCTCTGTTGCGCCGCCACTGCCCGCCACTGCCAGCTCCTGAGGCCTGGGCACACGGTGACTGTTCTTGCAGGGAGTCGCCATTTTTAAAATGGCAGCCTCCTGGAACTTCCAGGAGGTTGCCATTTTAGAAATGGCGACTCCCTGGAGGAAGGCCAGTCGCGCGCATCCAGGCCTCAGGAGACGGCGGCAGCACGACGGTGGCACAGAAGAAGATGACAGCAGCAGCAGGCGGCGGCAGACAAAGGCAGCAGCGGCGCAACAGAGAAGGCGGCGGAGGCGGCAGCAGAGGAGGAAGCGGCCCAGGTAAGGAGCTGGGGGGTTGCGTGGGAGTGTTGGGGGGAGGGCTAGGCCAGGGGCCAAAGCTCTGAAGTGCACCGAGCACTTCGGTGAGCCCCTGACCCACTCCGGGCTGCTTCGTGCCCCCTCCGCTTCGCCTTGGAAGGGGCACAAAGTGGCCCGCTTCGACTTAGGGCTCAGGCCTTGGGCCAAAGCAGTGCACAGCCCTATTGTAAAGCAAACATGCAGTATTATGACAGCTCCTTCACCTGCCGATGGTGACTATGCAAATCACTGACTTCCCATCCTCCTGTTCCACCTGGCATGAACCCCTGGCTGAGTTAATTTAAAGTGAAGCAATGAGTTATTTTCCAGACCACAGGTGAGATGGGGAGAACACAGGAACATCACCCAGGCCCACCATTTTCTGCTGCTTCCCTCATGCTACCTTTGTTTACTTGCATGCCCCTCCCATACTGAGGTGGGTTGAGCAGGTAAGGGAAGTGAAGCAAAACTCATCAACAGCAGGAGCAGCTTGGTAATTCTTACATGTGCCTCCCACTCCTAGGTTGTATGTACATATGTGTGTGTGTGTGTGTATGGGATTGTGTAGTGTTGCAGTGCTGAACACCAATCTGTTTCTATATGGGACAGTTTGTATGCCTGCTGGGGGTGAGGCATGGATAGCAGGCTCATATATTCAGCCCAATCCAAAGCATGTTTACTTAGAAGTAAAAGCTATTGCATTCAATGGAGCTTTCTTCTAGGTAAGCTGTAAATAACGATTTTCTAGTCCAATCCGAAGAATTCGTTCACTCAAAGTCATTTCCATTCAATTCACAAGGGCTTAGTTTTACTCCTAAGGAAACGTGCACTAGACTGCAGCCCTTTTGTTTCCATGGGGCTGGTGTAATGGGGACAGATTTTTAATGTAGATGTTGAGGTTGCAAGATACATTTACACGAATGTGTGCATTTTGTTTTTTTCCATAACAATTTTTTAAAATTCAAATTTACTGCCAAAAGATTGTGCATAGGATTGCTGCCTTAAGCTTGATCCTGTGCGTGTTTGCTCAGAAGTAATTTGTTGGGACTTACTTCCAAATAATTGTGAGATTCCAAGGACAGACAGTTGACCCCCTGTGGATAAGCCATAACCTCCAGATTCCCAGCTTTTATTTTTAAAAAGCAAGTCTATAGACCTTGTTGAAACTGAGATATGAAACAAAATGTGCAGACACTATTCTGCCTATTAGTTTTGTGAGAAACTAGCCTGCTCCCACCTTGTAGTGTTTTTAGCCAATGCATGAAGTCACAGCAATAGCTAACACACCCACTATCTGGGTATGTTAACCCTTCTGGGTGTTTTAAGCCTTTCTGGAGTCTTCCCTGTTAGGAAGTAATTGCAGCCTTGTTACAAAACACACACACACCCATTTAGAAATCCAGGAGTTATGTGGAGCTGGGATTGGGCAGTAGTGTATCTGTCAAAAAAACAAAATGTAGCCACGAAGACAGGAGTTCATTATCTTTCTAACTCTGGTCTTATTAATATTTTTTCCTTATTTTATAAACATTTTTTTTTAAGCCTTACTAACTGGGTCCGCATGATGACAGAGAGAAAATAAGCCATGGTAGCTTATTTTCCCTCCCTGCATGGTCCGGTTGCAAGTTGCCTACTTAGCATAATTACCCTCTCTGGGCGCAGGTTATCATGATGTCCGAATCCAGCAAGGGTAGGTGGCTGGGGTGGTTTACAAACCACCCTGAAATCCATGGCTTGTCACCCTGCTCCACCAAATATTAACTATGCCCTTCAACTCTGTAATGGCCTTTTGCCCAAAGGGCCATTACAGGGGTGAAGGGAGTCATGGAAAGAACTGAGGGTTTCTGCTGCAGATGGAGACTTTGTCTGGACACCAGGTCTACCCACTGAGAAACAAGAGAGGGGTAGACCTGGTATAGAAATTTCTCAGAGGCCAGGTGTACACATCTTGGCAGATCCTGGTGCCCAGGCCTCATCACTGCTCAGTCACCAGATCCAGCAGAAATGGTAGACCTGCTCTCTGATGCTATCTGGGCTTTTTAAAAATGTGCCACCATACACAAGATGTACAGTTCCAGGAAAAATATGTAATTCCAAAAAGAACACTGGTGCGGTTCAAAATTCAAGCCATGCAAAAGTTGTATTAGCTAATGTAAAAATTGACTGATAACAATGTGAAAAGTAATGGGAGTAGTCCAGGCTTCTCTAAACCCTAAAATCCGGTCAAACATGCTCATTTTCCCTGCCAGACTGCTTACAAAGGAGTACTTTTGCCTCTTCTGCAAAGGGACAGATGTTGCACTTAGGCCTAAGCACATGCTGTGGCAGAGGACTGGGAACTCTGTTGCACGCCATTCCAGTATGCCTGTGCAATTTTACATGCAAATGTGTCCAGGTGTTTTTTTTTAAACCTACACACACACACACACACACACAGCATGCATGCCCATTAATACCTACAATTAAAACGTATTTCATTAGAAGCATTTGTAGTGATTTTTCCTAGAATATGTTTGACAATTTTAAAAAATGGTGGCGTGTTGATCTGTGCAAGTTGTCAGTTTCAGACTGATGTTTTTTCTTCTTTGAAATTTCTATCAAATTAACAACCCGAACTCTGATTTAATTTATGCTAGGGCTCACTAGCTCAGGAACATGTTTTGAATATAAGGGCTGGGTTCTAGAATATATAAAGTAATGATAAAGTGCCCCTGAGCATGTCAGAAGTGCTTTCCCCTCATTGCTAATTTCCCCTACACTTCACAGCCACAGAAGAGAACTGGTGTATTCTACAGTGCACTCTTAGTTAACGCAGGACAATTATGAAGCCCAACAGACCTGGCTTGTGCTCAGCACAAACTGGCTGTGCGCTTGGCAAAGAACATGCTTCAGAACCTTCTGCTCTGTGCAGATGATTCTCAGTATATAAATGTATCATTGCATAAAGGCAGAATTTGAAAACCACTATGATGATTTTCACAGTGGTGCGGGTATCACATAAATATGTGATACCTGCACCTGCTTAATGTTACGGCCAGACTGAAATCAATGGGACTTATGTTCGTCATGGCTTAAGTCCTAAATCAAAAATGTATCTGCTCTAAATGTGACTAAGTCTGGATCAACCCATACTGTCTTTCCTACAGAGGTCATCTCAGTATGCTGAGATGTATGCTGGCTTGTATGTCATCACTTGTGAAGTGTTATGCTGCAAGTATGTGAGGTGGGAAACCATGGCATGCACCTCTGAGTAAGAAGGTCATGTGTAAATTGGCCCTAGGAGAGTGTACATTGTAGAACTGAATCAGCAACATCTAGCATTGCTTATGGCTACATCTCTGGGTTAGAGCTCCTTTCCTCACTAGAAGGTTTCAAATGTATTGGCACTTACTTGGTGTGCTAATCTGGAAAAAAATGTATTTCCTGTAGAACTTCTCCGTTGAAAGGATTTTGAAATAATATAAGAAATTAATGGTTTACAATAATCATTTTAAACACTTGAAAGGAAGAAAGCTAACCTGGAGACCTTCGCTGTTCCATGAATAACTTTTGCCTATGCCTAAGATTAGTTTTGGATTTTTATTTAAAATTCAAAAGTCTGATGTTCTTAAATTAAACAAATCATATTTGAAGGGAAAAAATCAGCCCCCAACATCTGCAGATTATGATTAGCATTTTGAAATCGACTGCTTGAATTGAACAAGGATGAATGCTGCCAGTCTCCTTTTATACACTCAGTTTATTTAATGAAATGCTAGAGGTCAACCCTTTGTCCTTAAATTAGTTACTATAAAAATCTTTTTGTACTTTCCTACTTGTTATGATGTCTTATAAGTAGAAGAAAAGCTTCCCATTAATTATGCCTTTGTTGACTATGGATAGCTATTCATAGTTAGTTAGACAGTTTCAAACAAAATTAGCATCGAGCAACTCTTAGGCCGGCATTAGGCTGGTTATCAAGAATTTTTTTCCCTAAGAGAATGCTCTTCTGCAAGTGTGCATTATCTAATATATTCAGCTTTCAGTTGCTATTTTTTTTCCAGATGAAGATGGGCTTAATTGAGGTTGTGCTTTTAAGTTTGTAGAGCTCTTCAACGTCTCATACAAAAGCATCTAGAGGCTTTTCATTTGTCTTGAGTATGTTTCAGATGTACAAATATTATTTACTTTAAACTCTAAATCAAAAGCCATACAATAACTATTTTAAATAAAACATTACTCTTGCCTGAATATATATATGTATATACGCATGCACGCACGGACACACACACGCACAAGACCTTTCCTCACTATCTCTTAATAATGTATTTGGAAGGATTTTGTCTTAGAAATTATAGTGAATAATAGTTTTGCAGCTAGTTTCTAACAGACATTAAATACAGTGATTTTTGTGCATTACAATGAAGATAAAGCTGCAGTTTCATGCCTCTGTTAAGTGTCATTTTGAACAAGTATTTGAAGATCTATCTGGTTCAGTTTTCCAAAAGGTCCAAATATGAGTACAGTGAAATAGTACAATAACATTAGTTTGTTATATTAATTTGCAGTGATTTTAGACATTTGAACACCAGCCAATATTCCAACTCATTTTCTATTTCATAATTCAATTTGATTTTAGTATCAGACTGGAAGCTACCAGCTAGTTGGGCTCTCGCCCTGTGCGTAAGGAGTTGAGTATCAAGGCATAATCCTTTCAGCACATTTCTGAGGAACAAAATTGCATTGGTTAGTAATGACTTGTTGTAAAATGTTAAAGTCAGATAATAAAGGGCTTGATACTTTTAAAAAAAACCAACAGAGAAGGGGGAAAAGAAAAAGCTACTAGGCAGGCAACTTAGAAGATAATTAGGAAAAAATAATATGAAAGCACTGTGCTAGCAGAGGATTAATCTTGGCCATTGTGTATGTAAATGAGCATTTTAAAATATAAAGTGTATACCTAATTTTTTTTCTTTCAATCTCCTTCCAGTGTTTCTCTTGGATTAGCTGCTTTTCTCAATCAACATTCCATATACTTGGAGATGAGACTGTAACCTTGTAATGCTTTTAGGTATAATGTACATTTCTTCACCACCACCCCCTTACATGCATCACATTTTAAAGGCTAGGTTCTAATGACCTTGTGAAGAAGGGATCCCAAGCCAGTCTTATTATGGTGGTGTCTCCTTGAGCAGAACCTCTGAAATATGTGAGGGTGAGACCTTTTGGTATGCACAAATCCTTTAGTTGTCTGTAATTATTTTATTAAGATGGAGCACAGGGATAGAGGATGGAAAGAAGGGGGAGAAATGGCGTTTAATGAAGCTGTCATAAATAACTATTAAAATGTGGAAATGGAAATATTTTATAAATCATCTACACAAATTTCTGCATTTCATTATGCATCTAATGCATGTTATTGAAATAATGCTTCAGTTTCAATTAACAGTGAGATAGTTATAATAAAAAGATGTTTTGCCAAGGTTGGGCAAAGAGGTTTGCACATGTATGAAAAAAAGAAAACTTACTATAACAACCCACCCGTGCCTCACCCTACTTTTCCTACCAAAATATTAGAATGAAGTCAGAATGTAGATCTCATGTGATCCCTGGACTGATGGTGTATTTGATAAAGAAAATATTGGGATAATTTTATTAATGAAGTGCACTCATTGTGGCAAACTGATTTCACTCTGTTACTTAAAAAGCACTCTCTCAAATCATATTTCTGTGTATTGGTGGGGGATGGTAACATGAGGAATGCAGCCTTCATCCTACATGCTGGAACAAATTATAAATTTAGTAGACCATTTAAAAAAAATCTTCAGGGGTCAATTCTCCACTTGTGCCTTGTCTCTTCAGCAAGTGCTTTTATGGTTCCCCCTAATATATAGGATTTATCTTCAGCCATGTGAAGAGCTTTTAAATTTAATCCAGCTCTGGAGTAGCAATTTGTTGCCACAGTTTTAAAATAAGATTTTCTTTTAACTTTCTCAAGATGCAGACACTTTTGTCTAGGCAGTCTGAAAATGAAATGTTAGTTTGGGTGTATGTGAGTGTTGTGTGTCATTCTGGAACTCAGACACACTTAAAATATAGGTATGCATTGTAACAAGAATGATACATAATTGTCAAAGAGATTGTTTAAAATATTATACTCTAAACTCAAGAAGAATTCTCCAGATCGGTTCTCTCTCTCTCTCTCTCTCTCACACACACACACACACACACTTTCCTAACTCCATCTAAACACTAATGATCAGAAGTTAAAATCATCGACATAATTTTTACCCTCACATTTTCAGATAGATTTTTTTACAATTTTAAAGCTTGATATCTAACTTTTTTTTTTTAAATGAGGCTTTTCTCTGTCTTCTGAGATTTGTGGCTGGAACAATTTTTAAACATAATTTCTAGCAATGAATCTCCACTGAAATATAGTTAAGGCAATTGTGTAGTGTTTGCCTAGCACTGGATATGATGTGGTAGCCATTTTTAAAATTGCTACACTGTCTTTGTCATTCAAATATACACACTTCTCTACAGAAAATAAACATTTTGTCTAAGGACTTGGCAGCACAGAAAGGCATCCTGATTACTATGAAAGAGAAAAATTATAACAATGGGAATAATCTCTTACAACTGAAAACTTTGAGCACAAATTATTAAACAATTAAACAGAGCTTGCTTTGAGCTTGCTTTGGTAAAAAGCTAGCTCAAAATATTTATCAAACTTAAGAAAAAAATACCTTTTGCAGAATATTAATAACATTTTTGTTCTGATTACAAAATTGCTACTGGGAAAAAAACTAGAGATACAAGGAATTTCTGCACCAGCTGTATAAAAATACCTTTTCATAAATAAAGATGTTAAAGCCCAAAAGGTGGGAATAACTGAGGCAACCTTTATGTTATAGCAAGACATTGTAATACTGTACACTGTATTATTGCAGTTCGCGCCTCTGATGCAAAATGTAGCTCTAGGGTCTAATAACATTTACTTACCTGACAAGCATTGTGTAGTGTCTGATTGCTTTGCCTATGTATAAATATATACACCCACATGTTATAGACACCCCCCCATACTATATGTTTCAACAGAATAATATACAGTGTTACATTTTTATATATTAAAGGAAAAGAAAATAGAAAAGATAAATGTCCTAAACATTCAGTTGAAAGGGAAAAATAACAATCTGCAAAATGTTTTCCCCCACATTCGGGGGGGGGGGGCACTAACAGACATTTCTGTTTTTCTGCTTATCATACGTTGTTGAAGGAAATCATTAAAGTATTACTGGCACAACTATGGAAAAAATATAGACCCAGTGTTTGATATAACTAAAAGAGCCTTGTGTTATAGCAGGTATAAATTGCAACTGAAGGGAGGGGGGGGGGAATCCAAACCTCAATAGTCAAAGGAATGCTAAGTGAACATTTTAACTCTATTGTTTAAACTCAGGGACGCACAAAAATCTTTCACATCTATTTATCATGTAGTTATTTTAATGTAAACATTTGCCCGTTTAGATGAAGTGTTTTCATTATTAAGCTAATTTCAACATGTTTCAGATAGACTGATGACTAAGAAGCAAAGCACTTGCTGATGAGAAACGAAATCCTGTCTTGGCTAGGTCTGCTGTCAGATACATCTTCATTAGTTTTTGTCATTCACCGATGGCAAATGCTGTATAAATGAGATGACGATCAGGTCCGCCTTGATAACTTGCCTTATCTCATTAGTTTTCACATCAAAGTTAATCAGCAATGTGAATTGTAATTGCTGTAAGAGACAATGCAATAGATCACTGGGCCCTTCCCTCCCCCCCCTCCCCAATGGCATCTTGAAACATCAGCAGGCTGGTGAGCGGAGATAGGCTCAGAAAGAAAATGATGTGGAAAGCATAATAAGCAAGCTGCTCAGAATTAATGAGCTTACCCAATAAGAAAAGAATAACCAATCAATGTGAGCTGGGCAAATATAATTTAGGAATAATTGCTTGATTGGTTGTCTATAGTAGGCTGATTTGACCACACACAAGGATTAAGAATTAAGATGTCAAGGCAAAAAAAAACAAAAACAAAAAAAGGCAATGGAGCGCTTGTAATTTTTGTTTCTTTTTCCTTTACAGCTGAAGAAGACGGGCATTTGATATGTTATTCCCCAAGAATGAAAACATTAGCTACACCCACACTGTCCTTCTCCTTTATGGTTCCCATATAATTAAGGGGGCCTTTCCAAACCCCAGTGGTGATATTTCTCTATGGGATGTTACAAATAAATAGGCTATATTTTAAAAGGAGGAAAAAAGACTACTATGTATATGACTTTAGAGCTATTGATTTAAATATTACTTTGTAGCTGTGTCAGAGAGAAAAGACTTTCATTTTATTTTATTGCTAAGTATTATATTTGGACACATTTACAAAATACAAGCAACAGTAGTGTGAAACTGAAAAGCAATTTTTGCTTTACCTGTCCTTTTAGTATAATTTCCCCTCAACCTTCACCAATTACTATAAAATAGAACCCTTATATTCTACTGTCTAAACTATTGGGAAGGTTCCGCCAGAAGGTAAATTTGCTTTGATCTACATTACACCTAATTGAGTCACCACCAATGTCTCTATCCTAACATCAAGAAATGTGAAAACGTTAGATTATTTCACTGGGGATTAAACCTAATTTTCGCGTGTTCTGCATTAACCTATTAGGCTGACTCATCTGCATTGCTAATGTAGCTCAGGCAGCTGTCACTGCTAAAGAAAAACATGATCATGCAATCCTTGAATGAATGATTCCAGCTCTGATTAGTGTTAGTGAAGTTAGCTGAGCCCTAGTGATAAGGAAAGAAAATTCCCAGGTTGCCAATAGCTTTGAAAATTATCAGACTGTAGGCAACAAAAAAATGCACCTCCTGACTCACAGGCTCAAGTCCAAATGGAGAGATGAGTGACATTATTTAAGGCTGCTAGCTATTAAGGCTAACAAAAAAATTATGCCCTGCATAAATGTGTTTGTTTCTTTTAGGAAGAACTAATGCAACAGATACATATTAAAATGCTAATAGAAAACCAGCTGAAATAGAAAATGGGACAGTTTACCTTTACCGCATTAGCATTTTTAAACAATATTTTGACAGAACGACACATAACAAGGCTGTTAGAAAACACTATATTGCTTTTAAAAAATGTTTCCATGTAATCTACATATTTGCTGTTACTTTAACCCCCACCTCTTGTCATGGTCTATTATCAAAGAAGAAAACAAGACAGGGAAATAGTATTCACGTATCTTGTGTTACCTTCCATCATGGAGTTTAATTGCATTGTGTATATTACTGTATTTTACTGTGTAGCAAGTGTAATCGCAGGTATTCTGTTATATCTTTCCATCAGATTTAAATAGTAAGAAAACAACAATGACACATCTCCTTGAGATGTGAGCATTTTTGAGAACGAGTTAGCCTCCTAGCAATGGAACCATGAGCCAATTTAAGCCGATTAGTAGCTCCCAACAATAGATGTGCCTAACCCATTGTGGACAAAAGCTTTAACTTCATTTGTTTCTATTAGCCAAGCAATCTCCACCATCAGAAAACTGGAATCTCACCCCCATCAGATTGCTCAGGCAATCAACAAAAAACAAATTGAAGAAAACAGTCTAATGTGTCAATATTTATCTTTTGGCCCTAATTGTCTGTAAAGAGGACTGGTTGAGTGTGCAAAGTTTACTGCACTGGTTTATCTGTGTGCTATTGATTCTTCTTATTGTTTGGGTTTAGTGGTAGCTGCTCACAGTGTAACAAGAAGGGCAGCAGCAACTGCAAAGGCATAATAGAGGTATTTTAAAGGGAAAGCATTTGGACTTGTAGACCAAACTATAATCCTAGACAGAAAAAAAAAATTAAGTTTAAATAGAAGCCTCCATCTCATTCTGGATTAATCTCTGAAGCTACATTTGTATGTAACTTTTATTATACGGTGTACTCTTTCTAAGCATTTAACTTCTGCAGGGTTCTTGCCCAGTTCCAGTGAGTTCACCTCTTTTCCTCTGATTTGCTGCTTATTCTAAGGAAACAATGCTGTGGTCATCATCCCATACTCCCTTGCTGTGACTTAAGAGCATGAATGAGGCTAGATGCTGGGCAAAAGAATGCTTTATCAAACTATTCTATCCCAAAGAAAGCTGCTCCCGTGAATCTCAGAACCACTTCTACTTTCTCTCTACTTGGCGGAAAGGCTCATTGGCTGCAATCCAGTTCACTTTAATTATAAGTTATGATGCAAAACAATGACAGGCTCTGGAGGGGGATGTGTGTCCTCATATGCACCAAAGAACAAACAAAAAATACATCCATAAAATACATCCAGTGGGGCCCAGGTCAGTTCACTGGGGCCCACATCACCACAATTTGAATCTGGATGCACATCCTGAGGCCAGTCTGCATCAGTTGTATGCTCAGAAGCCTGTTTCCATATGTGGATCTCCCTTTCTGAACTGAAGCAGCAGTTTTCAACGAAACTTAGTTGAAAGTGTGCATACAATTGCAGCCCCCACTGATCTGATACTTAACCACTAGTGGTGTGACATAGCCTTAGACCTGCTGTGCAGGAGCTGCAAGTTCCTCATCCTTCCTTCCTGTTTATGTGCAATGATGTGAAGGCTGTTTTGACTATGACATTCCCCTCCCCGGTGATGTACAAGATCCTCTGTCCCATGAAATGCTCATTTCTCTATTAGTAAAAAAAATGTAAATGCTATATTTCTGGCCATGTTTCCACAACAATGGAACGGTGAAGCAAACGAAGGAAAACCGGATTTTTCATGGAATCAGCATGGCTCCGTGCAGGGATCCACGAAGGACTGCACTGCACCATTATAAGTCGCTGACAGAAACAAACTTCCAGGTGGGGTGTGGGGATTGGAAGTGAACATCATCAAACTGGCAGGGGCTGCTCAACCAATCAGAGAGGCTGCCCCCTCCAGGCTCTACTCCCCTTTCTCCTGCCCCCCTGGTTAGGCGATGATGCAAAGGATTGAAGCTGGCATTAATTACTCCCAAAAAGCCTTGCACCAAAGAGCAGAGACACGCAGCTTTGGAAATAACGCTTCACAGCCATTAGAGAAGTTCCTATGCCTTTCACCAGATGAATACATGATGTACCCTGAGTGTACATAGTGTTTTCGCTTAATGGCAATCTCAGTAAATTTAGGAACAAGCCTCACTGACTGCAACAGGAGTTACTTCTGAGTAGACTTCCTGGACCTATGCCCAATTCCACCCAGTTTTTCTCCTTTCCCTCTAAATACTAGGCTTCCACATTAGCAGGCACCCCTGCATAAATGCGCTATCACACAATAGCACAAACACATGATAGCACACTTTTGGGAACAAGCCTCATTGACTACAACAGAAGTTAGCAGGACCCTCTGAACTAATGCACTATTGTGCGATAGCACTATTGCATGGTAGCGCAAATGCATGTTAATGTTATTTTGCAATTGATTGATAGAGTCATAGTGAGATACTGACTTAGGGGGTATGCGTATTTATGGAAGAAATGCACAACAGTGTTATACTGAGAGAGGGAAGGAAAAGGTGCTGCTGGAGAACTGGGGCTTTTTTCACTGTTGAGTGATAGTGATGCCTTCTAAATGCACAGCTGAGGATTCTGCAGTAACTACCTCTAGAACTGCAATCTGGCTGGGAACTTATGTATGTACACCTCACCCCACGGCTCTTTTAGTAATGTAAGCCTTAGCCCCTGATAGAGTAATGGCTTTAAATATCCAACATGGATACAGTTGGTGGCTGGTGAATGGGGAGTGCTTACTTCTGGTTTGTGACATAGTGCTAAAGCGCTGTTTTGGTTTAATCCTTTACTTTTAAAAAAAGAAATCTAGTGGCCAGCGGTGAAATGGCGGAAACATCAGGGAAACACAGGCAGGGAAAACATTGGGGAAACACCCCTTGACCAGTATCACGGTGAAAGGCACACCTCTGGCCAGGGCTAATATACTGGAGTAAATGCGGAGGGTTGATGTACACCACAACAGAAGTGCAGACAAGCCAAATTAAGCAAAGGAATTGGATTATAGGCAGTCTCAAGAAATCTGGTTTTTCCGCAATAAACTATAGTGTGGCTGCTGGATGGCCACAGCATCATGTATCCCTAATGACCTCCACACGCAGCCAGTTCAGAGTAAATAACTCGTGGAAACAGGCCCTCTGATGTGACACTGTTGCACAAGAGCAGAAAGCATGGCAAGTGTGCATATCCTGTTGGCACATGGGAAGATGAACTCTTAAGAACAGTTTTTCCAATGGAAGTTCCAGCAATCAGTCAGCACTGAATGTGATCAATATAGCCTTAATATTATTGTAGGATATTTGGAGAAATTTCCCCAGTTCAGGCTATAGCATTCATCTTTTTCGTACCATAACTGCTTGAGTCATCTTCACTTATCTGCTGTGCAGACACTTGGTGCAATCACTGCAGTGTATCTTGTTCACTCCTTTCTGTTTGTGGCATCCTGAAATCTGGATTATGTGGGTTAATCTGAAGTGCACAGATATGTAAAATGTGCATTGGGTCAAGGGGGTGGTTTGAAGAATAACCAAAATAGGTAAAACACATTCTATATTAGGAAAATGATACAGCAATGCTAAACAATAAGAAAGGAAGATCGTAAAAGTATATCTTAAAAATTGTGAGGCATGAAAGAATTGTACACTGCCAATTTTAGGTTGATGGAGTGCTTGGGGAATAGTAATTTTGAGAAGCACTAAGATTTTATGACCTTCCTCTTTTACCGTACTGGGTCACATAGGCCTGGTTGCACATGCATGGTCATCTGCAACAGCAGATGTGTGAATGGGCCATCACAAATATTAACCTCACAGACACAACATTCATATCAACTCCCATCACTTCTTACCCAGTGCTGTTCACTGGAGAGTTCACACTATTTGCTGCAGTGGTGACTGGTGCCCACTGAGGCTGGTGGAGTGGAGGGCCAAGGTGTTACCAGAGGCAGAGCAGGCTTTTGAATCCCCAGCAGCCAGCAACCCATACAATAGAAAGGGGAATCTGAGTCACACGAACTTTAAAATCATGAGAGATCCACGCAGCCATACTATTATTAATAATATCCTCAGAGCCACACAAAAAGCATTCTTTGGAACCCAGCAGCAGCCATTTGCAAAAGGGGACACTGAGAGAGCATGCCTGCAAAGTTGAGTGTGGGGGGTGTGGGATGGGATAATGATACTACTACTACTACTACTACTACTGATCTCCTCAGAGCCACACAGAAAAGCAGTCTTTGGAACCCAGCACCAAGTTCTGAAAGTATCCAAAATCCACTCCTTTGCCTGCCCATAGGACATCCCCAAGACCACCCCTCATTGCATGTCTATTCAGAAGTCACAGTGAGAAGCAGCACAGCAAAAAATCCATTTACACATGTCCGCTCAGAAATAAGAATGGTTGGATTACTCAGGAGTAAATATGGGCAGCAATTTCTGAGAGCATCCAAAATCCACCCCTTTTCATGTAGTAGTAATAATAATAAAAATAAACGCAGAACAACAGAACAGCAGTCTTTGGAACCCAGCAGCGACCCTTCCAAAGGGGAGCTGAGAAAGCATGTCTGCAAAGCTGAGTGTGGGATAACAGTAACAGTTCTGGGGGTGGATTTAACCAAAGTATCACCAAAACCCAGAAGGGCAGTTTTTTAAAAGAAGGCAATGTGCTCCGCTTGAGGAGGAAGGAGAAGAACAAAACAAAAAAGGAACCCAAACTCCAAACCAGTTATCAAGGGTGTTTTAAAAAGAAAAGAACTCGGATTGCAAAGCAACTAGCGAGGCTTTTTTTAAAGAAAAAAATGGAACTCAGATCCCAAAGCAGTTAGCAAGGCTTAAAAATGGCAGGCAGGAATGGAACTCAGACTCTAGAGCAATTTTTTTTTATTAAAATGGAAGTCAAGACCTCAAAGCAACTTGAAGGGCTTTAAAAAGAAAGGAAAGAGGAAAGCAACAGAACTCAGAATCCAAAGCAAGACTTTAAAAAGCCAAAGAAAAACAAAAATCAAAGGGGGAGATTAAAAGATTTACCCTCCTCCTCGCAAATAACCCGGTAAAAATGCGACAAAACAATGCAAAAACTTACCTTCTGGCTGAGATCCAAAAGGTGATTGGTTGGCCTGACCTCTCTCTCTTTCCACACAGTCACCCCACCCACCAACAAAATGTGCTTCGACAGTTCTTGCGAGAAACAGGAAATGGCTACTGATTTCCTGCTCCACTGAGCATCAGAGGGGTCAAAATACAAACTGATTGGGTTTGGGTGTTTTCTTTAACGCCCATTTTGTTCCTTTCCGCAGTGCCACCCGACCGGGGGGGGGGGGCATTTTTTACGATATTTGGCATCTAGGCAGTTTGAGTATTCCCAGCGCACTGCCTGCCTGGTGCTTTTTGCTTGTGCCTGGTGCCTCCGCTTGAGCATGCACAAAGCTCCTCTCCTTTGTGCATACTCAAAATGTCTGGGAAAGAGATAGATTTGTAAGTACTGTAGGGGCTGTGTGCTCCATGGCTGCAGCGCCTGGAGAGGGATTGAGATTTGTATTCTTTTTTATCTCTCTTGACCTGGGATTTTGACATGGGACACATTTGGGGCTCTGTTCTCCTCACCCTAAATGATGGCCTGAGTCTGATTAGCTGGATTGTAATCAAGGATACAATATAGATAAATCAGGTTGCACAGGTTAATATGCCTCCCACCTTAATCTGAGCTATCTTCACACAACTAGCATCTTATCAGTGTATAAAGGCTTGGCTTAGGATCCAGTTTTTGTGTGATCTTGTGCCTATTATAGTGCCTCCTCTTTGTTCTGAACCTCAGCCTTAGGTAAGCAATTGCTTTTAGCCTCACCCTCAGTGGATTCCACTTCTTGCCTAGGTGACATTACTTCTCGTAGAACCCTTTTAAATTGCTATTCCGCACCTGGCCGTGACACCTGCATATTGGGAACAATTGCTCTTAAGGAGCTATTGGTTATGAATGGCATGATTTGCAGATGGTTTCCACCCTGTGGGAACCTGGACAGAGAGGGAAAGCCAGGTTGTATTGGGCTTGTATTGTGTATCTTTCCCAGAAAAGCTCTGGATGGACAACTGGATGGAGGCTGATTTGCTGTATATCCACAACTAGTATGAGGGGAACCTTTCATTAGCAATTCCAGTGAAATGTAGTTCGACTGTTCCCTTTCCACCATGTTTCCACATCTTGGGTCATGCCAGGATAACTGACTTAATATTGGGGCACATGGGGGAGGTTTGCCTGCCAAACTCCAAGGTTAAGGCACATTAGATTAGCCCAGTTGCTGGTGCACTGTTGTGCCAGGAGCAAAGTACTCTCAACTGGATAAACACAATCCTCAGGGCTGGCCTCAGACATTTTATTGCCTGATGTGAAGAATAAAATGGCATCCCTCCATCCCATAGACCAGAAGTTGACCAGAGTGTTGGTTGAATCTTTCTTCAACAGTGGCGATAGCACAGCTTCCTCCACCACACCTCAGGTCAGCCAGCTAGTTTATGGGGTGCAAGGCAGACTGTGCAGTACCCATAGCTCTGTCCTCCAACACCTCACTGCAGCCTGAGGCAGCCACTTCACTCGGCCTACTGGTAGGGCCAGCCTTGCAAGCCGTGGTGGCTTAGTGGTTAAGATGCTGAACTGCAGACTGGAAGGTCGGCAGGACAGCAGTTCGAGACCCGAGTGCTGCGTGATGGAGTGAGCTCCCGTCTTCAGTCCCAGCTCCTGCCAACCTAGCAGTTCGAAAGCAAGAAATTGCAAGTAGATAAATAGGTACTGCTTTGGCGGAAAAGGTAACAGCGTTCCGTGCACCTCGGTGTTCAGTCATGCCGGCCACATGACCACGGAAGCGTCTTCGGACAGCGCTGGCTCTTCGGCTTAGAAATGGAGATGAGCACCACACTCTAGAGTCAGACACGACTGGTTGGGGACACCTTTTTAGCAGATGCAGTAGGGGGAGTTGGGGGAAGAAGGAACAAAATAATTTTAAATTATTCCCCCCATCTTTTTCTTAATTTGCTCTTTAGGTACAAAATCAGCCACAATACCAAAATATGTCAAGCAATGTACAAAGAGCATCCAACGTCCCAGAAGGCTTTGAGATTTACAGGTTAATAATGAATGAAGTTTCTGCGAAAACCTTTTCATCACTAATCTTACCAGTAAAGTATTATGAGAGTTTCTGCAAAAGATGGAATTCCCCTTCAATCGCTGATCATACTTTTCATCAAATTCTGCAGTTTGGGTTGAGCTGATAATACGTTTATTGAATAGAAATTTGCGGCATCATTAATTAGCAAAATTTGTGGAGATCAAAAATTTCTCACAAACCGATTCTATAAATTCTGTTTTTTTGCAGTGATACAAACAATGGTTTGTGCAATAGCAGCTAAAGGAGCATCCTGCAGTTGCCACGTGGAGTTTTATCATGCTCCACCCACTTACCATGTGGGTCAGTATCCGTCAACCCTAGGCAGCAGCAAATACCCTGTCAGTTCTAGGAGGTGTTACTGTCTGAAGGCCCTGTGGAAAAGAAAGTCTGTGGAAATGTGGGGACATGAAATATGAAGGTGTGGGAAAATGAAGATGCATATAAAGATACTGAGGTGCATATAAAGCATTCACTTAGAAATCAGTAACATTGCACATCTTCAGCTGAACTAAGAAGTTTGTTTTTGGCCTTATTTGATAAATTGGTTAGCTCAGGAGCAGTGAACCTGTGGTCCTCCAGATGTTGTTGGATTCCATGTCCTATCAGCCCCAGCCAGCATGGCCAATGGCTGGGGGTAATGGGAGTTGCAGTCCAACAACATCTGAGGGCCAGAGGTTAGTCATGCTTTAGTCCCATTGCTCCAAACCCACCTCAGACTGCAGTTGGAAGATTGCACGGTTGAATGCTCCTTCACAGCAACAACAAATGTATAGAACTAAAAAGGGAGGCCACTAGGGTAGAATCCTTCTCTTTGACATGTTAGATTTCTATGTGCAGGTCTTTTTTTTTAATGTGGGGACCATATTCAATAATGTGATATGTCCCAGGTACAGTCTGAAATGAGACTTTGTCTAGAAAGAGTTTTTATCATGTGACAAGCCATGTGCCTAGAAAGCCTCTCAGACAGCAGTGCTTGCCTCACAGAAAGCTGGTGCGGTATCTGGTGAGAATTTCTGCAGCTGGTACATTTTTGTTTTGTTTTGTGTGTGATTAGGTGCAGAGGGGCTTTTGCATTCATCGCTCAGCACCCAAACCTGCAATTAGAAAAATACAAGGGGAGGACAGCAAAAAGGAATTCGAGAGAAAGGCATTTTGCTTTAGCTGATAAATAGGAGGTTACCTAAGAAACAACTGCCACCCATTCACTAATCTAACATAAAAGTAAGGAGAAGGAATATTTAATGTAGTGAAAAGAGAGAGAGAAATTAAGAAGAATTTGTGTGAGTTATGTTGCTTTTTTATGACCATGTGAAGGAAGCAGAAGGAATCCTAATTAGTAGTGGTGGAGGCTGCAGTCCTAGACACATTTACCTGCTGGGAGTAAGGCCCATTGAAGTCCTCAGTGGGACTTGCTTCTCAGTAGACATGCATAGGATTGTGCTGTTAAAATCTCCATGGGATAAAACATGGTGAAATATTCTGTGGGTCAGTCATACACTGGTAAGAGGGTAAGAAGGAATGCAAACTTTTCATTGGTAAAGATTTCTTTTTTGTTGTTTCAAAATAACATCTGAAGTGGTGACCCATGGACAACTGCAGTGGCTATTTCCCTTGTTAGAAAAATAAAAAGTATCTTGTGATTTTTCTAATCAGAGCATGCATCATCCTTGCTAGATTAAGGGCACAATCCTATATGCCTGTTTCGATAGAAGAAAGTCCTACTCCCAGCATTCCCCAGCCAGCCATGTTAGCTAGGGAATGCTAGGAACTGTAGTCCTTTTTTCTGTTGAAACAAGCATAGGGTTGCACCTTAAGATTCTTTCATCATCTATGCCAGGGATGCAGAACCCAGCTCTCCACAGGCCGTGTGACACCAGTAGATGTGGCTCACCTGACATCGTTTACTCCCTGGCAAATGCACTGCCATAATTATATATGATACATTCTTAAAAGAAAGAAACCTCCATAAAATCACTTGTAAGTAGAATTACCAAATATCTGGTGGTGATCTTGCAAAAAAAGGAATCAGAGGCAGGTGAAGAAGAAATAGTTACAATAGCGAGTGACTTGAACTTCCCTCAAATTTGACTGGGTAAATGTATATGGGTCATATCAAAGAGGGAACCATTCCAACTATTCTAGATACAATAAGTTATTATGCCTTGGAGCAACTAGTTATGGAAGTGACAAAGGGAATAGTGTCTCCTGATTTAGACCGTGTTTGAACGTTCATCCTCTTCATAAACCATGGTTTATGAAGCCACTGACTGCTTCAAACACTATGACTGCTTTCTTATCAGCTCCTGACTTATTATCCTGGTTTGTTAATCACCATTAAGTTAGAATTCCCTAGTATGCTGGCTTGATGCAAACCTGATCCCTGAATCCAGGGATCCCTGAATCCAGCATGTAAAGGGTGGACGGATGAGAGAAGAGGGGTGAGAGCTCTCATCCACAGCTTGATAAACCACGGTTTATGAAGCCATGGGCAAACATCTGAATGTGGCCTTAATCCCAAGTAATGCAAATAATTTGGTGCAAGATGTAAGCATCGCTGAACTACGTAAAAATGATGACCACAGTGTTGTCAAAATCAGCATATATATAAATGAAACAGTGCCCAGAAAGCTCAGTGCAGTCATATTTCAAAAGGAAACTATTTTTTAAAATGACAAGATTTGTAAAAAAAAGTTAAAAGTGACAATTACGCCAAATATTTTATATTTATATGTATCATATTTTGTAATAACTAACATTATTGTGTATGTTTTAAATTACTTAAACCTTTGATTGTTATGTTTTATGACTTCCATATTTAGGGCTGGATGTGCCTGATCTTGTCTGATCTCGGAAGCTAAGCAGGGTCAGCCCTGGTTAGTACTTGGATGGGCCACCACCTGGGAATCAGGCTTCCTGCACTGAGCAAAGGGTTGGACTCGGTGGTCTTGTAGGCCTTTCCAACCCTAAGATTCTATGATTCTATTTAAATAATAATTTAATGCCTTTTTCCCTGATCTTCAGCTGAACAAGGCTCCCAGAGTGGTTTACAAAGTTCAGTAATAAGATAGTAAGCCTGAGGGCACAGATCTAAAAGAAATGACACAAAGGGAAAAGGGATTGGGAGGGAGGAGGAAAAGAGCACACTCAGGCCTAGTTCTTTTTTCTTTTTTTTCAACAAGTAGCCCATGGAACTGGCTCTAAGCACAGTGGAATGACTGCTGCTGCTGCTTCCTCCCCCTCTGATGGCCTCGCAATGGCAGTTGGTAGCTGGAGGGAGGGGGGCTCTCAACGCAGTGCTTGGCTGCGGCTTCCTCCCACTCTAATAGAAGCTGATATCTGGAGGGAGGGAGCTGTCAGCTCTATGTCACTTTCAGCCATTTTCTGGAAAAGCAATTAGTGATTAATATCTACAAACAAACAAACAATTCCTTACAGCAGCCCACATTTTAAGAATAGGCAGCTGGTAGTCAGGGGTTCAATCCAATCTCCATTTCTCCCTCCCCCAACATAATCCCCAGTCCCATTATGCACATTAGCCATTATATCCTGTTCAAGCAGACATGCGTAAAGATGTCTTTAACCCCCTTCAGATGTGAGCATCAACAAGGACCTAGACTAGACCCCCCCTTATGCTCTTCAGACTTCTGCTGACCCCTGTGTCTTGACTTTTCTATGATTCTATCACTTGCACATAGGAAATAGGAGTGAGTAACTCATGCCACAGAATAGAAGAGCAGCAGAGCATCTTTCCTGTTCACAGGGTGCGTAGCGAGTTGGAAGACATGGCGAAGTATTGAACTTACACAAGAGTCCTATATGCTATTTATATGCTGTTTATTAAATGTATAAAAAAAGGGTAAAGGTGTCTCCAACCAGTCGTGTCCGACTCTAGGGTGCGGTGCTCATCCCCGTTTCTAAGCCGAAGAGCCAGCGCTGTCCGAAGACGCTTCCGTGGTCATGTGGCCGGCATGACTGAACACCGAGGTGCACAGAACGCTGTTACCTTTCCCGCCGAGGCGGTACCTATTTATCTACTTGCAATGTCATGCTTTCGAACTGCTAGGTTGGCAGGAGCTGGGACTGAAGATGGGAGCTCACTTTGTCACGCAGCACTCGGGTCTCGAACTGCTGACCTGCCGACCTTCCAGTCTGCAGTTCAGCGTCTTAACCACTAAGCCACCGTGGCCCCCTATACATTAAATGTATACATTAAATACATTTAATGTATTTAAATACATTAAATGTATACATAATGTATTTAATACATAATGTATTATTTATAATACATTATGTATTAAATACATTAATATAATATAATACATTATGTATTATATTAATTAATATAATTAATTAAAATTAATTAATTAATTAATATAATTAATATAATATTATGTATTATATTAATTAATATAATATAATACATTATGTATTAAATAATGTATTATTTAATACATAATGTATTTAAATACATTAAATGTATACAGGCCTTTAAAAGGCAGTTTTCCTGTTTCTTAGAGTAGGCCAGCTTCTGTAGGCCTCTCAGAGAGAGATTGATCAGGTACCGATCCACATGTAACAATTGCCAGCTGTCTGACATTGATAAAGGTGTAATCCTCAAGTCAGCAATTAATTTCCTCAGTTTGCTTTACTCTTCTATGTTGCTAGGGAGGTGAAGAGGGCTCCCCCACCCCGGGTGTTGGAACTTCTGCGTCACTGGGAGGGGTAACTCATTGTCTGCCTGCAAGGCTTTGGGCACTCGGAAAGGGTATAAACGATGGAGCTGCGGCCTAACCCATTTGGCTTCACTCCAGGGGGAATGAGCACAACCAACCTGGAGGACTTTGGGTTCTAGGAATGATCTTTAATATGCTGTTGCTTGGAGCCCCAGCATATGCCCACTGGGAGTTGCCAGCTCTGTGGGCTGAAGAGACGTGTGAACTTTCTTTGCATATTTATTCTGCATTCATTTTCTATTGATAAAACTGTCATCTTTTTGCACAAGTGGTCTAGTTTCATCTTGGTAATCCAAAGAATCTACTCTGACTGGGACCTGGCAAGACTAGGCCTCCGGATTAACATAGGGTGGGGGTACAGGGAGAAGTTAAATAGTCCTTTGACTGTATGCAAAAGTTGGTATTCATTCATTTCATTTCTATACCTCCCAATAGCTGAAGCTCTCAGCTGTTGTGGAGCTTGTATAGAGGAGCTGTTGTTGCTGATCTTTCTTCCCTTGCTTAATTCAACATATGACTTTGGTTAAAAATGATCACTGGGGGACCAGGACCTTAGACAGAAGTTATTCTTTGGCATCCCAGTGCTAAACATACTTAAGAACTATGTCCCGCTGGTTTCAGTGGAATAGTGTGCTGAATCCTGCGATCTAGATATATTGTATTCCTTACATTAATAACAACTTCCATTGGAGTAGCCATGTTAGTCTGTAACAGCAAAAACAACAAAAAATCTTGTGGCACCTTCAAGACAAACTAAATTATTTATTCTGGCATAAGCTTTTGTGGACAGTGTGCCCGAAAGTATATAACAGAATAAATACATTTGAATATGAATAAAACAATATGTCTGAAGAAAAAAAATCAGACTTTTCGACGGCTGCTTCAGATGATGCCTGTATCAGAAAAGGCAGGCACCATCTTCCAAGAGACATTCCTTTAGGTTTGTGAGTAAGATGGCGGGATTTATCTTCTAAGGTAGTGCTTGCAACCCACAAGTTCCTATATCAAAAATAATTAACATTTAGTTAATTAGGTGTTTAATTGACCAAAGTGTGTTTAATTGATTCACCTTAAATTACATTAAATTCACTGAATGTTGAAGTCCTCATGTTTATACTGGGCTAATTCAATCCAGAGGTTTCATACTGCCTGCCAATCACAAAGGTTGATGTTGCAACCCATGCTCACCTCTGAGGGCTTCTCCACACAGGGATTTTATCCTGCTATTAAGATTGGTTACTCACAGAAGTTTGTGGGTCCTTTAGATGACGTTTTCAACCTTCAGAGTGTCTCCTGTGCTAAATGACCTTTCCGCCATTTAAAAAAAAAAGACTGGAGATCATGAGCTATCAAATTACAGTGCATTGAGTTCCCCCGTGAAAACAGGAAATCCCGCAATAGGAGGAGCTAGTCCACAGCGCCATATAGTCGCTGTATAATGAAACATATAGAACAACGCAGATGAAGGGGGAAAGGGGGGAAGGGAAGCGCATGTAGAGGGAGATCGTCATGATCCTGCATTTAAAATGGAAACAGAAAAGCCCCAGTAAAGTTGCGGGATTTTAGCCTGGTGTGGAAATGCTCTGTGTCTCATGAGAGAACTGAGGACTGAGCAGAGACAATTCCAAGCAGCTCAGTTGGCTATGTCCCAGGATATTCTTGGTTCAAACCCACTGCACTTCAGGCTCCCAGCTCTAGCAACTGACCTCAGGGACTCTGGGCTGTAGAATACCCCCGACACAGCCTTGGCTTGGCCCTGGTTTAAAAGCAGGATTTCACAGAATTCAGTAACTAGAGGAGTGTGGGTGGCTGATCCTAGTGGGCTGGTTTCAAATCCCAAATTAGGACTGGACTGCTTGGGTTACTGTAAATAAGAATAACTACAAAAGTGAACATCTGAGGATTAATAGCTGGCTTGAGGGGCCATGGCTCAGTGGCAGAGCACCTGCTTGGCATGCAGAAGGTCCCAGATTCAATCCCCAGCATCTCCAGGTAAGGCAGAAAAAAATCATGCCCGGAACCCTGGAGAGCAGAGCTGCCACCAGTCAGTGCATTGGCTACATGGACCAATGTTGTGATTCAGTATAAGGCAGCTTCCTATGTGCCTTGTTATGATTCAGTTCTAGACCTTGCTGAGCTCTTTGAGGAGCAACAAACGTTAAGAACCCGCAGCTCGCTCCAGAGCTTCACATTTGAATGCGTGGTTATGAGAATGAGCTCTGAGCAGAGGAGTCTCAGGTTAGTTCTCACTTTGGTGACACTAGGTGGTCCCAGGGAAGCCATTCTCCCAGGCTCAGCCTTTCTCTGCTCCAGCTGTAAGGTGATGATAATAATACTGCACACACACCGCCCCAGGTTGCTGTAAGGCAGCCCTCCCCAACTTGGTGCCCTCCAGATATTTTGGATTACAGCTCCCAGAATGCTTGAACATTGGCCATGCTGGCTGGGGCTTATGAGAATTGTACTCCAAAACACCTGGAAGGCACCAGGTTAGGGAAGGCTGTTCTAAGGATTACTGAGGGTCAAAGTAGATGTGACTTTAAACACAGCGTGGGCAGCCATGCCGGGTGTGTGTGTGTGTGGGATTAAGAGCAAGCACAGGTGGGCACATGGTGATTTTTGTCAGGACCATGGCATGAGAGGAAAAGGTTGAAGCTTCCATCTCCATGTACTGTGGCCCCAATGAAACTCCTCCTAAACCTCGTATTCATTTCTTTTCAACAGATGTGGTTGCCAATGACACAATTAGCATCATGTCTAGGTTGGCCTGAAGAGCCTCGTGTGGCACAGAGTGGTAGGCGGCAGTATTGCAACTGAAACTCTCCCCACGACCTGAGTTCGATCCCAGCAGAAGCTGGGTCTCGGGTAGCCGGCTCAGGTTGACACAGCCTTCCATCCTTCCGAGGTCGGTAAAATGAGTACCCAGCTTGCTGGGGGAAAGGTAGTCATGACTGGGGAAGGCAATGGCAAACCACCCCACTACAGTCTGCCATGAAAACACCAGCGCAAGCAGCGTCCCTCTAGGAGTCAGCAATGACTCGGTGCTTGCACAGGAGGAACCTTTCCTTTCCTAGGTTGGCCTGAGATGATGGGAATGAAGAATCCCCATCACAGAACTACCATTACACAGCTGGTGAAAATGGGATAGCCTGCATTTGTGAAAGTTATAGGACATATATATAAGCAGTAGCCTGCTTGATCAGACTAAGGGTCTACCTGGCCCAGCCTCCTGTTCCTAACAGAGGCCCGTGGCTTGTAAGCTTCCAGGAAGTCCATGAGCAGGGCATGAAAGCAGCAGCAGCCCTCCCCCATTGTTTCTCCCCCAGCACCTGGGATTCAAAGGTATATTGCCGCAAAGCATGGAGGCTCTGCTTAGGTAGCATGGCTAATAGTTGTTAACAGACATGCTCTCCATGAATTTGTCTTTGCAGCATCTGCAAAACTATGAGGGCTGTGCCCAAGTGATTTAGGGTGCTTCCAGATGGAGTACTCTTTGTTGTGGTTGTTGTTCAGTCGTTCAGTCGTGTCCGACTCTTCGTGACCCCATGGACAATAGCACGCCAGGCCTTCCTGTCCTGCGCTCTCTCCCGGAGCATGCTCAAGTCCATATTCATTGCATCGGTGATGCTATCTAGCCATCTCATCCTCTGCCGTCCCCTTCTCCTTTTGCCTTCAGTCTTTCCCAGCATCAGGGTCTTTTCCAGAGTTTTCTCTTCGCATTAGGTGGCCAAAATATTTGAGCTTCAGCTTCAGGAGTACTCTTAGTGCTTGCTGATATGTGGTTTTCCATGTTATGTTGCATCTGGAATTACAACAGAGCATCTATTATTATTATCATCGTTTCTATACCGCCCCATAGCTGACGCTCCGTATACTAGCACATTTTATTTTCATGCGCATTCTGCTATGTTATGTCCACACAGCGGGCATGAGTCTCCTCCCCTTTCTCCCACTTCATTTCATTCATTTTCATTTCATTCATTGTATTTCTATACTTTCCTATAGCCAAAGCTCTCTGGCAATTAACAAAAAATTTAAAAAACCCATTATAATACATTCTATAAAGTATAAAACCATTCACAGAACAAATAGCACACACAACAACAACATATATCTAAAACAATTTAAAACAATCAGCCACAGACAATCAAAGAGACTCATTATATGCTGCCAAATGCCTGAGAGAAGAGGGCAGTTTTAACCTGGTGCTGAAAAGATGACAATGTTGGTGCCAGGTGGGCCTCGTCAGAGAGATCAATCCATAACTGAGGGGCCACAACCGAGAAGGTCCTCTCCCTTGTTGCCATCCTCCGAGCCTCCTTCAAGGGAGGCATCTGGAGGAGGGCCTTAGAGCATAGTGCTCTAAGATGCAGAGCATAGTGTACGGGTCAGTTGATGCTGGAAGAGGCATTCCATCAGGTACTGTGGTGCAGTGGGTTTATAGGTCAAAACCAGCACTTTGAATTGGGCTTGGAAGCATATAGGCAGGCATTGCAAGAAGGCCAGTGTAACCCCCTCACAGTTGCTTAATCATTTCTGGAAGTTCCTCCCCCTCCTACCATGAGACAATAACGGAAGCTATGCAGACTGACCTTCCCTCTAGCTGTGCATTCTCAGTGCTAAAAAGAAACCCCCAAACGTTCAAATCTTGTCCATCCTAAGGAACTGCAATTCCTTCCTTCTTCACAGCCAGAGTAATTGAGCACACGCACACTTCAGCAATAGGAACTCTCTAATTAGGGGGCCAATCAGATTAGCAGCAGTGGAAGAAGGAAGTAATTAATGAGATGGAAGCAAGCCACAGGAGTCTTTTAAAAAGAAGGGGACATAGTGAGAATGAATATCCATGCCTGTGAGTTTCTGCTTCTGTTCCATTCTTCTTCTTTTTAAGTTGGATTTTCCATGGTAGGGGAAAACATGGGACAGTCAGTCGGAAAATACAGGCTGATTCCCCAAGGATGTCTGGACCCCCATAAAATGTGAGTAAATGATGCGTGTCTATTCCACAATAAACACGTCATCTAGAAAAGCCCTTAGAAGCTCCCTTTGAGGAAACCACTCTTCTGGCATTATGAAATATGATTATGTTTGTAGTAGGAAAATAAAGGCCCATTAACCCTCCTCTGCACCATGTCTATTCAGATATACTATCTTTCAATGGTCGCTATTTGAAGCCCATTACATTTTGCTGCCTGAGGCAAAGGACAAGATGGTGTGTCTCACCCCACCATCTACAAACTGGGCTGGCAGTTGAATCTTCCGTCAGCACTGACAGAGTGGTCTCCACCTCACCTGAGGACAACAGGCTAGCGTAGGAGGTGCAAGCTCACCATGTGGAAAACACAGATCTGTCCTCCAGCAGAGGAGAACAGCCAGGGGGACATGCCACCACCACACTGGCCAGCATCTGCTGCCTGAAGTGGTGGCCTCACGCTGCTTGATGGTAGGGCTGGCAGCTTATTTTTACAGACAATTCCTTGGAACACTATATTATTATTAAAGGTGGCCTAGAAATAATTTTAGATAGATAGAAGAATTATATAGCACTGTTGTGCTCAAAGCGCTTCACATTATCTTAGTAAACCTCACAACAACCCTCTGAGGTAGATCTGCATTGTATTGCAGATGAAAAGACTGAAAAATGCTAGTTTGCCTAGGGCTACTTAGTTTATGGCATAAGTGAGATTTGAACCAGGGAATTCCTGTTGCACAGCACATCTCATAGGCACTGTGCTACGTGAATGATATGAAAAATCCTTTCTCCAAAAAAGAACGAAATGGCTCCTAAAATGCCATCCCGTTATTCTATCAAAAAGAATTCGTCTGCAGCTTTGCTGAAGCATAAGCAAGCCAAGTCATCTGGTAGTGAAGGGAGTGATGGATGAACAGTGTTGCCAAACAGATGGTAATTTATTGTCCTAGCCATTATTTTGATTTACTGGCATGCTGACAGCACTGTATTTTCTTGAATGGATGTCTCAGCCTTTATTTCTTTGTTTTCAGCTGTGCAATGTGGGTAGTGTTAATTTGCAAGGGGGCAGCAAATTGCAAGAGCTGCATTCCACTACTCTCTCTGTGCTATTTATTGCCCAAATCAGATTTTGCGGAGATTTGGAATTGAATAAGATTCCTAAATCCAAAATGGCTGAATTCTTATTTGGACTTCCTTAAAGGTCTGTAAACTTTGCAATGCACATATTTAATCAAGGAACCACACATTTAAATGTTGATGATAATCAGATTACCTTCATCACAATGGCCCTGCTCACACGTGACGTGAAGTCATGATGATTAGAGAATGTGTGCAAACCATAGTGGTTTAGGATGTCATGTGGGGGAGAACACCTGCCAACCATGGTTCTGAACCCACCCCAGCTAGCCACCTTCCTGCAGCAGGATTAAGGAGCTTACTGTTATGTGTGTCATGCTCCTTGGTGGTTAAATCATGCTCAGGGTGGTGTACAGGTCATGACCATAGAGACGGCTGCCTAGAGCATCCGTTACTTCTGGTGACACTCTAGTCAGCACAGACTTTCTCTATGCATCGCAATGGATGGAGCAGCCGGGGCGCACATTTTTACGGCATGAGGGCCCCTGGGATCACCTGTGGCAGCAGCGGCAGGACAGTTACAATAACTATGAAGGGGGATCATTACAGGAACCATGCGGCATCATGTGGTTCCTGGTCATGTGACAGGTGCACGCATTGTGGTTTTGCTACACCCCCCTCCCCGTAGGTACCCTAACCACCCTCCCACCATGCTCATCTGAACAGGCCCAGTGTGTCACTGTTTTGTGTCCAAAACAGTGTTCTGAATGTTCTGAAATTGTAATATTCTTCTTCATTTTCCTCTTTTCCTGGGGAACATTTAGTGACATCTTTTTAAGTTGTAGCCAGTAAATGTGGGCATTATCCAGGCAAAGTTAAGCACTTCTATATTCCATGGATTTCACTGGAAAATCAAACATGCTCTTAAATGGTTACCATTGAAATCAATGGGATTTTAAAAGTTCTTAACTTTGGCTGATTTGTGCCCTATTAGATTTTCTCTCTCTGGGTTGATTATAAACTCTGTCTTTTATAAATGACTTGGACCTTGATGCAGTGTCTTACAATGCACATGCCAAATTCATGGAGAAGGCTGATGGCTAAATGCTACCTCCAGTATCAGAGGCAGTATGCTTCTGTTTGGGAACATGGGCATACTCAGTTGTACTCATGTCCTGCTTGTGGGTTTCCTGTGGGCAGCTGGTTGGCCCACTGGGTGAACAGAATGCTGGACTAGATGGACCTGGGCATGTTTAGCCTTGAGAAGAGAAGACTGAGGGGAGATAGGATAGTGCTCTTCAAGTACTTGAAAGGTTGTCACAGAGAGGAAGGCCAGGATCTCTTCTCCATCATCCCAGAGTGCAGGACATGGAATAATGGGCTGCAGTTACAGGAAGCCAGATTCCAGCTGAACATCAGGAAAAACTTCCTGACTGTTTGAGCAATATGACAATGGAACCAATTACCTAGGGAGGTGGTAGGCTCTCCCACGCTGGAGGCATTCAAGACGAGACTGGACAGCCATCTGTCAGGGATGCTCTGACTTGGATTCCTGCATTGAGCAGGGGGTTGGACTCGATGGCCTTGTAGGCCCCTTCCAACCCCACTATTCTATGATTCTATGACCTTGGTCTGATCCAGAACAGCTCTTATGTTCTTAATGTGATGTGCACTCATAAGAACGTAAAGAGATCCCTGGTGGATCAGACCAAGGGCTTATCTTGTCTGACATTCTTTTCCTACAATGGTCAACCAGATGCCTATGAGAAGCTCACAAGCAATAACACTCCCCTGTTGGTGTTCCCCAGCAACTGGTATTCTGAGGCCTCTAAGAATACTGGAGGTAATGTATACCATCATGACTAGTAGCCATGATAGCACTCATCTTTAGGAGAAACACACCACAGCAATGTAAGTAGAATCAGTTACTGCACTACAAAGAGAACTTTCACATTAATTGTAGGCTCCTGCTGCCATGACAGCTACCCGTAGTCTGAGTTGATTATGCCATTGTCTTGTAAAGTTACCATTCATTTCAATGTAGCCCGTGTAAGAAGTTGTGCCTTTCAAACACCTTTTAAATGTTGCCTCTACCGCTGCCTGTCACTTCCATTAAAGAAAAGAAATTGCCAACTGGATGCCATCATGTGCTTCTGTTTAGGCTGCCAAGGCAAGGGAAGTCTGAGTTAAACAAAGCTCCAACCACATGTAATAGCGTTTACTGGAGCAGGCTGTTGTGATCTTCAGACTGCAGGGGATTCTGAGTACATTCTATGGTGCATTCTCCATTCATATAAGGCAACTGCCACCAGTGTTAGAATGTGCCCAGCTCTCCCTTGAGCCTACATATTGTCAGGGAAGAATGATAGTGGTAGACAAACTGTCTTCCACAGAAGCTTGTCCATCCACTATGACTGGTCTTCTAATTGAAGAACCCCTGATTAGCTTCCAAGGAACCCAAATGAAAAGTACTGATACACTTTACATTGCGTTAAATTGTCAGTGGACTGGGAAAGTGCCAAGGGGCTATTTTTAAAACCAGTTTCAGTCAGACACAGAGAGCCAGACATTTATTATCATCTAATCCTGTTAAGATTTTCTACACCATATGTCAAAACAACGGGACATGTGATGTGTGTACTAATTACTGCCGCCTGTGTCATGTGTGTACATTTTATACGCTGTCCCTGACCTTTTAGTTAATGACTTCACAATATATTAATTGACCTGAATGAAATTGAATTCAGTGGCAGTCACTCGAGAACTGAATTACAGAGTCATCTTAATTGGTCTCTTACTTAAATGTGGGGAAAAAATAGGAGTTTTCCCACCCACCCACCCCCATAAGACATTCCTTGGGTCTGTGTCTATGGAATAAGGATAGACATACGATTAACTACTACAGCTCTGGTATTGGCCTAAAATATACTGATGAGGGGGCAGAAAGAACAGCAGGTCAAAGAAAGAGAAGCCTCCACCAGTGCATGAACACATAAACCGTTTCAGCCTTCCTCCATATCTTATTAACCCATGCACTATAAACATTTTACCTGTCCAGGTAAGGTGCTTCCAGAGACCCCATAAGTTGATTTATGAAGTGGGGGAGGGGGAGCGAGTGAGAGACTCTGTGCTGTCTGTCTCTTTGTGTTGAGAGTTTCTAGTATGGCTCTTCAGCACTTACGGATGCAATTTAAACAGGGCTGTTAAAACAGAAGTGTGGCTGCACACTCTCCCCTTTACTCAGCTCCCCACTAGGCATAGAACATTTTGGGAGTTAGCGATGTCACTGGAGATTGGGAAACATCATTCTTGGAGCTCTCTGTCTTATTATTTCTGCAGGCAATGGGGAAGGTGGAGATTGGCTGATTTCTGAAGGGTATTATACTGAATTATTCGAATGTAACATTAATTGCCCAAACTGCACAGGAGATTCCTTACTTCCTGTGTTGAAGTTAAAAATGCAAATGTTATTAGTGCCCTGATCGTCGATAAGAGTGCTTTTTGTACAGTGCTTTAACCTCCATTAGGGGGGATTAGGAGGACACAACCGCATTGGCATTTTGTAAGTGTCGCTATGACAGCACTTGCTGCACAAATGCCTGGCTGTCACACTGAGGTTTATCGCTGTTTTTTCCCCCTCCGAATGCAGACTAATAAACCCAGAAATTACAATTGCCTCCCTGCCGAATCTGTGATAGGCGGAAATAATGATATCAGTGGCCTGCTAATCTCCTTGCCTCCACGCTTGGCACTAGCCTATTGAGGCACCTGTCACCCTCCGCTTTGATGAGGCGAATTCAATCTCAGCACTGTAATGACAATGGAGCCATTTTCATGTTGGGAAGTGATTAGGGGAAGGGTGTGCCTGCTCTGGCATGGGGAGTGCAACCGGGCACTTTGCTCCGTGAGGCAGACACGTGCCAGTCTTCTCCAGGAAAACAGTGGATGAGGCTGCAGCCAGAAGCAGTTCTCTTTTGCTTCCATACGTTCTTTCCCCACTGATGGCTGGATGCTGTGGCAAACAAAGTGGGCCTGGCAATTACATCATGTGGGAAGCCTGGAGGCTTCCCACATTGTCTGGCTGGCTGGCTGCTCTAGGACTAGATGGACCCCTTGCTCCTATGCTGAAAGGCAGTTCTCATCTTTGTGGCCAAAAATAAGGCATATATCCAAGAACCACATGTGTCATGGTCCCACATGTTCACCCTCAATATCACCACAGCCAACAGGCTTTCAAGCACACAGTTATTGTAGGGCACCTCTACCACACAAAAGTTCATGAACACATACTGTCACTGCAGACATGCATGCAGGATCCATCACAGCATATAAATGCACAACCTAAGCACATACCCTGGTAATATATGTCCCTCAACAGAGTTCTTTGTAGCAAGGATGCTTCATTTTCATGATTTTGAGTCAGATCTGTAATGCCCTTGCCATGAGGTCTGTGAAAATCTGGGTTTGGGAATACCATTCATGTGATGGAAAACCTGTTTATTTATTGATTTACTTTTTGGTTGGTTGATTGATATCTTGCTCTGTTCCAAAGGTTGTGAGCGGATTACATAACATTTTGAAATAAAGTGTTTTTGTGTGTGAGGGAGATATAAAGAAATTGAATTTTCCTCAGTCTTCTATGAACACCTTAAAAAAAAGCTTTTGCCCTATGGCAGTGATTCTGAGAGCAGCTTGTAGTTGTTATGTAATGGGATTAGAAATACATTATTGCATAAATTAGAATGTAAGCTCATTGGGCAAGGCCTTACTTTGACGTGTTCTGTGTATCACCTACGGGATTTTTGGGGGTGCTACATAAATAATAAATATAATTAAGAAATATTATTACATGTTTAGGCCTGGAGATGATTGGCTGATGGCTTTGGTCAGAGTGTCCTTCTCCTCACTTCTGTAGCCACTGGGCAACAGAGTTCTTCCAGGAAGAGAGGCAGAAGCAGTGGACTCCTAAGCAGCTATTAGTCCGCTGGCTGATCTTCCCCTTACTGCTGTTCTTGCTGGATACATAGGAAGCTGCCTCAGGGCTTCTCCACATGGTGCTTTTATCCTGCTATTGAGATTGGTTACTTACAGAAGTTTGCAGGCCCATTACATGACGTCGTCAACCTCCAGGTGTTTCCCATGCGAAATGACTTTTATACCATTTTTTAAAAGATCGGAGGTCAAATTACAGTGCATTGAATTCCCTCGTGAAAACAGGAAATCCCACAATAAGACCACAGCTAGACCACAGCGCCATCTAGAGGCTGTATAATGAAACATAGGGGGGAAGGGAAGCACATGTAAAGAGAGCCTGTCGTGATCCTGTATTTAAAAAGAAAACAGAAAGCCCCGGTAAAGTTGTGGGATTTTAGCCTGGTGTAGAAATGCTCTCACACCAAGTCAGAGCATTGGTTCATCTAGCTCAGACGCAGTATTGTTTACACTGTACCAGATTTCTAGGAACATTTTGTGTACAAAGTCTGTGTTCTACCACTGTGCTATGTTACATAGGACTATTACCAGTGACTAGGACCAGTTGCCCTTTCTCTAGCCCCTGCAGCTACAGGGCAAAATCCTTTTTAGAACAATGAATCAGTGGTGAAGTGTGGGAAATGTTTGGTATTATTTAGTATTTTAGCTGTGTGATATATATTTTAGGTGAGTATGAACAAACTGGAAAGCATCCACTCGAAATTGACAAAGAGAACAAATATCAGGATGCAATAAAAATTGCTTTATTCTTAGGAACGCCCAAATTTCTTAAGAATAAAGCAATATTTCCAGCATCCTGAGAAATGTTCTCTCCATTATATATTTTAGCACATGTGTGCATATATAAATATAATGGCTGATGAGAGCATAATTAACTAGGATTGTTTAGTTTAGAAAAAAGGTGAGTAAGGCGAGACATGATAAAGATGTGCAAAATTATGCATGGTGTGGAGAAAGTAGATAGAAAGACATTTTTATCTCGCTCTCATAATACTAGAACCCAATGGGGTCATCCCATGAAACTGATTGGTGGGAGATTAAGGACAGATCAAAGGAAGTACTTCTTCACACAGCACATAGTTAAACTATGGAATTCACTTCCATAAGATGCAATGATGGCCACCAATTTGGATGGTTTTAAAATGAGATTGGACAAATCCATGGAGGATAAAGCTATCAATGGCTACTAGTCCTGATGGCTATGTGCTACATCTAGTATCAGAGGCAGTATGCCTATGTACACCAGTTGCTGGAAAACTTGGGTGGGAGGGTGCTGTTGCACTCATGACATTTTATGGGTTTCCCACAGGCACCTGGTTGGCCACTGTGTGAACAGAATGCCGGACTACATGGACCTTTGGTCAGATACAGCATGGCTCTTCTTATGTTCACTGAAGAGTGTGTGTGTGTTTTCTCTCTTCATGGTGGGCAATGAGTTGAGAATTTTGACATTTCAAATGTCATCACATTGTGAGCCCTTCCAATATGGGACCAGCTGCACCTTAAGTCTACAACTATTTAGGGAACAATCCTATGGGGATAGGCACCCACCTCCGAACTCAGAGGCGACCACCTATCCAATGCATGGTGGGAAGAGTACGGAGGGGATCATCTCCTCCATGCTCCAGCCACCCTGCATTCGTGGCTAGATGGCCAATTTCAGCTGTCTAACCGTGGGACATGGGAGCACGGGGTGGGGAGGCTGGACGACACATAGGAAGTGTTGTACCAGCCTTTCTGCATTCCCTGCCCCCCCCAGGAATGCCCCCCTTTGCCCCACTCTGCACTGCTTGTATGAGCGCAGAGTGCAGGGACAATCTGAGCCGCCTATGAGGTGGTGAGGGAGAGGATGGAGAGGCAGATTTCTGGGAACCAACTAATCCTATGGCCATCTAGCTGCTGTCTAGCAACCATAGGTTTGTGCCCTTATCTAATTTAAATTATAACTGAACTTAGAAGGAAAAATGTTACTGAATTCTCTGTTTTTGTCTTTTATGAGCATATTAAAATTTCATTATATAGTGAAACGTGTATGTATTCTATTGACACCAGTGAGTTTTTGATCATCCCCCTTGAGGTAAATTCCTATTTTAAAAAATAAGATGAAAATGGAAAAGAAATTCATTGATAGAATATTTCAAATATTTTTGGGGAAAATGTTTAAAGAAGTGGCAGAATAAAAGATTTAATAAAAAGAAAGAACTATTGTTTACTGTGAAACAAGATATGTGGAATTCACAGGTTGTGTGTATATTTTAGGGGGGTGCCTCCAGCTTTCCCTACTTCTGTTATTGTTCTCCAGTCCTTCCTGTGTCCTTTCCTTCAGCCCCTACTTAGCACTCTCCACCTTCTTCCCCTATCACCTAAGCATATCCACCCCTTCACTTGTCAGAGGCTGTTCACCCATCTCCAGTCATGACTAAACTTATTCCATTAGTTTCAGTGGGACTTAGAACTAACTTCATCTAGATTGAGCCCAAGTATATAATATTTTATGGATCATTCTTCTCTAAATGACATCCTCCAAGAATAATAGAGAGACAAGATTTCTCTTTGTAGAAGCCATGCTGATTCTTCCTCAGCAAGGCTTGTTCTACTGTATGTTTAACAGGTCTACCCTTAACTATGTTTTTTTTTCCATTTATTTGGGATAGATGTGAGCCCTATATTTTCATACATCCCCTGGATCCCTGGCCACCTTCCATTCCTCCAGTAGGTTGACCTGGTACAGGTGAAAAGATCCAATTTCACATTTGAATTCTTTAAGAACCTTTAGGTGAATGCCATTTGGCCTTGTAACTCTTTAAAATAAACCAATCTATCCTAAAACTTCACTCTTTGCCACCCATTTGACAGAGTTCTTGAAATGTAGTACCTGAAAGCAATTGATGGCCATCTCTCTAGCATTTCCACTGTGAAAACTAAAGTAAACAAACCGTTCTATTTCTTTGCAATTTCCCTGTCTTCTCCAGTGCCCCTTTTACAGTGTCTATCTTATTTTCTCTCTGGTTGGTTTCCTGCATGTGACATATTGAAATAAATGTGTATTATTAAGTTTGCTTAAGGGTACAATCTTATGGAAATGTTTGGAGGCTTATGGCCATCCAATGCATAGCAGGAGGAGTGGTGGAGGTGATCTTCACCTCCATCCTCCTCCCGCTGTGCAGTTCAGTTTGACAGGCTTTTTCTCTTGTCTAGCTGGGGGTTTGGGAAGGAGGCTGGAAGATTCCTCCTAAGCCAGCCTCCCCAGTCCCCTCCCCTCTCCAGGAATGGCTCCTTTACCTTCCCTCTGAGGTCGCTTTTGCGATCTCAGATAGACAGCTGGTGCAGTTCTCTTCAGGGAGCGGGAGGGGCAGGGAGCTCAGATTCCTGGGTCCGAGGTTGGAACCCTGTCTCTGACCTCGGATCCAGGAATCAGAACTATCCTATGGCCCGCCAGATGCTGTCTAGGGGCCATATGATTGCTGTCTAAAAAATTTTTTTAAATGTGCCTCAAATTCCTCCATTGTTTGCTTTATTGGCAAGTTATATCTGCCTTGCAACATTGTGCCCTTTTTATTTTCCTATTTGGACAAGACTTCCAGTTTTTAAAGGAAGCCCTCTTCCCTTTAATAGTCTTTGTTTCTGCTATTTAATCCTTGCTGGCACCCTTTGGGACTTGTTTATACCCTATCAAATCTCTGGTATATGTTCTTTCTGAGTGTCTATTATACCGATCTTAAATAAACTTCAAGATTTCTGAAGTAATTTGACTGGCCTAACTGTACCTTTCAGCTTTCCGAGAAGTGGATCTGGATTTTGGAAAGGTGCTATTAATTAATGTGTATATGCCACATTTGAATTATTAAAAAAGATACTGGGAGAGATTGAACAGTATATTTTCTCCCAATGTGCCTCCTACCTTACCGCTCATATAACTGTGGCCAGAGATTTTAATGCTGGAATGGGACTTAATGATGACAGAATAATGGAATCTAAATGCTGGCCCCTGGTTGAGGAGGAGGAGGATGGCCCACCCATTTTAAATCAGGGGTGGGCCATGTGGGCTGTGGGCTGCATGCAGCCTCCTGGCCTTTTTTAAGGGCCCCACTTGCCCCACAGCTGTGTTGTTGAAATTTGGGGGTGGGGCAGCTGGGGGAAAAAGCCCCTTTTAAAAGGGAAATCAGTGAATTGCTGCTGAGTTTTGGCAATGCTGCAGCAGCCACAGCGCCAAAGAAATTTGATGGCAAACGGTTGATTTTCCTTTTAAAGGGGGCTTTTTTCCTTTCCTGATGTGATGCCAAATTTTGGCAGCATGACAGCAGTGCTGGGGTCTGGGAGGGGCAATGTAGCCCTCCAACCCCTAAAAGTTGCTGGCCCCTCTTTTAGATAATCCAATGATCAAAGGGTTAAACTTTGTAGTAACATGCTTACTTCAATTTTCTAGGTGGATGGGTCTTCTTGTGTTAAATGGATCAGGTTTTGAGGATCCCAGTGGAGAATTCACTTATATTTCTAGTAATGGAAGTAGTGTACTTGATTCTTTTTAAAATTTCAAATCATATTTGGCAATGTATTAATACTACTGCGATTGTGGCTAGAACAGAAAGTGACCACCTGCCTTTGGTTCTTATTTTGTACACCTCTCTGAAATGATCAACATTTTCTCTTTAATGAGGACTCAACAGAGTTCTTTAAGAGATTGAAATGGACAGGTAATATACATAAATAAGAAATTATTAAATTTGCAAAGGACTCCAACAATTGGTCAAATTTATTAAGTATTATTAAAATAATCATAACCTACAGATTGTAAAATCATTTGAGAGCTTAATCTTGACAATTATGAAAGTACCGTTGGCTTCCAGAAATATTGCTGGAAGATCTAATTTTCTAGGAAATAGTTGGTTCAATAAGGAATGCAGGGAGCTAAAAGATCACTTATATTTCCTTTATTCCACTATTGTAGAGGGAATGTAAGCACACTGCCTGATTCATACTATTGTTGTTGTTGTTCAGTCGTTAAGTCGTGTCCGACTTTTCGTGACCCCATGCACCATAGCACGCCAGGCCTTCCTGTCCTCTGTTCTCTCCCAGAGCGTGCTCAAGTTCATATTCATTGCATCGGTGATGCTATCTAGCCATTTCATCCTCTGCCATCCCTTCTCCTTTTGCCTTCAGTCTTTCCCAGCATCAGGGTCTTTTCCAGTGACTTTTCCCTTCGCATTAGGTGGCCAAAATATTTCAGCTTCAGCTTCAGTATCTGTCCTTCCAATGAGCAGTCAGGGTTGATTTCCTTTAGGATTGACTGATCTGACCTCCTTGCAGTCCAGGGGACTCGTAAGAGTCTTCTCCAGCACCACAGTTCGAAAGCATCAATTCTTCGGCGCTCAGCCTTCCTTATAGTCCAGCTCTCACAGCCATACGTTGCTACTGGGAAAACCATAGCTTTGATTATACGAACCTTTGTCAGCAAGGTGATGTCTCTGCTTCTTACTATGCTGTCTAGGTTTGCCATAGCTTTCCTCCCAAGGAGCAAGCGTCTTTTAATTTCATGGCTACAGTCACTGTCTGTGGTGATCTTGGAGCCCAAGAAAATAAAATCTGTCACTGCTTCCATTTCTTCCCCTTCTATATGGCAGGAAGTGATGGGGCCAGATGCTATGATCTTAGTTTTTTTAATGTTGAGTTTCAAACCAGCTTTTGCACTCTCCTCTTCACCCTCAACAAGAGGCTCTTTAGATCCTCTTCGCTTTCTGCCATTAGGGTGGTATTGTCTGCGTATCTGAAGTTGTTGATAATTCTCCTGGCAATCTTAATTCCGACCTGTGATTCATCCAACCCGGTGTTTCTCATGATGTACTCTGCATATAAGTTCAATAAGCAGGGCTTCAATATACAGCCTTGTCGTACTCCTTTCCCAATTTTGAACCAATTGGTTGTTCCATGCCCAGTTCTTACTGTTGCTTCTTGACCCTCGTACAGGTTTCTCAGGAGACAGGTAAGGTGGTCTGGTACCCCATCTCTTTCAGAATTTGCCACAGTTTGTTGTGATCCACACCATCAAAGGCTTTAGCGTAGTCAATGAAGCAGAAATAGACGTTTTTCTGGAATTCTCTTGCTTTCTCCATGATCCAGCAAATGTTGGCGATTTGATCTCTAGTTCCTCTGCCTCTTCGAAACCCAGCTTGTACTTCCGGTAGTTCTCGGTTCACATGCTGCTGAAGCCTAGCTCGTAGGATTTTGAGCATAACCTTGCTGGCATGTGAAATGAGCGCAATTGTACGGTAGTTTGAACACTCTTTGGCATTGCCCTTCTTTGGAATTGGAATGTAAACTGACCTTCTGCAGTCTTGTGGCCACTGTGGAGTGTTCCAAATGTGTTGGCATATTGAATGCAGCACTTTAACAGCATCATCTTTTAGGATTTTAAATAGCTCAGCTGGAATACTGTCATCTCCACTAGCTTTGTTGTTAGTAATGCTTCCTAAGGCCCACTTGACTTCACTCTCTAGGAAGTCCGGCTCAAGTTCAGTGACTGCACTATCATGGCTATCAGGGACATTCAGATCTTTCCTGTATAGTTCTTCTGTGTATTCTTGCCACCTCTCCTTAATCTCATCTGTTTCTGTTAGGTCCCTGCCTTCTTTGTCCTTTATCATGTCCGTCTTTGCACAAAACATTCCCTTGAGATCTCCGATTTTCTTGAAAAGATCTCTACTCTTTCCAATTCTGTTGTTTTCCTCAATTTCTTTGCATTGTTCATTTAAGAAGGCCTTCTTGTCTCTCCTTGCTATTCCCTGGAACTCTGCATTCAGTTAGATATATTTTCCCCTTTCTCCTTTGCTTTTCGCTTCTCTTCTTTCCGCAGCTACTTGTAAAGCCTCTTCAGACAGCCACTTGGCTTTCTTGCATTTCTTTTTCTTTGGGATGGATTGAGTTGCTGCCTCCTGAACAATGTTACGGACCTCTGTCCATAGTTCCTCAGGCACTCTGTCTATCAGGTCTAATCCCTTAAATTTATTCCTCACCTCCACTGTATATTCTTAAGGGATATGATTGAGGTCATACCTGAACGGTTTAGTGGTTTTCCCCACGTTCTTCAATTTAAGCCGAAATTTTGCAACAAGAAGCAGCTCATGATCTGAGCCACAGTCAGCTCCAGGTCTTGTTTTGACTGACTGTATAGAGCTTCTCCATCTTTGGCTGCAAAGTACATAATCAGTCTGATTTCGATATTGACCATCTTGTGATGGCCATGTGTAGAGTCGCCTCTTGTTCTGTTGGAAAAGAGTGTTTGCTATGATCAATGTGTTCTCTTGGCAAAACTCTATTAGCCTTTGTCCTGCTTCATTTTGTACACCAAGGTCATGCTTGCCTGTTATCCCGGTGATTTCTTGACTTCCTACTTTAGCATTCCAATCCCCTATGATGAAAAGGACATCTTTTTTGGTGTTAGTTCTAGAAGGTGTTGTAGGTCTTCATAGAACCGATCAACCTCAGCTTCTTCGGCCTCAGTGGTTGGGGCATAGATTTGAATTACTGTGATGTTGAATGGTTTGCCTTGGATTCATACTGAGATCATTCTGTCATTTTTGAGATTGTACCCCACTACTGCTTTTCCCACCCTTTTATTGACTACGAGTGCTACTCCATTTCTTCTAAGGGATTCTTGCCTACAGTAGTAGATATAATGGTCACCTGAATTAAATTCGCCCATGCTTGTCCATTTTAGTTTGCTGATTCCCAAGATGTCAATGTTCAATCTTGCCATCTCATGTTTGACCACCTCCAGCTTACCTTGATTCATTGATCTGACATTCCAGATTCCTAAACAATATTGTTCTTTACAGCATTGGATTTTCTTTTCACCACCAGACACATCCACAGCTGAGTGTCCTTTCGGCTTTGGCCCAGCCGCTTCACTCTTTCTGGCGCTCCTTGGAAATTCCCTCTGCTCCTCCCCAGTAGTATATTGGACACCTTCCGACCTGAGGGGCTCATCTTCTGGCATCATATCTTTTAGCCTTGTGATATGTTCCATGGGGTTTTCTTGGCAAGAATACTGGAGTGGGCTGCCATTTCCTTCTCCAGTGGACCACATTTTGTCAGAACTCTCCACCATGGCCTGTCCATCTTGGGTGGCCCTGCACAGCATAGCTTATGGGTTCACTGAGTTACGCAAGCCCCTTCGCCACAACAAGGCAGTAATCCATGAAGGGGCATAAAACTGTTTTCTAAATTATTCTCCCAAATATGATTAAGAATACAACAGTCTATTTTCCTCGAATTATAAGTCATTGCTTCTGTTACTATTCTCCAAAAAAAATCTTCTATTATGAGAAAGAGTTCCATTTTGCAACAGAATCCAGAGTTCTTTCTCTTTCTGCCTCTTTTTCATTTCAATTGTCTTTTTATAGAGGGGTGTTTTTTTTGGTTTTCATACTATTATACCAAAACAAAAAATACACCCCTCTATAAAAAGACAATTGAAATGAAAAAGAGGCAGAAAGAGAAAGAACTCTGGGTTCTGTTGCAAAATGGAACTCTTTCCCATAATAGATTTTTTTGGAGAATAGTAACAGGAGCAATGACTTATAATTCGAGGAAAATAGACTGTTGTATTCTTACTCATATTTGGGAGAATAATTTAGAAAACAGTTTTAATGATTCACAAAACGTCTCTCATTCTATGGTGCTGCCTAATTTAAAGGATTTACCTGTATTGCCTGCTGTTATTTTTCTGGAAATTAAAAACTTGAAAAAACACCTACATTTAGGAAAGGTACCAGGCTCAGATGGCCTGCTACCCCAAATAGTAAAAGTTAATTTGGAGTGGTGGGGGCCCCTCCTGGCATCCTTGTTCACAACAATTAACTATTCAGGAAGAATTCAAGCAAGTTGGAGTAAAACTATAATAATTCCTATATATAAGAAAGGTGATATAGAGGAACCTGGGAACCATAGGCTTCTCAGTTTACTTTCAGTGTTAAGTCAGGTGCGTATCACATATCTTAACCATAAATTAAAAGACTGTATTGACTCTTCAAATATCTTGGGTTTGGAACAGATTGGTTTTAGGGAGGGATGGTCTACTTTGGATCATTGCCTTATCATAGCCCATTTGGTGGAGAAAGGATCGAAACTCTATGGAGGTAAACTTTATACAGCTTTTGTAAGGGTAAGGATATTGTCATTTCATTGAATTGAACCAGCCCCAGTCCTCCATAGGAAGAAGTGGGTAAGAACATGGCCTGTGTAGCCTTAGTTTGGCCAGCTTACACTTGGCCATGCCACCCCCACCCCTTCAAGCATCTTGCCCAAGAAGGAAACTTAGAGAATGGTCCACAGTTGCCAACAACAGCAGAATCCAGTGATTCGTCAACAACTTCTGGACCACTATTTCATTTAAGGTGGAGACACATGCTCTGCCCTCAAGGAGGCATCAGCTATCATGCTCTCCTGACTAGGAAGAGCAAAGGGGCATGTCTTGGCCTAGTCTCCAGCCACCTGGTCTGCATCCTCAAGTGATATCAACTGCTGCTCATCGAAGCAACTGTAACTAACAGAAACTGATGGGAATACCAATATGGACTCAGTATAGCATCCAAGATGGAACATATGCAAGCAACTTCATCCACAAAGTGTTTTGTAAATAAGTAACAGCAGGCTACTGGTGATTCCATGGATTCACCATCAAAAGGCCAAGTAAGCCTTTTAATGATGCAGAACAGCTCCATTGGATAAAATTGTGTAGACCCAATGCTGGCAAAGGTAAGATTTATTTGTAGACAGCAAAAATAATCTTCCCAACAGCGTCTAAGCTGTGTGTTTTCCATCATCTGTGCTTTAGCCATCATTGCAACTGCTTCATCTGGAGTAGATCTCTAAAGAACTAGGGAGCCATCTTGATTCTAGTCAGTAGGAAGGTGCAATTATGTCAGGCTGGCCCACTGGGCAGCACCTTTTTCAGCAGTTTATTTTATGTATTTAAATAGTATTCTCCTGCTCCTCAGCCAACAAGGCTCTTGGAGCAGCTTACATGCAATCAGTGAAACAAGACAGTCCCTTACAGTTTAAAAAGACACAACACACAAGGAAAAAGGAATGGGGAGGGAAGAAAAACACACACACACACACAAGTCTTTCATCGGGGCTGGTGGAATGGCTCTGCTTCTCACTCTCGTCTCCCTCAGTACATGCTGGAATGGCTGGTGGTGGTGATAGCTGAGGGAGGAGGAGCCTTCATGAAGGTGGTCATTCAGCTGGCAGTGCTGGTGGAGAGGAGGAGCATTCCAGGTCCTGGGAGTGAAGAGCCTTTTGCCTCCTGAGCAGAACTCCAGAGACGTCATCAGCACCACACCTGGGACTGAGCTCTGCTCTCCGCCCAGCCCACTCTCCAACACCTCTGTAACAAACAGGCATTTAGCAGGTGGCTGCCTGCAAAAAGCACTGGCCTTTGGAGGGCTTTGGGGGACAGGTGGTGTGGTTTGCTTGTTTGTTTTAAAATAGATTTTATGTTTACAATATCATTTTTATTCCATTTGGCCTCTTTTATCCCCCAAACTCTTTTATTTCCTTAAATTGTGAGCCCTTTGGGGTCAGCTTAATCATATTTAGAAATACTCCTGCCAGCATTCCAAGCCCATGGGACAGAGTGGGATATAAATCAATTATTGAAAAAGGCAGACTGCCTGGGTCCATTCGGCATTCCATAAATTGACTGGGGCATTGGCAGGAGAGCTTGCCTGCCAAGTCAGCTGAAAACTCCCCAAAGCAGGCTAGAAACTATTGGGATCCATCAGCGTCCAGGAATGGATCATCTTAACCCAGCCTCTCCAACCTGGTGCCCTCCAGATGTGTTGGACTGCAGATCCCATAATTCCCAGCCAGCATGCTGGAATGATGGGAATTGAAGCCAACACATTTGGAGGGCACCAGGTTGAAGATGGTGGTCTTAATCAGTCCCCCACCTACCCCTGCAAAGAATACAGAGTAGAGTCCTGTAATACCCACAGTCATCAGGTAATGCATTAATTACCTGATCCAAGGAGATATAAGGTGCCAAGGGTCTACAGCTGGGGACTCTGGCACAGTATGAGTCCATGTTGGCCACATATTCCACTCTGGCTTGGCACTTTCTTTCAGTTGATCAGCTTCCATTGGTATGGTCTGAGCCCCTCATTCACTGTTCCTGCCCTGGGACCAGGGAGCTAGCTGAGCTCTCTGGGTTACTCAGGTAAGCATTTAGAGAGCTCCCTGTGTGCACATGCAATGAAGGTGAGTGTTGAATAGAGTGTTCTTGGCACTTTAAACATCTGATGCCATTCATTGCATGATTATTACCACTGATTAGTACAACATTAATGTACCAAAATCTTGACTAACTCTTTGATAGGGGATGAATAAAGAGGAGGAATTTCAGGTGTCAAGCTTTTTATTAAGGAGAGTGTTCAAGGCCACCTCTAGATGGATATTACAAACTGCATTTACTCTGCTCTCTAGTTTGTGAAAAGCAATTGTTTAGCTGTATAGCGACTATAGAGCAGAATTAAATTGACCTGCATGATACAGAAAGTACCACCGATCCCATTTACCTAAGAGTCCTTTGAAAGAAATCTTTTTCTTTTTTATAAATATGTATTATAGATGAGAGCTGACATGATTTCAAGGAAGTGATTATCCATGTAATAGTTTTAAATAGATGAATTATTTCAGTGTATAAACACTGAGGTCAGCTGAGGTATCATGTTCCTATGTTTAAAATGTGAAAAGCTGTACAGCTATATTGATGTTACTGGTTTTTAAAGAGGTGATTTAGGAGAGAGTTGTTATTTCTGACAATAACGACAGGAGAAGGCTGTGGTGGAAGAGGGGGCCAGAAAACCAAGCTATAGCATGTGCTGCCTTTGCAATGGAAAACTAGAGGTGAAGCAGTGTGCTTGTGTGTGTGCCTTTGCATCCTTTTGCCCAAATAATACTCACACAAAAACATGTTTTGGGTCTACAGATCTGTAGCTCTTTTTGGAAGGGCGCATTCCTCCTAATAACCCTTTCAAAATTGTGATTGTTGAATTATTCTTCTTTCCTGTTTTTGAAACCTATTGACAATAGGTTGGACTGGAGTGGGTGAGACTTAAGCTCGCTTAAACCTGATCTGATATCTGTGCAGGGTGGCGGCTGCGTGGAGCTGACGGCTTCCCATGTTGCTCAGTTAATATTGTAGCCAATTATCCTGTAGGAAAGCCAGCTGAGCTGGTTACTTTCAATGACTTTGAAAAGTTCTACCATGCTACGATTAGTTCAAAATGCCTTGCTCTTGACTGGGACAGGCCACAGGGAACATGCGGTGCCACTTTTAAAACAGGTGTACTGGCTCCCAGTAAGTTTTCTAGGCCCAGTCCAAAGTGCTGGTGTTGATCTTTTAAAGCCATAAACAGTCTGGGTCCAGGACACCTTAAAGCAGCCAGATGTGTTGGGAATCCAACACTCATCATCCCCAGCCAGAATCAGCCATTGCCCATGCTGTCAGGGGATGATAGGAGTTGTAGCCCAACACATCTGGAGGGCGTCACATTGGAGAAGGCTCCCCTAAAGACCGCCTTCCACCATGTTAACCTACCCATGCTCTAAGAGCTCCTCAGGAGCCCTGCTTCAGGTCCTTTTGCCGAATACAGCAGAGGTTTACCCAGGACAGGGCTTTTCAGCAATGGCACCAACACTTTGGAAGTCATTCCTGGAGGTAGTTTGTACTACCCTCTTCTCTGTTAGCCTTCTGGCATCAAGGGAAGACTATGCTATTTCAGAGGGCATTTGGGTACCTCTGAGTTATTTCTGCCTGTTTCTTATCTGTTGGCTGTTTGGTCCCTGGTCATTTGTTTCTCTGCAGCTTAGTTAATTGTTTTCTACTGTAGCTTTTATGCTCTGGTTGGATATGCTTTTGAATTTTAAATTTTGTTAACCAACTTGGAAATCCATTTTGTTTTTGAAGGCAGGATAATAAATGTTTTAATAAACAAACTAACAATGCATGTTACTGGACTGTCAGAAGAGAACAGCAGCACATGAAGACCCTCACTGCACTTGGGGATTTTATGAATCATCCCTTTGAAATCATCAGAATTTTATATAGTGAAAGCAACTCAGTAGTAGGGCTGGCAGAGAATTTCTCCCTGAAACTTCGGGGGGCCGAGCGCCAACGTGTTCGGCCCCCCGAACAAGTTTCGGGGAGAAATCCTCCGCACCCCCCCGCACCCCGCACCCCCCCCGGGACGGGACTTACCTTTGCCGAATGTCCCTCCCGGTGGCGGGTCCGGCCGGCGGTTCGGCGAGTGTTCGAGCGGGGCGGGAGCGGCAGCCGGTCTTTCGACCGGCTGCCGCCGCCACCATTGCAATGAAAGAAAAAAAAAACAACGCCCCCTGATAGGCTACGTGACGATTCACGTAGCCTATCACGGCTAGATTTGCAAAGTTAGCCGTGATAGGCTACGTCAATCGTCACGTAGCCTATCACGGGTGACTTTAAAAAAAAAAAAGTGTGTACGGATAATGGCGGCCCCCATAGGGAGCCGCCATTCCCGTTATTTGGTCGCTGTAGTCTACGTAAAGATTTACGTAGACTACGGCGAAAATAAGGGCAACGCTATTTGCGTTGCCCTTATTTTCGCCGTAGTCTAGGTAAAGATTTACGTAGACTACAGCGACTAAATAAGGAACGCGAATGGCGCCTCCCTATGGGGGCCATTAGCGTACGCGCTTTTTTTTTTTTTTAAAGTCACCCATGATAGGCTACGTGACGATTGACGTAGCCTATCACGACTGACTTTGCAGATCTAGCCGTGATAGGCTACGTGAATCGTCACGTAGCCTATCAGGGGGCGTTGTTTTTTTTTTTTTAAACTTTCGCGTTCGCGGCCGGGCGAGGCGGGAAGCCTCCTCCCCGGCCTGAATTTCGGCCGGGCCGAGGCAGGAAGCCTCCCCCCCGGCCTGAACTTTGCGGGGGGACCAGCGAAGCGCCTCCCCCCCACCGCGAACGTCCTTCGAGGACAGGTAAGTGACTTTCGTCCACCCCTACTCAGTAGTCATTGTTCACTCCTTCTCAAGCTCTGGGGATCTGAACATCCTGGGAGAAATGACTTCCACTGCTATCAGTCTTAATGTGCCAGTCCTAAGCACAGGACATAGATGTGAGCTGTATTTACGTTAATGAGATTTGTCCATCCATTTTTTAGACTGGGATGTAAAGGTAACCAGTCTGCCTAGAATCCTCTTGGAAGCATGCAGTGTTGGGAGTGATCTGCTTCTGGCCATTCAACCACCCCCACCCCAATTGTGAGACTCAGGGTGTGGTCCTATACCCGCTTAACTGCAAGTGAGCCCCACTGAAATCTATTGGACTTACTGCTGAATGTAAGAATGTGCTGTCAGTATACATGATTTTAACTAGATGTACATTTCACTGACAAGAATTGGCTTTGGGACTAGTTGAAACATGTTGCACCCCAACAAAGTGTTGGGCCTTTAATCCAATTGATTTTAATAGGCTTAAGCAAGCCTTTCCTCTGTGTTGGATCATAGCCAATGTGTTCCTGTCATGAACATCACTACTTTATAATGGGAAAGCATGTAAACCCTTATGGCTGGCACCAATGTCCAACAAAATCAGACAGCTGCTTACACCCCTCAGTTGATTGCAGACTCAGAACAATCCCTAAGGCATTTTCCCTGTTGCTCTTCCAGGAAACAAGCAGAGATGCCTGACTGAAGACTGTGGAAGTGAGCCAGTACCCTACTCTCATCTCTGGGAAGACTCTTACCTGGGAGGAGGGGCAAAGATCCTGAAACTCTTCTCTTGTCCAGAGCTCATAAAAATCTGCCCAGCCCTGAATGAATACATTTCACCCCATGTGCACCGTCGGACGCTATGATTGACTACATCGATATAGATATGTGCCTTTTTATACTGATGAAGTGTATGTATTAAACATGCTTTTTCCTACATGGAACCAATATTCATGTTGGAAAATTCTTGCCCGGAAAGCAGCTCTGGGTTTTAGGCATTTAGGGCACTGAATAAGGCAGCCAGTCTGTGCTGTGTTAGGCCAGATGCACAATCCCCCTGCCCCCGTGTGTTCCTGGGCTTAAAGACAGAGGCCACTGCTAAAGCAGATGTATTAATAGGCAGGAGCAACCGTTCATCACAGGGGGCATGTGGGCCAGTTTGCCCAGATCCAAAGGACACCATTCACACTTTCTCTCCAACAAAGCCCCATTGAGAGTCTCGTGTTTGCTCAATGGCCCCATTGAGAGGGTGGCTTGTTTTTCACAGCAGATTTTCAAGAGGGGACAAATAGATTGCTAATGAAGGGGGCCAGGCAGGCACACAGAACTGGCTATAGGAAAAGGTGGGGGCTCTTTTATTGCAAAATGGGAGTCTTGAGAAGTTGCCAGAGATGGGGATTTCTTAATAAAGCAAAGTGATGCTCCTAAACGAGTGCCTGATTTTGGCAATGGACACTGGACAGGAGCCTAAAACCACTGTGTAAAGAAGTGAGTCCCATTCTGGAGATCATAGACACAAGCAACGGAGCTCCTTGGGATTTGAGGGGTCTTGCTCCCTGCTTTCTAGCTCATTTTGGAAGAGCTGGGGACATGACAGCTTTTACCAGTATTATGTTTCCCCTTGTCCAGCAGAAAACACAAAAAGGGGTTGGGGTTGAATGAGGCTTGTAAAGAATCACAGTCTGGACATTTCTTCCGAGAACAGAGTTTACGGATTGGTCAATTCAGCTTGATGCTAACTCTAAATCAGGATTTAATAAAAAACCGTGACAACTAATGCCTACTAACTTCTGCTCTGCAAGGGAGGATACAGCTTTTCCTCAAAAAATAAAATGTAGGGCAATACCAGGTAAAGGCCTAGAGTGTCATGTAACTCATCCAGCACACGGGACACCCACCACCCTGTGCCAGTGCAGATCCCTGAACGGATCCATACAAATTGAAATGACAGGCCAGGGAAAAGCAAACTCTCTAAAGCAGTCACTTTTGTACAAGCTCTCTCATTCCATCATTCACACAAACCACACACTTGATTAGTATTTGTACCTCTTTCTTGCAGTGTATTTCCCTTAGAGTTAAAAGAGAAATGCACAACCATGAGAGAAGTTCTAATTTTGGCAGGGTCTTGGTTTTACACTGACTTCAAATGATCTTTGCAAAATGATTGCACACTAATGAAGATCATAAATGTCATGACTCATAAAGTACCTCAAGGGATCATAGCAGTAAATCATATTTTTTGCATGCATATGGTCCAGGGTTCAATCCTGGCATCTCCAGTTAAACATTCTGAGCCTAGAGAGTCCAAGAAAGATCTCTGCCTGAGACTGACTGATACCCAGAAAGACAGTAATGACTGAGATGGTCTGATTCCATACAAGATGGTTCCATAAAGAAGATCCTGGACCTATACATGGGAAAACAGAAGGTCCTAATTTTGTGTGTAAGATCACCAGGCGCGCGCGCGCGTGTGTGTGTGTGTGTTGGGGGGGAAAGATAAAATCAGAAGAGAGACATCTGACCTTTCCAGGTCAATTCTCCAATGTGCTTCCTATTGCCAACAAAAGTGTGTGTGTGTGTGTGTGAGAGAGAGAGAGAGAGAGGGAGAGAGAACCAAGGAAGATAACAAGGGACAAATGAGAGCAAATGCAGGTACGTGTACTTGGCCTCCATTTCCATTGGGGATGCAGGTGAAGAGGTTAATCCATAGGCTTCATGGAAAAGGTTGCTTGAACTAATGTTTGAAAGGACAGAGATGGTATCACATAGGTGACTTGGAAGAGATTTACAGGTATGGGGGGCACAAAGGGAGAATGGGTGGTTGATTTAGAACAGGAATGGGGAACCTCTGGCCTGTGGACCAGATCCAGCCTGCAGAAGTCCCCCATTTGGACCATGGGCTTCTTCCATAGGCCCTCCCCCTTCTACCTTCAGCCCTGTGCAGCAAATCCATGCCCTTATCTCCAGTCACTGATCAGAAATAAGAGCTAGGATGCTGAGGGCTGAAGACAGCCTTTTTTCAGCAAAGAGATCTCCAATCAATGATCAAACATAAGAGGGTATTTAAAGAGTAAGGTATTTAAAATAGTCCTGCAAGAAGGTGTGGAAACCAGAGGCTTGTGTTTTAAAAGTCTGTTTCTGTGATTTCCCTCTGAACAGACATGCATAGTATTGAGCTGTGCTTTGTATGCCTGAAAGCTGTTGCAATGGGGTTTGCTGCTGAGTAGACATGCATTGAACTTGAGCTGTGTAAATTTTACAGCAAGGGTTGGCAGCTCATGGCTTGCAGACAAATAGCCCTCTTCAAGATCTCAAGTGTCCCACACTCCTCTGTCAGGCGTCACCTGAGCCTTCCCTGCTTGGGAGGTGGCGGCGGCCCTTCCCCATGCAGCAAGGAGGGAAAAGTGCTTGGAAGGCCTGTATCCAGTTGGATCTGCTTTCAAAGGGTGTCCCTCCCCATCCAAGCAGGGAGAGAAGGGTGCTGAGCAGGGCGCGCGTGTGTGTGAAACCTCCCCTCCTCCCTGTGATGCAGCTGAAGATCTCTACTACAGTGTGTGTGGAGGCAAAGGGGGGCTTTGGCTCTGCCCATGCATCCCCCAACAGACTTACCTTGGTGGTAAAACGGTTGCCCACCCCTGTTTTAGAGAACAAGAGACTCTGGGGCAGCTCAGGGTGGTAGATTTATTGGGAAGGATCCAACAGCGTGCTTCCACTAGTGCTACTGATGCTGCCCTGGGGAAGCCAATGCATGCATTACGTAACTAGCATGATAGGGAAAAGCAGGCACATGCTGCCGAAATTCAGTGCCTCTGCTCAATTTCGGTGGCAAATTGCCACTTTTCCCCACTGTGCTAGTTTAGTTACGTTGTGCAAGCACTGGTTTTCCCTAGAGTTACACCACTACCGCTAGTGCTGGGACACCACTGGATCTTACCCATCAGAACAAAGATCATAAGCAGATTCTTACTGGGATAAGAGAGCACAAGCATGGACTTTGTTCAAGAGGGTAATTTTAAATGCAAGAACAAGGATGTCTGTGCATTTGTGTGTGTTTTGATACTGTAAGAGAAGTATGCTGTAGCTCCAGAGGAAGGATCTCATAGTCTTTAAAGAGAGAGAAAAACAAGAAAAAGGGATTTTGTCTTGAAATGGAGGGACATTGCAAATTGCAGGGGTTGATGGGGGATGGACTTCTGAAGTTCTGGTGTCACTGGCACCAGCCAGTAGCTACCTGCAAGTAATGTTTCCATGCCACATTAGCACAGGAATGGTTGCACATGCTGAGGCAAGAATAATTGATTTAGTGATTGGGGTGCTGAAGAACTGTAATTCCCCTACAACGGAAGCACTTGTTGGGACAATGTTGTCTAGGCTATTAATGACAGCTGTACAGTCCCCCATCTGAAAACAACAGTGTCTTTCTTTTCTCCCACCCTCCCCCAGCTTGTTTTTGTGTGAAAGGAAGCATGGAGCTGGAAACCTCTGCCCAGTTCTTGAATACAAGGAGTTTGTTTGCATGTCCATTGTTCAATGCTGTCCTTTTGCTCATTGCTGCTGTCCTTGACATTTAAAAGTACTTGTGCATGGGGTGGGGGGTGGGGAGCCAATTGTGCATGCACAATTCTCAAGCCAAGCCTCATGAAAACTGGGCAAGTTGCTTCTGTTGCATTCGGTTAACTGTCCTCCCATTAAAAACTCCCCGCTCACCCAATTAGTCAATGGTTTTATGAGCATTTCTTTTATGAAGATTAAGAAGTGCATGAGAGGACATGGTGTGTGGAATAAGTTATGAGACTAATAAAAGCGGCCCCACGTCAGATTCTCCAGGTGCCCCTGTCAGTAGACCAACTATAAATATACAGATATGACAGAAACACATATACCCCAATATGTATGTGTTCTTTTGTTCTACACAAAGGAATGCTAGTTGCTCCACCTGAGAATCTGCCATGTACCTAATGCACAGGCATCTCCTACTTAGTGCTTTATCAAGGGATACTGGAGCTCACTTCTGCATAAAAATAACCAGGGCCCAAATGGCCTTATTGTGTTATTCCTAATCCTAGCTGCTTGGCTGTAATGATTCTGTGTTGTAGTAAAGGCACTCTGTACATGCTTAGAGACAGTCTTGTAATTAGATAGCTGCCAAAACTGGTTTTGCTCCTACGCTTTTAAAAGCAGCCTGACATGCAGATATGTACCAGATGAAGCCATTCCATCACTTATTTCCATCCCCTGAAAGGCTTCACCTGCTAATTTCTTTCCAATGCTTCATCAGGCAGGCTGGATGGTAATAAAAAAAACCCAAAGAGTGACAGAAGTCTTCTTTCTGATGTATCACTTTATTGCAGGCAAGGAGGTTTTGAGGAGCATTTAAGAATTTGACACCCCTACCCAGAATGTGAAATAGGTCAGATCTTTGCTGTCTCATTCTGTGCAATGTGTAGACCACGATGCTTTTAAAGGGCCAGACACACTAAAAGCAGGCTACTCCAGCGGAGAAACTGGTAGAGACAGGGACACCATTAGGGTGTCCAGATGCAAGAGAGGACCTGGCTCCTGCTTCTTATAGTTGTGTAAAAGAGGGAATTTCTTCAGTAGGTGCAGCTCACATGACAGATTATACTTGCCTGAATTCCCTCATCTACACTATTAAAGGTATAGGAGCCCTGTCCTCTCTTGGCATCTGGCCACTGGGACTACATTTTCCCAATTCCAAATATACGTCTTGGATCAATCTGTAAGAAGCTACTCAAAATCAATGGAGCTTGTGCTATCAGCTCCTGAAGAGACCTTCAATTGGCTTGGGAGAACTATATTCTAGTGGGTGGGGGTCTTGGTTGCATCGGTATTTAAAACTTGTAACCCACCTTGGGTGCCTTGGCAGAAAAGCAGTATAAAAAGGCAATATAAATAAATAATCATCAAATATTCCATGAGGGATTTGCATTATAACCACCCACGTTTATATTTTCAAAAGGAAGAACGGCCGCTGTTACTTCGTCCCAGTAAACTTTGGTGCAGCCAAAAATCTTTGGTGCCTATTTAGCTTGCAAAGAGCATCCTGGGTCTTAAGACCGTGGCAGCATTTCACAGTTGGAGCTTCTACCACGTCCTGCCCCCTACCGGCAATTTTCTCTGTCTTCTCACCTATTCCGTACTTGTTTGCCGGTGAGCCTGAGGAAGAGTCCTGTCAACTCCTAAAGCTAGCTCACTATTCTGTGGCGTCAGCTGGTCCTAATAAGTTCAGGGACATTAAGCTAGGCCAGTTTGGCGGTTGACTGGTTTACTGCAGGGTGTCTTCTACGAATCTGTCTAATCCTTTTAAAGAGTTATCTATACAGACTCTATCTTTGGAAGACAATCCTACTCGGTCACGAGTGATCGCCATGATGACGATGGGGGCTGAGATGAGGGCCCACTTTGGCGCTGACAAGCTTCTCTTCAGGTTTTCGTCCGGAGGAGGGGGTGGGAGCCAGCACAAGGCCACGCTGCAGCAGCGGGGGCCCCTCTTGCGGGGCTTCTTGCTGCAGCCACCGCCGGCGAAGCGCCTGCTTGAGGCGGACAGGCGCGCGCAGCGGGGGACACTGTCCGCCCAGGCCCGCCTGCGGACAGCGCGCGGCGCGGCCCGGCGCCTGACCCTCCGAGCGCTGCGGCTCCCGCCGCTCGGCCGGCACGGCGCATAATTACGGCTGTCCGTCTCATTACGCGCCGTCCCTGGCTGGTAGGCCGCGTCGGAGCGCCGCGCGATCAAAGCTGGAGAGGCGGCTGCGTGGCGGAGCCGCCAAGCGTCTTTCTCGCCCTCCTCCTGCTGGCACTTCTGCTGCCTTGGAGAGCCTCCGCAGCGCGCGCGGCCTCCTTCATTTGCTCCGTTGCCTGCTGGAAAAGCAGGCGAACGTAATTAACGAAAGTTAAGACAACATCCCTGTAATTAGCAAGCCAACTCTGAGCACAAGAAATGGAAATTAGTCACAGGATGCTAAATTAGCCACTGCATACATTACATGGCGATGGGCACCCTCGGGGCCTTCCGCGTGCCGGCTGTGGCGTGAAACCCCGATGCATCTCAATAAAGCAGCCGGTCCCTGGGCGATTACAAGCCAGGCGGAGGGCTTTCCGAGCGCGTTGCAAACGGCCTAGTTTGGATTCCACCCTTCCGGCGGGGGGAGGACGGAACCCCTAGTCAGGCGGGGCGGTGTTTTGTTTTACCATATATGTGTGCGTGTATATATATAAAAAAGATAATGATTCATTTTTACGCGTTTCAAGGTGTTTCAAGATCCCTGCCTTGTTTTTTCCTTAATTAGAAGCAGGAGTTGAAGAACTTCTTTCCATGACCCCAATTTTTGCACTGTTTTCTTGTCTCTGTGCAAGAAAGAAAAGGAGGAGGGAGGGTTCTGGCTGAAGCAAGGCAGGAAATTGGACTGGAGCAACACATAACGTAACATTTGCATCAAAATAATACGGCGGGCAAGAGAAAAATCACAATCACATCACTCGGAAGGAAGGAACGGAATACAAATTAAAGGGAAGAATGTAAATTTTGTGCCATTAAGCTTCAATGGCCATTGGAAATGGTGCAAAAGCACAAAGGGTTTTTTCTGTATATGAGCATCATCCACTTTGATTATTCATACTTGTGTTTCTGCTTGAATTAAAGCAGGAGTGCTAGAGCCTGTTAAAGCAAAAATATTTGAATTGGTAGTGAACTCTCACCTTTGCTTGCATCCATTTACTTTTCAAATGAATACCAGATAAGTTGGTGCATTTTCTAATCGGCCTGTTTTTCCAGTGAGTGCTGCCATTACATACCAATTTCTTTGAGAAGTGCCTCCTAAGAAACATTAAATACTTACAAATAAGGATGTGTCCATCACTTTCAGCTGGGCTGCAAGAGCTGCTTGACTAGCGCTCCAAGACTCAGGCAGGGAGCTGCTGTATGTGCCCTGTCTTTGATTGCCTTGCTTCAGCTGTATTTACATCTGCTTTCTGCAGAGGGGACATCCATTGATGGAGCTGCTGCCTTGGGGCTTTTGGTGTGTGTGTCTTTTGCTAGTCCTGTGACTCTAACAGCAGCCTGAAAATTGACAAGGTGAAGCTCTTCCTTGTGTAGTACTAGGGTTGGCAAAAAAACTTTTGTTATCACTTGTGTCTCTACTGCTGGAGTGGGGAACTTCAAGGGATCCTTGGGGCCCGCAGACTGCAAAACTCACAATTTGCTGGTGATTTTCAACAGCAACATGCTTCAGAAGGCTAAAATGGCCAAATTAGCTCGAAAAGAAGCTATATTTGGGACATTTTAGCCTTCTCTAGTGATAAATCCTCCATGTTTTACCACCACAACAGTAGGTGCTGTGGGGGGGAGCTACACTGTGGTGGGGTAGCGGGGGGCACATATGACCTGCAGGCCATAGGTTACCCATGCCTGCTCCACCGGGAAAAGCTTCACCTGCTAGTGTGCGAAGCTGCTGTTAAAAGATCCTTGGAGAGGATAGGGCCTGGAGGGGAAAAGATGGTGACCCTAGGCATAGGTCTTTCTTTGGTGCCTGAGGCATAACACTCAAATGGTGCTCCCCCTGCTAAACACACACCCACACACCCATTAATTAACACAGCAGTCCAGGAAGCAGGAGAGAGGCCATCACTCAGTGGTTTTGAGAATGTGTCCAACTGCCCTGTGGAGCGAGCCAGTCTGGAATGCTTCTCTCTACATTGCTACCACCAGCCTTTTATTCAACCATAGACTTGGAAAGAGGGTTTTTACCTAGAAGGAGGGAATTACCAGCAAACTCCCCAGTCACTGTTGGGCAAGTTCAACCTGTTTACCTGTTGCCTCCCTTTAGTCAAGCGTGTAACATGAACAAGCAATGTGGCACATGAGACAGTTCCTTGGGCTATCAAAAGTATCCATGCAACTCCTAGGTTCCAATTTAGAAGATCGATTAAAAATAAGGAGACACATGCTGGAACTGCCTATAGTTTGATACATTAAAGTGTTCGAGCACATTTACACAGCGGTCAGAGTAGAATACATTGTGCTCACCCCATCTGAGTGAAGCCACACCCACTGGCAAAACTAGGCTTTGTCCTTGCCATGGTGCACCCCTATAGGCCCCTGAGGGAAGGACCTGCCTATTTCATTTCCTTGAGGGGTGGACTGCCCCAGAGCAGAAAGGAGGGGCATCTATATAACTCTGTCTCTTGGACTACTCCCCCCAGCATCAAACTGTATCAACAGCAAAACTGTGCTGGTTAGGGAAATCTGCCACTTAGTGACTGAAGATGCTACTGCAGTCTTCAAACATATGGACACATTTAAAGTGTTAATCAATTGATGCATTTTGAGAGCAAAATAACTCTCAGTGCACACCCCTAGGATTCCCTTAGTATGCATGCCAAGTTTCAGCTGTATAGGTTTCTTGGCACTATGGCACAGACTGAATGACAGGCATCCTCTTTTATTATTCTAGATGGTAGTTGCTGTTATAAGAAGCTCTTTTATGTCTTTCAAATATTAACATTGTCCCCTGAATGTAATAGTCTGTTCTTGTTATAACATAAGCCATATTCAGGCAATCTCCCTACATGTAAAGTCTACACACGAGGAGGGGGATGAGTGTGCCAGCTCTGCCCCTCCCTAATAGTCTGCATCGCCGTCTACATATGGAGGGCAGCGGTCTGCAGAGGAGAACTTCCTCTATTTGTGGAGAAAAATCAGGATTCTAAAGTCTCAGGGAAAGCCCAAGGCAACTTGCAGCCCGGGTTCCACTGGGACTTATCCCCAAGTAAGTGTGCATCAGAATGCAGTTCTAGCAAGTTGGTAGCTGGAGTGAGATTTGAACCAGGAATGTCTCAGCATTCACTCTTCACATTGTGCTAGGCCAGCTTTGGAAGGTGCCATGTACCACTAGGTCCTGCATGTACCACACTACAGCAGGGCTGCAGCCCATCAACCCACAAATTCTGCTTATTCCTGATTAACCTTCAGAAAAGTGCCTACAGAGTACGTAGTTCACATGCAGATCCACTGACATTTCCCAGATGAGACGAGGCACATTCTTGTATAGTTTATATTATATTTATTCTGAAGCACGGAGGAGCAGCCAGGCCAGAGGGCTCCAGCAGTTGACAGCGGGCCCTCCGCAAGGGCAGAGGCCTTGGCAGGTGCATGCCTGCCCCTGGCACCGGCCCTGACAGAGGGGAGGGAAAGTTACAGATTTATGGGAAGTCACAGAAGGAGAGTGGTACACTGGCATTTGGTGTTTGTGTGCATGCAGACACATTAGACACATTCACCTTTCATAACACGAGATTTGACTTCTCAAGATGCAGGGGAGGCTGCTGAAACTGGACGAACTCTGATGTGTGTGTGTGTGAATACTCGTATTTTTAAAAAGATATCTCCAACAAAGGCAAGATAGGAGCAATGACTTACCAGAGACAGATACCAGCAATTCGGGGCTCGCCTGGCTAAATACAGGTAGCTGGATCATATGCAAATTATTCAAGAAGGAACCAAGTCAGATCCTCTCTCCCCATCCCCCTCTACAGACACACACAGTTTACTGGCCAGTTCAGTCACACTAAATTCTATGAGCGGGGAACGGGAGGCCGTGAGGGGTGGCGGAGGGGGTGGACAGCAACTCAGCCATGCGACACTCCTGCAGCCCAGTAGTGTAAACAGTAGCTCTGAGTGAGGCAGCTACAGCTGCTGCCACCACCACCACCACCTTCCTTAAGCCCAGTGGCTCTTGGCCAGTGCCAGTTCTAGGCTTTTGAGGGCCCCTGGGCAAAACACCCTCAACAGACACCCTCCCTCAGTAACGCTGCCTTCTCACCACCATCATCTGCTGCTGTTGCTCCTCATCCTCTTTCTCATCATTGCTACCATTTGCTTTCTTGGCAGCCAGAGAACTAGTAGGACATAGCATCAATTGCTTCTCTCTCTCACTCTCACTGTCATCTGGGCCAGAGTGAGAGGCAGGTTAACAAGCCGGATGCAATGGGGAGGAGGAGGAGCAACTCTGGGGGGCTTTTGTCAGTGGGCCCCTGCTGGGTTGTGGGTAGGAGAGTTGGAGAAATCTGCAATGGATTCAGATGAGTTCGGATTTATATGAACCCGACCTGCTGCTTCTACAGTGGACCGGCTTTTTCAGAGTTACATGAATTCCATGAACTCGCAGACTGTTTTGTAAAGGGGGGGATTTGCGCATATTTGCACTTACGCTAATGCTCAGTAGTGCAAATGCACATTTGCGCAAGTGGAACAAAATTCTCGTACATCCCTAAGGAAAATCCAGTTCCGTCAGTGAGTGAACGATGGAATGAAAGACACTTGACAGTCTGTGGAACGCCCACAGAATGGATTCAACACAAGATGGCATCTCTCGTTGTGGGCCCTTGGCAGGTGCCCAGCCATGCCGAGCCTTGACGCCAGCCCTGCTCTCGGCCCTGCCACCACTGTGTGTTTCAGAGGGAGCCCCGGAGGTGTTGGAAATGAGGAAGAGAGCACCGGCTGCCTGGGCCACCACTTATCTGTACAGGATTCGGCCATTTCAAGAAGCGTGGGGAGGCCAGTGTCAACGCAGTGGACCCTTGCAGTGGCCCACCATGCCAGACGCTCCCCCCCCCGCCACTTCAGCAGCTGTACAGCAATAGTGCTGGCCTCAACCTCCTCTTGTCATGCAAGTTACTGGGAGGGGATATGCAGGTGGTGAGAACATCTTCCCCAGAATGAATTGCTGTCTGTAAGCAGGCTGTGGGGCAGCAAGAGCAGAAGTCTTCCACCTTGATAGCCTCACTGCTTCCAACTCACTGTAAGACTGGCACTGAGACATCAGGTGGTGCTTTGAATGTTTGGCAGAGACACTCACAAGGAGAGAGACATGAAGACGAAAGTCCACAAGAGAGGTGTACACTCATGCAGTGGAGGCTGGTGGCTCCAGTGTCGGTGGGGCAGTGACTCCGGTCCGGGTTTCAGTCAGAGCTCTAAGGGAACTATCCAAGGTCTTCACACCTGAGATAGCTCCTTTAGAGTTCTGGCTGAAACCTGAAGTGGAATCACCACCCCACTGACATCAGGGCCACCAGCCGCCACTGGTGTAGCAGCTACGTGATTATGACCACTAGTCTTATCAGACTTGGCCTGCCCACCCCAACAGTCGTTGATAATGCTGACCTACCTTGCAGGGTTATTGTAAGATTTACTGACCTGAATACATGAACCATTCTGAAGTGCTATGTATAAATGCTAGTTATTGTGACAGGGGAAGGGCCACCACTCAGTGGTAGATCACATCCAATGTGATTCCAGAAGAATCTCCAGCTCAAAGGATATTGAGGCCGGGAAAGATGCTGCAGAGCTGCTGCCAATCGGAGTTGGTCCTGACTAACCATTGGTCTGACTCCGCAAAAGGCAGCTTCATGTATTGATATCAACTGGCATGCCCAGAGAAATCTGCAGGTTTTGACAGAGCCTTCAAGACGTTTTGCGATTTCATCCACTTCATTTGCCTGCTCTGTCCTCCATCGCTGGCAATTCTAGCTTCCTATGTGGCCTTCCGTGCCTCCTAATGCCTTCCGTGCCTCCTAATCATTTAACAGCAAAGGCACCCAAATTGCTTTTGGGGCATTTGTTAAATCAGAAATTTTCTGATAGGGAGATTGAAGTAAGAAAGCTGAGCACATTTCTTCGGCCACCAGCAATTGCCTTCAGGAATCATTCCACTTGACTAGCTACGAAGAAAAACTGGTCTGGTAGAAACTATTTTATAATAGTTGGGAACTTTTATAACAGCACAGTACAATTGGAGCTGATTTATTGTAATGTGCCAGTGAGGAGAATTGTTATTCACTAAAGCAGAAAATGGTGCTGGTTTTCCAAAGTGTTTAAAATCAAGCCGCTCTGAAGTCACAATCTGATCATTTTGAGTAACTGTTTGGTGGTAAGGCAATCAGTTTTCATTACTGAGTGGTGCACTGCTCCAAAGGAATGAGGAACCACAATGAAATCCCCCCCTCCCTGCACTGGTTACTAGGCCCATGTGTATATTCTTTAGGACGCGGTCCACTAAGTTGCATTAGAGCCCTCTGGCTAAATATTTGGGGTTGATGTTGGACAGCAGGGATGGGAGCATGCATAATCCCCACAACTGGGAGCATGCATAATCCCCACAAGGACCTGCACTGCTTTCTTCTTGGCAAGCTTGGACACTGGCAAAGAGCTCTTTAGCCTGCTCCTCCTTCCCCAGTTGAGTAGCAACCAAGAGAGCTTCCAGATGAGGCTTTTATTGTGCAATTGCCTTGCCTCATTCACAGAATTGTATGGGCGGTCTGGAGAACATCGTCTTCCATCTGTAACCCTCCTGTGTTTTCCCATGGCATCTTCTATCTTTTTTCTTACCACAGACAGCCGATTAAGAAAGGAGAGACAGAACAGCTGCACAGTGTCTTTTGGTTGGTCCCATCATGGCCATGCTGTCTGGGGGTGATAGGAGTTGTAGTCCAACACATCTGGAGAGCATCAGGTTGGTGGAGAAGCTGGTCTTGAAGTGCCCAAATTTGTTTGTTGCTCACTCCAGTACACAGGTGACGCAGGGCCTCTTTAATCCCTTCTTCCACCATTGCAAACAGAGATTCTGTCAGAGTTCTCCTGCTGTGCACCTCAGGTGCTCAGTCCCACTCTTGCCCACATCTCTGCTCGTGCATAGGAGTGGGCAGCTCAAGGGTATGAGGGGAGAATTTTGCCAAACTCAGTTGCTGCTTCTACTGCTTCTAAAGAGCCATTTGTCCATCTTTGGAATGAGTAGCCAAGAAGCATCACCTGGGGAGGCCTGTGCCAAAGCCTGCCTCTGCTGCTGTTTACTAGGGGAGAAAGGGGACTGTGGGAGAGGGCCAGTGGCTAGACCTTTCCTGACCTTTCAGCTCTTGTTCTTTTCAAAATATGGCCGCAATTAAACATAGTTGCTGCCAGGGGCTGTGCAGTCAGATCCTATCCAGCTGGAATAGTTGTGGTACTTCCACCAGCAGCTTGTGCAGCAGTAGCCTCTGCATGCTGTCCTTAGAAAGGGCTGGACATTTCCGGTAGGGCTCCTGGGCCTTTCGAAGCTGTGTGACAAGCAGAAACTCAGCAGGTAAAGCTTTTGTTATCGCTGCATGTCAGGAAAACCTTTAGCGCCTGAATTTCTGCTTAGCATGCTGCCCTTAAAGGCACAGAATCCCTATTAGAAGCAGTTTTGCCTGCCATTAAAATGTGATCTGCAGGAAGAGAGAGTCTGTTGGGTTGATGTTGGAGCATGTATGTGAACAATGCATCTCTGTACATGTTTAGCTTATCTGACCATACCAACTCAATTACAACAATTAGGGTATTACTCTTTCCAAAATGGTAGGAGGGAGCCAGGAGAGGTGAGGTGACCCAAGCGTGACGCAGTCACACCATGCCCCCTACGGGACAGTCCAAGAGTAACATCAGTCCTCTGCTACCTGCTTGGCAGGAGATGGCAAACATAAATATGGGCATGTCCCTGGCCAGTCAACCATTCACCTGCATAGAAAAAAGGGAAGGTGTGCACTCACAAGCACCATTAGGATATCATGGAAGCTCAACTGTCCCCCTGTCCCTGGTGACCATAGTTTCTAGGGTTAGTGGCTGGTTTTGCTCCTTCTCCACACTGTCCATTATCAGCCCATTGACACTGCCCCAGAGAATGGAGCCAGATGTCATCTGCATAGTCCCACCTCTTCTTTTGCGTATCCACCTCCTGGGTTCACTTCCTTGAGATGACAACAGAACTTTGGGAACCAGTTTTGTTTCATTGGTAACTGATTACAGCTCACTAGTTGATACTGAAAAAGGGCATATTATTTAATTGTTTTTGGGACATCATGATGTTAAAGTAAACTTTTAATTGTACTGAATGATAGGGCTACAGCTTGGTCCAAATACAACAGACATGCAGCTGCTCCCTTCATTCCAGAAGCCTATTTGTTGTACCAAATGTTCATTAGGGTACTGTGACTGAAGTATTTTGTGTGACAATGAATGTTGACATACACTTGTGCATATTGAGAATTCTAGACAAACTTGTGAAAATCTGAAAAAGCAGAGATACCCTGAGGGATGTTGGCAATTATCTAAATGGGGCTGTCAGCATTAACTGAAGGATCTGATTTAAGCCTACTACTTATGCAGTCAAATTAAGAAAGTGGAGTATAGACACCTTCACCATTCCCAGCATGTGCTTAATGCTATTCTCTAGTTCTCTTGTATTAAACTACTAAGCAGTACCAAAGAGAAACATTTCCACACCTGCAGGTCTCTGCTCATATCGCACCTGCAGATCTGTCTTTACACAGTAAGTGAGATTGTTTGCTTCGTGGATCAATAATCCCTTATCAAAGTCAATTGGTTGTACAGCTAATGGACAATATGGGCCATGAAGCCTGAGAACATCAGAATTCAGGCTGTTTCTAGGTGAAATAGAAATTGGCCCATCCATAATCCCTTTAATATATCAACAGCAAGCGTATAGCAGTCAGAAGGCTGATTCAGATGTGAATACAAAGTGAGGATCTCAGATGCATGTCGTATGCTTCTGTTTCTGTTGACAATAGGAAAACCAAGAGCTTGGGTGATTTTCAGGGATGCCATTTAGGTATGGAGGGGCAGTCTCTTCCTCTGCCTTTCAAACTGTGTGTGATTACCCTCAGGAGTACCAACATCTGGGGCCTGCTCTGCTTACTTATACGCTGAGTGTCTATTTTTATAAACAATGGAGTGAACTTATTCACTTTGCACACAAATCAAAGATACAAATCCCATTGCTTCAAAATTAAAAAAAGGTGGAGGGAGACTATCCTATATAATATATATATATATATATATATATATATATATATAATACCTATATATCTATATATTTTATTTCCATGTTTGAAATTTAGCCTTGATTATATCTAAGAGTGAGCCTTTGGGTCTTGCTGAACTTTGCTCCCCCGCCCCCGCCGCCACCCCAACAAATCTGAAATGGGGCCTCTGCCAATTTTTAAGGGGATGATCAGAGTGCAGTTCCATGTGCTCACAGCTGGGAGCTGTACTTCACAACCAGGGCCTTGTGATGTGTCCCAGGGAATGGCAGGTCCCTTTCCCTCTGAGACATTTCCACACATACCTGTTGTGGAACAGATGGAGAATCAGCACCTGGACTTGATCACTGACGTTAAGCCTGCCATACATGCTCTTCCATCAGCTAACTGGTGGAAGAGTGAAAGAAAGGGATGATTATGAGTGTGCCTTGCATAGGTTGCATGAAGCCAAGAACTGCTGTCAGCTAAGGAGGAGTTACACTAAGGGATGTCAACAAACATATGTAAGGTTTTGTTCATGGGAGGTTTTCCATAATACACATTGACGGTTTTGAAATTGTTCCTGTGTTGCCCAACAATGAGAGACAGTGCAGCTCACATAGCAGAAAATCCATAGTTCCTAGACACTTGCTTACCACGGAAGAATCACTAGATGTTGACCTTCAGTTCAGTATGCAGTATGAGATGATTCAGGGAGATAAGAGCAACTAATCTGTCAGTCTTCTCTGACTTTTTTATTGACTACCTGACATATTGTTATTTCAGTGTCAGTGTCGGCTGTACCTTGGTGTCACAAAAAATATGATTCATACACCTATTGGGCATTTATTGGACCTGAGACTGAAACCTTCTTATCAAAAAGGCCTCCTTTAAAAACAGGAGTATTTTAGATAAAGTGGGCCAATAAAGTTAAATGGTCCAAATTTTCCTCCAGTTTCTTGACACACAGTCCTCAGGTTAAACTTCAGAGTGCACATCACTTGTTTATAATTACACTAAAGCCTTAACACAGGGTTTCTTATAATACTCTGAAAAAAGCATGTTGATGGTGCACAGGTTTGAAAATAATTCCACAAGGGCAGTATTTCATGGAGAGTTCAGTATTGCATTGTAAATCAACTCATTGCGAAATTTCAACATAATGCTGGGCTTCAAAACTGTTTTTCCAACAAATAAAAATAAAAGTGATGGAACATCAGAAACCTTTATGGAACTTTCCAAGGAAAATGTATTGATGGGGCTGTATCTGCGAAAGTCTTTTATGTACTCGTTACAGCATCTCAGTTGGGTGCCATGTTGCAGAGTGATGGTTTACAAATAATTATTTGAACACTGATTCGCCCAGATACTAAAAAGCAATTATTTTATACTTTTTGTTACTCCATTCCACCACCACCCCTCGCACACTTCATGCAGCTCAAGTTGGTTTATGCAATAAATTGACAAGGTTCAAAAATGTGACGCCTCTGAACTTTCTAACCTTCTATGAAAGGGAAGAATTCTAAGAGCAATGGATAAAATTCAATTAACTGAGATGACAGAAAATAATCTACTGAGCAAATACATCAGGCAATTGGAAGCTTTCAAAAAAGAAATAACCTATTTCTTTCCTTGTTATCTAATGATACAGGGGTTTATTTCTCTACCAGTTAGAAATCTAGTAATGTTCCCTAAATGCTTTGGCAAGCAATTAAGGCCTTTATTGTGTGACTAATTCATTCATTTCCACAGTTAGCAATTAGCATATAGCATTAAGTACTCTATCTCTACCATCTTAAGGCTGCATGTTTCTGTGTGTGTTCATATGTGTGTGCTTATGTATACAAATTATGTACATATTTGCCCTGACTAGTATACATGGGCTCCATATGTGGTGCTTTGGAGAGGTTGAGATCTGAGGGGTGAACAATGCAAACAATGCTATTACATGTGCTTTTCCAAGTGTTTGACCCTTCCTACACCCCTGTTGTCACTGTGTTTCAGTGCATATTCCTACTCCTCCCATTGTTTTCCCATACCTGTTCCTCAGAGGAATCCCAATCCCAAATGATGGTGCACTGAAGGGGGACAGAGCCATATGCATGGAAGGATCTGGCCCCAAGCAAGGATGTGGCATCTGCTTTTCAGTTCTTGGTATAGATCAGAACAGGAGCGTCTGCAGTGTCTGAGCACAATCCAAGGGGAGAATTTGCTAAGCCAACATGTGACCAGTCTCCTTCTCACATTTTATAATTGCTTTGATTGATGTCGCAATCAGACTCACTAAAGGACGATCCCAAACTGTGTAATTGTGAGCCTGGTCCTGCATTGGTTTCAGCTCATTAATGAAAGCATCACCCATAATTATTATGCCCCCAAAAGCATTTCATATGCACAGTGACACACTTCAGGGTGTGTGATCGCTGTGTCATAGACACACTTCTCAGGTGCTGGCAGCACTTGACCTTTGACCTTGCTCCTCACAATTTCATCTCAGTCATGCTTCGGTGGCATTATAGGCTTATGATCTCTGATGATGCCTGCTTACTAAAGTCTCTGAAGTAGTCCCACAGGCTAGTGGAATTACTCATAGGTAAGGCGTGTAGGAGTTGCTTGGCTGCTAAGGATGTGTTTAGATGTGTAGCACACCCCTTTCCCAAAGGCTCTGAGTGGGTGACAGATTCGGCAAGTATTTAAAAAAGCCTGACATGGAAGTTCATAACCTACATCAGACAAAAGAAATGGGAGCACAATGAAGAGGAAAACAAAATAAATGATGGGGGGATTAATAAAAACTACCCTCAGGAGCACTGTTCAGGGAGGACAGGGGCGAACAGTCACTAATCCCACCTTCCCCTGCCCCAGGTTTCAGACCATATGAAAGTATGCTCTGCAGAACTTATATCTCTGGTTGACTCCCTGCTTCTACAAAGCAGTGACGTGTTATAAACAACTAAATAGGCTTGTGTGCAAAGGAGAAAGAGAGTGAGCGTAGAGTGACAAACCATCACAGTTCTCGTGTGCACCTCTGATCTAAAATTGAGCTGGTTTTCCACTCTAATGTCCACTCTGAGTTCCAACGCTAAGTATGGAGTTTTCACCATAGAGAGGCCAAGGCCTAGAGCAATGTCAATCTGCACTCACAGAGAAGCATGTAAAACATGGCTAGCATTGCATTAACGTTGTTCTTTGGGGTATTCATGGGAACATTCACCACATCAGTGCCCATTCAGCAATGGTGTGCATATGAATGATTGTGATATCGCTGATACCACAAAAAATTTTTAAAAATAAAATACACCATTTTGCTATTTTTGTGGTTAGCGACAAAAGGGCAAATTGAATGCTTGAAGTAAAGTGTTTCAGGTATTCCTTATGTGGATACATTTTTTACTATCCTCATAGAAAGTTCTCAACTTTTGTAGAATCTCAAGGAACCTTCCAGACCTTCTGAGAGTCACATTTTCCTCAGATGACTTAGAATGTTCTTAGCCATGCCCTCTGGAGAGTGTATGAGGCAGGACATCACCAATCAGTCAGTGAGATGTAAGACCAAAATGAAGTGAGGTAAAGTGGGAACCCAGTTGTGATATTGTGAACCTTATTTAACTGACAGTTCAAAGTTGGTTTTAGTTATATGTTGTTTGTGTATATTGTCTGTGTGCTTTTATGTAAACGGCTTCTAAACTTTGTATATTGTATTTTAATGTTTTAACTTCTATAAACCGCCCACAGAGCTTTGGCTATGGGGCGGTACAGAAATGTTAATAGTAGTAGTAGTAGTAGTAGTAGTAGTAATAATAATAATAATAGCGTAATTGTAAAAAAGTACATGTGTGTTAAGCTTGAAGAGTAGTGACTAATGAATGTCATATTTTATGCAACACCACAGATATGAACTGAGCCCCTGTCCACAAACACAATGGCATAAAATGTAAGCAAGGTGTTAACAAGCTCAGGTGATAAACATTGTGCCTGCTACTACTTTGATGGGAAGCTGCCTCAATTCACTGTGGCCTAAGGAGACAATACACTGGAAGATGACATGACTGCTGCCAAAGAAATGGCAGAAAAGTTCGGAGTTGAGCCTGTCTTCAGGGCAACTCATATTCATCAGAAGAAGAGACAGTTTGGTTACTAGTACAGAGATGATGTAAGGGGAAACTTGGAAGCAAAATTCTTCCCTCAGTTTCTCTTTGACTTGCACAGCAGAAGCCAGTGACCAATGGGCCTCCTCAATGTGTTTCCGAAAGTTGCAAATGGGGACACCACTCCACCACCCAACCCCGTAAGATGTTAATTGTGTCTCTCTGCTGTGTTCCCACCAAGATTGGAGCCACAAAGCTCAGATTCCCTATCTACTGTCAAGGCAGGGCAGCTGCCCAGCAGGGCAAGGACCATGCTGGTGAGAGTGCATGGGAGCTGTCCAACCAAGTAGGCGTCTCACACCAAGGAACAGGTCCCAAGAGGTGTTTTGCCAGCTGTGATCTGCAGCACATGCCAGTTCTTGCTTCCTCACCCAAAGTAGTATGCTGCCAGATGTGTACTGCACCATCTGGCCTGTGCCACACTCTTCACTGGCTCTGGCTGGGGTCCTGGGGCTGATTGTGGAGGATCTGGAGCTGGGGTGTATGACCAGTCAGGATGCCTCAGGGTGGTTCTACAGACTCTCTGAGTGTGGAAACTTCCAGGTTGGCAGCCTTGGGGTGTTACTGTCTGCTGACTCCCCTAGTCCTCACACATATTGGGGCCAGGCAGTGAAGCGGTCCAAGGAGGTCTCACCTAGTGCGAGCTCTTGGTTGGTCCTGGCAGGAAGGTGGTGAGACATGATGCACTCTTCCTCCTCAAGGTCTTTCACATGCAGATTCTTCCTGTGTTGTGTGTTCTCCAGAGTTTGCTGCTTAAATCCTCCTCATTTCTGTTGGATTTCGATATTGTCTAGATGCCCATTCCAAATGCTTCATTGGGCATGACCACCACCTTGTTCAATTTTGCAGATGTCTTATTTAAATATTACTAAGGTGAGGTTTCACTGCAGCCCACACTACATTTGTTTATTTTCTAAACGAGCCAAGCTGCACTGTAAAGACAGCAGTCATTTCCTTGGCGGAAAAAAAGGAAACATCTTTTCGTGGCCTCTGCAGTTTCAGCACCATCTTGGGTGGGCCATATTCTATCTTCATTGTGTTCTATTGCACTGAGTTGGCTTTAAGCCCTCTAGACTTGGAAACATGTTATCTTTGTTTCATCCCACATGAATCCTCAGCTTTTATTGATCCAAGCCAGGGCTGGATCTGCTATTTTGTTTTTTGTTTGTTTGTTTTTATCATAGAAAGCAGCAGAATTCTGGAGTTATGCCACAATCTCAGCTGGATGTCATCATGTCATCCCCACCAGCATATCATGAAGTGACATCAATGATTAACACAATAATAGAGGGATGTCACTTCATGATATGCTGATGGGGCATAAATAAACAATTAACATTTGGTGAAGATGACTTTTTCCCAAGGAAATATGCTTAGGACTGAGGTGTAAGGCCTCCCTGTGCAAAATGCCTCTGGAAAACATTGTATAAAAAAGAAGTTAGCATTTTATAGGAGTAGATCCTAATCAAGAATTGTAATGAAGAATCAACCATCTTCAATATAGCTTTCCTAGGGGGGTAATCTTTCTTTGTATATATGTTGCAAATATTACATCTAAGGTCTAGAACAGCACTAAAGAATGCTGGTTTCCTCTCAGATTCCTTCAACCCATCTGCCAGTTGGGGGCATCCTGAGACAATAGAAAAGCTTTTACAGATCAGCAGCACAGACTCTCAGTCCAGCCAAAGGGAGCAATTTCTTTTCCAGTGGGGTTTTCCACATGATTAATTCCAATATTCATTTTTAAAGGCATTTATTTGGAAACAATGTATTTAAATAGCATTGTATGTTTTCCTCTAGGTAAATCAAGAATCATAGGTGTATATCAGAGCAAACAAACAAACATATAAAAATGAATCTGATATTTTTAAACCCGTGATGTTAAGCCAGTGCAAAAGGCCAAAGGAAGATTGTATTTTGTTTTAAGCCAGCCAGGCTTTGTGTTTCAGTCATGGGTGGATTAAGACAAGATGAAATATGAGATGTTTACCCAGACGGTACTAAATTTGAACCAAGATATACACCAGAGGTCATTGGAGCCTGCATACTCTGCTGGTATAAACTGCATGGTGTACCTTCAAAGATGTCTAGTGGAACTCCAGAAATTTATACCAACTGGGAAGGTGGCCAGTTGACAGTTTCTGCCCCAGTACAGAGTGGCCATGTAAAGTGAAGGAAAGCAAGTTAATATGAATTATCTTTTGGTAGTGATTATGCTCCTTCTCACCTCCTGCATTATGTGATCTCTCTTTTTTGCCTCCTCTGAGCTCTTTCCCATATTGAAGCCCATGTGCTCTGTTCACAGAACAGCACAGAGGAACCACTGAGAACGGAGCCACCTTCTATCTGCATAGTTCCGCTCCTTCAGCTGCATAGCATACTAGATAAAGACCCCTTAGGTTTAATGGGTGCAGACAGGGCTGGCCCTACCATTAGGCAGAGTGAGGCAGTCGCTTCAGGTGGCAGATGCTGGGAGGAAGCAGCAAGGTATTCAAGGAGAGAGCTGTGTGCTTTGCAGCCTGCTCTGCGCCCCTTAAGTTAGCCTGTTGCCTTCAGATTCAGTAGAGGACATTGTCTCATCATTAGTGTTGAAGACAGATTCATCTGCCTGTCCAGACAGATTTGGTACATGGAATGGGCGGGGGTACCATCTTGTCCTTTGCATCAGGCAGCAAAATGCCTTGGGCCAGCCCTGGAAACAGAGAAGTAGGGTGGGTGAATAAGTCCAGTCTGAGTCTCACTTACCACCAGCCACTTCCCAAGCAGAGGAGGGTACCATTTATTCCACTCACTACAACAGCAAGTCATCATTCAGCAGGGAGTGGAAGAAGGTGAAGAGTTCTTCTTTCCCCATCCCCTCTTCTCCATCCACAAGTAAGGCCATTGCAACAGGAAAAGAAACGGGAGCATCTACACCAGCCTAAAATCCTGCATTTAAAACGGGGCTTTGTGCTTCCATTATAAATGCAGGATTACAACAACTCCCTTTTTCACGCTCTTCCTTTTGCCCCTCCTCTCCCCCGCTCCCCGTATCTGAGTCTTCCATGTCTTTCATTGATGTCGCTCCTCTTCTTGCCGCTTTTCCTTTTTTCATGAGGGAACTCAAGCGGAACACAACGGGGTAATTTGATAGCTCATTATCTGAGATCTATTTAAAAACGGAACAAAGGGCATTTAGTGCAGGAGACCTTGGAGGTTAACGGCATCATGTAAAGAGCTCACAAACTTCTGCAAGACAGCCATCTCAATAGCAGGCTAAAAGCTCAGTGTGAAGAAAGCCTGGGTGGGGCCAGGCAGCCTTTTCAAAACGTGGCCCTGCCCCCTCTTGCCCCAAAGTGAGCATGGCTTCCAGGCCCTGAGAAGGTGGTGATGGGCACTCCTTCAGGATGGTGGTGGAGGAAGTCATAATGGGATGCTGCTGTATTTGGAAGCCAGTTCCAAGGAAGGGGACGGACGTAGTGGCTCCCACATTACCACCCTAAAATAACAAGGCAAGCTGCAGTAGCATGCTGGGTCCATGCACTTGAATGTTGGGAACCCAGATAGCCCTTTGTGATCTATGGATGAGTGTTTTATTTGGATTTCTGCAGTTAAAACATAGCCCACTTCCACCTAGCAGGCAATTTCAGAACACCAACGTGTATGGGGACAGTTTAAAATACATAGAATTGATCTGGCAGACCCTTGCTCAAGCGAGTATGCGTTTGCAAGGTCAGGTCCCATGATATTTACAATGCTGATTGAAAGTAATTCTCCCAGTCATATTTAGGACCCAGTCTTTATTTAGGAACCTAATAAGACATGGATTCATTTAGTTTCTTTGAGTGTAATGGCTTCCATTTGAAATTAATAAATAGGAGCAGCTAAATACATGGATTATATAGTTGTCACTCATACATACTGAACTGAACTTCCAAATTTTCATTAAAATGAATATGAATGCAAAACGTAGTCTAGGCTGCCTTACAAGGTTGTTGTAATGATTACTGAGATGATGTATATGAATTAGTTCAAACCCTCAAAAAGGACTATCAGGGGTATCACACTGAAATGGTTAGAGCAGGAAACGACTTAACGACTGAACAACAACGACAAGGCAATCTGGGGCCCTTCAGATGTTTTGGACTGACTCCCATAATCATTGACCACTGGCCATGCTGGCTGGGGCTGATGGGCATCATAGTCCAAACTATCTAGAGAGCACCAGGGATCAAGTGCAGCCCCTCCACCAGTGGGATGGAGACTGCTGGTGGATTGGATTTCCCCTCTCCCCCTGCAGCCCCCAGACTTCCTCCGAAGGTTGGGGAACCCTTTGAAGCAGATTCGGGAGGGGTGCCCAGGGGGCTCTAGAAGGGATGAGAGCAAGGAGAAGCCTCCTTGCTTGAGCAGCAGTTTGCTCACATGACATTGGATTTAACCCCAGGTTGCCTACTCCTCCTGGATTAGATGGTCAAACCCACATCACCACATCTCCAAGGGCCCCGCCTGTCCTTTTTCAGAGAAAGGTAAAAACACACCACTGGTTTTAACATGGAAGGGGACCACTATAAGGAGCAGTGGTTAACCCAGTATTCTAGTCTGTCCCCTTCTACCTCTTTCACTAGCACCTCCTTCAGATGTTACACTCCTCTGCAGTTCCCAGCTTCTCTCATCTAACCACCTTCCCACATGCTACCTGCGCTGCAAAATCCTTTCATGTGCCCAAACAGCTGCCTCCTATTTCTGCCAGCTAAACATCCCTGTCACCAACATCTCCCTTGCCACTTGTGACAAGCCATCACCACCCTTTTCCCATTCTACCCTTTCCCCAGTAAATACTAGCAAAGTGAAAACTCCATACTCTGTGACAATTGCACTGTTAACGTAAATGGAATGCTGCATGCCAAAACATTCTAGAGCAATTGGTAGGCCATCTTCTTTGCTTATTAAGGACATCACTTACTTGACCAAGAATTTGTTGGGAATATATCAGGAGTGCCATGGGATGCACCAGGGACTCCAAAGGGCCTGATAAGGCTCCTAGGTCTTATGTTTGACAGCACTGATATAAAGGGTGATGATGATGATAACGATTCCCCTCAAATATCTGTTCAATCACTGCTTGAAACCAACTTTGTAAATTTTCAATGCAATTCCATGCCAATCTCTGTCAGATGTACGCACATTATATCGCCTGAAGCATCCTGCACATCTGGCCTGAAATGCAGGGTCTGCCTTCTTCATTTGAACCACCATGGCCATTAAGGGCAAGTGAGGGCATGCCATTCTGTGTTGGTGTCTGTGTGAAGAGAACAAGCATTTTGTCAGGTAGAAGGACAAGGACCAAATGGGCAAGGAAGGTTAGACATTACAAAAGGCTAGTTGCTGAGTGGAAAAGTTTACAGGGGGAAGCAGAAAGGTTAGGTTTGATTTCCACACCTGAGAAATGCTGTGGTGCCTCTAAAAGACTATGCCTGCCTTTAGGGTGTCCTACTGGCAACAATAATTTTGGGTAGAAAAGAGGTGGCAGCAGGACTAGAACTCAAGCCTTCCACAAAGCTACTAGAGAAGGCAGAAGACGACAGTGCCTTGGCAGTCTCCCAGAAGCCTAGTCCATGACATAGACTCTTCCTTCCCTTCAAGTCCCATGCATAGGACCCAGGCTTCCCAGCCATTTGTCCAATATAGAAGACAACTTTTCTGGAGCTATGGCTCAATAGAACAACACAGGCTTAGCATACAAGTGATTTCAGCTTTGGTCCTCCTGTCCTATGGACTCCTGAGGGCTGAGAAGATACATACCAGAAACGTGGTGTGATCTTCCATTATTCAACTGCAGGGAGCGGGGGCGGGGGGGGACACAGCTGGTGATGTGGGACAGGAGGTAGGATACAACTGCTGGAAAGAATGCAAAAGGAGAAACTTACTCCTCTGTCCCCCTCCTGGATTTTAGTATGCAGCTGCCACCACTGTGCAGTGACAGAGGGGCCCCATGTCCTTACTGGTGGGCATCACAAGACGGCAGCAGGGGAGTTGACACACAAGCACACAGCTGATGAATAGCCAGCAACACCCAGCACAGACACAGGTCAATGATAGCCAGCTACCCTCCACCACTATCCCACAATGCCTGCAACTAAGCCTCCGCCCCCTGCTTTCCCTTGTTTGCCATTCACCAAGGGTGCTTGGGGGTGAATATTCAGCTGCCAATTACCCTTGGTTAGAATGCCAAACTGCATTCAAGAAAGATGCCATGGCTTCTATCTGGGGCAAAAACAGGCTCAGGATGCATGAAAAACATTCAATTCCTTGGAAGTGTAATTAAAACGAAAGTCTCTCCAATGTTGTTTACTGACTGTGGAAATCTGTAATGTTTGTAGCATTCTCCATATGGGTTCAGTCCTGTCAGTTGCTAGGCCACCTTTGAGCCTTGCAGAGTGAACTTGGGTGGAAGCAGACATGATGAGAAAAAGGCCTGGCCTTTGTTGAGATGACCAGTTTCTCATCCATTTATGCAGTTTAGTAGAATATTTATCACCTCCAATATATTCCAGACATTCCAAGAACACTTGGACTCTCACCTTCAGCTGCAAAGGTTAAATCTGCCCAAGTAAATTATAGCTTTTGCTGATTTCATACCTTATTTCTCTATCTCTCTCTACCTCACCCCCCCCCCTTTTTAAGGGTTTCAGTTCTGGGGCATTACTCTGGGCACAATCCACTAATATCAATGGGGCTTGTGCAGGAGAACTTCCCAGTGGATTATGCTCTTTGTTTGCTTCCCATGCCCCCCATCGATAAAAGAATGGTAGGCACTGCATTATACTGTTAATTTTCTTTCCGGTGTGTTTGTTACCATGACTTATTTTGTGCCTGCTGTATGAGTTACCCAATTGTGTATGATGATTTTTAAATATGTTACTAGGAAAACACTTTCTATAGCTGGAGCATCTTTTGATTATGAATGAGAACTATGTGATCCATGCAGGAGTGTTTATTATTTATACAAAATATATAAGCAGGAAGAGTTGTCATAAATCACAAGCTGGTATTATTCTAGGGGTTCCTGACAGCCATATCTTTTTTTTATATAGAAAACTGGAATACATTAAATAATATAGGCACTGGGAAAAGATTTCAAAAACTGGATGATACTTGCATTTGTTCCATTCATTAGGTATAGCATTTAAAATCTAACTCCATATAAAGTAATCTTTAAAACACACACACACAGAAAAATTATGCAGAAGGCTATTCTATTTCCATGCATTAGCTTTCTGTTTCACTATCTAAGAATGCAATAAGAACAATTGGCATCAAACCCACGGGGGTTACTCATCTTATGTACCTCATTTGATGGGGAGCTTGGAAAATATCTGCTGTGTAACACGAGAAGCTGAGAAACAGCCGCCCTGCACCCAAACTGAATGGAGAGAACACGTTTCTCTGTTTAACCAGCACCTCACAATATCGATGACAAAAGAGGGTTACTTAGGGTGCAGTAGTCAATAGTCCTGCCTGAGCGTTCACTAAAACGTTTAATTAACTACATTTACCTTTTAAAGGAAAATTCATTGCTGTGTTTTTTTCTTGAGGTGACTAGTGCTTTTAACCACCGGCTGCTAAAGTGCATCCAGTGTTAATTAGCATATTTATGATTAAGTAGATTTAGCATGCAGTAATCATTCTCTAATTCAGTAAGAACTATCTCTGGTGAATAGTGGACATTAATGACAGTTGCAAGAGCTTAGATATTACATAATCACTAATTACATTCTGCACAATTAGTGGCGACTCCTCCATGTGCATCACTAATGGCTGATTCGTGTCATCAGCCTGTTCTGCCTGTAAAGAAATATAACCAGCCTGCATAATTTTCTGATTGTATTAGCATAGAGAAGGACATTATTAATGAAGTTTTGGGACCATGAAGAGGTTTTTATGTATGTGATGGACAAAAGCAAAAAGGCTCTCCTCAGTCTCATACAGATTTTGCCTTGATATACGTGTTGTTCATTACAAACCTCAAAGCCCCACCAATTTATCGTCTTCTTTTTTCTGATGCAGATATCAAATGTGTTAGGCCTCCATTTACCATATGCATATGGCAGAAAGAAAAGAGGAAGCTGACAACCTAAACAGTATAAAATTACTAGGAAAAAGGAACCATACAAAGCCCAGTTACTGAAACTTGTTTTGAGGAAAATAAATCACACAGCAAACCTTTTCAATAGCTACTGCATTTAATGAGGAACTATTACATATGAGCTGTTTGTTGTTTTTAAAGTATTAATATGAATAAAAACAGCACTTTTACAGAAGAAGTCTAGTAAGTCCCACCATGTTCAATGGTGCTTACTACATTATGTGTGCGCGTTTAGGATTGCAACTTAATGTGCAACATGCTATACAATTTTAACACAACATATTGCCTTTAAGTAAGCACAGTAAGATCACATTTCCCAGCACTTCAACACTGGATGCTGCTATCGGTCCATTCACCCAGCACAATGACAGGGGATGTGTCGCTAGCCTCCTAAAGACAATAGCCTTGCTCCAGAAGAACCAGGAGAAAAATGTACCCTATATATATAGAACGAGTATCACTCTTGCAATAGCACTACAATCACAACAGAAACACCAAAAGAAATGCAGAATCAGTAATGTGCATTATTTCACATCACAGGACTTCAGAGGCAGAAGCAGACATACTCCACAGATCGCAAACTTGTATTCATATGAATAATCCTTATGCACTGGGGAAATATTATTGGATGCCATATAGGTGTTAAAATGCCCTAAAAAGATCTTGTTGAGATGAGTAAATGTTGCAGACTGGAATTGTCTGTATTATATCATTTATATTTATGTTTCACAAAGAGGTTATTGGATTTTGGAACAAACTCTGTATGTATGTACAGTGGGAAAAAATAGGCTCCTGAAATAATTCTGACTAAGATTAATGGAACATAGTTTGGGGACATGGGATCTAATTTTGAGTCATTCCCCCATCATTTCACATGTAGGCCTTATTAATTTGCTACAGCAATACATGTAATAGAAAAAGAAATTTAATATTTAGTGAGAAAGCTGTGCTATTGATATTTTTGCTCATATCTCTTATTAACATAGAACAGTTATTTTAAAATCCCATCTATTTGATGTAACCCTACTCCTACAGTCACCAGTGGCAAACTCCTATTGATTTTAATGGATCAGGTTTGCAGCCCTTGTCAATTATTTCCCCCAAGTGACTGTCCCTGTTTCCTCTTTCCTGAATCACTGTCATTATGAATGGCTCAGCGTTCATTTTGCTAGTTTTGCATGACATTCTATTAAGTAACAAACATCCTGACAAATTAGATAATTATTTTCCATTCAACAGGGAAGAACGCTATTCTGGATCAGTGGCTTCCATTCAGGGGAAGCAAAAGCTCATTCACAGTCTAGAAATGTCTGGATTCATGGTAAACAAAGAGGGCTACTTCAGTGAAAAGATTTAAAAGTTAGCATTTTAGAGAAAATATCGTGGTGGTGATGAGATTACTAATTGCAATTGAGATCAACTTTTCCTTTTCTTCCTTCAGAATTAAAGTAAATATTTATTCATTTATTTTTTTATCACCCTCTAGGTTAACAGTAATTGCTTTTAGAAACTAGAAGCCAATGTGTATTTGAAAACATATAGGACAGTGACTCCAGCTTAGCAAAATGGTGAAAGCTATAGCCTTATTCATTTGCTACGGCAATACATTTGAAACACAAAAATTGTAAAAACCCAATCAGAATCCATTCTAATGAGGCTGCTCCAATTCTTGTCAATTCATATTTTAAAAAATGAACTGAATTACTACACTGTTACAAGGAACATCAAGAATGTGTGGCATTGGTGAAGAACCATATACTGCAGCATTCTCTGAAATAATATATAAGGCCCACCACTGTGTAACAAGAAACAGAATGCTATGAGGTAAGGAGAAAAGGAGATTGCTCATGTTCAAGCAGAGTTCAGGAAAGGCAAAAGCAATTTGGAAAGTCCAGCATTGGTCAGGACAACAATAGCTTAAGAAAAATAAACAAGGCTGCTGTCATAAGACCTTGTATTTGCTTACCTCCCAGTACATTCGTATGGACTAAGGTGTAAGAGCTTGATCTACAAACCTGTTAAGCTGGATTTAAGCAGCGAACTGCCTTAAATGCAAGTATTGTACCAAATGTATTTGGTTCCGTTTGTTGAACACCCTTTGATCCTTAGCCTATTATTCAGAAGTAAGTCCCATTTTCATGTGGGGCTTAAAATGCTAGCTAGTAGCTTGGAAAGCTCCAGTTCCTTTATTCCATTTCTAACCCAACCTTTCAAGTGATTCAGGGCAGCATACATGGGTTTCCTCCTATACCAACCCTATGAGGTAGGTTAGACTGGGAGAGAGTCACTAGTCCAAGACCAGTCAGTCAGTTTCATCATGGCAGAGTGGGGATTTGAACCCAGAACTCCCTGATTTAAGTTCAGCATGCTGTTTTTCACACTGGCTCGCCATCGCACCTGTGATATATTAGCTACTAATACACTGGCACCCTGATCTCACCCTTGCAAGTTCTAATGATTTCAATTGCATCTGTCTCCAAATAACTCTGTTAAGGACTTCAACCTTGCATCCTGATCCTAAATACACTGGACACAATGCAGAAGAAGTTAAGCCTGCCTCAGTATTGCTGGGAGGGAAAACACACACAATGGGATTTTAAAACTACAACAAACAATGTTGTTGTTGTTATGATTATGATCCCACCCTTTCTCACAAAGAGACCAGGGCAGCTAACAATCCACAAAAAGCATAATTAAAATGATGACTCTAAAATCACAAATATTAATACAATACAATACAACCAGCAACAGACTCAATCAATCTGTGGGAATCAGTGGGATACATATCCTCCTAAATCAGGACTGGGCAACTTCAGAGGGTCCAGGGGCCAAGTTCCCACTTCAAGAAGCTACTGTAGGCCACTGCCAAAATTGCCTTGCAATTTGGTGGCAGCAAAAAAGCCACATTTTCACTTTAAAACAAGGCATGCAGGGAGTGCAGGCCTTGTTATAACACATAATTGCACCCCTGGGAGCCCCAGAGAAGTGTGAATTTGCATTAAAACAAGGTGTGCGCTCTCCACATATCTTGTTTGAAAGTGAAAAGGGGGCTTTTTTTGTCACCACTGCTATGCCGCTGAAATTTAGTGGCAATGTGGTGGCAACTTCGGGGGTGGGGTGGGCCACAAAGAAGGCTGGGAGGTACATGTAGTCTGCAGGCTGCATTTTGCCCACCCCTGTTCTAAATACATGCAGACATAACTAGAATATTAAGCACCAAATGCTTCCAGGATACCCTAGTGCCACATAAACATTAACAGAAGTAGCAATAATAGTAGACATGCATATCCATTGTGTTGTTTTCTTTGTTGTGCTCATATTTAGGCCTTATTATTACCTTTGCCTTTCTCACCCCTCTGTTCTCTTTCCACTAACAACGCTTTGATTGTAGACTCCTTGGGGCAGGGCCTTGTTGTTTTTCTCTTGTAAAGTCTCATATACATTAATGGCAGTATATGTGTGTATAAATAAATACACATTTCATAAGTAAACATTAAAAACAAGAGTACATACTACCCTAGTTCTGTGTTGTTACAGGAAATTCAAATATTTACTGCTGAGAGACTGAGCAGAAGCACAGCAGAAAGTGACATGGCCAGTTCGCCTGAATATTGTGCTTGCATGCTGTATGCTGACAGAACTAGGAGTCTGTAGTACGTCCACCAACAAGCAGCTAACAAAAAAGGTTGAACATTAAATGGAAATAATATGGCTTAACATGGGGTAGAATTTGCAAAGTTGGCAAGAGGGGCAAATTTAGTAGTTGGGTAATAAACATATGGGGTTCGATCCAGACTAAGTTAGTCATGACTAAATCCCATTGATTTTAATGAGAATGAAGTTCAGCTAACTTATTCTGGATCCAAACCACTTCTATTAGGTTGCTTTGATCCAGTAATCTCACATGGATGCAGTGGAGCTCCTCAAACCACAATTTCCCCATTCTTTTCAACAGGGCTGCCTCTTAAAATGGAAGTGAATTAAGCCCAAACACACAGTGCCATTATACTGTATGCCACACTGTCTTCTGAGCAGGGGTAGCGGGGGGGGGGGGGAACTAAATGCAAATGTCATGTTGAATTTGGAGGAGGTTACAGTGTAATCCTAAATATGTCAGAAGTAACTCCTATTGAGTTCCACAAGGCTTACTCCCAGGTAAGTGGAGTGGACATAGGATTTGCAGGCGTAAAGTCCATTGATTTCAATGGCTGTCCGTGCCCCTAACTCTGTGCTGGACCACAATATTTAGAGTTGTGAAATGACCAAAATCTAAAAGAAGGAGAAAGCAGAGTAAATGACAATGAAACTCCCCACACTTCCCAAATCCCCAGTAATTAAAATAAATTCCTACTTTATTAGACCTTCAGGATATGGGAATAACATATTTGGACCTGATCCAGCTTCCACTGAAATCACAAATAATATTTTTTTACTGGCTCCACTCAGAGCAAGGCTGGATGTGCAGTTTGTTAAATGATGCCTTCTGGCCAGGCTGCTATAGGCCTAATTTACCATGTAATCACTCTAATTTCATGCCAGTTAGGTTCTATAGAAATCCGTGGTGTCACCCTGTTGTAAAACAAGAATCACACAATGCCCCCACTGGATTCGCATGTCAGCGGTGTTATCAGGAGCTGGCTTTTAACTGGGTCCGATCATACAATTTCCTCTGTCAAGACAAGCCTCGCATTGCTCTGGAGGCTGCCAACCCCCCCCCCCCTTGGCAATTATTCAAGTAGATAAATACTTTCATACTAGTAAGTTCTTATGGAAGAAGAAAATATCCACTCATGAATAATAGTTACCTTGGATTTCCAAATCTCTAATATAAATTGGGCTAGGATTATGCTCTCTCTTTTTCTGCATAAAGGAGCAAGTCATTAGATTTAGTTTCACATGATCAGATAAGATTTAAAAACAGTTTATGACATTTCCAGTGTGTATTTTGAGACAGCTGACAGATAATGTAATCCATTCCCTAGTCAGAGAGCACTAGGTTTTGAGAATCAAGAAACAGTCTTCAGAGATTAATGTTCGGCTGTAGCCTTTAGGTTCAATGGCCTGATCCTCAGCTCATGCAAGTCCAAGCAGCTCCAATGTAGATATGGCCCAGATATGCATATACCTACCCAGAAATCAGTGTGTGGAGAGTGCAGGGAGCACAGCCTTTAAAAGAAGCATTAAGGATTGTAATATAAAAAATTGTGACCAACAGAACAAGTGTTCTCTCTCTCTCTCTCTCTCTCTCTCTCTCTCTCAAAAACTGTGCTGTGCCTGTTTGCTGGGGCACAAAGGCTGCATTCTCTGTGGATGAAATGGCTAATCGTGTCACTGTTTTCTTTTGCTTCCAAGAAAGGATATTTAGAGGTTTCTCTTCTTCCCAAACAGTGCTCTCTTCTTGGATGTGGATTAAATGCAGATCTTGGAATCGAAGGGAATTTACATAAGTGCTGTTTGTCAAAGCAGAAGCTATTCCTTACATTATCACCCAAACATTTAAATCTTAATGACGGGCATTGTTGCCTAAAAGATGGCGATTTTCCTGCTGAGAAACTGCATTAGATTCAAGGGACGCAGCTCATTTCCATTCACTCAGCAGTCTCTCTAGAAATGACATGCAGTGCTTGAAACTGTTTATTTCCAAATTCAGGCCTCCTCCGCATCAGTCATCAGCTTCAATTACCAGTTTTCCTGGAGCCGAGCCATCAGGCAGCCTGACATCAGGGTCCAACCTAATTCCCACCTTCTCCAAAGTCAAGAGCATAATGTGCAGATGAAAAGGTGGGAAATAGCCTGGACTTCATTAGCATGCAGAGCCTGCTTGTTCATTTGCTTGCTGCGAATGAAAGTTCTGACACTCTGGCGCTTTCCTGCAATATGAGAAAAAGGCCTCTTCAGAGTATATGATGTCCTTACTGGCAAGGAAAGGTCATCAAACAGGCAGACACTGACCTTGCTCCCTGCTCTTCATGACTACTTTATTGATTCCAGGAACACCTCATTACATGCTGGATCAACATATTATTGCCATGTTCAGTGACTGAATTGTTTACAAGTGTCTTTATCGCCGGCAAAAGCCATCCACATGATGCACGACTGCACTCATTTGGATGTGACCTGCCAATTATGTGTTATCCGATATGTTGCTGGGTGTCTTGATCCTTGACCAGGTCTGCTGCCCTGCGTCAGTGCATCCCATTTACTACTTCTCCCTAACCGCTCTTTGGGAAAGTATCCATTAGCCTGTCAGTGTGTAAATTTGTTTTCTTACCTCCGCTACAGGAAATCGGGAGTGTTATTGCGCCATCATTTGCTATGCATGAGGTTCATAATCAGTTGGGGGAAGGATTTTTTTTTTATGGTGTCTCATGATAACCTACACAATTTGCAGTCAGTATGCATGGCGAGAGAGTAATGGGACTTGTTACAGAGCCACACATATAGGCCCTACAAGAGAGACCTGTCATATTTTATTCAGGCATCACTCCTGAAAAGCCGTTGCAAGGCCGATGGTTTACTGGCAAGGGAGAAACCAAGAAAGAATCCAGCACCACCATCTTCCCAAGTTGCTGGTTGCCTGGACCTAAAGGTTCAAAACTTATCACACAGGGAATGGATTTTCTCCTTCTGTGTCTGTTGGTTTTTCTCCTTGTAGCTTGCATTATTATCATCATCAACTAAATGCATGCTTGATTTTACTTTGGCTTGAAGCTAGCAGCAGCAGCAGCATTATAGGGCACATGATGTTCTACAGAAAAACATAAGCAAAAGACTGGTTCTTGCCCCAAAGAGCTTATACCCTAAGAACCCCATCCCATTATAGCTCCCTTCGTGCGTTTTTCCTTGTGAAGGGACTCCATGCAATTAAAGGATAGTGCAGCCATGCCACAGGCCTTGGTCCTGACAATGCACCCATGTCTGGCCCCACCCCACAACCTCCATGTGCTGAGAGAAGGTCTGAAGGGGAACTGGCTGGACTTGTGGGAGCCTCCTCCAGGCCCTTAACACGGAATAATGTGTGGAAGAGGCTGATATCCTAACGGAATGGGAGCCAACTGAGTAGAGCATGTCTCCTTCCGATAAAGATCTGTTTGGTTCAAGCACAAGCGCAATGTTTGCACATGACTGCACACACTTTTTGTTTTGTTTTATCTTTCCTTCACCCATGCATAGGAAACTGTATGTGTGAAATGGCCCAGAGAGGCTTTTACTGACGTAGCTACAATGGCATCTTTTGGTAAGTCAGGGTGCTTTTGCACATGCACTTTTGGTGCTGTGTTTGTCTTAGGATATTACCAGCATCCACCGGGAGTATGAATTTTCAATGCTTGTGCATGTAAGATGTCGAGCACCCCGTATACAAGAATGCTGCAGCTCCTGATGTGGTGAATGCCTATGTGAAGCTCCCATCTGTCATGTTATATTGACAGCTGGTTGAAGACTTTCTACCTATATAAAAGCCAGTTCCCATCTCAGGTTCCAGTCCCATTCTCTCATCACACTACATAATGGGATCCAAAGAAAGGATATGCAGATGAAGGATTGGGGGGGGGGGGGGCTTTGTGAACTGGGACTCATTCAGTTATATAGGAAGCGGCCTCATGCTGAGTTGAGTCATCTAGCTCAATATTGTCTTCAGAAGGAATGGGGACCTCCAGTCCGTGAGTCAAATCTGGCCCGCAGAGGTACTGAATCCAGCCTGTGGAGGCTCATCCGAGGCCCCACCTCCTCTCTCAGGCCCTGCCCCCCTGTGTGGGGATTCCCAATGCTAGAGGAAGGCCACTCCTTCTCTCTAGCACTGGGAGAGGAATCCCTGCTTTTCTCTCCAATCAGCGATTGGAAGAACAGCTGGCATTGTCAAGCTGGGACTCAGATGGAGTTTGGAGGGCTTCTCCAAGTGCCCGTCGGCCGAGCCCCTGCGCACACCACTTGCCATCACGACTGGGATGGTGATGGCAGGTGAATCCAACACACAGTTCAGCCACCACTCTTCCAGGGGCCAGTTCGGTACCTAGCTCCATGCCTCTCTCTGCATGGAGAAAAATAAAAGGGGTGGGGTGACATTGAGGGGGGGGGCTTGGGGAGGGGCCCCATCCCAGACATCATCTGGCTTACTGGGTTGACCTGAGTGACCCTTTGAATCAAAAAGCATTTCCAGCACTTGGTCTACACTGACTGGCAGCAGCTCTCCATGGAGATACCAGGGATTGAAAATGGGATCTCCTGCATGCAAAGTATTTGCTCTGCCACTTGGATCTCAAACCAGACATATGGATCATCAGGGACAGGAAGTTTGGTTTAGCCTTATTCCACTGTAGCCTCAAGTGCACTCAGTTTTTTTCTCCATCTTGAATAGCTGCCATTCACTTTGTAGAGAGAGAAAGCACAGAGCACACATAGACCTACTAAAGTCCCCAAGGGTCTGCAGTAGACAAATGCGTCCTCCTCACATATCAAAATGATGGGTAGTTTGCTAGTCCTGTTACGAAAGCAAGCCACACTGCAGCATGCAGTTCTCCTGAGCTTGGTTCTCTGAAACCCAGCCATAGAAAACGCAGCCAAACAAATACATCTCTATGAACATTTACTCACGTATGAGACAGCTCAGAATGTTTGCATCCCGTAATGTCATTAATTATTTTTGAAACTGTAAATTTTCACACACTTCCTTCAATATCTAAAAAAATCTATTGAGGTTTTGGAAGTATGAAAATGTATTTAACTCCAATCAATCATTTGCAAATATTGAATCAACTAGAAATTCTTTGCTCAGTGGACAATTGTATTTTAAAGGAAAGCTCTCTTGTCAGATTATCAACACTGCAATTAAATCAAGCAAAAGCTTTGAGTTATGAACACCACATAACAATAAAGACAACTGGTATTACACCGAGTAGTATTTTTCTATGCACAGCTTTTGTACATGGCTTTTGTAAACACTGGACTCTGGTTCTTTTTGCTGCGGGGAAATTTTTCACTGACACTGAGCTCAGATAACTGTCAAATTGCTCCTGGAAGAACCCTCGGGGACATGCAGCAAGCCATACAAGAAAAAGGACTGCTGTACAAATGGTTATGTCCTGGTGCTTAGGTGAGCTGCAAGGCTAGGTGTTCTGACCAGTGAAAGCACTGAAGGAAATCCTTTTATTAAGAGACTGGTTTTCTCAAAACGCCTCAGGATGTAACCACTAGTGTAGCTGGCTGTAATCCCCACCCCGCCTCGTGTTTGGCCTTTTTCTACGGCTGTTTTTGTATCCTCCTTTGTCTGTCATGCAGAGGCCCAGTGAAAGAGGGTGTCTAGCAGCTGATCTCAGGCAAAAAGCATCTTTCAGTGTATAATCTAGCCAGAGGGAAGTTGAGGACACTTTATCACTTCACATAATCAGGTTCCAGGCCGAAGTTGAATAAACACTGGAAGATTGGCTTGCATGCATTGAAAATTATGATTTGAAGATCTGCAGATTGTTATTCCTTTGAGGCTCTTTGGGACTGATGGTTTGGGCTTTTGTAGCTTTTGATGAGCCAAAGGGATGCTTGGGTCATCCAGGCTCAATTAGACACTAATTATCTCCACCATCTACCATGCTCCTAAGCAAAGCCTGTGGTCATCATATAAAGTCTGATCAGGCAATACAAGTAATTATTGTTAGGTACACAACCTGGTGGTACAAGGAAAGTTAATTTCTATGAACTACAAAGCTGTAGCTGAAGATTTTTGCACTTAATTTCCCATGAATTGTACTGAGGGTTCACAAATGTGAATCATATGTTAGAGGATCTGGAGTTATGTTAGTAGCTGCTGGGGGTGGGCAGCAGGGGGTGGAGGAATAAGTACAATGGTAGGGTTTGGAAGAACCCGTGTTATTTTCAGCTTCAGTGGATTAATGTGTGGTTGTGGATGAGTCACTTTGTATCTTAATTAGTATTCTATAAAATGGAGGTAATGAAGCTTTGTAGCGTATGAGGCCAGGTACAGTGTCAGTGATTAAAGAAATGTGAAAAATTACTGAAATTCCCACACGGGACCTGATGTTTTGGTGGCACTGGCAAACAAAGCTTGCATTCTGCAAGCATAGATACATTCCTGACCATCACTATAAATGACAATCCACAAAATCTAGAGGGAATCATATGAAAGAAAGAGTCCTGCAGCCATGCACAGTGTAAAAGATGTAGTTCAGTTTCTTGTCTGCTAGACTGCTACCAATCTGGCAGGGTCATGATGCAAACTGGTAGAGTCATCATACAAAATACCCCATTTTCAGGTTTTTCTTATTATTGTGGTAAACCAAATTTCAGCTTTCGACCTGTTGAGAAAGACCTGTTGAGAAAGAGAGATACCCTGGTGAATGAGTGAGTCAGGAAGGTCCAATCAACTTCCTATGAATGTATGAATTCACCTGGCCCATCATCATCATCTATATTTCTATACTGCCCCATACAAGAAGCTCCCTGGGCCCATGTCATGCTTAGGAATTCTTACTGCCTGTCATGTTACAAATACTAAACTGAAGAGTGGCATAAGTTCACCATGTTATTCAGGAATAAATTATCAGTCTTTTGAGAGATGCTTTCAGGTCTACATCCTGCTGAGCTCAAATACTGAAGCATTGGAACTGTGGACTTCCTGATCCATAACTCACAGCACAACGCTATGCATGTCAACTCAGAAGTAAGCCCTACTTAATTCCAAGGGACATCATACTGCCAGGTAAATGTGTAAAGGTTTGCCTCAGTTTCCTAACCACTAAACTATACTACCTCTTTCACTGTTTTTTCATTGAGATATGGCTAATTTAAAATCTCAACACTCTTTCACTCTCTTGGTCCCCTGTTCCCTTAGGTTTTACACTAAAAACAGAGCCCTAAATAGTTAAACTCTTATTTAAACTCCATTTAGGGTGTAATCCCATGCAAGTTTAGACAGAAAAAAGTTCTACAATTTCCAGCATGCCTGGGGCATGCTGGGAATTGTAGGACTTTTTTTCTGTCTAAACATGCACAGGATTGCGCCCTTAGCCACATTTCTGTCTTGCTCATTATAGTCTTCCCACCTCCTTCCTTCCTGTCTTATAAAATTCTCTTCATTCCTCTACCCCATCTCTGATTAAATGTTTTCACAAAAGCAATGAAATTTAGTATTTTGATGAATTCATTTTTTCTATAAATGATGTCAATATATTTACAGTGACAAGCACCTTGCTGTGAAAAATATCCTTAAACTGTAGTGCAGTACTATACTGCATTAGAGGAATAATTTCTCCCTCTTTGGAAACTTTAAAATGCAATGCATAAAATTAGAAAAATAATATTCACTCACCAAAAGGAACCTAATCAAGATCACACTGTCTAGTGTTTTCCACTACATCTGTCAGCCACCACAAAACTAAGGAAATTCTCAGCTGTATCCATGGAAACTTAACCCATTCTAGTGTACATTCACTGTAGATCCCGTTCCAGCATGAAAATTCTGTGGATGTAATTAAAAGTTTTTGTATCTGTGTAATAGTTGAGGTATACATTGAGCTTTGCCAGAGTGGGTTATGACATGTTTTTCACTGTGTAAACCCAAATATCTCAGTTAGGAAACTCTCTGTTTTGCAAAATCACTCTGATAAAGCAAGTATTTTCAGCTAGTATAATTTTCAGAAGAAAATTCAACCAATCAACAAAAACCTTTCTGAAGAAGATGGGTGGGGCAAGCCTCAACCCCTTTCACCTCACCCAGAGGGAAACCAGTTCCTACTCCTCTGAAGGTCAAACTAGACATGGTATAAGACATCACACTTACAAGTAAAAAATTAAAACTAGCTATGGGGGCAGGATTCAGATTAGGGCCAAAGTGCTACGGGAGGGGGTTTAACCATTTGCATCCCTCCCATGCCATTTTCCTAACTGAAGCCCCACTGTCATTGTCTCTTACTTCTCAGCGGCTGGGGCCTGGTTGTAATGATTGCTGGAAGCACTGGGTAGATCCTGGTAGGGTGTATCTGCCTATGCTAGACTTAGGGCTTCTTCACATGGAGCTTTTATCCTGCTATTCAGACTGGTTACTCATGGAAGTTTGCGGGTCCTTTAGATGACATCTTTAACCTCCAAGGCGTCTCCTGCACTAAATGTCCTTTATTCCATTTGTTTAAAGATTGGAGATTTAGAGCAACTCTACACGAGCCTAAAATCCCACATTTAAAACAGGGCTTTCTGCTTCCATTTTAAATGCAGGATCACTACATACTCCCTTTACACATGCTTCCTTCCCCCCTTCTCTGAGTCATCTATATGTTCCATTATACAGCCACTAGATGGCGCTAGATGGCCTAGCTCCTCTTATTGCGGGATTTCCTCTTTTCAGAGGGAATTCAAGTGAGGTAATTTGATAGCTCATTATCTCTGATCTTTTAAAAAAAACTGAATAAGGGTCATTTAGTGCTGGAGATGCCCTGGAAGTTCACTACGTCATCTAAAGGACCTGCAAACATCTGTGAGTAACCAATCTCAACAGGAGGATAAAAGCTCTGTGTGAAGAAGCCCAATGAGCTACAATGCTTGAGTGCCACCTGAGTTCCCTCCGTGAAAAAGGAAAAGCTGCAATAAAAGGAACAAGACCAATGAAACATATGGAAGACTCAGATAATGGGGAAAAGGCGGGGAGGAAGCATGTGTAAAGGGAGTCCATCGTGATCCTGCATTTAAAATGGAAGCAGAAAGCCCCATTTTAAATGTGGGATTTTAGGCTGGTGTAGAGATGCTCTTTTGATGGTTCATCAATTATTCCCTCTCCCCAAAGAACTCTGAGGATTGTAGTCCTGTGAGGAGAGCTAGGAATCTAACAGAGAATTATCGGCATTCCCATGGAGGTATATACTACAGTTTTCAGTCATTCCCTGGGAAGGGGAAAATACTTCAGCTAATTTATGTTTGAAGTGTAAATATGTCCTTGCAGCCCAGTCCTAACCATGGTTACTTAGAAGTAGAACTCATTTATTTCAGTGGGAGATACTTCCAAGGAACCAAGCTTAGGCTTACATAGTACATTCTTCAAAGCTGCTTTCCCGTCTATCAGCTTGTTGGAGGTGCTGCTACACTGTGCACGCCTGCTCTGCCTGCCCGATTCATTTTCCAAAGCTTGGTGGCCTTGAGAAAAATTCAGATTTCTATGAACAATAATGACTAAGGACAACTGAATAACAGGACAGTGCTAATGGAGGCATTTTAAGTCTAGCTAAAATGGCGCCAACCTCCAAAATTCCTTTAGAAATGTTGCGATCTAGATTTATAATAACAGTTGTTCAGCAATTGATGTAAATCTTAGAAGATGACAAAGACAGAAGGACTGCATGTTTTTGTCAAAGTGCTGCTTAGAAAAATATTTGGTGCGTACAAAATATGGAGTAAGGATAAGAGCCAATCAGGAGAACCTCTTCAAAGGGATAGCAGATTGGACCCAGGGCTCCACTCACAGAAAGTGCCTCTGCCCAATTTGGGGGGAGGGGGCTGTCTCTCCCCCTCCACACTACTGGTCACTCCATTCAGCAGAGTTTCCTGACCCTCTGTAGCATTTTCAAGGGTCTGGAGTAGAGGAAGGAGCAGGGAAGTCTGTTTCCATTAGCCCAGTTGCATGTGCCTAAATCTGGATCCACCCCCTGGTGAGCAAGGTAAGAGGGCAGAGAGTAGAATGGAAAGGCAATATGATGAGAATTGATTTGAGATGGGATGAAAGGCAGATTCTGGATCCTGCAGTGGAAGTATGAGAACTTGAGCTGCCTGGAAAGACAATATAAAGACTGCCTTTGATGGGAATGGTGGAAATTCAGTGATCCGGAAAGTGATTAGCAAAATTATCCAACTAGAACAGAGTGAACTGTTTTCTCTTTCCTGATACTTAAGCTAGTAAGGACGTAGAAGAGGTGGAATATGCTCTTAGTGGAAAGTGGCCTGTTTATAGAGACAGGGGTGATGCCTCAGATGGTTGAATCTTGTAAAGCAAGAGTGAACTTGGTCAGGACGCGGTGAATCCACTCTGGGTTTCAGTCAGAACTCTAAAGGAGTTATCCAATGTGCCATTAATTTTAATGGGTCTACTCTAAAAATGTCTAAATCGGGATTCAATCCACAGTGCTTAAATAAACCTATTGAATTTGCAACATTTTTAAATAACTGGTGTGTATGTTTCTGTTTTACTGGAATCCAAAGAATCTGTATTTGCTCTTGTCAGTAGAGGGCACACCATCTTACTGCAAGATGGCACCAACTTTATTATGAAGCTTGGGAGATGGTCATCGTGTACAGCAGAACATTGTTTATAATATTGTTTGGGTTTTCAAAACTGATTTGATATTATTTTTTAATATTGGTTTTAATATTAGCTGACCAGATCATCCCATTCTTGGGAAGAAGGGTAGGATATGACTTTTAAAGTAAGTAATATCCCATCCCCTGGAAAGAGAATAGAGTGCTCCACCAAAATACAGAAGTTGGCCATTGTACTTATTAAGGATAGGCATCAAAAATACCTTTGGCTGAGCATCTAATGGACAGAAAAGCAAATGGAGGACATCTTTAAATGTTCCTGTGTGGCAGATACAGTGTCTGATTTTATAGCTTGCCCTTTTTATATAGGCTCATGCCTCACATGAGCTGAGACAAACCATTTTGCGGTTAGGCATGATTCTGCACACAGTTCAACATTGTGGTTAGGAAGTAGTTAAATGAACTTGGAATTCCAGTATGATCTGATTTGCCTCTTAGAGTAAAAAAAAGAAGTCCTTTTTTTGAAAGTCCAGTTATTATTAGACAAACAGACCCACTGCAAAATTTATTAAATCAGTTTAGATCTCACATATAACTAGTTAACCACCACTTGTTACATTCAGACAAAGCAACTGAATTAAGCTGTCAGGGTTGCTAGCAAGGAGGTAGGTCAGGGCCTTTCCTCTCCTTTTTTTAATTGCCTGTATATTATGGCTTTGGAAAGGGACTTTTTGGGAAATGTATCCCACTGCTGGGTCGTGCGGGGTCCCATTCTCTATATAATCTGTTGCTTCTAGCCAAAATACAGCACTTCAGCTAAAGAGCTCAAACGTTTCTTTCCAGAAGAGTTGTGTGATGAGAACTTTATTTCTCAGACGTCTGCAGTGAGCAAATACAAAAGAGAGATTGAGGACATCATCCTGAATTGAAGTGAACACTCCTGGCAATTTTTTTGTGCTGTGATATTCATCCAGCTCTAATAAGCTAAGTTTCTCTCATTCAACCACATGCCTGACAGTATGATCTTTTTAAAGGAGGTCTGGGAAGGGATTTGTTATTAGGGTCTTGAAGAATGTTTGCCAGTATTTAAGGATCAGCTCTCATTACAGTGCAAGGACATCTAGTTTATTTACTTCTTATTCAAGACTGCTCTGAACTCTGGTGTAGTTTTCAATGACTTCAAGTGTTAGTCTAGTCAGTGCCATATTTAAGAGGGAAAGGAAATTGTTCTCCTGTGTACATGTGAGTTAGCTACAGAGTTAAACAAACAAAATATTAGGCAAACTTAAGAGATGATCTAGCCAAAGTTAAGCACTTTGAGCTTTGTTAATTGTACTGGAAGAGTTAAGCACATGCTTAGCTTTCTCCCATTAAAATAATGAGATTTTAAAGTACTTAAATGGATTGTTCCCAATTTGCTATGAAAACATACTTTAAATGATACCTCTATTAGGAAAACATTCCAGAGGAGTAGCAGTGTTAGTTCCAACAGAAAAGCAAATAGTTTTGTGGCATGAACTGATGCCACAGAAAAGATTAACTGATTTGTTGTGACATGAGCTTTCATGGATTACACTCATTAGAGCCATGTTGCTTGTTGCAACATCGTCTGAACATCTGACCAAGTGGGCTCTGGTGCACAATCATGTATGCCACATAATTCTGTTTGTTTTTTAAGGTGTCATAAGACACCTTATGCCTTATGGTATTTGTGCTATGGAAAGAATGTCATAATATATCCACTCAATTATCATCAAGGGTCTATTCACACCTGCACAAACATCTCTTGATTACTGTATATTTGATTATTCTCAGATTTATCTGTGAACTGACTTCCATGGAAAGCACTATGTCTGAGGTGAACACTGGGTTTCATTAAAGTCCAATCTGGTGCTGAATCTGTGATTCACACAAGGTCACCATGGGATGCTACAGTCATCAAGTGATGAGAATGCATGGGTAAACCAGCCACAGGTTCCTCCCCTAATCTCCATTACAGTTCTTGATGAGCAAGGTATGGTAAGAAAGTAGGGGAACTGAATCTGAGGTTACTGTTCCTCTCCTTAGCCTAAACCTTATGAAAAATATATGAAAGCCCTAGATGGGGTGTTGGGTGGGCCCTTATCAAAGTGGGACAAGTCCACACATTTCTGATCACTTGATGACTCAGCTCTTGAAGATTCACAGCTGAATGCATGAGCCCACTCCTTTCCAAAGACTGGCACTGGAAGTGATAGGATATTTCTGCAGATTCCAGAAAGCTATCTGCTATGTTAGTCTGTTGTGGCAAACATGACGAAGAATCTTGTGACATCTTAAAGACTAAAAACATGATTGTGCTATAAGCTTTCCTGCTACTAAAGTCCCTTTTGCCAGATGCATGAAGTAGTATCCTCAGCATACAGATTATATTTACAAGCCTGGGTAGGGTACAGAAGGGGAATTGCATTGGAGGCGATGAGAGCAAAGGAAGTTTTTGTCTGGGGTATTATACCTGTGATGATCCATTCACACATACAAGCCATCACTAGATATGGACTGTATGAGCCAGTGCACCACTGGCAAGGACATTTTCCAGTGACAGGGTTTGCTTGGTGGTGGTGTGTGTGTGAGAGGGCTGTCATTTCTGTCAGGCTTGTGGAGAAAAAGCGCCCACCAAATAGTGGCCCAGGTTCCCTGAAAACCTTGAATCCCAACATCCTTCCCATGCCTCCCCCAGTATCTGTAAGCATCTTGAATTAAATCTCATGGTCCACTCTTGTTATTAATTGCTGGCCACTGATTATTTTCATCCATCATTGCTGGCATCCCCACGCCTTTATTGAAAGTTGCTGATTAGGAAGATGAAACAAGAAGGGAGAAAGATACTGCCCAGGCAACTACCTCACCCCAGGCATGAAGGCTACCTACCCAGTGGCAGGCAAGCCTTCCCGCCAGAGGCCTCGCCAAACGTTTCAACTCTGAATAGTCCTGGCTTGGCAGATAATTCAGAAACTATTTGTATGAGCTATTTATCAAATTATTATCTGCACAGATGTTGTTTGGCTGAAGAGCAGCTGAACCTTCTCGCTGCCAGCCGCGGAGACAAAGGTCTGGAGGAATAATTGAAGATGTGCATGGAATATTAAATTAATTTACTGCTCTTAATTCTTATGCTAATCCTGACCTCTCCTACAGCCTATCAATTACCCTGCATAGAGGAAGAAGAAAGAAAGGAAAACAGTTTCTTCTTCTTCTTTTAAAAAGGGAAATATTTGCAATGAAGCCAGAAGCAAAGAGTGGGATTGTTTAATTGAAGCGCCAAGTCACAATTACGTGGCTTGGGAAGCAAGATTTGTTCAGTAGACAGAAAGGGGGGAGGGAGGGAGATGGAGGGCGAGTTTGTGAAAATAGCTGTGCATCTGCCAGGACTAAAAAGGACTCCAGCACTGGCAAAAGGAAACCTGGTTGCATCACCACAGCCATCACCACCACCTCTCCTTCAAAAAGAAATGATTCAAATGAACTGGGGCTCTTTGAGAATCACTGGAGTTTCTTTGTGCATGTCTGAATGACCAAGACCCGTGTATCTTTTTGGTGTTCTTTTAAAAAAATCCACCTTAAGCCAGCACATTGCCCCCTTGTCCAGGCCGGGTGGTTTGCGTTTCTTCTTGAGCAGCTTGCAACTCGCCAAACTGACTGACTCTGTGCTCTTGCGCAGAAGCATCTCCTTTTGATGGGGCTTGCACAGGTGAACGTCCCGCAGAATCAAACCAATTGGGTTCTGTGAGATTTCTTACTTTTGTTTATTTACTGAACTAAGGTGGAGCCTTCTTTCTATTTCTCCCTTCCAGGTCGTTTTCTGGTTGCATGTATGCAATATAACACAACAAAAAGAGCTGATGTTTACTATAGGAGTGGATGGTCTGTGGCCACACGTTAGAAAAACGAAAGAAAAAGAACAGACACGCACAGAAGGGCCAACTAATATTTATTTTGCCTTTTTTTTTTAAAGGAAAAATATAGCTAAATCGATATTACAGATGGCATGAGGTCATTCCAGGCAGGATGAAATGGGAACTAGTTTAGAAAAGGGCCTTTTTTCTAATAATCAAGAAAGGAAGAGATGTTTGGCGTGGGGGTGGAAGAAATCGCTTTTGGCGCTGTTTACACGTGCAGCGTTTAGTGGGCGTTTAGCCAAAGACTCCTGCCTTTTCCCTTTCATGGCGATTTCTATTACGGGGTAAATAAATAGGACCAAATAAACGCGATCCGTCTATTCCGACTCCCCCCCGACGACCTTTGGGAGACCTCGGCGGCGCGATGATGTCTCTCCAGCGCCTTCGCCGAGCTCCAGGGCTCTGCCGCCTTTTCAGCTCTCCGCAGCCGCCGCCGCCCTCCTTCTCCCCCGGCTATTCCACAATATCAATTAATCATGCGGCAGGCAAACAAGGAGATTTATTCCACTACAAATAGCCTCAAAGAGAGCTGCTGAATGGGGGTGATTAGCATGAGAAAAGCGGAGCAAAACTCCACAGTTCAACAGCTAAAGAGCAATTTGATGGGGCTGGGATGGGGAAATTACTTGATTAGCGTCTGTTGGAAAAGGATCACGCTGAAAGAGCACCGCAGTCGTGGCACAGCCGTAGAGGCGCGGATCAAGCCGGGCGACCGAAGACACCGAGGCAGAGAACCCTGCAAGCTCCCCAGGGCAGGGTCCTGCGTTCCTGTTGGCGTGGGGTAGAAAGAAAACCCTCGCGTTGGCAGGAGAGCAGCAAGATTATAGCGCTGGCGGCCGCTAGGCTCCGATGAAACGTAACACCCGCCCTCCGCCCCGCGGAAGGAAAAGCCACGCCACAAACATGGCACCCTCCAAAGTAACGGGCCGCCCAGAGCTTATGCGCGTTTACGGTGAACTAAGCTCTGGTCGGTTGCCGTGGAGCTCACTCTTAAATCAGCGAGTGCACAGGACTGTAGCAGCCCTGAACATTTACACTCGTTTCAAGGGCAGTTACTTCCAAATAAGCGTGCACAATAGAGAGGTGGCTTGGACACAATCCAGAGTTAAGCACCTTTTATTACTTTTGATTTAACTGGAAATAAGTTTTTTCTCGCTCTCTCTCGCCCGCGCGTACACACACAAACACACACACACACAAGGTTTCAGTCCTATTCACACTTACCTGGGAGTAGGCCCCACTGGATGCAGTGGGACTTCCGAGTAACCATGCATAGGACTGAGCTGTAAATCCTGCGCGCGCTCAGTTGAGTAAGTGTGGACTGAACGCCATCTTTGGCTCGACCACGTTCATCGTGGTAGGCAGTGAGGCGAGAGCGGCCTGAAATCCGCAGTCTTCGCTTCTCCCGAGGTTGCGGATCAGGCTGCGCGTGTGGGATAAAGGCCGATTTCGACGCCAACCTGCCTGTTGATTCCTTGAAAAAGGTCGCGCGCTGGGCTTTCCCGGGGTTCCGCGGGGAAAGATCTTCTCCCACGCACCTTCCTCCGCGGCTGCCTTAGTACGCACAACGTGGGCCAAGCGTGTGTCCGGTGCCGTAGTCCTGGAAAAGGGGCATGACCGTAGTTCCAATGCAGATATCCCGGAGGGGCAACCTCGGATCCGTTGCAGCAAAAACAACAGATTTATGGTGACATAAACTTAGAGGGCCAAAGCGCAACTCTTTAGGTGCAGCAGGCAGGTATATCTACCCTGAGCACAGACAGGGAGAAGAGCGGTCTCATTTTATTTTAGTTGAAAAGAACGAGCAGGCGAGCGACCGAACGAAAGAGGGGCAGGCCCAAAGGTCGAGCAAGACAAGAGACAGCAGTTGATATGTTACACCACTATGCAGAGCAGAAATGAATACAGAATCCAATCAAAATGAATGCCAGAGCCAAGCCATGTGTGTGACTTGCTGGGGCACTGGTGATACCTATTTTCCAGAGGGGTTGCCGCTGTTGTCGCAAAAGCAACGAAGAATCTGGTGGCACCTTAGAGAGGTTATACATATGTCATTATAAATAGCTTACTCTTGAAGATGCAGAGCTAGTGCCAAAGGGGCATACAATAGGCACACATGCTTTGATGGATGTTTACTGGGAAGCCCCTCTCCTAGTGAAGATGTAGATATTGGGCAGATTTACACGGCACCGCAGTCCCCAGGTGTGGATCCCCCCGCCCTGCGTACCCTATATACTATACATAAGATATGACTTCCGTTCTTATGACATTAATGACAATCGTATATGCTGTGCCCTGAAACCCAACTGGATATACAACTTGGCAGAAAACATTTTGCAGCTCCTGATTCTAAGCACATCCCATCGATTTTCAGGGGACAGGATTTCCAGATCATAGCCAGCGCATGGAGGCAATAAGGCTGGAGAACTCAAGGTAGTGAGTCGGGGTGTGCACTGCTTAGCAACGGAAATGGACCAGTGGGGGGATAGTGGCTCCAATTTTGGTGGGACTGTGCATCCATTCTGGGTTTCAGTCAGAACCAGCCAGAACTCTGAAAGAACTATCCAAAGCAGGGACCCTACCCCCCAAATGGGTTCAGCACCTTGCATAGCTCCTTTAGAGTTCTGGCTGGTTCTGACTGAAACCCAGAATGGAAGCACAGCCCTGCCGAATCGGAGCCGTCAGCCTCCACTGAAATGGGCCACCTCACCCACGTCATGGCAAGGGGTGGAGCCAAGGACAAGGGTGACGTGGATGTTATCCAGATAAACATTCGCATCTAGTAGATTCTAGTTTGCGAGTTGTTCCCAATCCAGCAAGAGAATCTGGGTGCTACTGAAATGTTGGCCCCTGTTGGATTCCCCATGTATTTAGTTTTGGGAGTTTGGAGGCATAGGATCCTAGGCTAAGAAGGTCCAGAGGGACAGCCGTGTTAGTCTGTTGCAGCAAAAAAAAAAATTTGTGGGTCCTTAAAGACTTAACACTTTTGTTAGGGCATAAGCTTTCGTGGGACGCTTATCCCCAGATGCATCTCGTCCATGGAACCTTATGACATAATAAATCTGTTTGTCTTTAGGATGCCACATGACTCTTTGTTGTTTTAGGTAAGAGGGGGTTTCGTTTGGGAGGGACGGTGGGATGGGCTTCTTAGCTCCTGGAATAATGGAAATATATACACTGGTATATAGTGTATAGACCAGTGGCGGCTGGCGGCTCCAATTGTGGTGAGGCTATAATTCTATTCTGGGGTTTAGTCAGAACCAGCCAGAACTCTAAAGGAGCTATCCAAGGTGGTGAGTCCTATCCCCAAAATGGGTTCAGCACCTTGGTAGCACATTTAGAGCTCTGACTGGTTCTAACTAAAACAGAATGGAAGCACTGTCCCTCCAAAACTGGAACCACCAGCCTCCACTGGTATAGACATTTTGCTTGAGTGATACTCCCACCAAACTCAGTGGGACATTTCCGGGTGAACATGCATTGGTGCAGACTCACGGCTGAAGTGAAATCCAAAACAGACATTGTTGCAAGCAAATGTATGAAAAACAGAGAGCTTCGGCTATTGGGCGGTATAGAAATGAATGAATGAATGAATGAACCAGACACAGGACTGGTTCAGACCTGCATGTTCATTACTTGATTGCTGCAATAGCAAGTGACTACTTGAATGTGTGAATGAGATCTAACACAATCATTTTCAATTGGAGCCAGTTCACACATTCAGCAGGAAGTCATCACGTGGGTAGAGAAATCAAGTTAGTATGTGCGTGTCTGAGCCAGCCCTTTATTCCATGTTAGTATGTGTAGAATCAGATCGGATCAGTTAGAGAAGGATCGAAGCAAAACGTGTCTGTTTACACTAATTTATTTATTTATTATCCCACCTTTCTAGCAAAAAATGGCAATCAAGGTGGTTACAGCTTTGCAGAAGCGCTTTCTCCTTCTCTTAAGTCCTCGGTAGGTCTACGGTGGTAGGCAGCAGTAATGTGGTGATGTCCAGCTTCTGTATAAATGTCTACTCTTGTCAATACAAAGGTTGAGCCAGTTGCAAAAGATCTTAAAGGCCCTTCTCCAGGAAGGAGTGGAATGGGAATCAACAGCTGCAATCAACGACTGTCTTGAAAAAAATAAACCAACAATTCAATCATCCACAAACCTCAGAGAGCAGTTTGATCTTTCCTTTCAATTATGCGCCTTGTTTCAATGCTATAAATGTTGCCCCCCTTTTGTTCTTTCTTTCTTGCAGGAGGTTTAAAGAAGTGTGGGCTTTGGCCAAAGAATGCAGTGATGCCCTGCTGCTTATCCATTAGTGCGGTTGGGCTTGCTCTGAGCCTGGGCTTTTAAATGTACAATAAGGAGCATGATGCGGCTTGCCTCACTGGCTCGGGAGACATGCCAACTGCCATTCACCCGGATACCTATTTCCAGGCACTCCACACCTTAAAACGCCAACCCTAAAAACACTGGTATCACGTACAGGAGAAAGCGGGTGAGGTGCTTCCAGAGCGAGGGTTCCTGGCGCCACCGTTCAAAAGGCACTGAAGAGAAGCGCTTTCACTAGTTGCTTAGGAGGCTCAGAGCTTTCAATCCTAGCTACACTTACCTTAGGTATAAGTTCTATAGAGCTCAGTGGGATAATTTCGTCGAAACACGCATAAGCTTCAGGAAGGGTTCTAGCCTGGCCTCCTCGCAACATGTCAACTTCCCCTGAGCAGCTGGGATTTCGTTTTTAAGATACTTATTCTAAATAGCGGGTTGTTCAAACACCCAGGAGGTTGCCCTTGAATTCTGATCACACACCTTCCTGAAAATCTGAATCTGCAAGTTGCATCTCTTCAGGCAACGTTCAGTGGAGGCTGTAAATCTGCTCTGGGTTTCGTGCAAACCAGTCAGAACTCTAAAGGAGCAACCCCAAATGGGCTCAGCACCTTAGATATCTCCTTTAGGGTTCTGACTGAAACCCAGAGCAGATCACAGCCCCACTGAAATAGGAGCCATCAGCCTCCACTGGAACAGTTGGCATCCTGCACTCAGATTCCTTCCCTTGTTTAGGTCACCTACCAAAGACAGTTTTTTTTTGTCGATTGCAGGCAGGCTTAGTGGGCTCTGCAGGATGCCGTGAGAGCCAGTGTGGGGTAGTGCAGGGCTGGGCAGGAGGTACCTCCACACCACTAGCCAGTTTCCTGTGGATCACTTGGTGTCTGCTGGCTGCTGGAATTCCCACCTCAAAAGGCTGTAGTGAGGATAAACAGGAGAAATCTTCCCTATGCTATCCTGAACTCACCAGAGGAAAGCTGAAAGCGTGAGGATGAAGTTCTCAATTTGAAAACAAGCTAGGTCAAAGTACTGGTTTTTAAGGCTTGCGAACCTATCAATGGCATTTATTGCCAAATAAATATGTAAGTGAACTGCCCAGAGAGCTTCAGATATTGGGAGAAATAGAAATGTAATAAGTTTAAAAAGTGGAAAATGTGCAAATGAATTCAATTGGGTCTATTTTTTATATAAATGGCAAGGTCAGGCTTGCTGATACGTTCAGACCCAAATACACAAGCATTTGTGGCAGGGATTGGCAGACGGGGAGGGGGCGAAGGGCGGTGTGGCGATTCTGGTTACCATGAAGTAGGCTGTCAGTCTGTTGAAGGTTTACAGCAACCACATTAGCAAGAAGCAGGGAAGCATCTGCGCATGTGCAATGCATTTGCGCTTGGAGCAGGTTTCTCCATCCTTGCGCATGTCAGTTTCCACACGGAAGCGCTTTCTCAGATGCTGAAGGCTTGCCTAAATCTGTCCCCCCCCCCCACTGCTGCTGCTTCTCCGTGTGGTCTTTCAGGAGTATTTCAGATGTGACAGAGTCCATTAAAGACCTTGCTTTAAGGGTAAGCAGTCTCCACAACAGAGCTGTCTGTTTCAGTTGTCATCCGCTGAAACCTATGCAGTGTGATCCTAAACAGGTTTACTCAAAAGTAAGCCCCCTGATTTCAATCGGACAGGGATGTCCTCCCATGTAAGTGTGCAGTTGTACTTGATTATGCAGGAAGGCCAGATTTTAATCTCTGGGGTTGAAAGTTAAGGGTGTTTGCGTTTAAATTTTGATGCTATTTTGGTTTTGCCATGCCACTGTATTAAGAAAGGAAAAAGAAAATGATTCAAATAGCTTTTGTTTTTTTTAAATTGTAAAATCTGGCCCACACGCCTTTCAATATCTTAAAAAGACTTTTAGAATACTTATGACAACCTACCATCCCTCCAAGTATGTATTTAATGATGAATACAAAAAGTATCGTAACTATATCTAATCATGATAATAATCACTAAACAGTGCAAACTGTAGTATTTGGAAAATTAAAACACATACTAAGAATTAGATGAAAATCAGTAGTTTACTATCCCTAATCGGGGGGGGGGGGGGCAGTTTACCAGGCACATGCCAGGAGGATATTTTCCTGTGGAAGGCTGACTGAGATGGATGGAAACTGCTGCACAGGAGCAAGAACAGGCATTCCATTTTGGTCCCACTACACAGGGAATTTCTCCTGTGCAAGCTTCATTGGTATGAATAGGAGCCTTGCAGAAGCACATACTATGTTCTTGCACATTTCCCACTAATCCCAATGGAAGTCCCACTGCAGAACTCTGCGATGTATTAGGCCTTTCCTATATGCCTATTTTTAATATTATGTTGTACTGCAAGCCATTGCACTCCTGGATTATGAGGGTGAAATATCAATCATTTAACAGCAATCCTATGTATGTTTACTCAGAAGTCCCACTGTGGGATTTACTTCCAAGTAAACGTGCACAGGATTGTGCTGCATATCACTCAAACTGCACGCATGCGCATTTTGTCTCAAAACGTTTCCGCCTAATGACTTCGCAGTACTCGTTGCGTGGAAAAGAAAACCCTTTGCATGCTATAGGAGATCGTGCACATTAGAACGACCAGATTCATACCCAAACTGTAAATAAGGATATTGTCAAAATCTTTATTTAAATTATTTATATACTGCTGTTCACAGAATATATCATAGCAGTTTACCAATTTAAGAATCAATTATACAACGCCATCTTTAAGACATTGAAGGTGCAATCCTATACATGTTTAGACTGAAAAAAGCCCTATAAATCTCAGTATGCCCAGCCAGCCATAGTGGTCGCTGTAGGACATTTTTCTGTCCAAACGTGCATAGGATTGCACCCTCAATGACGTTAGATTTTTAGAGTTTGGGTACTCTCTGCAAATGAGTGGATTACTTTAGTAGTTGGGCTGAGCAGCGAGGTGGTGGTGGGGCATCTAGGTCAGAATAAAAAAGACAGATGGTTTTGAATCATTCAAACTTGTGTACGCCATAACAACCACTGTCTGGGTCCTCCAAGCCATGGTTATCTCCATTTCTTCTTCCATTTCACATGCCATTCATTAATTGTATTTTTGTTTATGCTGTTGTTCTATCTGGAAAACCTTTCAATAAAATTCAAGTTTTAAAAATCCACTCCATTTACAGACCCAATAGTGTGTGCAACAAGGTTTTGGAGGTTAATTACTGACTAAATCGGTGTTACACAAACTTTAACAGTCCCACTCCCCTTTTGTTGAAACTACTTCAGCCAGACGAAGCTTGGAAATTCTTAGCTTCTATTTTTTCTAGCTAGTGACCACTGTCCAACTTGTTTGGAAGTTACTGTATAGGAAGTATGCTGTATGTGATGAAAAGAGCTTCAAGAATTGTGAAGAGGAAAGAAAACAATGTTCACTTTAATTCCCTGGATATTTGGGATTCGCTCTCATTCAAACTGAGCTACAACTGTTTCCAAAGATGTGTTTCAGGCTGCAGAAATAAAGTACTGAAAGATTTTTATTTTAGAATCCTGTTTTAAATACTGATGCTTCATTTTGAAAACGAAAGGGGCCACTCTCTTACACTCCAGTCTTAAACACAGGTGCAGCAGGATGCTATTGCACAGTGAACTCAATGAGACTCAAGTAAGTGTGCACAGAATTGCACACTTGTGGTGAGGCTGCAATCCTATATTCACTTGCAGCAGTCCTATGTCTACTCAAAACCTAATCCCATTGAGTTCAATGTGGCTTACTCCCAAGTAAGCGGGTATGGAATTGCAGCCTTAACTGGAAATAAGTCCCCGATCTCAAAATCCTTGACTTTGGCTGAAGCGTGCCCAGGGCTGCCTTCCTTCTAAAAAATGGGTCTGATCCAGTCAAGCCACTTGGAAGGCTGAAATTCCAAGTATCCTGATGAAGAAGTAAATTCCATCCAGTTCAGTGGGTGGGTCTTATAGTGTCAGAGCCCAAAGTCTCAACGATTTCAATGGAAGAATTAAACAACTCTTATCCATTGCCCCATTGAAATCAACATGCCTTCGTTAAAAGGGGTTCACTTCGGCTGAATGCATTTTTTGCTGTGGAATCGGGGAGAAAACCCAAGAGGGGGTCATTTGTGCTTAGAGAAACAACGGAATGAGCTGTGCTTGTTTACTCAGAAGTAAGCGCGACTGATTTCAGTCGGCGTTACTCCGAAGCAGCTGTCCATAAGATCGCAGCGCAGAAGGTCCTCAGATGGACCGAGGCTCTTTCACTGCAGTTCTCGATCCACCTCCGTGGACGCAAATGGAACTTACTTTGGCGGTAGGGACTCCATCCCGCGCACCCCGACCAGGGAGAACGTCTGTTGAATTCGGCGTAGTAACTTCCTAAGGCAACGTGCTCGGAGCGTGTCGGGCGCCGCGCCCTCGCTCTGCGTCCCAGGCCACCCGGGCCCCTCCATCCCGCGCCAGCATTTGCCCAGCCGCGTCCGCGTCTTCGTCTCTTAAGGAGGGGGGCGCGGGTGGGGGGAGAAGCGCACCCACGATCCCGACGGCGCGCGTCCTGCCGGCTGGGCCCCCTCCATCTCATTAGCAATGGGGGGGCAACATTAAGACAAAGAGCGCCGCGAAGTCTGCGAGGCTCAACAGGAGGAGGACGCTCCCCGCGGCGGAGGGAGCGGCGCCACGGCGAAAAGCGAGCCAGGAGGCCGCGCCGCGAGGAACGCCGCCGCGGGCAGAGGCGGGCAGGCGCGCGCGGGCAAAATTACTGCAGGAGCCGCTCGGAGGGGGCTTCGCCGAGCGCCGCCGATCCGCGTCGGAAAGGTCGCCCGGGCGGCGTCTGCGCGAGGGGAGAGGAGCGCGCGGGGGGAACACGCCTCGCCGAGAGAAGGACCAGAGCGCGCCGCGGGAGGCGGTCAAGGAAGGAGGCGGCGCGTTGGCTTCTCCACAGCGGCGGACCCGCGAAGAAAAAGACCCGGGTAAGCCAACCTGCCCGCCCGCCCGCCGCCGCCGCCAAAGACGCGGAGCGCGGGCGAGGCCCACTCGGGCGAGCAACCCGGACAGAGCCGCGCGGCAGCACCAACCAGCTGCGCCGCCGGCTTCGGCGGACTGCGCGCGCGCGAGCCCTCTCCCGCTCGGCCAAAGGGAGCCCGCCCGGGGGGCGGGGGCGGCGGCCTGCGAGCTGGGGTGAGGGAGCGCGCGGCGGACTCTTGGCCGCGCCGCAGCCTCCGCGTCTGCTGCCCTTGCTCTCCTCAGCCCGGCCTTCTGCGCTGGGCCTTCCCGCACGTGGCAGGGCGCCAGCTGCCCCCCGGAAAGAGCTCCTCGGGCGCGCCAGAGGATCCTTTCCGAGGGGCCAGTTTGTGCCCGGCGGGCTGGCGCGCCTCCCTCCTGTCTCGCGGAAGTAGCGCGCGCCCCTCGGCTTCCCTTCTCCGTCGGAAAGGCCGCCGAAGACCGCGAACGGCGCGAGGCTCTCGCAATTGCATTCCGAGGGCGGCTTTTCAGAAGCCAGCAATTTGAGACGGCTGGGTGTTATTTAGTGCGATATGAAATCAAATGATCCTATTTCTCAAATAACAGTGTCGGTGAGGAGAAGTGAATACTCTGAAAGGGGTAATTGTCTCCTGATGATATTTCCATTATCCCCAATCTTGGCCTTAAACGGCATTCAGCAGCCGCACTGAAGGGGGGGGGGGAGAGAAAGAGCAAAGGAAGTGTGCGCCTGTGCATGCGTGGTGGGGTGGGGTGGGGTGGGGGAATCAGTAATAATAATAATACAAAGAGACCCCAGCCACAAGCATTTTAGCAAGTTAAAATGATTCCCTGCTTTCCCTTCCTGGTCTATGTGATTTCCCCTTGCTAACTGCATCCGAAATATCCTTTAGTGTGGGGCTATTTCATTTAAGGGGAGATTGGAAAACCCAACTTTCCCCTGTCCTGCTTTAAAAATCTTACACCTTTTGTTTGGAAGTTGTCATAAAATCCAATGTTTTCTCCTGTCTAGGCATCAAAGAACTTGAGAAGACAAAATTCATTTGGTTGAAAAATAATAAAAGGCTGAAATTAATATAAAGGTGAAGAGGTGTGTTTTCTTCTACAGGCATGGAACAGTTTTCTATATGAAGTTCCAAACTATTTGCACTTCATTCTGATTTTTGTCCTTGCTTAAGCGGGTACATTATTTAGCTGCTGACGTGGGAGGAACTTTGTGAGAGATTTTTTGATTCACACACTAACCCCTTTTATTTTGCACTACAAACAGATGATCTTTTAGCAGTGAACTTGCTACTTTTTTCTTTTCCTTTCTTTAGCTCTAGAGAATGCAGACTTTCCCCTCCCTAATACACATGCAGGCCCACACGACGAAACGCAGACGAATTTGTACAGTGACTTTAAATAATAATTAAACGATAACTATATAATATCAACAATTAAAATAACGTAGATCATTGCTTTACAGATAACGATACCTTTGCCCATGGTTTCGCGATGGTTATTTCTTCTGTTGTCTTGCTATTTAAGAAAATACATCTATTTGCAACTCCAGTGACAATCCAGATGAAATGTAGTCTTTGGATGTAGTATTTTGGTTTAATTGGAATATGGATCAGGCTGTTCTATTTATTTTCTCCTCCAGGCGGCACTTTAAAATCTGGACTATAGACAGTGGATTAAGCCCGTGTAACTGACTAGAGTGGTGAGGAGCTGTCCACATTTTCAGCAACCCATTTGTTTTGATTGACTACACTTACATAATACACAGTATTTACAAAGGGCTTTTCCTAAGAAACCAACCTTATCTTAGCATATTTACTGGGTGAATTGCAAAACGAAAGGTGTGAGTTTAAAAAAGAGGTTTGAAATTTTGTGGATGTCCTCCCTCATTGGACAGATTTTCTCCTGTACAAAGCTATTTCTTTTTATCATGGAAACCACTGTATTTCAGTAATTCAAGATTACTTTGGGAGTTTGACATTTTGAGAGATCCGAGTATGCATATGTGTGTGGGTGGTGCCTGTGGTCATTTATACACTTATAGGTACACCATATTTCTCTGTATGATAATGTGTGTGTGAATCGAGTATTATGCTGTTCACATTGCATTGTGAACTCCCGGCCTCTGTTTGTGAAAGTCCAAAATGTATATATGGCTCTCTGGTATTAGATGTAACCTCAGTGATTGTTGTCAGTCGCATTCAGCTGTTTCTCCCCTTTTCAAAATGTACAAAAAAAGACCACCAAGATTGTCAGCATTCCCATGTTGATGGCAAAAGACTCTACATTTTGGACATTGGTTGTAATAGAATTGCACACACATTTACTAAAAAATATATTTTTTGTTGGTGCCTTTACCACTTCTGTTTATCTTCCTTCTAGAATTCCACACCAATGGATCAGGAGGGCGAAGACATTAAATGACTACATTTTCTTTCAAGGGCGCAGGGGTTCTTTTTCACTATTTTAAACTCTTAGGTTCCAGAGTGTTTTCAGCTGTCCGGTACAAGAGCAGCACAAATTGTTCTCTTGTTTCAGGTTTCCTCCCTCCAATACTTGGAAGCAATCCCCATTAATTGTAACGGAATTTGTTTACAAGTAAGCATGCCTAAAATTGGGGTATAAGCACAAAGGTAGCTAAAATAAACTTCTGTGCCTTTCTGCTGAGCATTATTCACCAAAGAAGTGGATTGCTGATTGTTATTCTAGCCTTTGTTTTCTTACACCTGATCGTAAACAGAGGAACTTGAAATTAGTTTCCCAATTATTTCCACTAGGCTTTTTTCACAGAAGAATTGGGGTGCTAGTATCAATAAAGAGAGAGGGAGAGGAGAGGAGGAGGAAGAGAAGGGGGAAAGGTGTTATCTGGAAACCTTGGAAAAGGTGAGTAATGTTTGTCTGCAGGATATTAATTTCTTAACTTCAGCTCTTTAAAAGGGAGAGGAATGCCTCACCCTAAATCAGAACCGAGCTGCACTTTAAGCGGAGGTATTTGTATAAAATTGAACTATGGCTGCAATCCAAATAAGGCCGGGATCCGAAGCACACACTTACATGGGAGTAACACATTGAAGAAGGAAATGGGATTAAGTTCCATGGAGTGTTTTAGGACTCCGCACTGGTCGGTTTGCATGTGAAGTGCTCTTTTCAAACTGGGTTGCCTGATTCATTATTCTTTACAGAGCTCCACCAGTGTGCTTGACACCTTTTATAGAGCTTTACAATGATTACATTGCTAAACTTAAAAAAGGGCAGTCCAGAGAGAAGCAAACACACCAATACACAAGCTGTAAAAAACAAAGGAGACCTACCTGAAACTACTCGTATCTGAATAACTTCAGCACAGCAGAGATGATTTTAAGGGGGAAAGGAGAGACAGAGAGATCTGGCACCATAAACATTTATTCACCTATTTAACAGAAAATGAGCACCATCAAATTATTAAATGGTCATGTTGCAGTCCCCCGCTTGCCCCATAATCACCATTTCAACAGGAAGGATTAAAATGCCAGCCTGCCTTCGCGCCCATTCCTTGAAAACCAAGGGCATCAACGCAGGAGGAGGGGGAGAGGAAAAGCAACAACCTGGTGTTACTACGGAGGACAAAACTCCTCGGTGAATTTAACTTCCCACGGTTTGCTTCCCGGGCTAATTTTCTCCTGCCTTTAAACTAAGTGGATCCTTACTGAACATCATTTGAAAAAGAAGACGACAGAATAACTGGACCATTGGTGCTCACCTGCACTGGCTGATACCAATCTGGGAAGGGCTTGGTAAACAACCCTCACTGCTGCTCTTCATAAAACATCCGCTAGAGCCCACGTTGATGATCTCCTTGGGAACAGGCGAGGGGGTCCTTGAGGGCGACCCCAGCGAGAGTGGAGACGGCAAAGGGGAGGAAGAGGGCAAAGGTCTCTGGCCCTCACCTTGGACAATCCCCACCACGGACAGCATGCAAAACCCCAGGAGAGGCTGCGTACCTACCTCCATTGTGGAGCCTTTGGCTTAACTCCTTCATCCAGACAAAGCTGAAGTATGTGTAATTGCCTTTGCACATAATCATCCCTGATTGTCTTTGCCTCTTCTCCCTCTCTTGTCGAACTTAGACTGTAAGCTTCTGGGGGCAGGGACCTGCCCTTTCTGCATATATTACTCTGTAAAGCACCATGCACATCAATGGCCTAAAACAACAAGTTAAATGGTGCTTCCTTCTCTCCCTCACCCCCTAGCAATCGCAGTTTTGAACCTCTACTTCTCTTCGCAGACACACACACATCCTTCTGAACTCTTCCAGTGCTCTTGGCGATGCTTAGAGAGGGCATTTCAGGAGCTGCATGGCGCCATGCAAATGCCCGCCCTTGACTGACCCCTCTCACATGCCTGAAGAGACCTCCGGCAAAGGGGGCTGCTTGCTCGGAGGTCTGCGTTTTTTGCCTCCTGGGTAGCTTGGCTACCCAGACCTCAGATTACTCTGCAGCTTCATTGTCTGCTGTTTGTTTTGGCAGGGCAAAGGTGGCCAAGGAGTTTCACTAAGCAGAAGATCCTAGTGATCCCAAAGCATCCTCCTCGCCACATCTCCTTCATTCTCTCTAGTAGTCCAGAATAGCCCTGCCTGAAGCCACGGGAGTTTCTTGCTCCCCAGAATAGGAAATTTCCAGGATCTCCAACTGCTTAGAATTGAGTTATTATTAGTATTAAGCTATCAGGCATGTAATCAATCATACTGCTGTTAAATTTTAATACATAAACAGGGCAGGTTCCCTACTGTCCCTCTGTAATTTCCCATAAACTGAAATTATTATAACAGTGCAGCCTTGAAACATTACGTAGACATGGTTGCACAGGGGCACTCACGGGTTCCTTCATTTCATAAGGAAGCAGTGTCATCCTTTACCATTAGTATTATTATTTTGTTGTCCTTTTTCAACTTTCCCCACAGGTACTTTTCCATTTGTGGATCTTCTTTTGTCAGCATGGGAAGATCCCCTCCTCCCACCCTTGTATTAATGTTTCAATTTTAGCCCTACTAACAACAATTCCTAGCATTTATATACAACTTTTATGAGCGCCTCAAATGCTTTGCATACATGATTCCAGTAACCCTTGAACAAACTTGTAATGTAGGATGGGACTATTATCTCATATAGCTGATGCAACTGGGGTGGGGTCGGGGGAAGGTTTGAGGCTGAGAGTTAGTTGCTTGCTTAGTATTCATTTAATGAACCTCTTCTCTATTAAAAATACCAGAAGCAAGCACAACATTCCCTAGAGTGTTGCCTCTTTTGATTATCATGTGAACAGGGGCCAGAAAAGGGCTGCAGCAGAACAGGCTGCACACAAGATCTGCCTGTCCCTTAAGCAGCAACATCGTCAGTGGTTTTGTTTTCATAAAAACAAACCCTTTACTGACTGCACAACATCCATGACAAGTCTGGACATAGCGACATATCTCACCAAAATGGTGTAGTAGCTAAAGGTGTTTAGATGTGAGCCAAAATGTCCCTGGCTCAAATCTTATTTCAGCTAAGCACTTAGCAGGCCTCCTTAGGCAAGCCTCTATTCTCTTAGCCCACCCCGTCTGCAGGATTATGGCACTGGCCTATCTTGCTGGGTTACTGTAACAATTACTTAGATAATGAATGTGAAACTTGAAATTCACTACATAAATGTTAAATATTGTTTTTCAATCATCTTTATTTTCATCTCCTTACTCCTCCTGTTGCTGTATCCCATCCCCTCTTAAAAGTAGCATTGGCTTAAGAGTTTGGAGTGTTTGCATTTCATTCAGAAAAGCTGGTTAATGATATTTGTTCATAATGATCCAAAAGGCCTCTCCCAACTTGTGAGTGATTCTCTGATTTTGTTCTTGGAAACTGTTATTTCCCTTCTTGGTGAATGCAGTCCAATGAAAATTACAGGTAGGAAGTTCAAAATGAGAAAATATGTTTTAATAAAAGAGGAAGGAAAGTATGGGCATGATCCAGCCAAAGCCAAGCATTTAAAAGTACCACTGATTTTATTTGGGTTAATTAAGCACACACTGAACTATGGCTGAACAATTGAGTCTTATTTTGCAGAGATTCTTTAAGGAGGGGAGTAGCTGTGTTAGACTGTGATAGAATAAACAACAGTCCTGTGAAACCCTGAAGACTGACACATTTAGTCACAAAAACATTATGCCACAATTCAGCCTTCCCTAATCTGTTTCCCTCCAGATGTTTTGGATGACAACTCCCTAGATTTCTGACCACTGACCATGCTGGCTGGACTGACGGAATTTGAAGTCCAAAAGATTTAGAGAGTATCAGATTAGAGAAGGCACTACATGTTATTTATCCCTTGTTGGGTAATTGATTGGCGCAACTATTATTTTTTTTTAAAAAAATCCATTTGATAGAGAATACTTTTGAAGATTGTGATACTCTTTCTCAGTAATCCATTCACCCAGCTCTAATGCATACCTGGTCGTAGATATAATCGGTTGCAGCTGCTGACCACTGTGTAGTATTATGCCTTCCTCATCTCTCCAGTCATCCAGTGCTTCCAGAAGCAAGGATGTTTCCCATCTAGTGCTATGAAGATCACAAGAGAAGCCACCAGCAGCAGTGACCAGTAGGAAACTAGGTGTTCCTGTATAAGGTTGCCTCCTTTTCCTTCACAGAGCTCACTTATCTTTCAAAAGTATAGAACAGATAGAAATGGAAGAGGTGCAGGTGTTTTCAGCATGGAGATGCAGTGACAGGGAAGGATGTGTCTGTAACTGTTCTGTCAGTCAAGCAGCTTTCAAAGGTGCAAGAGCCTTGCAAGAAAAGTAAGACTGGTAACCCTATTCCTATGTAATATTGCCATAACTCACTCATCCCACAACTGATAATACTTGATAAAAGCTGACTGTTTCCAATGTGTCTCCATTCCTATGATAGTTAGCAGACACAAAGAACCCCCTTCTTCTGTCTCATCTCAGATGTGATCAACAATGGGAGGGATGAGCAATGGGTATCCCATCATGACAACACCTATCAGCCAAGGTTAGGAGAGGGGGCTGGCACTTTTGCCACTGTAAACCATGGACTACTAGAAAAGGTACTTGGGTGTGCCCTAAGGGACTCAGTCATCTTCACCTGTCTCATGCTTAATGCTAGCATGATAAACCTCAGAAGGTGAGGAACAGCAGAGACAAAAATGGAATTATGGAAGATATGGGTTTAAGGGGTGGAATGGTCAACCAAATAGTTATACTGCGATGAGATCGATCGATCTTGTGCGTGCGTGTATGTAGAGAACAATAGCAGATACTGGTGAGAAACAAAATGAATGTGGATGAGGTGTTGCTAGATGGAATAGTAATCTATCTTCTATAATAATAAAAGAGTACGTCTGTCTGTCGGTGTCATGGCACCAGCACCATGAAACCTTGTCACCTGAAACTTGGCATGCATACTAAGGGGACTCTAGGGGTGTGCACCCCAGGTGTATTTTATTTTTAAAATGTATTCATTTTAATGTGTCCATGTGTTTGAAGTCTGCAATACCATCTTCAGTCACTAGGTGGCAGATGTACCAAACCACCATTTAGCTTTGGAGTCAATAGCTTGACACCAGTTTGAGGGCAGAGTTATACAGGGGAATGGAGTGGACAGATGCCTCCCTCAGGGAATGCTACGTTCCATGCAGAGCTGAGGGGCTGTGTCACAATGAGGCATCTAGGAGGCTATAACGATTCTGCTAGAGAACTCTTTGGGATGGCCTGTTAGGATATAATGCCCAGTGTGTCAATCATGTTGGCTCACTGACAATTTCTGGGCCCAATTCAAAGTGCTGTTTTTTTTTTAATCTTCCAAGTCCTTCACAGCATAGGACCAGGCACCTGAAGGACTATCTGTCTCCACATATATCTACCCATACATTAAGATCTTCAGTGGGAGGCCTCCTGTGGTGGTTCTGGTCGTCTAAGGTGAGGCGGGTGGCTAGCACAGAGGGCTGTTTTGGTGCTTGAGCTCCAGTGGTGGACTCCTTTCACCAGAGGGGGTTGCCTGGCACCTATCTTATTGTCTTTTTGACACCAGCTAAAAGGTCTTTTATTTTTTTAACCATTTTAGATAAGTTTTAATCTTGCTGTTTCATGCTGCTTTTATGATTTTGTGGCCTTTAGTTTATTACCGAGGGTTGTTTTGGGGTGTGTCTGTGTGTGTGGTGTATTTATATTTTCATTCTTTTCCCCTTCTTGTAAATGGCCCTGTGAATATGACTGAGACAGCATTGATACCTATAATTATTCTGCAAGCAGCATGTTTTTGTCTGTTGCCATGGAGTTGCTCTCTAGAGCAAGGCTTCCTGCTCTAGAAAGTAACTCCTCTTCAGGGCCCTGGCTTTTATAATATTTATCTGTCTTCAATAGTTATAAGCACTTCAGATGCAAAAACCAGGTCTCCTTGGAAGGAGAGGAGCAGTTGTAGCCCCCAATGTAAGGACTCACACTTCTTGCTTCTCCACTCTGCCCGCCCCAGTTCTTCATTTTGGTAAGCAATCACCTGAGAACTATGGATGGTTTTTCACCCCACTTAAAACTGCTTAGCTTGGGTTGGATTGTACTCATTGATTTTGTTTTGTCATAGCTGGGGACAGTGCTCTTAAATACCCTGGTGAAAGGAACACAGCTCCAAATTATCTCCTTCCCCTCATTTTTAGCTCCTCCCAGTGGAAAATATTCTTGTCTAACTGTTCTGGATCTCCCTCTGGAGGTTCAAGCAAATGAGAGGTTCCTGGCTGTTTGAACAGTACATTAAAAATGGGTCAGATGCAGAAGGAACGAGAAACAATGATAGAGGGGGCTGCTAAATCCTCTCCTTCCTTCTCCCTAGACAGACAATACAATTAAAATCAGTTTGTCACTTATTATATAAAGCAAAAATACATGATTGCAATTATTTTTCCTGTGCCTCACTGTTTGCTATGAGCAAAGCCCTGTAATTATTGTTGAACTAAACTATATGTTAAAAACAGGTAGTGTTATAATTTTCATGCATAGTCTGGACCAAGAAGGATATGTTTCAGTTTTGGCCGAAGACTCCTAAAATATCTGAGCAGGCATGATGAGCTATATAATCTAGATATTTTTAGATGGCATGAAAAAACCGAAGGGCACAATCCAATCGAAACTAAGCAGTTTTAATTTAAACTGATTTCACTGGAGCAACTGCTTAACTGATAAAGCCATTCAGCCTAAAATTGCTTATTTAGTCTCAGAGATGGTTAACTCTCCCAAGGAAATAAATTAAGCCTAAAATCGCTTAATTTTGGTTGGATTGTGCCCCATGTTAGCTGTTCCCTGGCCCAGCAGGTCCCAAATACAAGTTGATCTACCAAGACTTTTATCCATTTTGTCTTTGATCACAGGGTAATTTAAGTTGTGCAATTAATCAGACTTGATCTTGGTTATAGTTAATGAGCTAATGCATGGAGAATAAAGTTGTCTCTGCAGCCTTAATTATGTCTCTTCCAAAAATCAGTGGGAATATTCTGCACTCTGAAAGAAGACTGTTCAAGACTCAGGCCTTTTGTTATTGTTTTGTTATGACAAGGCTAGTGGAGAGCGGTTGTTCTACCCATTTGCTGCCTGTCTCGTCTTGTGAATGTTGGCAGTAGCTTTCAGGGTAGAAAACAGAAAACTGCAGGGGGAAAACTGATTTACCTTCTGGCTTCAGCCAGCAGATGGAAGGGGCCAAACACAAGGTGGGAAGTAGTAATTCAACTGGTGGGTGGGGGCAGCCATCAGTCGTTCCACCCACTGTCATCCCACTCCATGGCTGGCTAGAAGCTGTTCTTTTTTATCATCACATTAACAGTGGTAAAATCTAAGGACAGTTGAAAGGCTTCTTTTGTTTCAAACTCTTGGTGCACTTGTTCAACCTGGTGAGAAATGTACCCAAGTGGCAAACAATTATAGATAACATAACAAATTTAACTTGAGACACTTCACACTTAAGAGGATAATCCAGACATATATAGGGTAATTTATTGATGCTGTTATGATATTGACTGTTATTCATAGCGCTGATATCCTCACTGTATAAAAGCATTCTATATTCAGGAAACATATTATCTGGCTGTGTAAAGGAGCCATTAATCAGAAAAGTTAAATCTGTTTTCAGGGGTGGAGTTTGAGATTTAAAAAGAACCTTTTCCACAACATCTCATCCCTGCCAACACAGAAAGTAATTTTTTGGAGAAAAATCCAAACAATATGTCATATAGTACCTTGCCAAGAAGGACCTTGTCTTATCATTTAAATGTTGATTTAAAAAGATGTGATGCAGATGTACGATAGCTATAATATACATTAATATAGATATAATTCAGATAAAGGCTTGGTTCACGTAATGCCAAATCATGGTTTGGTGCTATGGGAACAAGGCTTGTACTCATACACTCTGATTAGTTTGTGAAAACCTTGGCTTGCTATTACATTTTAACAAACTATGGTTTACACTTGCCTACCAAACCAGAATTAAAAACCAGGGCTTAAAGCTTGTTTGCAATCATGGCTTGGAGGGCAAATACAAGCTAATTTGCTGATTCAGATATAACAACAAACTATGGTTTGCTGCAAACTAAGGAATAATTTATCGGAGTGGGTGGGAACAGCGGTAATTCTTGTCACTCAAACTATGCATTGGTATTACATGGGAAATGACCGAGTTCCTGCATCTCTCTCTCTCTGGAATTTATAACATACTTAATGCTACCATTAAAATACTCTCAGTGAGACTTACAGCCTTATCCTATGCAATATTTAATGTGCCTCAGCCCATTGATTTTGCTTAGGCACTCCTACCTCTGGACTATTAAGTGCATTTAATTTTGTCTGGATGATGCCCATAACGAGTCATTCATTGATTAATTTAAACCTAAGCAGCTGTTAAAACAAAGGGTGATAGTAGCCCATGTGATAAACTATCCAATACAAATAGCCAGCCCAATTTCCCAGACAGCCTGAGGTATGCACAGTTTCCCACTCAATATAACAGTGTTGGCCCAAGATAGTTTTGACACCAGAGTCAGACAATTCAAATGGTGTCTCCCATAGCATAGCAAAATGTATGCAGAATTGTTGGGATCTGGGAGCCTGTGGGCTGCATACAGCCCTTGCCCAGCCACAATTTTATTAGCATAATCTGATTTTAAATATTTTAATTCTTGGTTTTGATTTTTTTTCTTTTTATTGTTCACTGTTCAGGAATCTTGTCAGATATAGAACAGTATAGAAATCCTGTACATAATTTATGCAGCTCTCAGCATCATCTGGCTCTCTGGACATGCAGGCCCACTCCTGCTCTCTAGACCATGTGTGTGTGTGTGTGGGGGGGTGGGCAGATAGAGAAGGGAGATATCGAACTATGCAATCCTGCTTGCTGCAGACTCTGCACACTTTTGGCTCTGGTTCTTCCCATGATCAGTTGCCTCTACCCCCATTTGACATTTTCCTGTGGGTCAGTGGCTCTTCATAGGAAAAAGGTGCCCTGAAAGGTAACAGCGATCCGTGTACCTCATTGTTCAGTCATGGCGGCTACATGACCACGGAACATGTACAGCGCTTTGGACAGCGCTGGCTCTTCGGCTTAGAAATGGAGATGAGCACCACCCCCCAGAGTTGGACACGATTGGCTGGGGACACCTTTACCTTACCCTTGATCTAGCTGTTTTGAGGGCTAATGCTGGAGAGTCATCCATCTCCTAGCAGTATATGGAAAACAGAAACTGCTGGAGTGAGAAGACTGGCTGTATTGCAATGGTCAGAGCATTCTGGTCTAGCTGTGTGTTAGTAACAACTAGAAACACATTACATTAAATAAACAAATGATTACATAACTTACAATTTGCCCATCTTTTAATGATTTCCAAAATTGGTCACCTGAAGTAGCTTCTCTCACTCACCTCAGGCCTGTATAACTTGTTATGCACCAAATCAGCTCACCAGATATGTACGCTTGAGGGCCAAATTGGTGTGACACAGGTGACCCACACGCAAGAACCAGTGTTTTTTCAAGTTAAAAGCAGCCACTGGGAGAAGGAGAATTGGATTGGAGAAGTGACAGTGAGAGAGTTACGGAATTTTTTGCTCCCATACCATTTTCTTGCAGCAAAGAGTTGAATCCCCTGTCCCAAAGCTGCTATTTGCCTCATAGGAGAAAACATACAGGTATCCCATATATACCTGAGTGTTTTCCCTCATCAAGCAAATAACAGCTTCAAGGAATGATTTAAAGGCAGGAAAATGGTGTGTGTGTGGGAGCATTAACCCACCCCTTCCCCAACACCATTCTGATCTGCATACATTCTGTACTTTTAACTTTAAAAAACAAAACAAAATGGAGACACTGTTCAAGGTCACTTGACCACACTCCTGTTTTTGCCATCCCAGACAGGAAACAAAAACAGGAGGTTCACTGAGCCTCAGGTCAGGTGAGGCTCAGGTGAACCAAATACATAGCTATTTGACTGCATTTGGCTTGGTGGGCCGTAAGTTATGCAGGTGCTACCTACACCATGGTAAGTTGGTTTTGTACCCTATATACAACCTGTTAAAATATGCCAAGTTTGATTGCCCCATCCTAAAAACAGGTCTTAATCTCTCTCTCTCTCTCATTTTTATATTGTGTGGCAACAAAGCAGGAAGACCAACCTGGTGTATGTGGAAAATCCATGGTATGTTTCCCTGGGATTATGGTCAGTTTTGTGTTTATCACTTATTTCAGTTACTATGGGAACATGGTCATCATTCTTATTTGCTCTAAGCAGGGATTCTCCCTTTCTTTTTCATAGTTTTTATATCCCAATATAGTATCTGTCTATACAGATATAGATATTAAAAACTTAGTAAACGATTTAGAATCCCTTAAGTACAGCACAATCTGACATCCTCATTTGTATCAACCCAGAGTCAACAAATTCTTCTTTTCTCACACTTCTTTGGTTTATATAAAGTATAACAAGGGCACGTTGGTTGTATAAATTCTACAGCTGTGCTGGCAACAGGGGCTTGGGTAAGATGCTCACAGTAGAATCCCCTCCTCCCCGCAGCACCACTGCCTGCTCACTTGCACAGCCCACTGCCCCTGCTCTCAGCCCCGTCCATACAGCTGCCCAGTGGAGCAGCATGAAGGGAGGCTGCTGTTCCAACTCCTCACTCTTGAAATTGTTTGCTTGGAGAGGGCAGGTGAAGAGGCAGCAACAGCAAGTAGGAGGACCTGCAGATCAGGGGGCTCCAGAGAATGGCAGGGGTGTAGGCCTCAGCAGGTGTCCAACTACGCCTTCCCCTGATGCCAGTCCTGCTCTCCAGATGTCTATTGTTTTTTTTATTTGTGCTTTAGATGCAGTAAAGTTTTACCTTTAATAGTTTCCAAACATTTGACTAATAATTTTAATTTACATTGTTCTTGTATTTTTATTTCAGACTACCTCTTATTTTTTTTTCTGACTATACAATCCTTAAGATCATTTAACAGACCACAGAAACATTTGGCATTTTAAAAAATCCTAGAATTGCTTTGACTATTTCCAAGGATAATTCCCCTGAATTTCTTAGCCTTAATTACATTCTTACCACAGATACATGAAATCTCATTTCATTGCTTTACAGTAACAGCTGCCTTCAATCATTCCATAAATGACTGCTCCATTCCAATATACATTATTCCATAAATACTGCATAACTTCCAAAGTATAAGGCACCATTGCAGTACCATCTTAAAGCATTCTTTCTCATGGTGAGATATAAAGAAAATGCAGAACATTTTCCCCAAAGTCTCAGATTTCTTCTGATTATGCCAATTTCAGATCTTGCTGCCATTTCAGTGCAATCCTATGTACATTTACTCAGAAATAAGTCCTACTATGCTCAAAGTGTGGTGAGGCTGCAATCCTAAACTCACAGTGCAATCCTAAGCATGTCTACTCAGAGATAAACCCCGCTGAGTTCAATGGGACTTACTCCCAGCTAAATGTGCATAGAACTGCAGCCTTACCTGGGGATAAGCCCCATTAAAGAAAATGGAATTTACTTCCACTGCATGCATATGATTGCGCTGTTAATCATATAGGGCTTAATTCGACTGCAACCTTTCTCTTTGATATAATATACAGAATAGCCCTCTTCCTTTAAACTGTGCAAATTATTCAAATTTAGTAAGCTCTGTAAAGATGTTTGATAATCTTGCTTAGTGTCAAGAAGTGCTGGACTTGAAGATACTGATAAAATCGAATTGACCCATTTCTCATGTTTCTATTGTATATAACTCATCAGTAGGGGGTCCTTCCAGTAGCAACTAGGAATACATAGAATCTCTCCGAAAAATTTCTCTAGTCTTATCCAAACTTTTGTCTCCTTCAACTGTTTCTCCTAGGCAAATTCTCCAAATTCATCTTGGAGAACTCAGTGGTAATACTGAGTTGTATCCAATGCTGAACACATTTCAGTCTCATTCATTTCAATGAGCCTACTCGAAGTGGAACAAACTTTGGATATAACCCTCTAGTTCCGGTTCATATCAACTCCCTACTGCATGGAGTTTCTTTTCTACCTCCAGACTCCCCAAAGGGAAGATTTTCAGTGCTGGTGAGAGGCCAGTGACATGAATAGCACCGTACAATGTGTCCTGCGTTCATATGGTCTGTTGTTCCCAGGTAGGTATGTGTGGAGCCTCCCTGAAACATTCAACTATTTTTTATCAAAACTACTTATTTCCCTCAGAGTTCCTCAAAATACTTTTCCTGAGCAGAAACTCCAAATTTGCCTTAAGGCGCAATCCTACACATGTTTAGACAGAAAAGTATCCTACAACTCCCAGCATTTGGACTGCACCCTTAATAAGCTGTCTTATGTAAAATTCAGTGCTACTTTAGTACCAGCTTATTTCAATGAGTTTTGCAAAACATAAGAATAATCAGTATGATGCATTAGATAGAGTGTTAGACTGTGACTTGTGAGACTTGGATTCAAACCCCACTAGCCAACCACTTGATCTTAGGCAAGTTACTGTCTCTCAGCATATGATAGTCTTGAGGATAAAATGTGATAGCGTTATGTATTCTACTCTTGAGCACTTGGACGTACAAATGTTATAGACAGATAACAAGGGTGCCTTTCTATTTGGAGAAAGATTACTCTAGAACTTGGAAGGATCCAGTCCTCCATGTACATTGAATAAAGGCCTTGGAAAGTAATGTTACCCGAACAGCAATTTGTAGCTTGATTATATCCCAATTTGGTACACTATTATCCCACCTAAATGGATGTTATTGAATATGAACTATCATTAGTTCCTAAACAGGATATGCAAACTTATTCTGGAATGGATGGATAACTTTCATTGGACAATTCCTTTGGCTCACTCCTTGAGATTCTTGAGATTAAAACTAATACAGCCTTGTTCTTCTAGTTTCAACACTTGCTTTTACCACAAGCTTCTTCTGAACTGAGAACTGCAAGAGCTCATCTGGCAGATACTGTAGCATGCAAAATGCACATTTGTTTAATAAAACAATATATTTCCTGTTTGTACATCAGAAGAAAGCAATTATTGGTTTCAAGGAACTACAGCCCTGAGTGAAAGCGTTTCACTGCATTTAAATTCATTAAAATTTAAACATTAAATTCAGCATGTTAATTAGGACTGCGTTCCATGCACTGACACTAGGAAATGGATCTTAAACAACTGCTCTGTAGAGATACGTTCACTGGTCTTATTTGCTCTTTGATTACTAATGTATTTATAGTACTCTTCATTTAGGACTTGATTCATTAGCGAAAGTCTTATACAGGCATTATGTAAATTTTCTGTATGTCTTTTACACAGCTATCAGGGCAAACATTATTAATTGAATAGGAGAATAATTAAAATGTATTCTGTTGTGTCCTAACTGGTGTGGAAGTTTTAGCTGAATTCCTAGTTGCACACTGAAATCAAATAGAAAAGAACAAATATTCATTTTTAAAGGAAAATGTAGATCACAGCTGTATTTATGCAAATCTTTGTTTTGAAAAACTGCAGAGTAACAGACTTGCTGCATTTGGAGTCTTATTTTTAGATTGCTCTGTTTGTATTTACCTTCCATGCCACTTGCAGCCAGTCTTCTATTTGTTACTACTTGAACATAAAGTGTACTTTTTAAGAGATTGCCTCCAATGAGGCAAGGAGTGGCAGCTGTCTCAGGAGGCAGATTTTCAAGTGGCAGAGTGGGAAACAGACCCATTTGACCCACTGGCCACAACGATCCATTGGGACTTTCTGCTGTACAACCTGGCTGCATCTTAGAGAGGTGAGACACTGAGGTATCCTCCATCAGCTTGGCAAGGACCAACTATCATTTGGGTCTTCCCCTCCCAGAACAGTCTCCTGCAATGACCATCCATCTGGTCATTATATAATAGTATTGTGTTCAGTAACTGTGAGAAAGAGCCTGTTTGCACGTGATGAGAGGCCAGAGTGACTGAATTTCCCTGTGGGGCTTCTCATTGCAGCTTCCATTCTGAAAATTCAAGCTGTGGCAGGGGCACATTGCAGCTTGTTGTTATGTGCAAACTTGGCAAGCGTGGGTTGTTGGGGTGGTTAACAAGCCACCTACAACACCAGAAGAGGCCATGGGTTCTGGGTGGCGTGGTAACCACCCCAACAATCCACCCTCACTGGGTTCGCGTGTAATGACAAGCTGTGGCATGCCCCTGCTGTGGCATTGTAAATTGTAAAAAAGCAATTTAAATTGTAAAACAGCAAGGCCCATGGGAAAATTCACCCACCATGGCGTGCCGTTATGTGTGAACCAGATCAAAGAGTTGGTGTCTGAATTTGCCTCCCCATTCCTTTTCCTTTTTGTATCATGTCTCTTAGATGGCAAGCTATTATAAAATGTAAACCACTATGAGGGTGCTTTGACAGAATGGTACTGGTATATAAATTCATTATACCAATAAAAATTATTTTAAAAATAAGTGAATTGAATTTAAAAGAGAGAAATTCCACTCCACCAACTACAATAGAAAGGGAATAGGAAGACATATATGGTTTTCATATATAGCCTCCAGCTTTTTGGCAAATGGGCACAAATGGTTGCTAACACATTTTCAGTACCAACACTGCGTGACCGAGTATTTATGTAAAATAGACATTTATGTGTGCCATGTGCAATTTTCAGGACGATTAGAATAACCCACCCCCCTGATTTCCATTTAACATTGTGGAACCCTTTTTTGACTATTTTATTAATCTATTGGAGGCACAACTGTGCCTCCAATAATACAGAAAATAATAAATGAAATGAACGTCCTGTGGTCCCTTCTCAGCTGGGCTTATTGAACTGGCATTTCAAGGTACATCAGATATTGGGGATATCTGCCATGAGAACAATATTGGGCACAGATACATTGGTTAAGACAGTCTCATTCCAGAAACTAGGCCAGGTGCATATCAATCATTTGCCCTAATAGTCTCAACAAACAGCACAACAGAAGAGATTTTATGAGATTTTAGACGCAATTTCTGAAATCCAGTCTGGATGTTAGAATTAATATAAGATCCATATCTCAACTCTCCTGGTTATCCACTCTATACTCCTTGCTTAGACCTGAACTCTTTCAAAAGCAATTAATTTTTTAAATAAAGTATATTTCAGAACAAAATGGCTGAATAAGCTTCAGTGAACGCTGAATAGGGAGCTTGGTATAGGAAATTCTGTGAACAGATCGTATGAATGATACTTTGTGCTGGTCTACAGTGGCTCTGTCACCTTTAACAGTATACCTGCATGGTCTAGTTATATTGGTTTTTGGACTGGGAATATGTGTATATGTTTTTCTCCAAAATTTGGTTTTCTTTTATTATCTTATTGTTCATATATATCTGCACATTTTGAATTGTTTTAACTGAACTGAGTTTTCTTAAGTATAGGCTGAACATTTATTTATAGGTTCATTATAGCATTTGTATTGTCAGATAATTTTTCAGATTGTTTGGTTGTCCCTTAAAATTATATTTATTTTTGTATGTTCATGAGGGAAAAGTGGGTACAAATAAATAAAATAAATATGGATAAATGAATGAAGTAGAATTTCCTCCATGGGATCAATGGATTATTTACTGTAAAGTCAGGAAAGATGCAGGTATTTTCTGATTTGATCAGAAGTGCCTTTTCCAAAGGAAAGAAAAATAGTTTGGACCATGGGAAACTAGCAGGAACGTCAGTAAATCGTTACATTTCCCATCCAGACTGGATGTCTTCTCCTTTTCCACTGTATCCACAGACAATTAAACTTGGTTCTGAACCTATTATAGTGCAATAGTCTGTCATCTGGCAAATATGGAGGAATCCCATTCCTTTCCTTCACTCTTCTTTCTTTCTGGCCTGTGACAGAATTGCTTACAGCAATTACATCTGATCGATCTCTGGTGCCAGAGGGTTCATAATCTAAATATCAAGTTTGGATGGCTTCAGAATACAAAGGAAAATTAAACTAAAAATAATATATGCTTTCAATTCACCGACATTCTTAATGCTGTTACACACCTTGTCCCAAAATAAAGTTCTCACAACACACTTCACTCTACTTCTGTTCTGTTTCTCAGTTCTCAGCCCATAAATGCACAAATAAAAGGAAACAAATAAACAGAATGATAATAGCATTCATTTAATTTGGGGTGCAATCTTATCAAGTATAGCATTGCATACAGACAGCACTTGGCTACTGCCTGCAATCTACCAGACTATGTTGTCCTTTCTTGATGGCTGACCAAGAATGAACCGAAAGAAAGCCAATATGGCTGGTTCCTCTTATACATTGTGGCTTTATGACTGCTTATTGGCAGTGCTTCCGTGCATGCTCTTGTGCGTGTCTACTATTTTCACAACGTCTGCTCATTTTTCAGTTGCCCTACACCATGGTTCTACAAGGACCTGGAATGTGATTCAAAGAACATGTTATTCAGAGGGCCTGTAGTTTTAGGTGGTTGGGTTGTCTTGGAGAAGGGAACATTAAATTCAATAAAGACTCTTGTGGCACCTTAAAGATTAACACATCTGTAATGCCGTAAGACTTCATGGGACTTCTCCAGATGCAGGACGTGTGATTAGGGTTTCAGGTATACAGTACCCACAGTTGGAGATATTGTAAACAGTAAGGTCAGAAGGAAAATAAATGCAGGAAATATTGACAGTGAGAATCACATTACTAAGAGTGGCCATTCACAAAACAGCTGTTGCTGATAACACAAACATTTTGGCACTTTCTGGAAGTTCAATTCAACGTGGAACAAATGTTTTTGAAAACAATTTTTTAATTGTGCCGTTACATTTGGAATAAAATGAAATAAAAATTTCAATGGAACATTAAATATGACAGCGGAATTCTGACATGCCATGCAGGTTTTCTGTGCGAAGAAATGAGCTCAAGCCCAACCACTTCAGGTTGTTTAGTCTGTGGATTTGGTTCATACCAGCTAGGAGCTTTTTTAGTTTGAGGATCCTGGGACTTAATTTTTGTTACTCAGTCGACCATGGGATGACTCTGAAATACACCTAACAATAACTTCATTTGTAAAAGCTATTACACGAAGTAGGCAGCTATCCTATGCATACTTACCCGGGACTACCTTCCATTCAGTTCACCGGGGCTTTCTTCCAAGTACACAGGCACGGGATTGGGCTGTCTGTTAAATAAACGACCAGGGCGATCCAGCCAAATTAAAACACTTTTAAATCCGACCGATTTCTTCCAGTACAACACTTAAGCACGCGGTTAAGCCTGCCGTCCCACGTTACACTTATAACGGAGTAAATCCCATCGAACCCAGGAGGACTTACTTCTTAGTAACTGTATACAGAAGAAGACTGCAGTCCGAGACACACTTACCTGGGATTAAGCCCCCTTGAATTCAGCAGTGCTTTCTTCCGAGTCACGGTGCATCGGGACAAGAAGGTGTGCTGGGGGATCGCGCTCCTTCGCCCTCCCCTTCGGCATTCTGAGGGGAGAGAAAGGAGGCGTGGCCTTTCCTCTTTCTCTGGCTGATGATTGGCTTGCGAGGCAAGCTAGTTGTAGTGCATGTCGGGAGCTAACTTTGTAGCTTAGAGACACCGGAAAATAAACAAGGGTGCGTGGGCCTGTTTGCTGCGCTTGTTTGATGGCCGGCAGTATGCGTGGGGCCCGGAACCCTTCCATGGCTAGCTGCGGGGATGGCGACTATGATGAGCAGCTCCGCCGCCTTCAGGCGCATCTTCGGGACAGGTGAAATAGCCGCGCGGTCTGCTCTTACCTCCCTTTTTCCTCCCTGGGAAAGTGGTACGTTCCACCGCAACGGTTTCCTTCCTCTTTTCCTGCTCCCTCCCTGTCGTCTCCAGTTGGTATAATCCAGGACCGCTGTTACGTCTCCGGGTGGGGCGTGCCTTTCCTGTTGCTAAGCGATGGGGCAGGTTAGGGCCCCGGGCCGCACCTCGCTGGATATTGATGGCCCGTGAGATCTGCAAGGGTGCGGAGGGCTGGCAAAAGAGCTGAGGGCTGCGCAGAACTAACGTCTGTACTCCAAGGAAGTATAGCGGCTTTCAGTGTTTAGGTCGAGGATATGGAGTTTGCACTGAGCTCCCTGCAAAATGTTTATATTTATTTCCGTCTGAAGCCCCAGGAATAAGGTGCTTGAGCGCCTTCTTTAGTGTCAACTGAGCTATACTTCAGAAAATGTAGACTTGATGTGCAGTACAGAAAATGAAGTTCTGAGGTGGTAGAATGGACTGAACCTCTTAAGGGAGATGTGCTTGTGTTGCATTTTAAATGTCACCCTCCACACACAAAACGGAACCTCCCTGGAAGCAGAAAATTTGCAAGCAGGGATAAGGCTGAGCTATAATCTCACACTTGGATGTGCTAAGTTATTTTCCTACTTGTTGTAGGAGGTGTTGTGTGTGTAGTGGAGCATTCAATAATAGTACCCCCATCTCAGGTTTAAAGTGATTCAGTCCCTTCTTATATCTCAGGACTTGGCCATTTCTTTCTTCCTCAGGCCTGTCACAGAGCAGAATGAGGTGGACTGAAGCGATGGAATTCTGGACGGTACTACTTCAGATTCCAGGTGGGATGGTCATCTTTGAATGTGAAAAGCATCTAGAAAAGTAGAAAATCAAACATTGCAGCCATACACATGTCTATGTAGAAGTAAGTCCCTTTGGGCCTTGCTCCCAAGTAAATGGGTATAGGATTGCAGCCTTAGTGTGGGACTTTCTCTGATCTGTTATTTTTCTACATGAAAGGTGCTTTTCACATGGAATATTAAAAATCATGACTCTCCCACCTGGATTCTGAATTCAAACACTTCAGCCCACCACCACCACATTCTGCCTAATATGTAGAGGAGCTCTGATGCCTTTAAAGAAAGCTTTAGACAAATTCAAGTGGGATTGGTCTGTCTGACCATGATAGCTGTCAATTCTTACATTTTAACCTGAGCCACAGGGTACAGTGAAGGATACCTTGTAAGTATGATTGTTCTGGTACAAAAGCTGCATGTTTACCTACCCTTAAAATTGTTGTCCATAGTCCGGACTTTTGTAGTATTTTCTGTTTGAATATAAAAAACCCTCTTTCCCCCTTTCCCTGAATCTAGCTAATGCTTTAAGGGTGTGTTGACATGACACTAATGATAAAATCTGGCCTAACTTTACAGAGTCCAGCTACATGAGAGTTGGTGTAGGTCAGGCTTTAACATATATTCAAAAGTTGCTCTCTGTCATATGTGAAAATGATTGTATAGACACAAGCTGAAATGTGTTTCAGCAAGTGCTAGGTGGCTGAAGTGTGATTATTATGTGAAAATGTAGGAATATTAAAATGGGTATGTAGAAATGATGTGTGTGTGTTGACATATCTTGGCTAGGATACCTTTTAAGGACTGTTAAATGTTAACAGATAAGTACTTGGATGGTTGTGCTTACTGAATATTGATGTTTTGTACCGTGATCATAATACTGTTGTGTTGAAATCGCTACCACAGTGTAGCAAGGATTGCTGAAAAATTGTGCATGGATATAAAACTGATGTAGATTTTGTGAGAACGCTATTGTGAATGGCATGTTTAAACTTGCTTCTAGGCTTTGGCTGCAATCCTATACTTGCTTACCTGGGAATAAGTCCCAATGAACTCAGTGGGATTTACTTCTGAGTAGACATGTATAAGATTGTGTTGTAAACTTCCTGGTAAATGTTTTTCGAACATCTTACTCCAACAACATCAGGGAGATGTCATCCTGTGTATCACCAGGCTAACCCACTGAGTTGACATGGGTAATTTTGTACATTTATTTGTACCTTCTAGCTATTTAAGCTCTGCGGTTTCTTCAGTTTTCAAATTAGGATGGCCAGACACAAAAGAATATGGGGCTCCTGTACCTTTAATAGCTGTGTAAAAGACAAAATCTTAGCAGGTGTAGTTTGAGGACACCAGATTATTCAGGATGTTTAAAACAAAAATGATAGCAAAGAGCTCCAAAAGGATCTCTCTAAATGGAACTCTCTAAATTGGAGGAATGGCCATTAAGATAGTTCAGTATAAATAAGTGACACATCGTGGCAAAAAATCCTAACTTCACATACATGCTGGTGGTGGCTGACTGTAAAAGGATCTTGGGGCTGTGGCGGATACCTTGATGCAAATGTTGACCCAGTGTGCGGCTGCTGTGAAAAAGCCAAATTCTATGTTGGGATTGTTAAGAAGGAAATGGAAAATAATACTGCAGTAATAAAGCTGTCAATATGATAATCGTTTTAATCAAATCTATGGTGCGATCACACTTAAAATATTGTGTACAGTTCTGGTTCCCTTACCTCAAAAAGGATATTATAGAGTTGAAATAGGTGCAGAAAAAGGCAACCAAAACCATCAAGAAGCTGGATAACTCCCCTTTGTGGAAAGGTTACAACATTTGGGGCTTGCTAGCTTAGAAAAAAAGATGAGTGGTGGTGGTAGAGGGGAACTTGATAGAAATGAAAAATTGTGCATAGTGTAAAGAAAGTGAATAGTGAAAATTTCTCCTCTCATTATACTTGGACCCATGGACATCTAGTGAAACTAAATGGTGGGAGATTCAGGGCAGATAAATGGAAGTACTTCTTTACACAGCGCTTAGTTAAAGTATGGTGTTCGCTACCACAAAGTGTAGTGATGGCCACCAACTTGGATGGCATTAAAAGGGATTAGGGGATTAGACAGCTTCATGGAGGATAAAGCTATCAATGGTTACTAGTCATGATGGGTATATATTACCTTCCGTATCAGAGGCTGTATGCTTCTTTGTATCAATTGCTAGGGAACATGGGCAGGAGGGTGCTATTGCATTTATGTCTTTCTTGTGGACTGCTCAATGGTTTGCTATTGTGGGAACAGAATGCTGGACTAGATGCACCTAGGGATTCAGTGAATGTACATCTAGTGAGTGGGTTTGGGGTGAAGGGTTTAGAAGGGGTAGGTAGGTTAGGAATAAGTATAGGATGATTAAATAATAACCTATACAGCTCTCCTTGTATTTAATTAAAAATTTAGTTGTTATCCTGTGTGTCGGTTTGATTTATTAATGCTGATAAATAGAAAAGTCTATTTTTGTTGTTAGTATACCTATATTGGTTAAAGGAAACCAGTTAACCCATTGGGTGTCTCATTGACACACAGTAGAAGGGCTGAAGCTTTGGGATTCATTGAGGACAACTGGCCAAAGCTGAGGCAGACATCCTGTGGTTTATTTTTCAGTTTCAACAGGTGGAAACTCGAGGAAGAATAACCCGGAGACAGGAACTTCACAGGTTACCTAGCTACATTAAGGTCGTATTGAAGTGTTTGTATTTTTCCTTCCGCTTCCATGGCCTCTTCTTCTCCAGGAATACATTAATAGGATCTGTGTCACCTGATGTGTGCCTTGTCCTTAAGGGCCAATAGCACATCAACCCATTCTACAGATTCCATGGGCACATCTACAAATTTAGCTGGGTCTCCCTCTATGTGACTAGTACTCAAATGCATAGAGAATGTTTACATGGAACATGTTGCCCTGGAACTAAAGAGATGAAGGTCAGCATGCTCTGGCCTCATGAGTTAGCCAGGGGACCCACTGGGAGGCTGCCCCACTGGGAGGCTGCTTCGCAGGGAGAACATCACAGCAAGTAGGACACTAACCTGGCCCTATACATCAGCCAGAGAAAGAACTGCTACAGGGAACTTGCTTTACCCTTCTCTCCAGAAAGAGCACATCTAGGAACTTTGTAATTAAGAATTAGTGTTTGAGGGTTACATCTAACGTTATGCTACTGGACTTCCAGTCATGCAGCAGGACTTCCCCTTGCTTTACTCCCCCTGCATTCGTTTGCACACTCCAAACCTGAAAGACCACCTTCTCCCTTACCAGTTTGCCTGGTTCCTAAGGTCTTCTGGAGAGGCCCTTCTTTTGAGACTACTGCCTTCAGAGGTGTGTTTGATGGTGATCCAAGAGAGGACCTTTTTGGTGGTCCCTCCCAGGCTATGGAACTCCCTCCCAAGGGAGGCTAGGTTTGTCCCCCTCTTTGATGTCCTTCCATTGGCAGGCAAAGACTGCTTTATTTAAGAAGACCTTTAACCTGTAAGTGGGTCTGGTGGCTTTGGTGCTGTTTTAATAATATTTTTCTTGTAACTTACGTTTTTATTGCATTTTAATCTATTGTTTTAATCAATTTTAACTGGTTCTGTAAGCCACCTTGAGTGCCATTTTTTGAAAGAAAGGCAGGATACAAATAAATAAATAAATAAATAAATATGCTCGTTGCAGGGTGTGTGGGAAGCTGCAGTGGAGAGGGGGAATCCATTCCACCAGTTTTTTCCGTTCTGCTGGCAGACAAACAGCTTTGGATACAAGCCCGAGTTTGCTTTTTTTTTTTTTCCCTTTTCCCTCCCAGTTATTTTTCCTTCTGTGTTATGTTGTTCAGATTGTAAGCCTGAAAGCAGGGACTGTTTTATTAATCTCTTTAAGCCACTCTGGGAGCCTTTTTTGGCTGAAGAGTGGGCTAAAATTCTTTTAATGATAATAATATACATTACTGCATCAGATGTTCTGAAACTTATTCTATACAAGAGTATTTTAAATAATTAATTAAAAAAGAAGCATAGAAAAACACTATCAGAAGAGTCGCTTCTTTCCGTCATTTCAGCAAATAGGAATACCATAAGTGTATATTGAGTCTGATTGAATTTATTCTTAACTGGGTCAAACAGGCGCTATGAATGGGGAGATAAAGCAGGTAGGTTACTCTTAAGGAAAATTAAAATGCCTTCGTTGAACGATGTAATGTAATTTCTTGCCTATTACTGAAATATGGGAGTTCCCTCTTGAAGTGGGAGATATCAACACGAAGGTTAAAAATTATGGGTCTCTATATTCCTCACTTTATGATTGACAGACTGATCCTACAATCCTGCTGATGTTGGTGTAATGTCAGTGAGATCCTATGCATGCCTAACAGCAGATATGAAAAATACACCAGGTCTGCAATATGATTGCATGCACACTTATTTAAATCAAACAGTAATAAATATTTCTAAATAACCAAACAAATAAAAACAACTTCTACAAAGAATTTCCATTCAGGGGTGAATTAGGAAGTTTGTTGGTAATTCACAATGAAGTCCCCAAAGATGGTTTAAAATGTGAAGTATATGATACTAGACATCTCGGTTCAGCCAAACCTAGATGGATATTTCAGGATTTACAGTCAGGGCCAGAAATATTGGAACAAGGATAACAGTTTTGGCAGTTGGCCTCTGTACACCACCACATTGAAGTTGAAAGGAAACACACCCAGATGGGAGCGAAGTCAGGACTTTCAGCTGTAATTCAAGGGTGTGTGACAAAAGTGGGGCACTAACCATTCAGGAAGTACAGCCAGTGGCATACCCCCCCCCCCAATCGTTGGTGGCTCATAAGTAATGGAACAAACCAACATTTCAAACTTAAGGATTGCCTTTAATACCTGGATGAAAATCCTTTGCAGTCAATGACTGCCTGAAGTCTGGAACCCATGGACATGACCAAATACTGAGTGTCCTCCCTCGAGGTGCTTTGCCAGGCCTTTACTGCAGCTACCTTCAGCTGCTGCTTGTTTGTGGGTCTTTCTGCCTTCAGTCTTGTCTTCAGTAAGTGAAAAGCATGCTCTATTGGGTTGAGATCAGGTGACTGACTTGGCCATTGAAGAACATCCCACTTCTTTGCCTGGAGAAACTCCTGGGTAGCTTTTGCTGTAAGTTTTGGGTCATTATCCATCTGCAATACGAAGCGGCGTCCTATCAGTTTGGCAGCATTCGGCTGAATCTGAGCAGAAAGTATAGCCCTATACACTTCAGAATTCATCCTGCTGCTTTTATCAGCGGTCAGGTCATCAATAACCACCAGTGACCCGGTTCCATCAGCAGCCATACATGCCCATCCCATAACAATGTCTTCACCATGTTTGACAGATGATGTGGTATGCTTTGGATCATGAGCTGCTCCTTTCCTTCTCCATACTTCTCTCTTCCCATCATTCTGGTACAAGATCAGTCCAAAGAATCTTATTCCAGAACTGGGCAGGCTTTTATAGGTGTTTGCTAGCAAAGGCTAATCTGGCCTTTTGGTTCTTGAGCGTTACCAGTGGTTTGCACCTTGTTGTGAAGCCTCTGTATTTACATTCATAAAGCCGTCTCTTGACATGTTGACAATGACATGTCTACCTCCGCAGGAGCGTTCTTGACCTGCCTAGATGTTATGAAACGGCTCCTCTTCACCATGAGCAGAATTCTGCGGTCATCCCCTTTAGTTGTCTTCCGTGGTCTTCCAGGCCTTTTGGTGTTGCTGAGCTTGCCAGTTAATTCCTTCTTTTTCAGGATGTTCCAAACTGTTGTATTGGCCACTCCCAATGTTTTTGCTATCTCTCTGATGGGTATATTTTGTTTCCTCAGCCTAATGATGGCCTCCTTCACTCGCATGACACCTCTCTGGACCTCATGTTGGGAGTTCCAGTGAACAGCAACCAAATGCAAATGTCACACTCAGAACCACCTCCAGGCCTTTGATCTGATTTGATTGGGGGGGGGGGTATGCCACTGGCTGTACTTCCTGAATGGTTAGTGCCCCACTTTTGTCACACACCCTTGAATTACAGCTGAAAGTCCTGACTTCGCTCCCATCTGGGTGTGTTTCCTTTCAATTTCAGTGTGGTGGTGTACAGAGACCAAGTGCCAAAACAGTTGTCCTTGTTCCAATATTTCTGGACCTGACTGTATACTTAACTACATGACATCAGATCCACATGTATCCAGAGAACTGAATGATGAGATGATCTGCTGCATAAAGGTTTCACATTTGCTCTTTATAAAACCTTTTTTTTATTTGAGTGCCAATGTGAATGAATGCAAGCCAGAGCCTACTGAGAACTTTGGAAGAATCCGATTTGCATCCAAGATTCATACTTTGAATCCAAGCTGCTGTAGATGACAGATAGGTCAAAATATGTTTGGCCACCTGTATTTTAGTGTACAGTCTTTACACTTTATGGCAACTTTGGGTCTTTTGTTGTGAATTGCAAGATTATTTGCAGTACGTGTAGGAAAACATTTGTTTTAAAACTTTGGACCTTGAAACTTGCTTTTATTGGTTTGGTAACTTATAAATATTAATGTTTTAATTTCAGTACATTTATATGTGTGATATATACATTTTCTGTGACTTTTTATGTTTATTGGTTGTGGTTTAGGACAGTTGCTTTTAGTTTGTGTCCCACAGCAGAATCAACATTGCAGTTGGGCAAAGGCTGAAAAAAGGCACATGCATTCATGCCATGTACCCTAACGACAGTGCAGTATGACTGGCTCATTGACTAATAGCCTCTGGTAACGGTTCAACCCAAACATGCCATAGGGCATGTTTCATTTTGCTCAGTCCCCTTCAACCCATCCAGCCATCCTCTTCATTTTGTTGATTACCTGTATTTGATGGTTACTGTCCCATACAGTTTTTATTATATTTTTATTATTCACCCTCACAACCACCAATTTACACAACTGAATGCTGGATTTATTATTTAGTGGTAGTGGGAACAAGAGGGCAGTGAGCTATTGAGACCCCCCTCTCTCCAATTAATGTTCCAGTAGTGAAGCCTGGATATAAACCCTCAGTAGATTGTATACCCCCAGCACCACCTTCTGGGAACACCCCTGTAATAAAGTTCCCCTAAGCCCTACTCCAGCAAGGCAATCCAGAAAGATACCATGACTGATGGTATCAAAAGCCAATGAGAGATACAATACAAAAGAATAAACAGAGCGATGCTCCCCTGTCTTTCCAGATCCAGGCTGTCATCCACTAGTATGACTCAAGCTGTTCCTGTTCCAAAACTTGGCCGAAAATCAAACTGAAATAGATCTGATTAATCAGTATCATCCAAAACTGCCTGGAGTTAAGATGCAACCACCTACTCTACCACCTTGCTTTATGTAGTATTCTAGGATCTAGAGCTACTCCAGCCATGGTAGGGAGGCTTAAACTTGGTAACAGTCCTGAATTTTACTTCCCTTGGCCTCAGAAATGGAAGGGAGAGGGTTAATAAACATCTCCCTCCTCAGTCTTCTCTCCCAGCAGTGGAGTAAAGGCCTGAGCTGTGCCCCCCTCAGCATCCTACCCGCATTGCCATATATAGTGCTGCAACCCTGCACAACCCTGTGAGAATTTCCTGCCTTCTTGTGAGACTTCTTGTGGGTTTGCATCCTTGCTACCATGGCAACAGGGCTGCAGCTTACCCTGTCACTCACATGTGACTCTGAAGGAATGCATGGCTCCTTAAATGAGCCACACATGTACTCTTACCCCACCTTGGTGTTTTGTTTCTCTCATCACCCATAATGATGGGTGGATGGGACAGGGAAGCATTGTCTGGATTTGCCCCACATGGGCATGATCCCAGATGTCCATAAATTTAGGGTTTGATACTGGAGGGTAGTATCCTTTACTCTTAATTTGTTTTTGTTCTCCCTAGCTGTTGTGGTTTCTGCAAAATGCAACATCACTGAATTCTCGTAATCCAAGTTCCCACTTGTGTGCTCATGGTTTTTTAGATATGGGAGCAGAGTGATGAAGCCCTATGCTGCGGGTCTTGATAAAGCACGTATGTTCATGAGGTTTATATATACTCCCTCATGTGCTGTGATTGGGAGTTAGTTGGGATCCAATCTCTTGTAGCTGTGGTTTCAGAGAGGGAGGATAGGGTGATAGTCTAGGACTTTCAATTGACTCTAATGGAAGTGCTTAAACATATGCCACCTCTTTTGCAGGTATAACATTGCACCAATTTTGGGTGGAGGTGGAGAGGACTGTAACATATGCATGATAATGTAAATGTTTGTGTTTGAGTTGTAAAATGTTATCCAGGTAAGTTAGAGTCAATAGAATGTTGGTGTGTGAGTGAAAGGTGGGAGGGGCTTGTGAGTGAGAGAATTTGAAGGTGTTTAAAACGGAGAGAACAGACAATTCAATGGTTGGATAAGGTTTAGGGATTCAGTGAACGTAAATTTAGTGAGTGAGGTTTTGGGGGAAGGGTTTAGAAAGGGTAGGTAGGTAGATTAAGAAAGTATAGGATGATTAAATAGTAATATATATTACTCTTCCTGTGTTTAATGAAATTTAATTTTATTTATTATACACACACACACACACATGTACATCAGTTTAATTTATTAACGCTACTAAATAAAAACATCTATTTTTCCTGTTACTACTCGTGTATTGGTTAAAGGAAACCAGTTAACACACTGGGTGTCTTATTGACACAAAGTAGAAGGGCTGAAGATTTGGGACGCATTGAGGACAACTGGTCAAAACTGTTGACCAGCTTTGGCATCCTGTCTCCCCCCCCCCCCCCCCAGTTTCAAGAGGTGGAAACTGGAGGGAGAATAACCCGGAGCAGGAACATCACAAGGACCAATGAGCATAGGATTCTGATGATGGTCTATTCCCCAATGATGCTCCAACCCCACCTTTTTCCTGTTGTGCTGGCAGTCCTGTCAATGTAAATATTATTTCATTGGCAGCTTCCCATTGGTGTGAAGGTATTACTAAATTGGTGTCATTTTTTTTACTGCCAATCCAAAGGGTGTAACTCATGGAAATAATTGCTCTGTTAGATTATTACTTTGAGACATTTTGGGAAGAATCACCTTTAAACATGCTGACAGAACCACCAGTTGAATATATGGAGGAAACCATATCTATATAAAAGATGAAAGAAGCAATGGAATTACTTGCTTCAGGGAAACTTTCAGGGGAAGATACATTTTTCAGGTTTCTACAAAGGAGAGTTCTACAATCCTGTCAAGAATCTGCTAGTGCCGATCTTTACATCTAAGAACAATGAAATACTTGTTTAAAGGAATTTGTCCCAAGATATAGGTTGAGATGGGTTTTATAAAAAGTAGATTTGCAGCAATCTTGACAGGTGCATGTGTTACTCTTGTCCATGGCAACAGATACGGAAGAATACTCAACGTCTTTTTTAATATTATTATTACTGGCATCTTTTTAAAATTATATCTACATTCTACATCTCCATTGAAGCTCAAATCAGATTACAATTAAAAACAAAATTAATGGCGATGTATTCAGGTTTGCCACCAAGCTTACCCTCAGTCTCTGCTCTTTGATATGTGTGTGATACTTCAAACACTCCTTCATTGCATTCATCATACTTATATTTTTAGGTTTATGTAGAGATGCAAATTTCTGGAGATTTTGAAGCCATGAAGAAAAAAAAAGTTTTTTTTCCTGTTATTTTGGAAAACAAATTTGTGGAAAAAATGAAAAATAAGCAATACTTATTTTTTAAGCGCTCTTTACAGATCTAAAGTCACTTTGTTGCTTTAGGGCAGGCCTCCCCACTCTGATGCTCTCCAGATATTTTGGACTTCAGCTCCTATTACCCTTAGGCAGGACAGCCACTGGTCAGAAATGCCGGGCATTGTAGTCCAAAACATCTGTAGGGCATCAGGTTGAGGAAGGCTGCTTTAGGAACATAAAGCAGCCTTTATGTTCCTAAAGTTATATTATGTATAGCTTGGTTTGCTCATAAAATTATTGTTATATTTGAAAACTTTAAAAAGTGAACTTCATTAGTAAATTTGTAATTATTGTCTGAATAAACTATACTTTAAAAATTTAATATACCAAACATGACTAATTTTATGAGCAAACCAACTTATACGTAACATATTTTAGGATCCTACTTTATGTCTAATCAAAGGGAACTTCAAGTAGTCCCTGAAACATCTGAATCATCCTAGAAGCCAGAAGAAGCAGGAAGAACTGGAGTCAGAAGAAGGCAAGTCCAGAAACACAGGACTCTATAGAACAAAACCCAGACTGTCAAGAATTCTTCCATATTATGATATGGTGACTCTATTCACATGTTGGGAAACTGAGCGTGACTTGGAGCATTCCAAAAAGTTGATCAGTAAAAGATATACTGCATAATTTTAATAAGAAGTGGAAGAAATAACTATGCTGTGAATCTTACAGAGAGGATTAAAAACATTTTCCCCCATGGCTTCATTATCTCCAGACATTTTACATCTCTAGTCTTTCTATAAAAGTGTTCTTATTATATATTTTTTAGAAATAATGTGGGGGCGGGGGGGTAAAGGCAAACAGTATATAAACCCTTGTCTTAAATTCTAGAAGAAAATATTTCATAATCCAAAGCTGTTCAATTTGTTGGGAAAAAACCCCAAAACAGTCCTTGGAAAAATGGGAAAAAATGGATTTTCCCCCTGATTTTTTCCAGGTTCCCCCCCATCCCAGGCTTTCACATCTCTAGGTATATGCTAAAAAACAACATGAAGTGGCCCTTGGCAAATACATATGGGTTTTCTTGATCAATTAGTGCCAATAGGTAGATTAGTATTGGCATCTTAGTTACAGAAAGTCATACTACAGTTCTCCCACATGCAGTGTTTATACAAAGTAATTATTATAGGTCTTGTAATTTGGGGGGAAATTGAAGTTTGAGTTGGGAAAGTAGTTCTAACTTCTAATTTCTTTATTTGATCAAGGGCTATAATATGGGCATCTGTCAAGCCTATCACTTGTGCAAAGTCACCTTTGTACAGCATAACTCCTAGCTACAGTCTGAAATACATTTAGAGAATGTCCATTGGATGGGCGTCCGCAGAAATTTTTCCGGGGGATGGTGCGGCAAAGCTGCAGAGTGGTGTGTGATTGCAGTTTGCATGCATAGCATGCACTGCTATAACACACCTGTGGATTTTCCCTGTGTGACTACACATACTTTATTGCTTAGAATCATATTCCATGACATTTAGAAGCCTACAGAGAGTGACAGAAAATGCTGGGAATTTGACAGCACTAATGCAGGAGAGTATTCTAGTGAGCCCTTCATGGATTACTGCCTTGTTGTGGCGAAGGGGCTTGCGTAACTCAGTGAAGCCATAAGCTATGCTGTGCAGGGCCACCCAAGACGGACAGGTCATGGCAGAGAGTTCTGACAAAATGTGGTCCACTGGAGAAGGAAATGGCAACCCACTCCAGTATTCTTGCCAAGAAAACCCCATGGAACATATCACAAGGCTAAAAGAGATGACGCCGGAAGATGAACCCCTCAGGTCGGAAGGTGTCCAATATACTACTGGGGAAGACCAGAGGGAATTTCCAAGTAGCGCCAGAAAGAGTGAAGTGGCTGGGCCAAAGCCGAAAGGATACTCAGCTGTGGATGTGTCTGGTGGTGAAAAGAAAATCCGATGCTGTAAAGAACAATATTGTTTAGGAACCTGGAACGTTAGATCAATGAATCAAGGTAAGCTGGAGGTGGTCAAATATGAGATGGCAAGATTGAACATCGACATCTTGGGAATCAGCGAACTAAAATGGACAGGCATGGGCGAATTTAATTCAGGTGACCATCATATCTACTACTGTGGGCAAGAATCCCTTAGAAGAAATGGAGTAGCACTCATAGTCAACAAAAGGGTGGGAAAAGCAGTACTGAGGTACAATCTCAAAAACGATCGAATGATCTCAGTACGAATCCAAGGCAAACCATTCAACATCACAGTAATTCAGGTCTATGCCCCAACCACTGAGGCCGAAGAAGCTGAGGTTGATCGGTTCTATGAAGACCTACAACACCTTCTAGAACTAACACCAAAAAAAGATGTCCTCTTCATCATAGGGGATTGGAATGCTAAAGTAGGAAGTCAAGAAATCACCGGGATAACAGGCAGGCATGGCCTTGGTGTACAAAATGAAGCAGGACAAAAGCTAATAGAGTTTTGCCAAGAGAACATGCTGATCATAGCAAACACTCTTTTCCAACAGCACAAGAGGCGACTCTACACATGGACATCACCAGATGGTCAATATCGAAATCAGATTGATTATGTCCTTTGCAGCCAAAGATGGAGAAGCTCTATACAGTCAGTCAAAACAAGACCTGGAGCTGACTGTGGCTCAGATCATGCTTCTTGTTGCAAAATTTCAGCTTAAATTGAAGAACGTAGGGAAAACCACTAAACCATTCAGGTATGACCTAAATCATTTGTTGATTTTCAGTCGTTCAGTCGTGTCCGACTCTTCGTCTCAAATATTTTGGCCACCTAATGCGAAGAGAAAAGTCACTGGAAAAGACCTGATGCTGGGAAAGACTGAAGGCAAAAGGAGAAGGGGACGGCAGAGGATGAGATGGCTAGATAGCATCACCAGTGGAATGAATATGAACTTGAGCACACTCCGGGAGAGAGTGCAGGACAGGAAGGCCTGGCGTGCTATGGTCCATGGGGTCACGAAGAGTCGGGCACGACTGAACGACTGAACAACAACATTCTAGTGAGGCTTCACACAAGAGTTATACATCAGTGTGGAAGTCACACAAAAGTCATACATCAACATGGGAGTTGGAGTGCCTGGTTTTAAAGGAGAACCTAGTTATAGTGGGCATAATGGAAACCTGATGGAATAGAGAGAGCTGGGATACTGTTATTTCTGGATATAAACTCTTTAGGAAGTACAGGAAAGGGTATACTGGAGATAGTGTTAGATACACTAAAGGGGGCAGAGTCATCCTCGGAAATGCTGTGAGTGACAATACTAGGTTTCAAAAGATCTTGTTCCCCAGACCAGAACACTTTCTATCTTGAGATGGAAAATGAAATCAGGGAGGCATCTAGATGAGGAAGTGTAATAATGGGTGACTTCAATTGCCTAGGGATGGACGGATTCATCTCCATACGATCCCATCAGGAGATTGATGAGCTGCTGTCTCTGCCTGCCTGCATGAGCTGTGCCATGGGAGCTATGGGACAGCTTGGTGACCACCCGGGAAGTGCTGTGAGGCTATTGCCTTACCGAGTAACCATCGTGCGCAGAAATTGCGGCTTGGTTACTACTGCAAAGGGCTTTTTATGTCTGTAATGTTGAGTCATTACATCTGTAAGGCAGCCGCAGGCCCAACATGAGGTTTGCAGAAGTAACCAAGCTGTAAGCGGGGTCTGGGTGGTCGGGTCGGGGGGAGACCATCGGGCTTCATCCCCTCCTCGGACTCTTGCATCATCCCTACAGTTACCCCTATATTGATTGGAAAAATGCATGTGAAGAAGTTAAATTTCTCGATTCCCTAAACGATTGAGCCCCAGAACAGTTAGTTATGGAACTGACCAGAGTGGAGGTGACCTTGGATTTAATCCCAAGTGGTGTCACCCAGGAGCTAGTATGAGATGTAAATGTTGTCAAACCAATTGGAAACAGTGACCACAGTGCTATCAACTTTATATTTAAGTGGATTTTTTTAAGAAAGTCCTACACAGCCATATTTGACTTCAAAAGAGGAAAGTTCTCTAAACTGAGGGGGCTGGTAAAATGGAAGTTGAAAGAGGGAGTCAAGAGAGTTATATCTCTCAAATTCTTGGAGGTTATTCAAAACTGCAATAATAGAAGCTCAGTTAGTATGTATACTGCAGGTCAGGAAGGGTAGCACCAAGTCCAAGAGCTCACCAGCATGGTTAACAAGCAGTGTTTAGGAAGCTATTAGAGAAAAGAAGGCTTCCTTCAAACAGTGGAAGTCTTGCCCAAATGAGAACAAAAAGGAACACAAACTTGCACAAAGGGAATGCAAGCAGATGATAAAGAGGCAAAAAAGCATTTTGAGGAGCATGTCGCTAATAACATCCAAGCCACAATAAAGAATTCTTTAAATATGTCAGAAGTAGGAAACCAGCTAGAGAGGCAGTTGGGCTGTTGGATAGTGACAGAGTTAAAGGAATACTAAAGAGGGGTAGGGAGATAGCAAAGAAGCTGAATTAATTCTTATCATCTGTCTTCACTAAAAAAGATGTAGGGCAGATATCTATGACTGAACCGATGTTTTTAGAAAGGGAACCTGAAGAACTGAGGCAAATAGTGGTGACAAAAGATGCAATTCTTGACCTTATTGACAAACTGAAAGTTAATTAATCACTGGACCCAGATAGTATTCATCTTAAAGTTCTTAACTCAAATGGGAAATTGCTAATCTTCTAACAAAAATATGTAATGTGTCCCTAAGATCAGACTCTACCGAAGGACTGGAGAATGGCCAATGTAACATCAATTTTTTAAAAGGGATCCAGGAAATTACAGGCCAGTTAGCTTAACGTCTATTCTGGGTAAATTAGTGCAAAGCATTATTAAAGATAACATTTGTAAGTATATAGAAGGACAAGGCCTGAAAAAGAATCAACATGGCTTTCAACCAGGGATTCTCATTATCATACAGCCCTTATACAAACCTTTTGTGCGACCACACTTGGAATACTGTGCATAGTTCTGGTTTTCACCCCTAAAAAGGGATATTGTAGAGTTGGGAAAAGTGCAGAAAAAGGCAACTAAAATGGTCAAGGGGCTGGGGCATCTCCCCAACAAGGAAAGGTTACAACATCTGTGACATTAGCTTAGAAAAGAAGCAAGTAAGGGGATACATGATAGAGGAGTACAAAATTATATATGGTGTGGAGAAAGTGGATAGGAAGACATTTTTCTCTCTCTCTCATAATATTAGAACCCGGGGTCATCCCATGAAGGTAGGAGGTTTAGGACAGATAAAAGGAAGAACTACTTCACACACTGCATAGTTAAACTATGGAATTTGCTACCACTGGATGTAGTGATGGCCACTGATTCGGATGGCTTTAAAAGGGGATTAGATCAATTCATGGAGGATAAGGTTATTAACGGCTACTAGTCATGATGGCTATATGCTACCTGCAGTACCAGCAGCGGTATGTCTATGTACACCAGTTGCTGGGAAACACAAGCAGGAAGGTGCTGTTGCACTCATGTCCTACTTGTGGGTTGCCCACAGACAGCTGGTAGGCCACTGTGTGAACAGAAGGTTGGAGGAGATGGACCATTGTTCTGATCCATCATGGCTCTCCTTATGTTCTTAAGTGGCATCATGAGCTCCAAGTAAATTTGTTTTGGCGTGAAGGATGTTAAAAAACAACAACCTAAAAATAAGAAGGGAAAAACAGATCCACAAATACAGAAGATTAGTCTTAAGGATCTCATACTGGATATTTTATGGCATCCCTGTCCTTTTAATATTGATAACTTTATTTCAGTTGTCCTTGAAATATTTCCTTCGTCTTGGAAGCATTAGTGAACACTCTAGCAGTGGAGTCTGTTGATGGTGTCTTTGGCAGGGGGAGGAGAAATGAATATGCTTGACATTAATATTGGTTTCTACAGGAGCTTGGACTTTTCACATCATTATCAGCCACTTTTTATATTAACATAATACGTTTGCATGGCTTGAGTTTTGAACTTCAGGAATGTTTTTTTTGGAATAGGGTATTTTTTCCTGGAACTGCATGTTTTGTGTGTAGTTGCACATTTTGTTATGTAAAAAACCACAAAAGCAGCTGCGCTGGACCATGAGCAAAATATCCAAAATCCACAATTTACTCCTTCCAGAGTAAATATTTTATATGTAGTCTCCAAATAGGTACCACTGGAAAAGGCAAGTGTATCCGATGAGAATTACCACCTCAGATTGTTTCATGGTCTTGCCTAGATAAGGATTATAAAGCATTTCATTTAATAATAATAAATTATTGGTGGCTTGAAATATATGGTGGAACATTAATGGTGTCTAGTTCATTATCAAAATGTGCAAAGTCCCTTTTCTCTACTTCCTTTCCTTTGAAACCATTTATAATGTAATTTGTACAATAATTTCATCTTTCTGTACTTGTTTCAGTGAAACTAAAAGGATGGAGTTGGAAAGAAAAATGCTTGACTTCAGCAAATCTGATTCTTGCACGTAAGCTTATTTAAAATTTAATATTTTTTTTTATCATGTAGTTTTGGCTATGTAATATGATGTAATTTGAAAGTGTTGCCATCTTAGAATTTGTGATACAACACTGGTTGGCATACAATAATAAATATTGTCATGCTGTATCATCTTGATACAGTACTTAAGTAGGTACTTAAACTTACTGGGCAGAAATGCTTGTAAGATGTTTTGAAAATTGGAACATAAGGTGGGTGAGGGGAAAGGGAGAAGAAATATAGGGAAAACTAAAATGTTTATCCTGGATTATTACTTGATGGAAACAGACCCCTAGCTAAAAACCTTGAGGTGAGGTGAACACACCGGGAAGGGAGGATAGAGAGAATCAGTGCAGAAAATCTAGAACATAAATATATGTAGCCTAATATTCTTGGAATTATTTAATTGTATGAAAGTTTAATAAAATGTAGTTTAAGTTTGTAACATTTAAAAAGGAGTGTCTCATGCTTGTAAGTCATTCCTGTACTGCATTTGCATCTGTTGGCCAGAACGCTGGAAGGCTGGAGGAACAGAGCAGGCTTAGGCTTCTGAGCACCTGGGTAGATTATGGCCTGCCTGCTCTCCTCGAGGTTTCCACAGGTAAAAGGGCCAGAGGCTTTGTTCCTTTTCTAAAAAATGAAAATGCTGAACTTTCTAGAAAGGGACCTACGTTTCTCCTTTGGGGAGCTGACAGACAATTAATTTTACTCACCCACACATGAACTATGCCAGTGATGCCAGATTTCCTCCTTTGGAGCTACTTACTATGGGTTGCTTTGGGCTGGGGCTGTTTGTAAAGCAAGAACCTTCCTGGTTGCATGCATATGCATCCATATACATTTAATAAACTACTGCAGTTCTTATTATTTGCAGTGGTGAGCTGCCAACATGCCTGGAGGGTATGGTATACCAAACCTATTGCTCTCCTTCCCCCATAGCCATAGGACAAACAGCTGCTGGCTCTTGGCTGTTACATGCTTTTCCTCCTAGCAGTACCTCTAGGTTAAGGCAGCTAATGGGTGGTATCAAAAGGCACTTGCTATTTGGAAATGTTTGGATGAAACAGTGGTTTATCCAGGAGGTGAGAATATGTGTGCACAGCCTATTCACAACTACTGAACTTTGGTAGTTGTGAGTAGGCTGTGCAAAGGGCAGTATAGCATTAAAAAGGAGAGTGGAGGGAGACACAGGTGAAGGGGTGGTGGTAGGCCCCTCAAGGTACATGTGCATCACGCCACCTTGTGGTACCTTAAAGACAAAATTGTGGCATATATTGTGCGACAGTAAGTCTTTATAGCGCTTAAAATGCATTTGTATGTAGAAAAGTGGCTAATGCTAGAATGAAATAAATGTGATTCTACAAGACTTTGGTTTTTGCTGCACCTGGCCTATGCTGCTATGCCGCTGGCATGAACCACAGGGAAGATTTAAATTGAGATACAGGGAGGAACTAGCCCTTTTTAGATTTACTAGTTTCACTGAGAGAGTATTTTTCTTTGTGTGTGTGTGTGTTTGTGTGTGTGTTTTAATGTAACAGTGAGCTGCTAAGATCAGGAAGCTGCAATTAGGCATAGTTTCTTGTTATGTCTGAACCCAGGACTATGGTTAATTGCTCCCAAACAAACCAGGAATGGAAACCAGTTTTAAACCAGACATAAGTGGGCCCGGTAACAACAACCCATTGGCATGGGTTGGCAAGGCTGCCAGAGAGTGTGTTGACTCCCATGTGCTTACGACTTCAGTTTTGAATGAGCTTTTCATCCCGTTCCTGTGTTGTTTGATGTGACATCTGAACCTAGTGCTCTGGACTGTTTAGGGTTAATCAACCCAGAGTTTAATAATCACCTATGGTTTGTTATTAGATTAAATCTCTGGGCTGTTTGTCCCTCAACAAGGCAGAGGTCTGAGTTTGGATGTCACATTAAACAACACTAAAACTGATTAAAAGCAGAATTGACGAGCATGCAGGAGGCAGTGTGCTTGCTCCCTTGCTCACAGTCCCACCAGTTCATGGGTTAAACAACCCATGAATTGGCATTACATATGAACCAGGTCCGTCTGTTTTTCCTTTCTCCTTTTAAAATAGATGTATATGATGTCTACACAAAACCCCAGGATGAGCTGCCACTCCTTTCCCAGGATGAGCCAAGGAAAACCCCTCTAAAATATATGTATTTGAGTCAAAAGAGCTCTTAGAATTGGAATGACTTTGGAAAGATGTAGGAAAATTTCTAAGCAAAGGAAAAGTACATAATATTGCTTTACTTAAACTTGGACGAAGGAATTTTTTTTCATCAGAAAGCATATATGGGTCAAAAGGCCTACTAGTCCATGAGTGTCATTCTAGTCTTGCTACAAAACAAACACAAGCTAGAATGTAATGTTTCAATCCATTTTTCAATGTGAAATAAAAATACATGAAATAACGAGAAATAATAGAGAAAGATCCAGCCAGAGTTAAGCTCTTTAAGCCCCATTGATTTCATTGGGAGAGATTTAAGACTTAAGTACTTTTAAGTTTAGCTGGATTATGTCCATAGTTTTCTAAAGAGAACAGCCAGTCTTCTAATCAGTTCTATGAACAATGGAGGAATGACTGACTTTCAGTACCCCCCCTCCCTTTTTCACCTTGGGTATCTGAAAACTAATTTATTTATTTTAAATCAGTGTTCCTTACACGATGAACTACAATCCCAACCAGTAAGAACACCCTTAGGAACCCAATCTAGTCTGCATATGGGTACACTCTCTTTGTGCTTCATCCAAGTTACTACTTTCCCACATTTGTAATTTGAATGGCACAGAAACTGCATGGGGATATGAGTGGCACACATGGAACTCCCAGCCTCTACCTTTGTGCTGTTTGCGCACATGCATAGGTAGACAAGAGGGAAAGAGGGACACGGGAAATAAGATTGCATTGAGCCAAATAGAAATCCTCTGGGCACATGTGGAGTGGATCAGACTATGCAGCAATTTTATTTTCTTAATTATAGCCTTGGACTTTTGTTGAACAAATCTGGGTACATGATTAAAGTGGAAGGTAATACAATTAAACACTATTGCAGTTCTTACTCCATATATTTTTCTAAGGGTGATTGCGCTGGGCTGGCCTCCTGTGGAGCTTATGTGCAGTAAATACTTGACTTCCAAAAGGAGCTATTTCTCTTTTTGTAGTTATGGCTGTATTTTATTTTTTCCCTTGTGTAGAACTAAATTGCAATACATGAAGCTTAAAAAATACTTAAAAGAAATATGTGAGCGTCAGAAGAAGTCTCTGCTCCGAAATCAAGATTTGTTGAAGGAATTCGATTGCATTGAATCTCATATTAGGAAGTTTGCTTCAAGTTCAGAGTCCCTTCAGAAGCTGAAGGTATATATTCTATACTTTAATAACTGATGATGGCCTGGTTCACATGTAATGGCAACCCTGAGTGTGGGTTGTTGTTGAATCATGAGTTATGGTTATGTGCAAACCTTGCATTATGGTTTAAGAGTGGGTTATTAACCACAAACAACCCAGGAAGAGAATCCATGTTTTGTTGTTGGGTTGTGAACTCTGGGTTGTTCATGGTTAACAACCCATAGTTAAACTATAGCCCAGAGTTCGCATGTAATGACAACCCACGATTCAACAACAACCCATACTCAACCTGTACTCTGGGTTGTCATTATGTCTGAACCCAGTCAATAAGTGCTACCACACTTCTGATATCAGATATCCTAAAAAAAAAATTTAGAATAATTTGTTGTGTGACACATGCAAATATATAAGTAATGCGCTGAGCCAAAGTACCCTTGTAGTTCTGAAAATGAGAGAGAGTTGAGGGCACAGAATCCCTTAAAAATCCTTCTTATAATACTGTGGTTCTGTGTCTGCGTTCCTACTTACCAGATGTATGATATCTTGGTTCTATGACCAATGCAACTGAACCTAAAAGAATAAAGAGAAATATCTCCAGGCATTTCATTACAATTTCTTGTGATTTTTTTTCTTTGTCTTGCTTGTGACTTCAAATTTTAGTAGCTATTGAAGCATTCTGGAATGGTCTCATGTTATTGTATAAGAAGATTGTTGTTTGATGAACGGTGTTACTTTGGACTTAACCACATCACCTTTCCTTGTTGGTTTCTGCTGTATTAACGCTTTTTGTTGGGATTCATTTGGATGTCAAGCTCACACTTCTTATCCTTTTGTTGATAGAATCTTCATAGGAGTAGCTGGTTACATATATGCCATCTGAAAAACAAAACTCTTAAGAAATGATCTTACAGTCAGAGGTTGTGTGTAGGTAATAAGGTTTGAAGATGGTATTAAAAGTTGTAAAACATTTTTCTGTAGACAAATGGCAACTGTTACTAAAGGAAATGTAAGATAATACAATAAGGTCATGGTGAATATGAATGAATTGACACATGGTTGCTCATATCTACGACAGGAGGAAACCCACAGAATGTCATAGATGGTAATGTAATAGGTTTTACAGGAAAATGAAGAAATTTTCTACAACAAATGTTTTAACTTTTGAGCCATTATGATATACCTATATATGAAAGTCACTAAAATATTCAGAATGCTTATTGAGAATCCTGTTCAGAATGCTCCTGCTATTTATTTTTTTAATAACATGTATAAATATATATTATACTATATGTTTATCACTGTGTGCAGTCCAGCCAAATAAAACACTTTCTAGGTCCATTGATTTCAATGGGAGAGTTCAAGCACATGCCCCATTGAGATCAGTGAGACTTGGTTCTGCTTAATGTTTGCTGAATCACAACCTGCGCTGATAAGTAGGTTGTTTAATCTTAATCTAGACACCTCTCTCTTTATATTAGGCACAGTACAAAAGAGAAATTAAAAGTAGGCTTATACTTGAGAGAGAGAATATATTAAAAAGTGAAGAGAGAGATGATATTAAGCATCAGGTAAGTTAAAATATTTTAAAACCATGTAATGCACATTGAGCCAGAGTTAAGAACTTCAGAGTCCCATTGATCTCAATAGGAAAGTTAAGGGCATGTCTAAGTCTCTCCCATTTAAATCCATGGGACTTGGAAGTACTTAGCTCTGACTGGATCATACCATAATCTTTATTAATTGAAGAGCTTTTAGTGGCTTCTATTTTATTTAGTGTTTTAAAAATCTTGTTGCAAAACCCTTATTTTCACCATGCAGTTTAAACTGTGGAACATTGATGAAAAGGCACTTTCATTGTGAAATTAATAAATAGGCAGAAAAGCCCCCACTTTAGCTTATGTTCCATTCATCTAGTATTCTTATGTATTGAACTCAAACAAGTGTGGCAAAATCTTTTACATTTAAGTCTAAACCTGTAGCATTTATAATTTTGTACATTTTGACCTTCCCCTTCCCCAAAGAAGCAACAAAAATAGATTGAATATCTAAACCACAGACAAAGGCTGACAAGGAATACTCAAATATATTCTGCCATATATCTGCAGTAATGCAGCCTTCTAATCCCTCCTCCTATCTCCATATAAATGATACAGTTCAACACCAGAGCTGTTTTTCTTCCCTAAAAGCAGGAAAGCTCTTTTAGATGAAATGTCTAAAAACGTCTTGTAATAACTTGGAGCATGCTGGCAAGAGTAGTCACTTGTGACTATGTGTGAAACCCCCTCAGCTAGTCGATATTGTAATAAGCCAAAATGGGTAGCATCCATTATTCAGAAAAGCCAACAGCATGCTTGTCCCTTAGGCTACAGCATTCATTAAGGAAAGCTTACTGGGCTGAAAGCTGGAAACAGATGATAACAGGATATGATTTTCATATTTAATGCATTCCTTGGAAGAGTATGTGTGCTGCAGATTGATAGAAGAATCAACTGCTACTTTACTAAAAGACTTTCTAGTTTGCCCTATAGCTACCGATGGAATCATTCAGCCAAGAAATTAACTTCTCCTCCTTTTACCTGCTTTATGTATCAGCTAAGCAGGCTGTCTTGCTGCCAGTAAATGTTATTATGCATTTAACTGTTTGGTATTTAAGACTCTTATCAGGAAAGAAACAGAGGCAACACTATTTTATACATATATATATGTGTGTGTGTGTGTGTAGTAGGAGGAGGAAGGTTTTCATTTTTCTTTCTCCGTTGTGTTAACAGGCATTAATCTGAGTTTATAGATGTTTTTCCCTTGCTGTAGATTAAAAAGGTGGAGAAACCTTGAATTTAGGCCATTCTTCATAATATACAGAGCGATAAGCCTCACCAACCTTGACCGATATAAGTAGGCCTTCTACAATGTATGAATTGCATTTGGTTCAAATATTGATGAAATGCCATGGATAGAGTTCTGAAATACTAAGATGGTCTGAAAATGTTTGTCCTTGGAGTTTTTGATCTTAAAGAAAACTGCACTTCCTTGCTGCTCTATTTACATAAATACCTAAATATCAGAATTCCAGAACCATATAGTACTGCAGTACTATAGTACCCCCGAATTGTGAATTGTTGTCATGGTTGCCAATTAGTTTTTTATTTACTTATCCTCTGTATGGAACCATGTATAATGATGGTGCGTTTTAAATAATGATTGGGATCCAAACAGCACTAGATATGAGCAGGAAATGCTTCTGCTACACATGAGGCTGAGAAATCTTTCTCTAAGCTTCATTTTCTGTTCTGGAGGTTTTGGGGTGGGGAAGTGCAAGTGGCTTCAGGGAGGCTGGAAAATTTCCTGTTTACGTGGCTTCCACGCATGGTCTTTTGGAACCCAGCCAATCATATATATATTTATATATCCTGAATTTCAAGTATTACTTCCATAAACAATCTCAAAATAACCAGAGCCTCTTGTAGCAACCAAGAGAACAACTGACAGTTCAGATGGCATACGTACTGAGAGGAAGGGTGGCATAAGCTCTCAGCTCCTGTCTGTCCTCTGGCCAGTAGGCTGGGAGTCATACTTTCTTTGTGCTGGCCTCGATGGACCAGGGAGATAAATGAAATTGCACAGGATCATCCTCTCAGTAAGAAACCTGAAAGTAGATCCCTGTTTTCAAAAGGTACAGATGGTCAATACAGTATTTGAATGCCTTTGTGACTCAGTACAAGGCAACGTATAAGGGTGCTTGGTGGGCAAGTGAATGTCAACTTACATGCTTGTCATGACAAGCCCTGAGTGGTAGGGGAGAGGGTTAAGTAGGCTGCTTTTGCATGTATAAAGGCCGTTTTCCAGTATTCTCTCACATTCTCCCTATGTTTCATCACACTCTAGTGTGACAAAAACTATTGGGGACACAGCTGAGACTAGGGTCAAACCCTGCCCCTCAACTTTGAAGAAGGTCTGTGGTTAAATCCTCAGCACCTTCAGTTTAAAGAATCTCAGGCAGCAGTAGTAGGAAGGACCCTGCCTGAGATCCTGGAAAGCTGCTGCCAGTCAGAGTAGACATAGATGGGCCAATGGTCTGATTCTACAAGGCAGATTCTTATGTTCATATTTGTTGGTTTACTAGGTTTGATATTGAACTACTTGGTACAGTCAGCTTGTGATCACCTACAATATTTTGGTTAAAATATTAAGTGTCTTCATGTTTACTGACTTCAGTGCAAATTGAGGATGCTTAAGCACATAGTATTTGGCAATGTGCAGAACTGTGTAGATGAATTTACAAAAGCGTGAGGGCACAATTCCATGGGAAGTTCTCCTGTACTCTCTGTTCATTTCAGTGGGGCTTGCATAAGAGACCTTCTGGCCGGATTTTGCCTACTTGTCTATCTTGGGCCAAAAAAGCCTTTTAGGTATAGGTTCATTTTTAAAACGAATAACACCTTGCTCTCTCAAACCTGTGCATCATCTTTTAAAATTCCCATCTACCATGACAAAAAATTATTCTGTTGATTTCAAACTGTGGTTTTCAGATGGTGCCAGAAGCAAGACAGGCAGGAATTAACACCAGGACAGCCATGTCAAGAGGACTATATCACACAGCAACGATCTTTATGGGCCGCCAAATGTCAGCTGTCTCAAGCGTTGAAGATTTCAATGTGCTGCAGAAATCTTCGGAGCTCACAAAGAGCTTTTCAATTTCTGACCAACATTCACATAGACAACCATCACAGAGCAGTTATATGACAGACAGCTGTGTAGTACAAACTAATAGTGATCTACAGCACTCAAATAAGCCTGACAAAACAGATGGGAAGACATATCTGCTGATGGGTGAGGAAATGCCAGTCACATCCAGTGTATTATATGAGAATGGAAGAACTTGCTGTTTAACAGTAGAAAGCAAGACAAATAATTGCCGTAGTAATTTTGTGGAACGCAGAACGTCTCCTGAACTTAACTCCCTGTTACATGGAAGATTAAGTCCTGAGAACAGAACCACCGATTTAAAAAGTGACAGTTCCTGCAAATCATTGGAAGAAATACTGACACATGAGCACTCTGTACTAAATGAACAGGGATCTAAACGGCCAATCTTATTGGTTTGTCACCCTGAGCAGCTTGTTTCTGGAAATGACCACTCAAGAGAGAAATTCCCAGGTATAGTGATGATGTGTGTAATGGGCTTGCAAGGAGGAGGAAAAGCTCTTCTGTTATCTAGCTGGATTTTTATGATGGTACCATCACTGCAAGTTCTAAAAATGCAAAGGTAGTGCTAGAGCTGTGAAAGGCCAGGAAAAAAATTGGAAAAATTTGGGGGAATTTTTTTTTTCCCCCCGAGGACTGTTTTTGTTTGTTCTCAAAAAATTGGAAAAATTGAACAGGTGTGGATTATGAAATATTTTCTTCTAGAATTTAAGACAAAATATTTATATATTGTTACCCAGCCTTTACTCCCACAAAATGATTTCTAAAAACTATGTAATAAGAACACTTTATAGAAAGACAAGAGATGTAAAATGTCTGGAAATAATGAAGCAATGGGGAAAATATTTTTTTAATCCTCTCTGCAAGATTCCCAGTGTAGTGAGTTCTTTCATTCCTTATTAAAATTATTGATCTAAAGTATATTTTACTGATAGAAAATTATGCTCAGTTTCCCAACATGTGAGTTGATTGCCACTGTGCACTCTTGGGAGTAAATGTGTATTCTTGACAGGTTGGCTTTTGTTTTGTAGAGTCCTGTGTTTCTGATGATGTAGCAGTCATTTAATATAGTTCTAATCTATTCAGACAATAATTACCAATTTACTAACTGAGTTTACTTTTAAAATGTAATGATAATTTTATGAGCAAACTAAGTCATACATGAAATAAGTTGAGGAACAGAAACACTGCTTTATGTTCCTAAAGCAGCCCTCCTCAACCTGGTGCCCTCTGGATGTTTTGGACTACAGTACCAACATTCCTGACCATTGACCATGCTGCCTGAGGCTGATAGGAACTGAAGTCCAAAATATTTGGAGGGTACCAGGTTGGGGAAGCCTGTCTTAAAGCAACAAAGTGACTTTAGATTTGTAAAGAGTGCTAAAAAAATATTTATTTTTCAATTTTTCCAAAATTCCTTGTGGAAAAAACTTCTTTTTCCCACGGCCTCAAAATTTCCAGAAATTTTACATCTCTAGGTAGTACATTTTTAAATTCAAAGGATAAGAGGGATGCAGTTTGGGACTATGCATCGCTTACATGAAGTTTGGTTTACTGCCTGAACTACTGTAATGAGACATCATGTAAGAGACCTGTATCTTTTATTTGCTCCATTTAGGTACAGCTTTCTAGATCACTCACTTGTTCTGAGATAGAGGCATTTTTTCCTGTTGCCTTCATTACTTTTAAAGGAATATAGGAATGCAATAGAGCATAACCTGAGAGCCTTTAAAGGGATAATTCCGTTGGAATACACAGTTAGATGGACTTTCCAAAGACTTAACAGTTCTACGATCTCTCTTCTTAGATTTGTATTTTATGCAGGAATGGAAGTCAATATGCTTTTAAAATTGGATTTTCATTAAGTTTATCAGTGTTATAACTGGTTTTTCTCTCTTTGTAGTTTCTTGCTGATAATGATTTATTACTGCTATCTGTTCTTTTTTTATAGTTTCAGTGGTAGAGATCTCTAGCTTCAATTCTTGCGGACATATTCCTCATTTATTTATATTTATATCCTGTCTCTTTTGAAAGAAAAACTCAAGGTGGCTAACATGAGAAGTTAACAAGTGGGTCAAAACAGGCCAATAGTAGATGCTTTGTGGTCTCATGTTTTTATTCTACAGGACAGCTCATTGTTGATGTAATTTGGAAGGGGAGGGGCCTGGTGGAAATTGACCCCACCAGGCAAGCATATGGGACCTTGCCCTTCTCTTTCCTTTTGCAGCATTGAGTGGTTTTGCAGTGTAATTTTTAATTTTCTTACAGACTTCTAAAAACTGTCCTCTTCAGATAGGCTATGAGATGGTTTGTTTTTAACCTCTGGTTTTTGTACTTGTTGAATATTTTAGCTGGTTTTATAATTCAATATATTGAAGCTTACATTGCTTTGGACAGTTTTTTGAAAAGACAACGTTAAAAAAGCCATTATGATCTATAATTGTCATCCATGCCAACTCAATGGGCTATATGTGGGCTGTATGTGCTTGTAATGTAAAGTAATATTTTTCAAATATTAATTATTATTTTCATGCTGTAAGGTTTTTATTTAAAGTGGAAGTAATAGACTTTTGTTACAGTTCCTGAGGATAATCTACAACTGGACAAAACTGCACAGGAGGAAGAAAGTGAAAGTTCAGATGGAAGCAGTGATCTTACTGTTTCTTTGAGTGAGGAGGAGGAAGAAATGAATCTGTCGAAATTACAGCCAACTTTACAGAAAGTAGGCTGCAGGATGTGTTTGAACTCAGTCAACGCAACATATAACAAGGAAGAAGAACATCCATGTTCACAAACATTATGCCACTGTATCTCAAGTGGAGGCTCATCTTCTAGGCCCGCAATAAGGTAAAACTAAGCCAGTAATATCTTCATTACTTTCAACAGCAGTGGCATTTTCGCTTTTCACCTTACTGAAATTTAGTGCAGGTGTGTGCGAAGTTTGCTTGCTGTCATTCCCCATAGGCCTTGTTCACTTCCAGCAGCAAACTGCTGCCCTTGATGCCTCACTTTTACACTTGCTACTGAGCGTGACTGTTTCACTGCCCCTAGCTTGCAGAGAGAAGGCTGAAACAGTTGTATTATCTCCCTGTGTTCTGGCGTAACACACCCTTCCCAGCATCCCATTGGTTTCCCTTAGCTGTAAATGCTTCTGGATAGCCAGACTTTCTCCTTTTTTGTGTCGCTTTCTAGCTGCTTTCCAAATACCTGTATCCCAGCTTTCCTGCCTATTCCCAGTCTCCATGCTTGCCTTTCCAGTCCTATCTAGGCTTTCTGCAAACTCTACCAAAATATAATCTATCTGAACTCTGCCTTGTTCCTTCTTAAACATGAGCTTGAAATACTCATTATTATCCTAAGTGCTAAATGCTAGAGGCTAAATTTTTAAAGGCTCATTTCCAATAGGTTTTGTGGCTGTACACACTGTAGTGTGGTCAGGTACCAGAATTCTTTCCATGTTGCTTTCTCGACTGACTCTGTTCCTCTTCCCCTCCTGCATACATGTATGCAGGCTGTATGTGGTACGCTGGGTCATTAGTTGCCTACTACTGGTTTAGTATGATCTTAGAAAAATGTAGGGTTTATTAAATATCTCACAGTGGTCACCTTCTTCAGGTCTTGGAGTCACATCACTGTGCCTGGCTTTCTTTATGTCATTACTCATCTTTGTACATAACTTAACATAACTTTGCATGCCATTTGTAAACTGAATAACCTCTGTGATGTACCATGACCATCCAGAGTATTGTAGCTTAAATAGTATTTTACAGTTTTCCAGACATTGAATTTGGGAGGAAAAATGTACATTGTTATAAATGACAATTTTGTCCCGGTTCACTCATCATGGCCAATTCCTGCATTGTTTAACCCAGGAATCGGTAGGGGTGCATGAGGGCAATTGAGTGCACTGCCTCCTGCTCTCCCACCACTTCTGCTTTCAGTTAACAACCCAGGAACACCCCAACAACAAACCTGAATTAACTCTGGTTTGTTTAACCCATAATCAACCCAGAATTTCTAGATTCGCACATCATGAAACAACCCAGGAATGGGCCATTCCTGAGCTGTTAATTGAAAGCGGAATTGGGCAAGTGGGCGGGAACCAGCATGCTCACTTGCTCCAGCACACTCACAAAAAAATCATGGTTAACAAACCATGGGTTGTTTGTTCATGTGAACAGAGTACAAGTGTGCTTAGTTCCAGTGGTACACTATTATAAATGATGGGGCCAATTTATAGATACTGTTATACTTTTAGGTATTTTAAGCCTATACACCCCCCCCCCATACAAAAACTATTTTAAGGCTTTACTTGTATATACAATTAGGCCACTTCAATCCCACTTACTTTGATCAGATTTCAGAAGCCTAACAGTGCACTAGATTGCAGTTCAGTTCAGTGTTATTGTTTACAACCTTATCACCTTATAACAATGTAACAGAAAGAAAAGGTTACAAAGGTAAAAATGAACAAATTAAGCATAGGTAAAAAATGACTGATAAATCAAAGCTGACGGACTAAAATTAATGATAAAATTTCCTAATACTGATTTCCAGCTGTCATTCTGGTTTAGATGAAGTTGAAGATCTTTCTCATTATCTGGTTAATTGTTCTTTAACACAGGACATTAGGGATTGCACTTTAATACTTTAACAATCTTCACATTTTATGTTTCCTCTTCATTCGTTGTGGCATATGTATCTTATAAGTTCCAGCACCAGTTTTAGCATGTATTGATACATCCAGATTCCCCACCCCCTCCACCAAGTTTAAGTTTTGTGCTCTGAGCTTCCTGTAAGGTGTTTAAATAGTTTTGTCTTGTAGGTATCAACCTATTACTATTGATTCTTCAAGCCTCTCCTTTCCAGCATAACAAATGTCAATGAACAAGCTGGTGGATAGCTACTGGTGTTGTCAAATTTGCTACTTGTCAGTATTGTCAAGCTGGAGGTGAAAGGCTCATCCTGCACTTTGTTAGTTCCCATAACTAACCTGTGCTTCATTTAGAGCCTTTAAAAGTCCAGCCTCTCGGATTTAGCACTAAGAAAGATAATGAGTATTTCAAGCTCATGTTTAAGAAGGAACAAGGCAGAGACCTTTTGCTTGTGCTGCTTCAGCTGCATTCAAGAGGACTTAGCACAGATGGATTGTGCATTACAAAATGTAACATATAATTCAAGCTGTCAGCTTAATCAGACTGTTTCCAGGAAGCAACCTGTAAAAGAGAAAGACCCCTTGTTTGCTGACCCCTGATCCATAGCCTGCTGCATCATGTCATCCATTTTGCTTTTCTTTATTTATGTGTCTCTTCCTTCCCCTCCTTTTTATTAATGTATTCCCTTCAAGTGGCACCCTGGAAAGACCACCCAGAGGGAGGAGCACAATAGGGAATGAGCTAGCTGAAATAGAGATATTGTACGACTTCAGCGCAATGAAAAGCACCGTTGAACTGCCTGTGTGTTCTCACTGGTTTGATGCGTGTTAAGTCTAAACTTGAAAACTCCACTCCCGCACCATCTTCATTTTCCACTGTTCTCATTCACTGTTGTGGAAGTGCATTGCAGTAGTGTTCAGCAGTTTGAGTGAATATTTTACAGCTTCATGTGGGTAATCCACAATATATACTAATGTTGTAGACATTTCAAAAACCTTGATTGTTGTAGTAGTATGGTTTATAGGCCAGCTGTGTGTTTGCTTTGTAGAGTTCTGCTGACAAAGCAGGCAGTCTGAAATAAAAATCTGAGTAGCTATTTACACCTCTGTAAAAGGATTAGCAGTACCCCATTGTTAAAATGCTTAAGTCTTAATTTGCATCATTATAGAGGTATCACTTTACTGCAGTCCCCCTTAGGTCCCACTTATGTTTTGTACCTGTAGGGGCTACTAGCCTTTTCCATTCACATAGGTGTAGAATTTTTAAAAATACAATCATTTGTGGCTTGTTAAATTAGAAAGGGCTAAATGCGATGTTGTTTGAGCTATGGCTTGCAGGTCATTGCCTCATTGTTCAAATTTGCATCTGAGATCTATTCTGTCCCTTCTCTAATCATGATGATGCATACAATTTCCTTAAATAATATAAAATATAATTTAAAAGTCTTAGGGGAGAAACCAATGGTGTCCTAGTGCTAGTGCTAATGATATTGCCCTAGCATAAACCAACACTTATGTAATATAACTAGCACAATGGGAAAAAGTGGCAATTTGCCATCAAATCTGGTGACAAATTACTTTTTCTCATTGTGCTAGCACACTGTTCTTAGGGCTAGCGCTGAGACACCATTGGACATTACCCACTTGTGCTAAAACAGTCTATCAGAGAAGGCTCATAATTTCTAATAATCAAATCAAGACAACTTTTTCTGCCATATATATGTTTTCGACAATTCCAGGGTATATAAACCTGAGGTGGGAACTTGAGGTTATGGCAGATACAGGGCTGCCACAGAAAGCAGCGACACCCATGTCCCTTCTCTTCTCATCCCTGTAATGACTAGGCATACTTGGCATGTATGGTGAAATCTTTACACTGTCAGTTTCTCTGCTTCATTGGTTACTGCTTGTGGTGATGGGAAACTCACAGTATGATGATGCCACCTTGCGCGGTATCCTTGGATATTACAGGGAGGGGAGGAGACAGGGCTCTTGTTTTCAGAGGCAGCAGTACTTCTGCTGTAACCTCTTGTTTGTGGCACGATACATGTAATATTTGCTGTATAACAGAAGGGGATGCTTTGAGCTTATAGAAGCTAAAAATTATTTTCATTCAGCATAGATGCTTTTTAGTTTAGCAACAAGAGAGCTACATTAATCCTAGTAGACTCCACACTAATCCACAGCAAAAAGAAAAAAATGTCTAAAGGTGCTATATAAGACTGTTACATATGTGTCCGTGTTTAGAAAATGGCTGGATACTTTTCAACTTTTCGTTTTATACAGTACTATGGACACATGTTGTTGTTGTTGTTGTTCAGTCATTAAGTCGTTTCCGACTCTTCGTGACCCCATGAACCATAGCACGAACCATAGCACGCTGGGCCTTCCTGCCCTTCCTGTCAGCTTCAGCTTCAGTATCTGTCCTTCCAATGAGCACTCAGGGTTGATTTCCTTTAGAATTGACTGATTGGACTTCCTTGCAGTCCAGGGGACTCGTAAGAGTCTTCTCCAGCACCACAGTTCGAAAGCATCGATTCTTCGGCACTCAGCCTTCCATATAGTCCAGCTCTCACAGCCATACGTCACTACTGGCAAAACCATAGCTTTGATGACATGAACCTTTGTCGGCAAGGTGATGTCTCTGCTTCTTACTATGCTGTCTAGGTTTGCCATAGCTTTCGTTCCAAGGAGCAAGCGTCTTTTAATTTCATGGCTACAGTCACCGTCTGCGGTGATCTTGGAGCCCAAGAAAATAAAATGTCACTGCTTCCATTTCTTCCCCTTCTATATGCCAGGAAGTGATAGGGCCAGATGCCATGATCTTAGTTTTTTTAATGTTGAGTTTCAAACCAGCTTTTGCACTCTCTACTTTCACTCTCAATAAGAGGCTCTTTAGATCCTCTTTGCTTTCTGCCATTAGGGTGATATTGTCTGCGTATCTGAGGTTGTTGATAATTCTCCCGGCAATCTTAATTCTGACCTGTGATTCATCCAACCTGGCATTTCTCATGATGTACTCTGCATATAAGTTAAATAAGCAAGGCGACAATATGCAGCCTTGTTGTACTCCTTTCCCAATTTTTAACCAATCGGTTGTTCCATGTCCGGTTCTTACTGTTGCTTCTTGACCCTCGTACAGGTTTCTCAGGAGACAGGTAAGGTGGTCTGGTACTTCCATCTCTTTAAGAATTTGCCACAGTTTGTTGCAAACACAATCAAAGGCTTTAGCATAGTCAATGAAGCAGAAATAGACGTTTTTCTGGAATTCTGTTGCTTTCTCCATGATCTAGTGAATGTTGGTGATTTGCTCTCTAGTTCCTCTGCCTCTGCGAAACCCAGCTTGTACTTCTTGTAGTTCTCGGTTCACATAGCGCTGAAGCCTAGCTTGTTATGTTGTTGCTAAAAACATAATCACATTGTCTCATAGAGTTTCTAAAATCTATTTCTTTAAGGGATGTACTTGATGAGACAGAGGCAGCCACATCTGTTTTTTTACATGTGTACCCGATTCATGTATTAAAGTTGCCACACCAGGGGTGGGTAACTTCGGGAATTCCAGGGGCCATTTTTGCCCCCTCCCACAGCCTGCATCCTCCTGCCCCTTCGTGGGGTGCCAAAAACGGGGGGGGGGGATCCAAATGGCATCCGAAGCTGCTACAGAGTGCCAAAATATTCAAAATTATATCCTGAATTTTGAGGGGAGGGATGGGGGCTGCGCAGGGGGGTGCATGTTGCCCACCACTGTCTTACACCAAAGGGGAGTGATACAGTAGTGGGAATGGGAGGATTCAGGTAATTTTTGTTGTAAGAAATAGATGCTACTCCCTCCTTTATGCATGAAGAGAGCACTCATTTGAATAAGCCAATGTGATACCACCACTCGGTTCACATTTGTGCGTTCACTTCATTTTTTGATATGAATACTAATAGTTATAGCCTATTATACCATTTATAATAGTATTATAATTATTATAACCTAGACCATTTGTTGTTGTTTCTGCAGAGAATGTTTATCATTTGAAGGATTCTCTCATCTCCTAACATTCATAGAAGAGTTGGTGACTAGAGCAGTTCCTGAATGCCTGTTATTATACCAGAGAAAAGCTGTGGATGCAGCAGAACTGGATACCCTGATAAGGTTTAATGATTATTCTAATTTCACTGGGAGAAGGAGTTAATATACTGCCTAGCTATCTAGTTTCCTGGGTTTAGTGATGATGTTACTAAAGAAAACAGGTGTTAATGCTTCTGGGCCTGATGGAGTTGGCAAGGCTGTTTCTGCACAAGGGACGTACCCAGCTCTTTCCCCCATTTTCCCCATTTCTGTTAGCCAATGGAGTAGGCCTTGTTCCTCCCCTATGATGGCTCAGTCAATAGCAGAAATTATTATCCTTTGATGTTAGTAGAAGTTGAGTCTACATCTTGGAAAGACTTTCCTTCAATATTTTTCTGAGCCATCAATTCCTGATTGATGTAGTTTCTGACCTGAGGAGGAGACTGCGGGGAGGCCTGCTAACACCAGCAAGGATGCTGCTTGAACAGTTCACAGGATAGGTGGTACTCTTTGACCCCTGTAAAGGCTGCTGGATGAAGACCTTATCTTGCTAGCTATGCATTGCCTCCATGTTCACTGTGAGTTTCCCTCACAAGGCTTTGCCACTGGGCAAGGTGAGGCAGCCGACTTGAGCACCAGATGTGGGCAGTGGTGGAGGAGTTCCTGATGAGATTTGCAAGCGTGGCCAGGACCAGGCTGCACAAGTAATTCCTTATGGGAAAATCAACATGGGAAAAAGGGGGACATTTAAACATGCCTGATGAGCTGGTGAGCTGAGACTCAAAAGGGTCATGTATAAGAAAAGGAAGGAGAGACATATTACCAAGGAGGAGGACAACAGAGTTGCTCAAACCTTTAAGGACAGTGTCAGAAAAGCAAAGGCCCAGAATGAGTGAAGGCTGGCAAGGGATGCTAGAAACAACAAAAAAGGCTTCTTTGGCTATGTTAGGACTGAGAGCAAGAAGAAGATTGAGGGAAGGGTAGGTCCGCTGCTTATGGAAGATGATGAATTATAAACAGGACACAGAGAAAAAGCAATACTACTACACTATTATTTTGCCTCAGTCTTCTCCCACAAGGGGAATTGTGTTCAAGCTGGGACAAGTAGAACAATGATATACAGAGGGATTTGCAGCCCAGAATAAGTACAGACATGGTTAGAAAGCACTTAACTACTTTAAATGACTTAGGTCTCAAGGACCAGATGAATTACATCTCCAGGTGCTGAAGGAGCTTGCGGACATTATTTCACAGTCGCTGTTTGTAATCTTTCAAAACTCCTGGTGAACCGGTGAGGTGCTGGAAGACTGGACATGGTCAAATGTTGACACTCTTCAAGAAGGGGGAAAGGGTAGATTCAGGAAACTACAGACCAGTCAGCCTGATGTCAATACTGGGCAAAATTCTTGCACCCATTAAGCAGTCAGTCTGTGAGCATCTAGAAAATAATGCATTGATACCTAGAAGCCAGCATGGGTTTGTCAGGAAGAAGTCATGCCAGACCAACCTTATTTTCTTTTTTTATAAAGTTCCTAGTTTAGTAGATCATGGGAATGCAAGTGACATAGTATATCTTGATTCCAGCAAAGCATTTCATAAGGTTTCCCATGATATCCTTGTTGACTAGATGGTAAAATGTGAGTTGTACTGCAGTTAGATGGATCCACAGCTAGTTCAGCAACCATTCTGAACAAGTGTTAATTAATGACTCGGCATCCTCCTGGTGGGAGGTCTTGAGTGGAGTGCCAGAGGGTTCTGTCCTAGGCCCTGTGCTGTTCAACATTTTTATAAATAACTTGGATGAGGCTGTAGAGGAACAGTTGAAAGATCTGGGTATGTTTAGCCTAGAGAAGAGAAGATTAAGGGGAGACATAGCAGTCTTCAAATCTCTGAAAGGCTGTTATGCAGGAGATGGAGCAGACTTGTTCTCTGTTGCTCCAGAGGGCAGGATTAGAATCAACAGGTGGAAATTGCAGGGAAGCAGGGATGCTGTAGCTCGGCGTTCTTCACTGCAAGGCCTGTGGGCCAGCAGTGGCTCTCAGTCACCTCAAGTGCAGCTCTCCTCCTTTCTCTTTTTGCAGTACCTGCTCACTCTTAGCAGGAACTCTCTAGCTTTGGTTGTTGTTTGCTTTGGTGGTGGGCCAGCTACTGTGATTTGGGCTACTGAAGGAGGCTTTGGGGGTGAGGAATCAGGAGTCCTGCCACTTGTCTGTAAGGTGGCTGAGTGGGAGGAGAGGAAAATGCAGGCCCACTCTGCCAATTAGCTGTTCGTGTAGGGGGACACGAAGAGTCAAAGAGCAATGTGATTGGCTAGCTGCAGTGGTGCACTCTGCAGGCACCGGAGGTGGAAAGAAAATTAAATGTTTGGGCGAGAGAGAGAGAGAGTGTGGAACAATACTGGGAATTTTTTTGCAGCACTGAGTAGAGTACACTTAGTGATGAGAAAAATATCCATCCCAATTGAAGGACCAAGTGGACATGTTGGAATTTGCTTTCTGGGAGAGAGCTGAGGCCTCTGGCCAAGAAAAGGCCCCCAAGTGACCTCAGCAGTGGTAACTGGAGCCAAAGTGGTTCATGCTTGAAAAATAGTGAAGAACACTGATGTAGCTGCACCCTGCAGTGCAGAGCCTGCGTTGCGCAGGGGATTGAACTAGATCCGAAGTCCCTTCCAACTCTATGATTCTGCGATTTAAATCAAGGCAGGAAAAAATATGTTTTTCATAGATTTCCTGAAAATGCTATAAATCTGACCACTAAGCCTTATTAATTTACAACTAAGTAGAGTATTATTGACATTCATTCATTCTTACAAGCAGAGTTTGCATCTCTTTGTCTCCCTGCATATATTGTGCATGTTTTCCTTTGTGAAAACCCTATGTTTGGGTGGAGTGTAAATATTCATATTTGGGAAATGATCAGATTGGTTGTTCATTTGGATAGAAAAGATTCCTTCAGCTCAATGTATCTGGTAGAGGTGTTGATTCCATTTAGTGATTAACTATATGATTAACATGCTTATGTTAACAATATTTAATGTTAACATAGTTGTTATTTAAAAGAAACTTAGTATTGAATTAAAACAATTAAAATCAGTTTTCTTTCTGATTTTGCTTTCTTTAAATCACTCATTTTTATCGACCGTGTTATATTGTCAGTTTTAACGAATTGCTCTGCCTTGCTTGGCCCAGCTCCACCACCAGCACAGAACTACAACAGTCCTGCCTGTCTCTCTGCACACGTAGCTTTAGACACAGAAGCCAAAAGCCCAGAACTTTCAAGCAGCAGGTTCCGGTAGTTAGGCCAGACAGAGTCATTTTCATGAGATGAAAAACTAAAAGGAATGCCCATATTTGATTGAATTTCTTACCAACGTATATGAGTGTGACAGAGCCATTAATTCATTTTTATGAGACTGCAAGTATAGGTTTAGCCTGTTCATAATGACACCTAATTTTAATTATCTTATTTTTAAAATCATACAGAAAGTTAATAATTTATGGTGTTTTAAAGAAAAAAATTAAAAATCTATTTTTAAATTAAAAATTAATAAAATCATAATCATCACTTTTTAAAAAATTCACCCTGGGGACAATGTAGCCATCCCTCCTGCCCAAAGAAGGTGGGAGGGGAATGGAAAGCATGCATAAACCTGTAGGATATACTGTATCTTTATAGCAATTGTTCACTTCTAGACCTGCCTCAGTTCTTTGGGTTTTGCTGGCCCATATCTTTGGCTTTCTGGGACGAGGGGGCAGGTGACTTAGTAATATGGGTTATTACTGATCTGAAATAAAAAGTTCCTTTTAATGCTAGTTTTGCACATGTTCAGGGGTACTCTGCATGCTCATTTGGTGGGGAAGAGGAAGTGTCAAAACATCTCCTCTTGCCCCCTCGCCCTGCAGGGGGAGAAATAAGGAGTACAGAAACAGCGTGGGGGAGGGACAGCTTAACCCTTTTCTTGTTCTGAATCACCAGTCACCACCTCCAGAAAGATTTAATATGTGATGAAACATACTTAAAAAACCCTATGGCATAGCAAGGGGAGGGGAGCCATTTGAGAAAGGATTACAACATGGAAATGGCACGTGGAAAACACCCCTCTTCCCTTCCTCTTTGTTCCTAAATGCCCCCATAGGAGTCGGCTTTTCCACATTTCACCACAGGCAGCAAAATATCTTAGGTGGGCCCTGTCAACTCAACAAGAGCTGTGCCCAAGTCCCAACCTACAAGTTAAGGCAAATGCATATAATGCTAGTCCAGTTTAGATATGGAAAAGCTAATTCCTATAAGGTCACCCCTCCCCTTGCCACCCTATAGGATTTTAAAGTATATTTCATCACATTTTAAATCTTTTTGGAGGAAAAGTAACCAAGGACTTTTGGTTCCTCCAGTCATCTGGGGGAAGTGCCAGATGACTGGAGGAGGGCTAACGTTGTCCCTATCTTCAAAAAGGGTAAAAAGGAGGAACCTGGGAACTACAGACCAGTCAGTCTGACATCAATCCCTGGGAAAATTCTGGAGCAGATGATAAAGGAATCCATCTGGAAGCACCTTGACAACAATGCCGTGATTACTCGAAGCCAACATGGATTTGTCAAAAACAAGTCCTGCCAGACAAATCTGATCTCATTTTTTGATCAAGTCACCTCCCTTGTAGACCGTGGGAATGCTGTAGACATCATATACCTCGACTTCAGCAAAGCTTTCAACAAAGTGCCCCATGATATCCTGATGAGCAAACTAGCTCAAAGTGGGCTAGATGAAACAACGATCCTGTGGATCCACAGTTGGCTACAGAATTGGACTCAAAGAGTGCTTATCAATGGGACCTTCTCAAACTGGGGAGAGGTAACGAGTGGGGTACCGCAGGGCTCAGTCCTGGGCCCAGTGGTCTTCAACATTTTTATGAATGACTTGGAGGAGGAAGTGCAGGGAATGCTGATCAAATTTGCAGATGTCACAAAATTGGGTGGGATAGCTAATACTTTGGAAGACAGAAACAAAATTCAAAGTGATCTTGATAGACTGGAGCACTGGGCAGAAAACAACAGAATGACATTTAATAGGGATCAATGCCAAGTTCTGCACCTAGGAAAAAGAAACCAAATGCACAGTTACAAGATAGGGGATACGTGGCTCAACCACACTACAAGCGAGAAGGATCTTGGAACTGTTGTCAATCACAAGCTGAATATGAGCCAACAATGTGATGTGGCTGCAAAAAAGGCAAAGGCTATTTTGGGCTGCATTAATAGAAGCATAGCTTCCAAATCCCGGGAAGTACTAGTTCCCCTCTACTCAGCACTGGTTAGGCCTCATCTGGAGTACTGTGTCCAGTTCTGGGCACCACACTTTAAGAAAGATGCAGACAAACTGGAGAGGGTTCAGAGGAGGGCAGCAGAGATGATCAGGAGACTTGAAACAAAGCCCTATGAAGAGAGACTGAAAGAACTGGGCAAGTTTAGCCTTGAGAAGAGAAGACTGAGGGGAGATATGATAGCACTCTTCAAGTACTTGAAAGGTTGTCACAGAGAAGAAGGCCAGGATTTCTTCTTGATCATCCCAGAGTGCAGGACACGGAATAATGGGCTCAAGTTACAGGAAGCCAGATTCCGGCTGAACAGGAGGAAAAACTTCCTGACCGTAAGAGCAATATGACAATGGAACCAATTACCTGGGGAGGTGGTGGGCTCTCCCACACTGGAGACCTTCAAGACGAGGCTGGACAGCCATTTGTCAGGGATGCTCTGACTTGGATTCCTGCCTTGAGCAGGGGGTTGGACTCGATGGCCTTGTAGGCCCCTTCCAACCCTACTATTCTATGATTCTATGATTCTAGGACGTGGTTGATGATTCAGAAAAGGAAAGGTTAAGCCCTCCCTCCCCCATGCTGCTTCTGTATTCCTGACTTCTCCCCCCATGGGTGGTGGGGTTCTACAAGGACCCCTTGGGCTACTGTTACATACATTTTCAAGTTATGTGTAGTTTGTGCCTCATTTGTAGCTTGCTTTCCATAACGAGAAGTTAATCAACCATACTGGAGCAGTGTGCTGATAAGATCCCTTTCTAGCACAATGTGGAAGAAACAATTTAGTTGCTTCTGAGTTGTACATTCCTCATGAATGTGTTGAAATGCAAAGACTTCTATATTTGGCAGTGGAACTAAGCATTCTCAGTGTCACAATGGTTATACCTGGAGGTGGTCCCATTGGCCAGGCTCCAGACCAGGCCTCGGCAGGCTGTGTTTCTCCCATTCCAGACAGAAATAATTCGTATGGATTGAATAATTGATGGATTCCAGAGGGATTTGGGGGATTTTCCTGCTGACAAGGCTGGTGCTCCGGTCGAAGCCCAGGTTTCTCTGTGGAATGCAGAGATGACTTGGGTGGTTGACACATTCGTGCCCAAGCACCCTCTCCCTCTGAACAGAGCCCAGCTAACTCCTTGGTATACACCCAGGCTGAGGGCAATGAAACAAGAGGGGAGACGGCTAGAATGCAGGTGGAGAAAAACTCTTGCTGAGTCTGACTGGATAGACCTCATTATTGAGCCTACTCTGACAGTGAGGGTGGCAAAGAGACAGTTCTTTTCCACCAGCGTTGCATCTTCTCAGTGTCGTCCAGTGGAACTTTTCCAAGTGGTTTGCAGCCTATTACATTCTGGGCCAGGGAGAGAGACTGTGGAACCCTCAGTAGCATGCTGTGACGAGTTTGCATGGCACTTTGAAGATAAAGTCACTCGGCTTCATCATGAATTGGACACCACGATTAATGCAGTTCCATTAGTAGAGGTGTCCAGAGCACCCTCTGGTCCAGTTTTATTGGATGAGTTTCAGTTACTGAGGCCTGAGGATGCAGACAAGGTGCTTGGCCAAGTCTGGTCAACCACCTGTGTGCTCAACCCTTGCCCTTCATGGCTTATTACATCAAACAAGGAGGGGATGTGTGGCTGGGTCCAGGAGGTTGTAAATTCCTCCTTGAGAGAGGGAGTGGTGCTGGTCTCTTTAAAAGAGGTAGTAATCAGGCCGCACCTGAAAAAGCCTAACCTGGATCTGGAGGATGTTAACAACTTTAGGCCGGTTGCCAACATCCCTTTACTGGGCAAGGTGCTTGAGCATGTGGTTGCAGATAATCTGTTTCATCCAAGAATCATTCATTCTTGGATGAAACAGATTGTCTAGATCCATTTCAGTCGGGCGTCAGGCCTGGTTTTGGAGCGGAAACTGCCTTGATCGCCCTGTGGGATGACCTCTGCTGGGAGAGGAACAAGGGGAGTATGACCCTGTAGAATCTCCTGGACCTCTGAGTGGCTTTTGATACCATCGACCATGGTATCCTTCTGAATAGGTTGTCTGGGTTGGGAGTTGGAGGCACTGCACTGCACTCATACTTGGATGGCTGATTCCAGAAGGTGGTGCTGGAGGATTATTGCTCTGTGCCTCGGCAATTATGCCATAGGGTTCCACAGGGCTCTATTTTATCCCCTATGCTGTTCAACATCTACATGAAACCGCTGGGGGAGGTTATCTGGAGGTGTGGACTGAGTTGCCATCAATATGCCGATGACACCCAGCTCTACCTCTCTTTTTCATCAAACCCAGGTGAGGCAGTGGGTGTTCTGAATCAGTGCCTGAGCATGGTAATGGACTGGTTAAGGGCCAATAAACTGAAACTCAATCCAGACAAGACGGAGGTACTGTTAGTGGGTGGTTCGTGTCCAGCTAGGTGATGTTCAACCTGTTCTAGAGGGAGTTTTACTCCCCCTAAAGGATCAGGTTCGTAGTTTGGGGGTGCCCTCGGACCCAGAACTGTCACTTGAAGCACAGGTGAACTTGGTGGCATGGAGCACTTTTTATCAACTTAGGCTGGTATACCGACTACAACCTTATCTGGACAGAGATAGCCTAGCTACAGTTATCCATACTCTGATAACCTCTTGTCTGTATTACTGTAATGCGTTACACATGGGGCTGCCTTTGAAAACACTCCGGCAACTTCAGCTAGTCCCAAATAGGGCAGCAAGATTGTTAACAGGGACTGGCCAATGAGATCACATTATGCCAGTACTTTTCCAACTGCACTGCCTGCCAGTCCATTTCTGGGCCTGACTCAAAGTGCTGGTATTAACATTCAAAGCCTTAAATGGCTTGGGGTCAGGTTATCTGAAGGATCGCCTCCTCCCATATGTGCCTGCCTGGACCCTAAGATCATCTTCAGCGGTCCTTCTCTTTGAGCCCCTGTCAAAGGAATTGAGGCAGGTAGCTACCAGGAAGAGGGCCTTTTCTGCTGTGTCACCTTGGCTGTGGAATGAGCTCCCTAGAGAGGTTCGCCTGGCACCTATGTTGTACTCCTTCCGGTGCCAGGTGAAGACCTTTTTATTCTTCCAGTATTTTAGCATTTTAGCTTCCTAGTCTTTTATTTATTGTTTATTTATTATTAAATTTATTAATCGCCCATCTGGCTAGTCACCCAGCCACTCTGGGCGATGTACAACATACAATAAAACAGTTTAAAACAATAAAATTCTACAATAAAAACATTTTCTAAAATACCCTAACACACCCCAAATGCCTGCCTGAACAACCATGTTTTTAATGCACGACGGAAGCTCATTAAAGAGGGGGCATGACGGAGTTCCCTAGGGAGGGAGTTCCCTAGGGAACTCTAGGGAGTTCCCTAGGGGCCACCACAGAAAAGGCCCTCTCCCTCGTCCCCACCAGTCTAGCTGTCCTGGCTGATGGGACAGAGAGAAGGCCATCCGAGGCTGATCTTGTTAAGCGGCCTGTCTGGTGCTGCTGGAGGTGCTCCTTAAGATAGGCTGGGCCGGAACCATATAGGGTTTTAAAGGTCAAAACCAACACCTTGAATTTGGCCCGGAAAACAACTGGTAACCAGTGCAACTCCTTCACTTCGCTCCTTCACTTCAGCACTGGAGTGATGTGATCTCGCCGGCGGCTGCCTTTAATCAGGCGAGCCGCCGCATTCTGTACCAGCTGCAGCTTCCGAACTGTCTTCAAGGGTAACCCCACGTAGAGCGCATTACAGTAGTCTAAACGAGAGGAGACCAGGGCACGTACTACCAATGAAAGCAGGTGGTCGGGAAGGAAGGGGCGCAGCCGCCATATCAGATGGAGTTGATACAGCGCTGTCCGGCTCACAGCTGACACCTGAGCCTCCATGGACAGCTGGGAGTCCAAAATGACCCCCAGGATGCGGACCTGGTCTTTCAAGGATAGCCGTACCACATTCAACACCAGGTCAACATCCCCTAGCCTCCTCTTGTCTCCCACCAAAAGTACCTCGGTCTTGTCAGGGTTCAGCTTCAGCCTATTCCTCCCCATCCAGCCACTCACCGTCTCCAGACATTTGGACAGGGATTCTACGGCCAACCTTGGTGAAGATTTGAATGAGAGGTAGAGCTGCGTGTCATCCGCATATTGATGACACTGCACCCCAAACCTCCTGATGATAGCCCCCAGCGGCTTCACATAGATGTTAAATAGCATCGGGGAGAGGATGGAACCCTGTGGCACCCCACAAGTGAGTGGCCACGGGTCCGAAACCTCCTCTCCCAGTGCTCCCCTCTGGTACCTGCCGGAGAGGAAGGACCGGAACCACCGCAATAGGGTGTCTCCAATGCCCAACCCCTCCAGGCGGTCCAGGAGGATACCGTGGTCAACGGTATCAAAAGCCGCTGAGAGGTCGAGGAGAACAAGGAAGGAGTATTCACCCCTATCCAGAGCCCTCATATCATCTACCAAGGCGACCAAGGCCGTTTCTGTCCCATGCCCAAGTCTGAAGCCCGACTGAAATGGGTCTAGATAATCAGTTTCTTCCAAGTGTGCCTTCAACTGCACCGCCACCACCCGCTCAATCACCTTGCCCAAAAATGGCAGATTTGAGACTGGGCGAAAGTTGTTCAGAACTTGAGGATCCAAGGAGGGCTTCTTTAAGAGTGGTCTTATCACTGCCTCCTTGAGGGCTGATGGCATCACTCCCTCCTCAAGGGAGGCGTTCACCACCGCCCTGATCCCCTCACTCAGTCTTTCTCTGCAGCCCATAATGAGCCAAGATGGGCAAGGATCAAGTAAGCAGGTGGTCGGCCTTACAGATGAAAGCACCTTGTCCACTTCATCAGGAGGAAGAAGCTGGAACCGATCCCACAAAACCGGTTTGCCACAGGCCGCCTCTTGCTCACTAACTGTATCCACAGCGTGCAGAGTAACACACCTAATCTGATCAATTTTATCTGCAAAGTGCCTTGCCAAGTCCTCACAGGAGGCCTTAGAGTGCTCCAGTGGTTCCGGAGCCACAGGACCGACCAGGCTCCGGACCACTTGGGACAGCCTCCTGGGACAGCACTCTGCAGACGCGATGGAGGCAGCATAATATTCCTTTTTTGCTGCCTTCACCGCCACATGATAGGCTGAAGATACAGCTCTAGCCCGTGTCTGATCGTCTTTGGAGCGAGACTTCCGCCACCGGCGCTCTAGCCGTCTCACCTCCTGTTTCAGTGCTCGTAACCGCGGATTGAACCATGGTGCAAGTCCGAGCCCTGTTCAGGGGGAGAGGGCGTTTCGGAGCCACCTAATCTAATGCCCCAGTGATTGCGGCATTCCAGCCCCCCACCAGGGTCTCGACCTAGTGGCCGTTGGCGTGCCCCAGAGAATCCCCAAGTGCGTTCAGGAATCCATTTGGATCCATAAGATGCCTGGGGCGGACCATTTTAATGGGTCCTCCACCCCTGCGGAGGGGTTGTGGAACCGAGAAGTCCAACGTCACCAGATAGTGAGCTGACCATGACAAGGGGGTGGTGGATATACCCCCGACTTCCAGATCACTCCCCGCTTCTCCAGAAACAAACACAAGGTCTAGTTCATGACCGGCTACATGGGTGGGCCCAGTTAGAATATAGTGCAGCTCCCAGGAGGCCATGGTCTCCATGAAGTCCCGAGGTGCTCCTGTGAGGATGGCCTCCGAATGTACATTGAAGTCCCCCAACACCAATAAGTTAGGGGACTGTACATGCACATCAGAGACCACCTCCAGCACCTCGGCCAGGGAGTCAGTCGTGCAGCGGGGTGGACAGTACACGAGCAGAATCCCCAGACTGCCCTTCGGGCCCAACCTCCAGTACATGCACTCAGCAACCTTGGTCTCCTGGAGAGGGGGCCTGGTGAAGACCAAGGACTCTCGGTAGATAACAGCCACTCCCCCTCCCCGATCCCCAGCCCTCGGCTGCTGTGCATATGAAAACCCGGCTGGGCACATAGCCGCAAGGGTTGGAGCACCGGCCTCAGCCAGCCAGGTCTCCGTAATACATGCCAGGTCTGCACCCTCATCCAGGATCATGTCATGGATGAGAGAGGTTTTCTGGGTAACAGACCTGGCATTGCAGAGCAGCAAACAAAGGCCAGAAGATGGGGTCACTAAAACACTTTTAGCTTTAGTGTTTAAATCTGTATTTTACACCTCTGCTGTTAGGTTTTATTCTGGTTGTACTGTTATATTGTGGTTTTAAGCTTTCATATTTTATATTGTTATAATATATTTAACAATATTTTATATTGTTTTATGCTGCACTTTGTGGTTTTAATTTTTGTGAACCACCCAGAGAGCTTTGGCTATTGGTCGGTATAGAAATGAAATAAATTAATTAAATAAAAAAATGTCATTTTTGAAAAAAGTACAGTGGATTTGGATGTGGCAGGCTCATGTTCAAACTTCCCTTCAGTCACCAGTTCAAGACCCTCTGCAGGTTTTGAAGCAGAAGTGAGAAACATGCTGTTGATCTTCAAGTAGTTCTTTTCAAATGTCCCATCACATTCTTCCCCAAAGGCAACTTCCTTGGCGGTGCAACTCTACCAGTGTGTTGGGGATCGGGGAAATAAACTTCCTTGAACCTAAGGATACCACAACAGAAGAGTTAGGTGTACATGATATTTGATCTCTTTGAACTCCGTTCATTACAGTTTATATTTTTAATCCATGTCCTGGGGGAACTAGTATGATTCCATGGATAAGTATAACTGCTTATAATGGTCTTAAGTAAACATTTAAATAAGTACCTGTTTTTGTTTTACAGTCTCTGTAATGAAACTGGCAGCTTAGAGCAAGAAGACCTTGAGGTATGTGAAGCACTTGTCCTTCATCAGCTCCAGAGATTATTGCAAAGTACAATGAATGGATGCCTTTTACCAGAGAAAGCATTTAATGATAAAAGTGAGATGGTGGATGAAAAACAAGTCAGGTATGACCATTGTTAAGACTTGCACAATTAACATTCTTATAGGTCATGTATATGACTAATATTGAAATCAAAGAATTTCAAGAGGGGGAGCTGCATGCATTTGAAATATCAGGTTCATGATTTAACCATTCAAAATACCATTTATAAAGGATCTTTTACAGCACAGTCTTATACATACCTACTCTGACATTTGTCCCATTGTGTTCGATAGGTATTATTCCTAATTAAGTGTGTGGATTGCAGCCTTGAACAATCATTTTGTGTTTCTTTATGAAAAACATATGCCTTGGCTATAGGGAGTTCAGGGAACAAAGCTATCCTTTGCACCAATCACCCCAAAGGTGGTGGGTAACTCGGTTAAATCCACTGTTGCGCAAAGAGACTTCTGCTCGCACAGCAGGATTTCCCCTTGCTCTCCTCCCCCCTATGACCCCCCCCCACCATATCTGCTGCAAAGGGTCCCCCAACCCTCAAGTAGATTTGGGGGGCATGTAGGTGGGCACAAGTGGGAGGCGAAATCTGTTTTGCCTGTGGTTCCGTTCTGCTATATCCAATCCTCTGAATCTTCAGACCAGTACTTCCTAAATATAGGAGAGCGGGGCTTTTCTTAAACTGCTTGCTGATTTGGATTCTTGTTTGCAGTCCCTTTTATTTTTGCTTTTTCTCTTAAAAAATACTCCTATTTCCATAATTCCTTCAGGTTGCTTTTCACTAATCCTTACAAATGACAGCTGCAACTCTTTGCTTGAGATTGGGGTCTAGTAACAGTTATTTAGGCATTCATTAATTTTAAGGTTTAGAATACTGTACCGTTTAAGCCCTATTTGGGCATTTTCCCTCTTGTTAATCACATGATGGAGAAAGTGGGCCACACCATCTCATCTGCACTGGCCCCAGCCGTAACCATTCACACATGGGGGGGCACATCTGTAACAAGGAAGCTGCTCTATGTGCATAGGCTCCCCCCATAATTTAGAAACCAGATCATGCTGTGCTCTTCTCATCACTGACCAAGTCCCCCAGCTTCATGCGCCACCCAAGCCATGGGTGCTTGGCCTGTGCTGGGAGGAGCAGCTGTTCTTCTTCCCAGCGCCAGCCACCTGCTGCCTGCACACCTGCTGTTATCTCTGATTTGAGATTGGATATAATGGGAGGATTCCTCTAGGGGGTATTCTTCCCCCCTAGGCCAAATTCCACCCCCTGGAGGGAATGGGGAGACTCCACAGGCTGGATGTGGAACCTCTGTGGGCTGGAGGTTCCACATCCCTGCTTTAAAGAACAAGGGTCTCAGGCCAAGCAAAGCTTTAAAAGATAAACCCAGCACCTTGGATTGGTTCCAGAAGCAAATTGATAACTAACTTAACTTACATAGAACAGGTAGAATATGTGTACGTCTCCCAGTAACTGTTAGGGGATGTGCAATAGTGTTCTGCACAAATTAGACTTCTCTTTGAGGGCAGGCAAGCCCCATATAGAATGCACAGGAGTAATTAAGTCTGAAAATTACAGAAACATATCCAGAATGAGAGAGAGCCTCCATATTCCAAAGTACTTAGAAGCCTCCAAAGTACTCAGAAGCCATTTTAGGGCCAGACCTCTCACAAAGTGATGTGCAAAGACGAATGTTACAAGATACAGTTAGGCACATAACTGTATTGTCACTAAGAGGAAAGCCACCGTGAATCACAGAAGCTATTCATATTCTTAAGGCAAATAGAGACGTTTTCAAGGCCTTCTTAAAGGCCTATACTAAAGGGGCTACCTGTAAAATCAACCAGAAGAGAGCTTCATAACTGTGGTGCTGCCAAGGCCCTGTCTCTTGTGCTTGCTGACCTAGCAGGTTTTACCAGCAGCCACCTGAGCAGAGCCTTCAAAGTGGAGTGTATGGGCAGAACTATACTGATGAAGGTGGTCCTTAACATAACCTGTTCCCAAGGTGTTAGGGCTTTGAATGTTAACGTCAGTTCTTTGACTTGAGCTCGATGTTGCGTGTTCAGACTTTCTGGGCCTCGTTAGCATCTGGGTGGCCAAATTTTGCACCAACTAAAGTTTCTGAACCATCTTCAAAGACAGCCCTGTGAAAAGCATGTTGTATCCTGTCCCTCCTCCAAGGAGCTCAGATGTGCATGCATAGAGGTTAACTGATTTTATCCTTGCAACAAGAGTGTGACGTTACTTACCTTGTCAGCTACATGGGTGAATGAGGATTTGGACTCCCATCTCCCTGGTCCAAGTCCAACATTTTATCTGCTGTGCTATACTGGCTCTAACACTAATATTTAGATCCTAAGTATGCACTGTTAAGACCTGCTTGGGATAAGTTGAAATTCATGTTATTCCAATTAATTTCTGAGTGCTATTTGAGGAAATATGAATTTCAGAATGAGCTTAATGGCTTTTTTTAAAAATAAAGAAAACTTGTGTTACAAAATTTGAATAACAGTGGATAGCTCTACATCTTTATTGATATATGCTGTTTTGTTTACCAAATTTACATTTATCTTTCCTTAGGCCTGAATTGACATCTTATTTTGCAATGACATGGGAACGTTTAAGCAAGCATGTCTTATTCTTGCAAAGGCACCATGCTTTATTTGAACAAGAAGTGAAAGACATGTTTGGTACCTTACTGATTTTGGAAAGACATGAACAAGATGGCCTGGTCAGTACTTGTTTCATTGGCTGCTGATATAATTTGTCTCAATTGTTTGTCTGTATAGGGCAAGAGACTTACATCTGGAGAAAGGTCTTGGGAGAAAACAAAAGCCTTCCAATTTTTTTTTAATATAAAAGGTCTTGCAAATATTGGCTCTGCTGAAAAACAAAGGTGTCTTAGGCATTTAGCTAACAATTGTTTCTTGGACTGTGAATACATTCCACTAAGGTAGAATATATAGCTTATTCCTGAGGTTTCTATGCTCATGAGAGATGAGTAAATCTAGCTTTTTGTCTGTCTTAAAGGAAGATCCTATTCGTATTTACTCAGGAGTAAGTCCCATTGAGTTTAACTGAGCTTACTTCAAAGTGGGTTGCAGCTGTAGTAATTTGCATCTCTTATATTAGGGATGGTCAACTTCTGTATTTTCTCAGAAGCCACTCCATTCACCAGATACTGGTCTAGGGAGCAGAATTCATTTATTTTCATTTAAGAAATTTCTTACCTGCTTTTCACTATAAAATAATCCCAAGGCAGGGTACAAACAATAAAACACATTAAAATAATATAGTGTTGACAAAAACATAATCAAACAGAGGAGAACAGTAACAGATAAATAACAGTACAGAATGTAGCAAAAGAAAAGTGAGAAAAATTAAATCAAAAGCCTGGGTAAACAAATATGTCTTTAGCTGGTGCCAAATGCTTGGATGATTTAGTGCCGCACGTATATGACCTGCAAGGGAGTTCCACAATCAAGATGCCTGTATGGAGGTGGAGGCAACCCCTGTCATGGCTGGTCAGGCTCTCTGATAAAACTGGTATCATTTAGCAGATAATATGAGGTCATTGATGGCGGGGGGTGGGGGGAGTTGAGGATCTCATGTGCTTTCTGAAAGATACCTTCAAGAGGAAGTTTGATAACAGTGGCATTTTGCTTTTCCAGAATGCCCACAAAGCAGCAAAATAATAAAATGTGTATGAGATACACCAACCAGTTGGTTGGTTTAAAAATATATTAAGGCAAAAGCCAAGGGAGCTGAAGCTGATTTTTTTTTTTTACAATTTATCAATATTACTTAATTTTATATGTACTATTATAAAACTGCTAAATATTGTGGCAACGTAGGGTTTTTTAAAGCTTCTCTTGTTTAATAAGCAGGCCAAAAAGGAACAGACATGTACTTGTTTTTATTATAATGGTGATTTACTTGTGTTGTTGTAGGCTACACCATTATTGAAAGAGAGCCTTTCAGAAGAATATGAGGACAGGTCATTTGCTTGTAGCGATAAAACCTCTTGTAAATTGCAGACAAACAATTGCAAAAGAAAGCAAGGTAAATATGCACAATGGCTTGGCAGCAGTGGTGAAAAAGAATAAAGTAATACTCTTAAAAGACTCATTCTTAGTCTCCTGCAATATTCAGTACCTCAGGAAGTGTTGATAAAATGCAGCAGTGAAAACTGCAGGAGATATTTGCACCCCTTTAGCAACTGTGGTGATGGTGGGGACACAGCTCTGTAATTTATAGGGTGCTGCTCTGATCATATCAATTATATAAAAGTAGGATTTCATGTGTGGAGCACTTTGTGCTGTTGAAATGAATGGAGCAGCATCTGTTTCTTCAAAGCTCCACATAAGCAGTGGAGCCCATTTTTGTACTGGGGCTCCAACCCTGTGGAATGAAAATATATTTGTATTTGAAGTTATAGCTGAATAAGATCCTTTTGTCTGTGGCTTAATAGTAGCAAGTATTTCTGTGCTTTTGAAGAATTAACATGTTTTCTGATTTAGATGCAAATTAGAAATGGAATGATGAGTTATCCTATTAAAATATATCATGCAAAGAAAATGTCTCTATATTGTAAAATATACTTTTCTACAGAAACCCTGAAAAATGTATGTGTTAGGAACATTTTTGTAACTTGTTAGTGCAGAGGAAGCAGAGATAGATTTTCCCATTTCTTAGAAGAAGCTCCATACTGAGAAAAACATGTGTTGGCGTTTCCAAATTTATTTTGAAAAAATAGATTTGTTAGAAGAATTTGTTTTGCCAAAGGAAGTAATTTGGTTTAGGAGCGGGAGATGCTGACTTTCTCAGTGTGTCCTTGCATCAAAGGCCAAAAGAGACAAGCAATTAGGACACACACTCCTTTACACAGTAAACATAACCAATCAAGTTTAGATTGCTTTTCTAGATTCTTATCAAAAGAGAGAGGCTATGATTTAAACTAATGTGGGGGGTTTATTTGTTTTTATGTATATCAAATATTTCTTTTGGATTAATGCAGTAATGGTGCTCGTTATCGCTGGTGAAGTTATTGCTTAAAAAAAAAAAGTCTCCAGACCCAAACTATTCAAGGTATTTGGCCAGTTTACTGTTTTCTTTGGCAGCTGCAGAAATAGTAGCAGCATATTTGACTAAAGTTCACAGTAGGATCCTTTTGTAAAGAACTATAATGGACAGTTTAGATCAATAAACAAGAGATAACAAAAATGAAAAATTAAAGGGAATGGGGCTTAAAAAGAAAACAAACTGGTCTGATCACTGTGACTTTGAAATGTGCTTCATTATTGTGTGTGTTCACATACAGAAGTCACAAGCTGGTGTGAAGATGAGAGCAAGGAAGAAAGCCTGGTGGAAAAGATTCCTATTACAGGTAAAAGTAATGGCTGTATAATAGCCTCAAATACAGGGTTTGACTTTATTATATAATCAAAACGTTGCATTTCAGTGGCTTGTGAATCTCCCTAATAGTGAGTAAATTCCGCTACTACATACTGAGCACAGAGATTAAACACAAGATCATAAAGTCCACGCTTATGTTAACATAAACCAAGAAGGAAAATAACAGTGCCTGTTTTAATTCCTTGTAATCATGTTATACGTTTTAAACCATGTGAATATCCTCTGTCATTTTAGCCTTTCAGGTCTTGGTATCGGTGTTACAAAGGTCAGTCTCCATGGGGAAGAATCAGTAATTATATAGCAAACTACAGATGTTTCTGATTTGACTCTTTTCTTTTCTGTAGTAATTGAATGTGTATCATTAGAATAAGCAGGAGAAAAATATAGCAGACAAGAAGCTGGGCTTGTGCCTCAGTTACAAAGGCGCTCTGATAATTTAAAAATATTTTGCAATAAGGTTTCATCGAGACCTGTTAAGATCTCTCTTTCTGGAAGCTATATTATGTTTGTTTAGAAAGAATATCAAAGATAGCATGGCAGTTTGGTTTGAGGATATTGTACACATTAGCATCCTTGACAGATGCCCATTTGTAGTAACTAAATGTAGCAGACACTTTCTTTTATACAGAAGAAAAAGCTTAATTGCAAATATAAATATTGGAATATCTGTGTGCAAACAATTAGCAGAGAAGTGTTGAGGATTACTTCTTTCAATAGCTATTCTGGCTTTTTAATGTGAAAAGTGCTTAAACTGATATATCTGTATGCATGCATGTGTTTACTCTTTTGTGAAACAAAAAGCAAAGCTAGCCATATTGATTATTTTAAAAATTCCAAAATCCACATTAGGGCAATACCTTTATTAGGCCATCTCAAGGTCACAAAAAACATACACGCTTTTGAGGCAAGGCTACACGTATTGAACAGCCAAATCTGTACTCTTGCATACTTGTTAAAGAATGGTGGTGGGGGGTGCCTTCTAAAGTGCTGTTTTGGCATTGGTGGAGGAGGAGTCACTGGCGAGGGAGGCTGGAGGCAGCACTGGCGAGATTGCGAAGAGTGGTGTGGACTTTTTTGCTGCTGTTACTGAGCAGCTTTGTAGCCACTGGGCACAAGCTGTAGTGCTGGGTTCGGACATCATGACAAGCCACCCTGAGAACAAGCTACCCTTAACAAGCTTACTATAAACCATGGGTTCTCAGGTTGTCTTGTTGGGGAAAAATAATCCACGCTGCCTGCACTGGGTTTGGACATCACGGTAAGCCACATGGATAATTGTGAGATGCAAACCCAGTCTATGTGTTCACTGATTGGCTGCTTTTTGCATATCAGTAATCACCTATGTCAGTAATCCAGGAAAGAAAAAGCAGCCCTAACCAGTAAAAAACTAAATAGTAGATGGAGGAACAGTGGTACCAAATAGGATTTTTCAAGATATGGATTATGAACATTAAAATCAAATCTTTTCCCTATCTCCCAGCCAATTTCTGCCTAAAATTAAAAAGGGGAAATATTTAGCATACCCCTACAAATTGGTGTGGTGGTGACATAGTTGTGGGACATGGGCTTCACTTCCTGCTTAAAAATACCCCAAACCCTCTGAATATCCACATTGCTGTCTACCAATGTGTTCGGACCTAGTTTAAAAATTAGTCTGTGAACAGAGAATTAGTGAAGACTAGCAGGGCAAAGAAGGACAACTAAAAATAATAAGTATAAATGCAGACAGAGGACATAGGAGTGGCCATATGTTCCTGGGGTTATTTCAAACGTTATGCACTTATTATGCAGAAAGCACTCCTATGCAAGAAAAACTATGGATATGATTCAGCCATCTTTAAGCTCCATTGTTTTCAGTGGAAGAGATTAAGTGCTTGCTTAGCTCTTTTTGTAAATTGTGAGACTTGCAGCTTGACCCTATATATATTTACTCAGAAGAAAGTCTACTGGGTTCAGTGAGACTGACTCTCAGGTATGACTGCAGCCTTTGTTTAATTTGTGCACTGTGCATAGACTTCCTTTTGCAGGCTTTTGGGTTCTGCAAAAATACTGATGTGTGTAGTGTACCCAGCATACCTTGGGCAGGTGAAATATTAAATAGTTACATATAGGCAGTGGTGGCCAGATCCAGGCTGCTCTTCTTTCATACAAACATAGGCTTGTGTGTGCACAGTGAAATCTTTTATTTTCTTCTTCAGCCAGCAGCTCCCTTATGTTGCAGTAGGCTATATAGTTCATGAAAGCTAATGCCAGAATAAATTTGTTAGTTTTTAAGGTGCCACAAGACCCTTTGTCCTTTTTAAAAAAGGCCCTTGCTGTGCTGTGTGTGGGGTAGGAAGGCCACTGTTTGGGAAAGAAAATAAACAGTCCCATTGAATGCAAAGATCTCCTAACACTCTTGTGTGGGTCAGGGTCAGTGCCTGTGCATTTGATTCCAGGAGGTAAGAGATATTTCCCTTCTCTATCGCCTTTTTCATTTTTAATGCAGCATATTAATTTAATAGAAATGGTAAATGAGATTCAAAAAGTTTGCGTAGAGTGAATATGGATGTAACCTTTTAAACGGACATGCTGTGACCACAGTTACCTGTGTGTCCAGCTTTGCAGTTTGCATGACAGACATTCCAGCAAGTAGAATGCTGCCCAGCCATTCATCTTGCCCTTTTCCTCCAGCTTCTGGCAGGCAGTCTGTCTTTTAAAAAACATGTTACAAATGTATATATGTTCATATCTGTATACATTGATCACTTATTTAAAAAACTGCAAACTTTAAAAAACTGTTGCAGGGATTACAGGCAAGGCAGGTGTTTTGGTCTCTCCCCTCCCCCCACCCATTTTATTTGGTTATTTTCATCTGGTTTAAAAACCATGAGCTTTCATCATAATATAAGGCGATGGAAGAAAACCACATATAAGCATGCGTTTTGTTCAAAATGCAAACATGTTGGTCTATGTAACAAGGAAAAATTATAAGCAGAAGAGAGTCATTGTGTAAAATAAAGAGATATGCAGGTATGGCATTTTTCTATAATCAGTGTGTTGGTGATGTTGTTATTATTATTGGTGCCAGCCCCAGTTTTCTGAGGGCCCTTGGTTAAGACATCTGCAATGGGCCCCTTCCCTCAGTGAATCTACCTTGTCACTGCCATTGTCATCAGCTGCTATTGCTCTCCATCCTCTTTCTCATTGTTGTTGCCACATGCTTGCTTGACTGGCAGAGAGCAACGAGCAAGTAGGCAGTGGTATCTACTGCTTCTGCTTCTTACCACCACCATTGTCTGGGCCAGAGCAAGAAGCAGGAGAACAAGCATGTTGCAGTGATGAAAAGGAGGAGCAACTCCAGGGACCTTTTGTCAGTGGGCCCTGCTGGAGTGTGGGCCCTTGGCAGGTGACCAACCATGCCTACCTTTGACGCTGGCCCTGATTATTGTTTATCTCATGTGCACTAGCCAATAGGCATCATATGCAGTTGACTTTGCCCTTGGTTCAAGCTAAGCCGGAGTGAAAATTCACAGAACAATTTTTTCAGAGATTACTCTGTGAAAGTAAAAGGTACATTTGTAATAAGTGCTCTGAGGTGACATTCAACCTGCTGTCATTGCTCTTAAAATATTATCTCTGCATCTATTCATAGTAAGCATTCTGTGAGTAAAGCTTTTCAGTAAACCAGATGGCATCCTTTATTTTAAAAGTGACACTTTGAATTTTTCACTACACACATTTTGTCCTGCAAACATGCATTCCATCTAAACCTCTTTGTACCTTGGATGACATAATCTACAGCTGTAGCAGGCTCCAAGTTTTCTCATAACATATCTGCAGTCTCTACTTTCAGTGGTTGATGATCGCTCTTGGGTCTCTCCTCAACCCTAAAATTCTCCAGAAGTGGTACGAGAGTTGAGGCCAACATATAATCAATAACACTCCTCCCTTTAATGGAGATGAAAGTGTATTGGCTCTCTACATCCTCAGGGCTATTTATTTCTATTGCATATTCTAAGTTGAAACTTATAAATCAGCTTAGATAAATTTAAGCCCACTCTGTTTATGTGAATACCTACACAGAAATATAGAAAATGTACACACTACGTACAACTTCTTAGATATTGCATAGTGCATTGGCTATTCGTTGTGGTTTGTTATTCATTATTTGTTATTCGTTGTGGTTTGGTTTTGTAAGCCTTTAGGGATGAAGTGGTATAAAAATGCTTTAATAACAAAGAAACATGAAAGGCCTCTGCCTGAAACCCCGGAGAGCTGCTGCCTGCCAGAATAGGCACTGCTGGGCTAGATGGATCAGTAGTCCGATCTCCGCCCATACCACCCTTGTATCTGGCCTTGCCACCTTCCACATGTTGGAGTGGGAAGCCTGCTGTACTTGTGTAGTGGGAAGCCTGCTGTACTTGTGTAGTGGGAAGCCTGCTGCACTTGTGTAGTGGGAAGCCTGCTGCACTTGTGTAGTGGGAAGCCTGCTGCACTTGTGTAGTGGGAAGCCTGCTGCACTTGTGTAGTGGGAAGCCTGCTGCACTTGTGTAGTGGGAAGCCTGCTGCACTTGTGTAGGCTCCCCACATGACTTAGAACTCTGGGTTCGAAATGACACAGGAAACCTACTTGAGTACACAGGCTCCCTGCTATAGAACTCTCCCCTCCAATACATGTACGAGGCTAGTGAGTGTCCCCCCACTCTCCCCCCATGCGATTCTAATTGTCATAGTGTCATAGAAAGTGGCAACTAGAATGCAAATTAATGATAAAATGCAAATAAATTAACAAGTCACTGTGAAGGAGAGATAAAAATCATAAAACTCTGAGAAGTAAACTCTGGGACACAAATAAATGGCAAGATTTATTAATTGAAGGTAGAGAAGTCTAGAGAACACCCAAGGGGACTAGTATGGATTTGTTTCCTTTGGTTGGCAGTAAAAAAGGTAACTCATTTCCTCTTCCAAATTTCCATGAGAAGCTGCTGGACTAGATAAATTCTAAGATTGTAAACCTGCAGGCAGGGACTGTCTTGTTTCGCTGATTGTTTATGTCTCATTCCAGGAGCCTTTCTGGCTAAGGAGTGGGATAAAACTACTTTCAGTAAGTAAATACAAGTAAACTAAGGCCCTTTCCAAATTGGGGCCTTTAGCATTGCTGAGGCATTGATCTTCCACAATTCTGCTTCTAGTTGATTAAAACTGTGGTTCCAAATGGTGCTTAATATAGTACTATATTTCCCATAACAGGCATAATCATAAGTATGGCTACTCGGAAGGAAGTTCCATTCATTTATAGAAAGTGTGCATAGGATTGAAGCCTTCAGGTGGAAAAGGTCTCTCCAGTTGGTGTAATGAATGCACCTTCTGCTTCTCCTGGCTACTCACATTGACCCTTTAGTTAGTTGTTTCCTCTTTGCAGCCAAAGCAATCCTATCATTTGCCCATTCACAGTTTAATTTATTAGTGCAATTGCATTTTACATATGATTTTTTTTCTCTCACGTACACTCATGTTTGCACACAAAGTCGATATTAGACTTTTTGCAAAAGTCTGGTGATGGGAAAAGAGGCCATGTAGCAGAACATTGGTAATAGCACAACCAAGAAATGCAGGGCAAGCAGTGGAGAAAGGCTGGGCAGCATCAGCCATGGCATGAGTGTCTTGTGGACCTCTCCTCTTGCCAGTGAGTGCATCAAAGGTGCTCTGCCAGTCCTTATTGGACAGGGTGTTTCTGCAATTGTATTAGTAGGGAAGTTGCACAATCCAGGTCTTTAAAAGGTAGGAGGAAAATGCTGTAATATATCAGTTTGGCAGTGATTGTTGTTTGGATTCTGAGTGATGGATGTCAATTCCAGAATAAACTGGCTTACGTAGAACCACCCTAATGTACCTTTGAGCCTTCTGAGTGCCAAGTATTTTATTTTTCAACTGTTATACTAACGTTACTAATACAGGATAGAAAACAGAGAACAGCATTTTTTTTAAATGGCATGTACATTCTAATGTCGGCTAGATTGCCTCTGAATTACAGTTGCTGGACATGCAAAAACTAATTTAAGTGTCATATGAAAATGAACATTTGAAGAAGTACTTGGATTTCAGGGGATTTGAGGTAGCAGGAATTGATAAAAGAATGGGTGTGCTTAAGTTTGATACATTGTTATTCCTCCCTTTTTGAGATTAGATCTTTACTGCAGTATTGAAAAAGGATGAAAGGGTAATTTTTAGTTAACCAGACAGTAAAGATCTCATTTTTCATAATTTTCATTTCATAACTAGATGATAGGTTTAGATTCCCCAGTTTAAACCTCTACATGTAACAACAGAAAAGTGTACACACTGAAAGACAAATTGATAATATTAATAGCTTAGTTTTGATAGCATATTCCAACATAGGCTAGGATCCAGAGATGTCTATCTAAGGGACCGCCTGTCCCATTATGAACCTGCCTAGGTATTAAGATCTGCAGGAGAGGCCCTTTTGATGGCATCAGTACCCACAGAGGTCAGTTTTTCGGGCATGTGTGAAAGACCTTTCTCCTGTGATGCTCCCAAACTGTGAAATGCACCCCCTTAGGAAATATGATTAGCCCATCCTCTCCTGGCTTTTAGAAAGCATGTGAAGAAGCATCTCTTTAATTTAGTTTTAAAGGTGTGCACCTCCTTGATGGTCTTTTAGCAAATAAGGTGGTATAAAAATGTTAATAATATATAATAAAAATTAAAAAAATACGTGCAGTGTGTGTTATCATTCATTTGATTATTATTCAGTAAGGGAGTTTAAGTTGTCTTTTCCAATGTAAGGTATTTGGAAATCTGACAGCTAGATATTTCTGCTTCCATCTACGGGAGCATATTAACAGTCATCCCACCCCCACTGCGTACTTGAAATTGGTGTGGTTAAGGAGTAGCAATAGAGTGGATTTCCTCCCCCCCCCTTTTTTTTTCAATGCACCTTATTGGTGAAGTTCCAGTTGTAATCTGATTAATAATCCAGGACTGGGAGATGGTTAACACTGAGTACAAGGGAATATTAGTCTGTGCTTCCTCAAATGAGCCTAGTTAGGAGGTGCTTGCTGTTATGTGGAGAGCTTTAAGATTGAGTTAGTTTGCCTTATTGCACAATGTTTGCACAGGGAGCAATTTAGGACAGGAGCAAGATATCACAGTCCGAAAGAGGTGGTTAAATAAGCAAGGGCATTAAACTAGCCATATACCTTAATTATCCCCCCCCCCCCCCGGCAGCCCGTGCTGGTGGTAACAAAAGAATTGTGATGTCTGTTGAATAGTGAGAGGACTAGACAGGAAAGAATGGAAAAATCCTACTTGTTGAAATCTAGCATCTTGGGATTTCAATCTGTCCCGAGATTTCAATTTCCCTCATCAGATAAAATGGGTGCATACAACCAGTATCATCAAAACCTCCACTATGCTCCATTTTCAGGGCACCAGAGGAATTTATTCACAAAGAAACAAATAGTGGTGATAAAACTTTGCAACTTGCAAGGGAGGGAACAAGGAAATGATTGGCTCTGCCCTCTCATGCCAAAGATTCCAGCTTGTGAAATTTCCTTCCATTCATACAATTATAATCATATGAAGCTGAAGCTTCAAATTTCTACAAAGCTAATTATGTTCAAGATATATGCACACTAGAGTTTCAAAAAGCACCACTCAGAGTTGGACTAAAGAAATCTCACGTAGAACTCATGCATATGAAACTACTAAAGCCAGGGATTGCTATGTCCTGGGACTCACCCCTGTGGTTCCACATTGAGTCACACTTCTCACCATCTCGGAGTCATATATCTTCGTAGCTCAATACTGAACCATACTAATGTGGATATGTAGCTGAAGGCATCAAGGGGCACATTTCAATTTAGCCCCGCTTTCCACAATGGACAGTATTGTCTTTGACTCCATTAATTAGATTCAAATAAAAAATATTTGCAAGAATAACCTTAAAAAAGTGTGATCAACTAGGCAGATCTGCTCACAAGCCTATTTAAATGAATGGGAACGATGCAAGAGCATCGCCTATTGTCCTGAAAATTGCTAGTATATTCAAGCTATGTGTAAAAGCACCATGTATATCTGGAGGCCATCATTCATGTCTCCCAACTCAAAAGACTAGACTATTATAACATGCTGTATCTATGGTTGCCCTAGATGACTGTCTGGAAGCATAAATTGGTGTTTGTTGTTGTTGTTTATTTGGTCAGTTGCTTCCGACTCTTCGTGACTTCATGGACCAGCCCATGCCAGAGCTTCCTGTCAGCCGTCGCCACCCCCAGCTCCCCCAAGGTCGAGTCCATCACCTCCAGAATATCATCCATCCACCTTGCCCTTGGTCGGCCCCTCTTCCTTTTGCCTTCCACTTTCCCTAGCATCAGCATCTTCTCCAGGGAATCCTGTCTTCTCATTATGTGGCCAAAGTACTTCAATTTTGCCTTTAATATCATTCCTTCAAGTGAGCAGTCTGGCTTTATTTCCTGGAGGATAGACTGGTTTGATCTTCTTGCAGTCCAAGGCACTCTCAGAATTTTCCTCCAGCACCACAGTTCAAAAGCATCTATCTTCCTTCGCTTAGCCTTCCTTATGGTCCAGCTCTCGCAGCCATAGGTTATTACGGGGAATACCATTGCTTTAACTATGCGGACCTTTGTTGTCAGTGTGATGTCTTTGTTCTTAACTAATTTATCAAGATTTGTCATTGCTGTTCTCCCAAGAAGTAAACGTCTTCTGATTTCCTGGCTGCAGTCAGCGTCTGCAGTAATCTTTGTGCCTAGAAAGACCAAGTCTGTCACTGCCTCCACGTTTTCTCCCTCTATTTGCCAGTTATCAGTCAAGCTGGTTGCCATAATCTTGGTTTTTTTGAGGTTTAACTGCGACTCAGCTTTTGCACTTTCTTCTTTCACCTTCGTCATGAGGTTCCTCAGCTCCTCCTCGCTTTCAGCCATCAAAGTGGTATCATCTGCATATCGGAGATTGTTAATGTTTCTTCCAGTGCTTTTAACTCCAGCCTTGGCTTCATCAAGCCCAGCACGTCGCGTGATGTGTTCTGCGTACAGGTTGAATAGGTAGGGTGAGAGTATACAACCCTGCCGTACTCCTTTCCCAATCTTAAACCAGTCAGTTGTTCCATGGTCTGTTCTTACCATTGCTACTTGGTTGTTATACAGATTCCTCAGGAGGCAGACAAGATGACTTGGTATCCCCATCCCACCAAGAACTTGGCACAATTTGTTATGATCCACACAGTCAAAGGCTTTAGAATAGTCAATAAAACAGAAATATATGTTTTTCTGAAACTCCCTGGCTTTCTCCATTATCCAGCGGATATTGGCAATTTGGTCTCTAGTTCCTCTGCCTTTTCTAAACCCAGCTTTACATCTGGCAATTCTCGTTCCATGAATTGCTGGAGTCTACCTTGCAAGATCTTGAGCATTACCTTACTGGCATGTGAAATAAGTGCCACTGTTCAATAGTTTGAACATTCTTTGGTGCTTCCCTTTTTTGGTATGGGGATATAGGTTGATTTTTTCCAAACTGTTGGCCATTCTTGTGTTTTCCAAATTTGCTGGCATATGGCATGCATCACCTTGACAGCATCATCTTGCAAGATTTTAAACAGTTCAGCTGGGATACCGTCATCTCCTGCTGCCTTGTTATTGGCAATGCTTCTTAAGGCCCATTCAACCTCACTCCTCAGGATGTCTGGCTCTAGCTCACTGACCACACCGTCAAATCTATCCCCGATATTATTATCCTTCCTATACAGATCTTCTGTATATTCTTGCCACCTTTTCTTGATCTCTTCTGCTTCTGTTAGGTCCTTGCCATCTTTGTTTTTGATCATACCCATTTTTGCCTGGCATTTACCTCCGATGTTTCTAATTTTCTGGAAGAGGTCTCTTGTCCTTCCTATTCTATTATCTTCTTCCGCTTCCGTGCATTGCTTGTTTAAAAGTAATTCCTTATCTCTTCTGGCTAACCTCTGGAATTTTGCATTTAATTGGGCATATCTCCCCCTATCACTGTTGCCTTTTGCTTTCCTTCTTTCTTGGGCTGCTTCCAGTGTCTCAGCAGACAGCCATCTTGCCTTCTTGGTTTTCTTTTTCTTTGGGACGTTTTTTGTTGCTGCCTCCTGAACAATGTTGTGAACTTCTGTCCATAGTTCTTCCGAGACCCTATCTACTAAATCTAGTCCCTTAAATCTATTCTTCACCTCCACTGCATATTCATGAGGAATATTCGTGAGCTCATATCTACCTGATCTGTGGGTCTTCCCTATTCTCTTTAGTCTGATTCTAAATTGTGCAATAAGAAGTTCGTCATCTGAACTACAATCAGCTCCAGGTCTTGTTTTTACCAACTGCATAGATGTCCGCCACCTTTGGCTACAAAGGATGTAGTCAATCTGATTTTGGTGTCGACCGTCTGGTGAAGTCCATGTATAAAGTCATCTCTTAGGTTGTTGGAAGAGAGTGTTTGTTATGCACAGTGAGTTGTCTTGGCAAAATTCTATCAGCCTATGTCCCGCTTCATTTTGTTCTCCCAGACCATGCTTGCCTGTAATTCCAGGTGTCGTTTGACTACCCACCTTAGCATTCCAGTGTCCTGTAATGAAAATAACATCTCTTTTTGGCATACTATCCAGTAGGTGCGGCAGATCCTCATAGAACTGATATACTTCTGCTTCTTCAGCATCTGTGCTTGGGGCGTATATTTGGATCACTGTGATGTTAAATGGCTTACCCTGAATTCGAATTGAGATCATTCTGTCATTTTTTGGATTGTATCCAAGCACTGCTTTAGCCACTTTATTATGAATTATGAAGGCTACTCCATTTCTTCTGTGGTCCTCTTGTCCACAGTAGTAGATCTGGTGGTCATTTGATGTGAAGTGGCCCATTCCAGTCCATTTCAGTTCACTGACACCCAAAATGTCTATATTTAATCTTGACATCTTCCCAATAACCACATCCAATTTGCCCTGGCTCATAGATCTTACATTCCAGGTTCCTATGGTGTGTTGATCTTTAGAACATCGGATTCGTCGTTCACCACCAGCACCATCGGCTGCTAGCCGTCCTTTCAGCTTTGAGCTAGCTGTGTCATCACATCTGGGGCTAGTTGAACATATCCTCTGTTCCTCCCCAGTAGCATTTTGACCATCTTCCGACCTGGGAGTCCCATCTTCCAATGGTATACCGACATATCTCTGGTTGTGCTGATCCATTTAGTTTTCATGGCAAGAATACTGGGGTGGGTTGCCGTTTCCTTCCCCAGGGATCGTATTTAGTCTGACCTCTCTGCCATGACCTTCCTGTCTTGGGTGTCCCTTCACGGTTTAGCTCATGACGTCACTGAGGTGCTCAAGCTCCAGCACCACGACAAGGTAACGATCTCCTTCGCTGAAGAAAATTGGTGTACAATGTGGCTATTTGTTTCCTAACAGGTAGCTCACCGAGAGCACTTTAAACGCATGTTCTAACATTTGTACTGGCTTCCCATTTGATTTTCAGGAACACTTCAACATACTGGTTTTGACCTATAAACTCTTAACAGCTTGGGACTATCTCTAATAGTCTAAAAGACTATTAGAGATAGTCTTTTTCCTTATGCTCCATTGTGGCTTTAACATCACTTGAGAATGTCAAACCTCTGTGCATCAGGTTTGAATAGCAAGACCACATTCAAAGTGGCTGCTACTCTTTCCCTAGAGATCTATCAAAATCCAGTCCTCTGTCTTTTATAAGCTCTGTAGGACTTCCTTGCTTAGAACTGGCTTTTAATAGCTGGAATTAAGCAGGTTCGGGGCAGTTTTAATTTCTCTTATATATACATTTATTTGGGTGCGCTATTGGTATTGTGCTGTTTCTTTTTCATGCAGAGGAATCCTATGCATGTTTACTCTGACAAAAGTTCCACTGTGTTCAATGGGGCTTGCTCACTGATAAGTGTGGTCAGGATTGCAGCCTTAAATTGTTCTTAACTTTTAAGTCTTGGAAAATGGTGGGATCAAAATGGAGAAAAACATATGAAGCTGTATTATACTGAATGAGACCACTGTTCCATCTAGTTCAGTACTATTACTCTTGACTATGGCTCTCCAAGGTCTAAAGCAGAGCCCTTTCCCATCCCTGCTATCTGATCTTTTAACTGGAGATACCAGGCATTTAACCTGAGACCTTCTTTATGCACAAAGCAGGTAATCTACCACCGAGGGATGGCTCCTCACTAAAGCAAGTATGATCAATGTGATTTATATCCTTAGGAATAGGTGTATGTAACTACCAGGTGGCCCAAAAGTAGGTATACAGTTGTTTAGAATGTTGATGGGAGGGGGAGAGAATGTGTGAGTAGAAGATGTGTGGGTGGAGTCAGAATGACAGTTGGGAAGAGTGAGTGACAGGGAGTGACAGTTAAATCAGTTAAGTGTAGAGAGTGAGGGGAGTGAGTCCCTTAAGTAGGTATACAGTTGTTTAGTTGTTTAGTTATTTTTTTTAACTGATATTGTGAATGATGGCGGCGAACTTGAGTCAAGAACAAAGAAGGTGGATTCTAAAGCAGTACTGGAAGACTGAAAATGCCGAGTGGGTGCGCACAGCGTGGCAAGAAGCATCTGACACTCCTCCACCAACACGTCTGACAGTTAATCGTCTTAGAGATAAATTTGAAGTAACAGGTGCAGTGGCTAATGCACTGAAATCTGGACATCCTAGAACATCTATGACAGAGGAAAATGAGATGAGAGTTGCTCTGACATTTGTGAACAGTCCGAAAAAGTCCATACGACGTGCATCTAAGCAGCTATCCATACCTAGAACGTCCTTGCAACGCTTAATGTGTAAATTGAAATTGAAGCCGTACCATTCAAGACTGTTACATGGTGTTCTGGAGGAAGATGTTGGTTGCAATTCTGTGAGATGATGTGTAGCCAAATCTGTAATGAACCAGACCTTCTTGATAAGATCATCTGGTCAGATGAGGCTTCTTTCAACTTGTCAGGCCATGTGAACAGGCATAACTGTGTGTATTGGGCAGATGAAAATCCTCATTTGACTATCACATCTCAACTGAAGCATTTATGGACATAGATGTGGACCGGAATTTGTTGTACTATGTGTCACAGTGTTCTGGACAGGTTCGAGGAATGTTGCAACGTCGATGGAATACATTTCGAGCACTTAAGAGATTAAACAGTGTTAAACAAATGTAAATGTAATAAACAGTGTAATAAAATGCAAATAAACTATACTGTATACCTACTTTTGGGCCACTCTGTATGTAACTACATACATGTGCCAGTAGGAAAAGGTCTATAAACCAGTCCATTCCATACATGATGATAAAGGTTTTGCTGTGTTAATATGAAACAAAAGACGTCACACTGTCAACCCAGATTTATGCCCATTTTTACCATCTGAAAGTAGGTTTAAAGAGACAGTGCAGGTACTCTATGTTTGTGTAAAGCACAGAAGTGTAGGGGAAGTTCAGATTAGGCTCAGGAGTTGGAAGCAACTGTGAACCATTAAACAGTATGCGTAGTGCCATATTGTACAGCAGGACAGAAAGCAAAATATACTGAAGAAAATGCCAGTTGTTTGTTATCACTGTTTCAGTATTTTTGTCAGTTGTCTGTATCACCATTTCAGTATTTTTCTATCAGTAGTTCACTTGACATCAAAACCAAGAATGTCCTATAATGTGTTTTTGTATATGAAGTAATGAGGGATGTTTCTTGTGATGGAAAAATTACAAAGTTCTCTAAAACTTAAGTCTTATGCTTTGCAAGCTGCTGTTCTGACATCATATGAAAGTAGCACTGGAGAATGTCAAAATATTATTTCTAGGGAACTCTTTTATAGGGTTATTGTACTCTACTTCTTCAAAATACATACTGCAAATTATGTTTTACCCTGTTGCCTATGAAGTATCTATTTCCACTGGCTTCTTCAAGTCAGAAGTTACTGTGTATGATTGCTCTTAATTTAATTTAGCCAATTACTAATTAAATGTGTTTTGGGTTTATCCTCCTTATAGGTTTGAATATTGACAGCAGTGGTCTAAAGGAACAGAAAAGCAATGCAACCAGTTCAGGACCTAGTTTTTCGTCTCTGGAAAGAAGAAGCCCTTTGTCAAGGTATAGTCATTAAAGTGTTCCATTCTGAATAGTTTCAACCAAGTGAGAAATGCCTATAGAAAGTTAATAGCCCTTGGCAAAAATATTTTGATGTAAGGGTTATGGTTCAGTTTTGTGTTTATCTAAAACAAGAAGTTAAAATTTTGTACACCTTAAAAATATTTGCACTAAAGCCAGGTATTGTTTTGCAGCTGTTGTTTTCTCATTTTAAGACTCAATTGACATCTCAGTGAACCACAAATTAGCGTGTACAGCTGCTCTCAGTAGGACTACTTAGAGACCAGACAATGGAAGTTGTCAGGAAAAGGGCAGACGTAAAACATAAAGTCTTGAAGAAATAAAGTGGTGTGTCGTCTTCTGGATGTAGTTGAGATGTAAATGAGCTTCAGCTCAATACTTATTTTTGTATCCTCTAAAAGAAGTATTTGATACTAGATTATTTGTTACTTTCTTCTTTTGTGTTTTCAAATTGAGAGCATTTAATTAACGTTCTCGCTTTTTCCTAAAGAGGTGCCATTTATCTTCTTTGAGTTCTTTGAGTAATGTTTTGTTACGTTGTTTTTTTTCTGCTAGCAGCATGAATCAAATTACTAGCAATCAAGCGGTAGTAGCAAATGAAGCATAGTAAACAATCGTGGAATTTTAGATTGGCTTTATATTGTTACATAATAATTGTTAATACACTTTCATGGCTTGGTTCTGCTTGTGTTGCTCCTTCTTGGAAACTTTCATTTATGATGCCTGATATATGTGTGAGTTTGTACACACAGTTATAGTGTCTTTCATGTGTCATAATATCTTTCATGATTTAGCAGTATTCATGATGATGTTTTATCTTTTAAGGTTCTTAGACTGTCTGATTTTTAAGAACCAGTTTTCTGTTCAGGACTTGGAACAAAACTAACTGGCCAGTATAATATATAAATAGTCTTGTATTTATGCATTACTGCAGTGTAGTGTATTTTATATCTGTTTTTCAGGAAGTGGAAGTGGAAATTAATACCTTTTAAGGTGTATTAGTTAAAATACATTCATTAAAATTATTTTATAGGGAATAATAAAGTAATAATATCTAGTGTCCTAAAATTCAAAGTAGCTTTTAACTATTATTTCTGGTATAAAAAGAACAGGTATATATATAAACACCAGAAATATTTTCAAAAAGAAATGTTCTGCGGGACAGTAGTTTGCTTTATAATATGAACTGGCAGTTTCTAGCATTTCTGAAATGCTGCTCATACAATGCAAATCCTGAAGCCTTGAGATTATTTCTAAAAATTCGTATGCATGGCAGATAGATTTTTAGGAAGCATTTACTGCAACGTATCATTTTGTGCCCTTAGTTTTGGGAGAAAATACATTTCATAGTACAGTATGAATTTTTAGTTATTTTTTAAATGAATAGTGTGCATTTTAGTTTCCTGAATAACTAGGAAATAAAATGCTTTTTAAAACCCAATCGGTTGGTAACACTTGCTGCTTTACACTTGACATCTACCTTAGAAAGATGTTTACAGGCACAATGTAGCACAGCAAAGTGTGAAAGAATGGGAAATGACTCAGGTGCTTATTTGCAATTGGGACACAGTGAAATTTCTTAGAGGCTGATGTCTAAGGATTCCACTTATTGTCACTTCTTGCGCTTTATTGCTTTTACAAGTGGTCTTGAAACCCAGTACTTGAAAATAAACATAACAGTCTAGTACCACTGTGGTACTTTTAATTTTTTTCCCCTTTGCAATGTTTAGTCACTGAGCTGATGAGTGACCTCGAAAAATACCCTGATGGACCTAAATAAAAAAATGGCTTCCTCTGATGTCCTACAGACAATAATTATGATGTGCTAGTTAAGCCCAAACTACAGCTGAGGGATTTTACTTTAAAGCAGAGGCTTGGATGCAAAAATGCATTTATAGCTCTTTGTCCAGCACCTCATTATGCGTGGGCCTGATTCATTAAGTAATTGGTTTGCAGTTGTTTACATGAGTATTAAGGCTTTCTATTCAGCCGTCTTTGAGAGATACATTGTGCAAATGTTGCATGTTATGAATGCAGAATGAGGGGCAGCGGACGAGTCCCATTGGCTAAACACTGCACTCTGTTGAAAAGCTAGAGAAAGAGATTGGGTGCTGCTTTGCATAGCAATGACTTTCTTAATAAGCTTTACAGATTAATACACACAAGCTGTAAAAGATGCAAAGAGATACTCTTAGCACATTTATCCATGCTCATTTCACTATTATGGCACTGGAGATGGGAAGAATTGAGTGCTTTCATATTCTTTTTTTTCCAGTGCAACTTCAGTGCATGAGACTTAATAGAATCCAATGTTTATTGTATTATAAATCATGGGGGAAGTAGGCAGACCTGCAACAGTTTATTATTAAAGATTCTTTCAATGTAAATCTTTTTCCGCCATTGTGTGTCCTACAGCAAAATCATTTTGTGGTTGAGTGGGGATGAAAGGCATAATGTACGAAGGAGTGAGTCTTAATAGGAAGCTGCTCTCCGATTGAAGGCCACTTGTTCCCTTTTGTTTGGAGGTGCATGCCACAGCTTCCTCTTCTCCAGCAAATATTACCCTGTTGTCTCTTAGCTTAAAATCGTTTTCGCACAAGGTTTTTGCAGGTTAATACAGATATGTTTAAAGTGAGATGTGAACTTCTTAATTTGAGGATTATAATAGATTGTCAAAGGAAATAAAATATGTTTAAACAAATGAAATGATTTGAAGCAAAGGGTATCATTAGCTGAGTCTTAATCTCTAAACCAATGGCTGTGGTGCAATGTGTGTGGCATTTTGTAGTTCTGTAGCCATACAATCAGCCAGTGGAGGTCAGTAGCATTCTATTGTTGCAGTTTGAGGCTGGATTTAATTTCTTTTTCTTTATCTTCTTTGCTTTGCAACATTTTAAAGTTAAAGCTAAATCAGAGGCCAAAATGTGGAATATTCCACTTGTAAAATAATGTGCGCTGTTGACTTTCAGTTGGGTTCCAGAAGTAAGCTATTAAGGCAGAAATCCTGTATCCACTTAAGTAATTGGGAGTACACCCCAATGGGACTTACTTCTGAGTAGACATATATAGTCAATGGGACTTACTTCTGAGTAGACATATAGGATTACACCGTAAAATGGTTTTCAAATGTTCTCCTTAAGCGGATGCTAATTTTTTAAAATGCTTTGTTCACTTGAGTAAATTGCTGGTTAATGGTGACGGTTGTTTGTGTTAATGACTTCAAATTGTAATGTAAAGCAGGGATAGGCAACCTGGTGCCCTCCATATGTTTTGGACTACAACTCCTATCATCCCCAGCCAATTGTCAGGGATTATGGGAGCTCTAGTCCAAAACAACTGGAGGGCACCAAGTTGCTTAGCCCTGCTTTAAGGCATTTATGCAATGAATGTGCCTTTGCTAAGTGCCTTAGCTCATTCTATGCAGATAACCACAATGGCCATTGGGGGTCACTGTTTCTTGCGAAATTTCCACAGCTTTAACAGGCGAAGTCTGTTTCCAAACCAAATTAATTTACAATTATGTAATGGTGCAAGTTATTTAATTTGTGGTAGTTTATGTCATCGTTTCCTGTTTTAATTGTTAGTGCATACTACAGGAAGCATTATTTTTGTACATATATAAATACCACAAAGCTTAGGCATGTGACTACTGAAAGTTGTTATTTGGGGGTATTATATATGATTCCTAACTATGGAAATAATGTGTGTATTTTTGCTTTGTTCTGGTTGGTTGTTTGGCTAATTCCAATAATGATGTAAAATTCAACCCTCCATTGTCTTCTTGACTTCACCCCACAATCTTCCAGCTCCATGTCCACAAGTCCCAAAGTTCCCTTGCCTTTGTCCTATACCTCCCTTCCTTTCTATGCCTCTCTCCTGCAGGCACCTCTCCTCCACCCGCTCATTGTAGTTAGTGATGTAACTGACTTATATGTTCATTCTGTAACTCCCATAATGTATACTAAGCACTCTAAGCTGAATGTGCATGCAAGTTTGTGGTATTCTATAATGTTTGCTCAATACTTTGTTCAAGCTGGTGTAGCATAGTGGATAAAAGAGAGAAATATGAATTGGGAAGTCCCCATTTTGCATCTTTCCTTTGGCATAAACCTACTAGGTGTTTTTAGGGAAGCTCCTCCCCCCCCCCCCCCGCCTTTAGTTTGGGCTACACTAGAATGCCTTTCATTTATGAGGCACTGCTGGCCAGTATTTTTTCTAAATGGAATTGCTGCTTTGGGGGCACACGCTTAATGAGTATAGCGCAGTATCGACCGTTTGCATAGTGTTGTAATTGCAGGAGAAATAGGAGGTGTTTGAAAGGTCACGTGTGTTTGATCATTTCTATTTGTAGTATGAGCGCATGCCACAAGCCTCAGTGTAGTGCTGCAGTTGTGGGAGAAACTGAAGGGTGCACCGCCATTGGTTTGTTTTTTAAAAGTCCGCTAATTGTATGTATATCTTCAATGTTGCGCAGGACTGGAAGTTTAAAAATACATTGTGTGGGTATACAGAGTTGTGTGGGTGTGCACTAAAAAAATAACCGGGTTGGGGGAACCACAGAGGAGGAGATAGATGGGGAAGGGGAAGTAAAGAAGGTAGGGAGGCCATGGTGCTGTTTTCGATGTTTGTTTATTTGTTTTAGACCAGTAAGTGCATGTACACCTTTGCACCTGTGCAGAATGTTTTAACAATTATGTGGTTATTCACAGCGTAGTGACAAATTCCCAGTTTAAAAAATTACTGATTTCCTGCCTGCAAATCCCTTAAAATCAATGCAAAGAATAAAAGGAGGAGAAAGACATAGGAGGGGGAAAACAAGTGGGGGGAAATTTGAGTTTTCTCTGCGCCAGCTGCGAGAAGCAGGGGACGGGGAGCTCAGACTCCTGGGTCCGAGGTTGGAGTACTGACTCTAACCTCAGATCCAGGAATCGAACTGTCCTATTAGGGCTGGCCCTACCATGAAGCAGCCCGATGTGGGTGCATCAGGCAGCGGAATATGGCAAGAGGGCCAATTGCACTGTTCTCCCCCTCCAACGGGGCTGCCACTTCTTGGTCCTGTGTTCTAGTGATATTATATCACTTCTACATCAGGTACACTGACTACCTATTTTCTTCTGGGCCCAATTCAAAGTACTGTTATTGACCTTTAAAACCCTTAATAGTTTGGGACCAAGTTACTTAAAGGACTGCCTACACCAATATGAATCTGCCCAAGCATGAAGATCAGCTATGGAACCCTGAACATGTGCCTGCCAGGAGGGTTAGTTAAGTCGGCACGCATCAAAGCCTGGCCTTTTGGTGTTGGCTCCATATTTATGGAACTACTTCTTTTGGGAGTTATGATTAGCTTCCTTTCTTCTTTTAGGTGGACCCTAAAAACATTTTTATTTTAGATTGTTTTTAATTAAGAGGGTAGGGTTGTAGTTATATATTGTTCTTAATGGCTTTGTTTTTAGCTCCCATGGTAGAATGGCTGGCTTGAAACAGGATGCTTTTAGTGCTGTTTTTGTTTATTATTGATCTTGCTGTTCACCATCTTTAATGTCTGCTTCACAAACATAAGGCGGTTTATAAATCTCTTAATGATCTCTGATTCTAATTGGAAGGAGGGTAATGACCAGATAATAGCCATCTCATTCAAGTGAATGAATTTTTCTATAGGGCCACAAGAAGAGGAGACTAGAAGACCATTCTATTTTTCTATAGGGACACAAACAAGAGGAGACTAGAAGACCATTCAGTTCATTGACTTCTCTAAAGGCAGGATTGTCTAGATCAGGTGTTGGGGAACCTGCAGTCTGGGCCCTAATTTCATGTGGCCCTCAGAGTCATCTGGCTCTCCAGTTGCTGTAGGCCAACTCTTCATCTCTGGGCCACCCCTCTTTTCTGAAACACACTCTCTTGTGCCTCATGTGTTCATGCATATGAGATTAACCCAAAGCATTCTGATAACACTGAGAATAGGAGCAAACAAAATCATGCCAGAGATACCTGTATTATTCATTGAAGAAGTTCAAATAATATACATAACTTGGAAAAGTGAGCTAAACTGTATTCTATAGAGAGATTACTCTGATGAGAGAAATGGCTTTCTGATCTCATATGTGATCAGAAATATATGCAAGCTGACTACACACTGTGCTTCAGGAGAAGATTTTGCTGGCAGTCTAGTGTAAGTCTAACAGACCCTCCTGAAAAAGCTAAATACCACTTAACTGGACAGATGAACCACCAACAAACAATATCTCCATCTTCTCTGGATTGAGTCTTAATTTATTGGCCCTCATTCACTCCAATACCTTGCCCAAGCACTGGTGCAGAACAACAACTGCCTCACCTGTATTAGATTTAAAGAATAGGTAGAGGTGGGTGTCATCTTGGTGACATCTGTCTGCATTCCCAGTGGTTTCATGTAGATGAAATGGCCCAGGGAGCTTCGGCTATTGGGCGGTATAGAAATTAATAAACAAACAAACAAACAGATGTTGAAAAGCTCACTGAGTGAATGAACAGGGAGAGCTAACAACAGTTTGGCAGCAGAGCTTGGCGGCAGAGATCAAGGAGTGGTCCCTAACAAAATTTCCCTGTAAGGTAAGTTGACAGTGTGTGCCATCAACTGAGCTGCTAGGGGAATAATAAGAAGGAAGGACCCCTACACTGGTAGCGAAGAGGGAGAACCCATAAGGAAGAGAAGATGGACAGATGCGATTCAGTAGTAGTGACCTGCAAGGTATGCGGTATGGTTGTTTTCCTGCCTGAAGATAAAATGGTGTACATGTGCAGCAAGTGCAAGCTGGTGGCATTACTAGAAGTAAAGGTAAGAGGTCTGGAACAGCAAGTAGTCACAGTCCAATGTATAGGAGAGGATGAAGAGTTCGTGGACAGAAATTAGGAGGCACTGCAAGGACAACTGCAGGGGGCCACTTGGAAAGAGGATCAGGATGAATAAAAGGAGCAATATACATGGATGATAGTGACACTTAGGAGAAAGAGATTCAGAAGGCACTCTACACCAGTGGAACTAAGAAACTGCTTTGAGGCTCTTGCAGAACTCCTAAAGAACAGGTGAAGTACTGGAGGAGAGCAGTGTTGTCACTATCTTCAAATAGGGCAAAAAGGAAGATATGGGGAATTATAGACCAGTCTGACATCAATACCTGGTAAAATTCTAGAGTGGATGATGAAGTGCTCAGTCTGTAGGCACCTTGACACCCTATAAGATGTAATAATCCAGGAAAGGCAAGCATACAAGCAGTTGACCAAGCACCTTGCGTACCTCCTCAGACCTCAGCAACTAAAACTCATCCAACACAATTGGATGATACGTTCAACTCTGCTTTGAAACCAGCGAGTCTTTTTTACTGTTTTTCAGGCAGGTATATTACAATAAGGTTCTTTCCAAAAAGTGTCTGGCTGTGGGGTCTTCAAACAAATATAACTTATCAAGTCAGATCCTGCATAGGAATATAGGGCACCTTTTCAAAGTTAGCATTTCTGTTGCTAACATTTTACAGTTTGGGGGCTGAGCTATGCCTTCCATGCAAACACATGTATTTAAGTCCTCATGGTTGTTGCTGTGGCTATAGAAAAGCAAGGTTGTGAGGATGTAATTTAGAGCAGAAGAGCAAGGGGGGATTAATCCTTTCTCCACCCATTTTCCTGCTCTAGATCCCTCCTGCAGGGTTTCAGATGCATGTTTACCCTTGCAAATATACATCTGTGTTCCTGTGCAGTAGTTCTCCCATGCATGTCCCAAGCTTCACAAATAAAAAAGGGTGACACAAACACAGAAATATTGCTCGACTTAAATGAGAGCCTATTAACTAACATCACAACAGAAAAGATGATGGGGCAAATTATTGTGTTGAACTTGCACAAAACGGATGTGCAGTAACACTTCTGCACATCCTGTAAGCCTCAAAGTGATGCATTGCTTATATGTGCATCTAATGTAAATGGCCCATTATCTCCAAACTGCTTTGAAAAAGCTGTGATACAATTTGCAGAGCAGGAAACAGTGGGGAGGGTGCTGAAAAGCAATCATGTGGCAAAGCTTTAAGGGCCAAAGTGTACATTATATGTGGTTGTATGTTTCTTTTTCCCAGTGAGTTTGTTTCCCTTTCCCAATGAAAAGCTCCCATAGGAGGTTAGAATTATGAGCAGAGGACCAGAAAGGTAAACACCTGCTTAACTAGGGGTGCCCTCCAGATGTTTTGGCCACCACTCCCATTGTGGTAGTCTCTGACCATTGGCTATGCTGGGTGGGGCTTATGGGAAGGGGAAACAAACACTTGGAGAGTGCCAGGTTGTCTATCTCCGTGTTTAACTCTTTCTTTGCCATTTCTTTGTCAAGCAGCCCCTCTCCCCCATCAGTTCTGCTCTCATGATTCCAAACTCCTGCAAGTGCTTTTCCTTGGGGAAAAAGTATTATGCACCTACAGAAATATGTTGCTTGGCCCTAAGCCGCTGGACTTTGATACATCTAAGATGAGCTTGAATTGTGCCTCACGAATGTGTTTTGTGTTAAGTAAGGGGTAAACTCACCTAGAAGAAGTAGTTCTACAATATTATTCTCTAAATTTGAATTTGCCTTCTTCCGTTTTTTTCCATGGAGGGATTATTTGCCTTTAATTATGAAACAGCAGAGTGCCAGATCATGATGATCTTGATTGTATTTGCTGGCTTCTGAATGTAAACATTGGCTGCCAGCAGGCTTTTCACCTGTTTTCTCCTTCAGCTAATTTCAATGTGCTTGTGCATTTTGGGGGGAAACGCTATATGCCCCTCCCTCTCTAGAAAGCCTCATGTGAAGCAGCAGGCTCAGCATACACAGCTGTGATTGAAGATTTCTCCACCAAAAGGGTGGGTTGGCCCTGACAGTGCTGATCTCTTTTTGGAGGGGTGCCATGGAGAAGAGGATGCCTGATTTCAGATTCCCCAAACTGGTGGTGTTGCAGTTGACAATCTGTTTGGCACTTGGCATGTAACCTCAACCCAGCGAGAAGCACCATGCATATGCTGCCAGTACGAGATGTGGCACCCCTATGTGTCAGTCACCTTTGTTAGATCAGGGCATATGGGTGCAAAGGGTGTATCAGGGTACATGGCTTTACTGAACTCTCACTTTTTGTTTTTATTTGGTCGATTCCCATTTCAATTAAATAATAAGTTCCTTCATTGTAGCCTCTCTTCAATGATTTATCACACACAAACACTTTTAGCTTTGCACCTTCTGACAAGCCTCTTTTGAGGATCAGAGGTCCCTCAGGAATGGCCTGGGATATGGCGCACGGGAGTGACTACACTGGGAAGGGAGAATCACCACAGGTCAGGAGCAGGCAGTTTGAGAAGGTCAGAAGACGATTTCAATTCACGTTTTAAATCAAAATTTCTTAGAATGTACTTTATAGAAGCACTATAGAGATACACCAATATTTTATGTGCTCTAATTCAAACCAACATGTATCGTAATTTTAAAGTGGATATTTACAGATTAATTAGCCATTGATGCAGACTTGTCAACTGGACTGCAGTGAAAATGTTTAATGTTAGCAGTCTGAGCAGCCTGTCTCAGAAAATATCATATTTCTTCTGTTAGACCCCCACATTAAAATAGATTGGAGGTCCCTTTTTTGGTCCTTTATCACAAGACTCTTAATAGAATAGATAATTCTCTTACTTCCTTGCCCCTTGTGAGATTATTTTGCAGCAGCAGCAGCAACACAATACACATGCAACGTACAAAAGATCAAAATGATTCTAGCTTGTTTGGCAGATTCAAAAGGGTCTGTGATGCTCAAGACACAAGAGAATTAATTTAGCAGAACAAAATGGTGACTATTTGCATCAAGATAGATCAAAAGCATCTGAAAGCTTACAATATTTACATAGGACTAAGGGTGCAGCTATGGGAACCCAACTATTGAGTTCTAGCAATACATTTTCAAGCCAGAAAATAAAGATATATGTGTAGGGGTTAAAAACTGAATTTTCTTCTAATACCTTTTAGAATCTAGGTGGTTGACCTTTTTAAAGCCCAGGTGTGTTTAGCAACATTCAGGAACATAACTTGGCAACTATGAATAAATTTCAAAGCCCTTTTATGCTACTAGCGGACTTGGCCTTCAGCAAAAATCTGTTTCCGACAAGCTAAGGCAGTTTCTATAGAATATACAGTTTGAAACTATTTACAGGCTTTTGATTCATGTCCTTTTCCTGTGTTGGCTTTCCAGCTTGCCTTATACCAGCATGCCATATGCTGTGTTTGTGTGGAATAAAAGATATATAGCTATAGGGTGTGTGTGTGTGTGTGTGTGTGTGTGAGAGAGAGAGAGAGAGAGAGAGAGAGAAATACACATTTAGACATCTACATGCTCGCTCATCTTATTTTTTAAAATCCAAACAATTGCAAAACTGGGATAGGACTGGGGAGGAGCACTGGTAATGTCACAAACATTAACCAGTAAGCACCCTTCACAGTAAACATCCTTTAGTTTTTGTCCTTGGCTGAAACTGAACCATGCTGAAAGCTTGCAGAAACATGCTTCTTTTTAGAGAGAGCTCACACTGGTATAGAAAAAGATAAATATGTACTAAACATGGTGAAGGCACCTTTAAGCTGGCTCACTGCTTTTAGGGTGCAATCCTATGCATGTTTAGAGAGAAAACACTCCTACAACTCCCAGCATGCCATGCTGGGAGTTGTAGGACTTCAATACTAAACATGCATAGTATTGTTCCCTTAGGTTCTCACCCTCCATATGTTCTATTTCAGAACTGTATTCAAGTATGTGTGAGCATAATCAGAGGAGCACTGATATAAATGTATGCCTGCTAATCCATTTTTAAATATCTTTTATAGGGATGAAATTCAAAGGGGAATGGTGTCTACAATAAAATCCAAAGGTAGGTATGCCATCTTTTGTAATGACTGAATTAATTAGGGATGCCAACCCCCCCCCCCACCCCGCCCCCATGCAAGGTTTGTAAGAACATAAGAGCTGGATCAGACCAAGGGTTCTTACAATACAGCATCTTGTTTCTAGCAGTGGCTAGCCAAACACTTTTGAGAAGCCCACAAGTAAGACTAGGAGGCTTGAGAGTGAGTGAGTGTAGGCTGTTTTGTCATCATAGCCAACCAGTGGTCATCACATCTTTGGGATAGGCAGGGCATGGTGACATGTTGTTGGGTGGAGGGAAGGCTTCCACATGCACCTGAACACCACAGAGTGCAGTAACTAGAGCGGTGTAGTGTAAGCAATATTAGTTATCCAGAAGATAAATTTTTTGTTGTCTCTCTCTCCCTGCACCCCCCCTTTTTTTTAATCCAGCCTTCTGGGGCGATTCTGATGACAGCAACTCTGATATTGAAGCAGCTCTGCGTCCTCAAGTGCAATGCTCAAATGAAGATGAATTTGATTACTTCTATGACTGAGGTCCTAACATTACACACACATACATGTGACAAAAAGCGCAATGGCAACTTTCCATAGGGAAAGCTTTGGGAGTGGGGGGACTTGAAGCAGAGGATTCTCTGGCATGTTTACGTACTGTATTCTGCTGACCATGTTTCCACTTCTAATCATCCCCTTGGCTGCTTTTCCCACTTTGTAGGGTTTCAAATGTGTTTGTGCATGGACATAAAGTATTGTTCCAACTTGAGAAGCCTAAGACTTCACCCTTGCCTTTGTAAGCACTTCTTTGACATGGGGTGGGTGGGATGCAAATTTGGAGTGGTGAAACCGGGTAGGGTAGGGTTTATGTACACCCCCCCCCCGCACCATTTCTGTTACCCATCGATTCACTCAAAGCAGTTTTTCTTGTTCTAAAATGGCCATCAGGCTACTGTTATATGTGCTTACATATAATCTGCAGTTTGGGCCCAATTTAGGGCAAAACAGATGTGATGCTATTTAAATTAGTGACTTCATTTAAAAATAGCCTCTGGGGGCCCTGATCCACTTTGGGATTGTGGGTTGGGGCACTTTAACCATTTGCTCCCATTGCAATCTCTATCAGGATTTCCTTCTACCTCATGACTGCTCTTTGCATTAGGAGGAAAGCTGCCATTTGATGGACATTTCCCTTCCAATGAAAATAGCCACAAGTTGAGGGTGGGGGAGTCAGATTAAGACTGCAGTGGGGGCAAAGGGTTAAACCCTACCCCTTCCACCATACCAATCTATATCATGCTCTCCTTTAATGGCTGCTAATCACTTAAAATTTCAAACAATTAATACATGTGTGAATAACATTACAGCTGTTTTGACCCTTACTTGGTAATTGGGATGTAGGAGTAGACCACATTATTTTAGAAATCACATTATCTAGTTGTAATCGTTACAGTGAACCTATAACATAAGTCAGTATTAACCTCTCCCCTGCCCCCATATTGCAAATGGGGGAACTGAGGATGAGAAAGAGTGGCTTGCCTAATACAATCTAGTGAGTTCACAGCAGAGATGAGACTCAAACCAGGGACTTCCTGATTCACAGCTCGCTTTTTTAGCCACTATGCTAAACCAGCTTTCTGGATGGATAGTCCTGCCTTATTATAAGAACTGGGCCAGGTGTCCCAAGTTTCCCAGACTGCTGTGATTCAGTGAACAGCCTGCAAGAAGTAAAGCTATGGCACTATAGCTTCCAATTAACTGCTGGGGCAAGACCCCCCCTTTTCTGACTGAGAAGATTCTACTTATTTCAAAGCTGCAATATTTAATTAAAAATCCTTAATAGATTTCAAAATATAAATCAAGAACAATACAGAGGTCAGGACTTTAAACATATGATAGTAATAGGAGTTTCTTAAGCAAATTGCCAGGGGTGCATTTTATTGAAGAACAGGTATGACAACGAAAACAAGGTAATGTTTTGTGGCTGAGGCTCATATATGAAAAATTATATAAAGCACTTTGAACACTTGAAAGCACTATATACATTTTATGAACATCCAGGTGTGTGACAGGAACTTATTTAGGAATAACCAAACAGTAGTATAGCAAGACTGCCTTTAGGATCAGAATACACTAGGAGAGGCCTGCAAATTTGTAACCCACCAAGCTGAATGCAGCCTACCATACATTGTAGTCTGTAAGGTGCTTTACAACCCCTCCTGTTTTTGCAGTATGGAGCAGAGAGCAAACCCAGGTTTCTCGAGTTGTAGAATAGGGGTGGGGAACCTCTGGCTCACCAGATGCTGATGGACTGTACCTCCCATCAGCCCCCGCCAACATGACAATGGTCAAGGATGATGGGATGTGTAGTCCAATAACTTCTGCAAGTGCAGAGGTTCCCCTCTCTGTCCTAGTAGATTGTCAGAGATGGCTGCCATCCTTCATTTGGCTTGGTGTGTCACAACTTGTGCACTGTATTTACTAAAATACAACCAGATCACAAGACAAAAACAGGGGATTAGAGAAATCCTTGAAGAACATAGAACAGGAACTGGCACACTGAAAAAGCTCTACACTTGGAAATTAGAACAGACTAAATTTGGCTGGGGATGGGAAGAGGGAGGAGTAAGAAGTTTTTCCATTCTCAAATCTGTTCCTGCCTGTAGTGTGAGCTGTCTTGGCTCCCTTTTAAACAAGTCTTCCTCTATCTATATTCTCCCTTAAGGCCATTTTCCCACCCATAAGCAGGGCAGTAAAGTAGTCATTCAGATCTATCCATAAAGTATGTTTCACACCAAGGGAATGAGGTAGTAAACATCTGACGAAACAATTAGGTATTATTTAAAGAGCAAGAGGTGCCAAGAGATAGAAGGTTTAAAAAGTCTTAAACTGCCTTGTGAAAATGAACAGGAGAGTGAAGGAGGCAGGTGAAGCTAACAGCAGATGCCTTCTTGAGTTGGACTGTCCCTTCTGCTACAGGATGAATGGATACCAGCTGCCTTGTGGGAAGGATTTGGATTACTTTATATTTTTGATATTGTTTCATCATGATGTTATTAATGTATTTTAATTTTACTTGTAAGCCGCCTTAGAAGGATTTATACTCTTAAAGGCAGGGTATAAATCACTGTAATAAATAAATAATGAAATCTAAGACATTTTACAAATTGTCCCTTAAGTATTCCATCTCGATTCGAACACAATCCCTTCTCTAGGAAACAGTGAGATGTATCCTACATGGAGTAGTAGTGAATTGGGTGATGACACATAGCATATGTTATGTGTAATTATTTATTAGCAATGTTTATATACTGTTTCTCATTTGAAACAAATCCCAAAGCAGTTTACAAAAGAATAAAAACGCACAAAACACACACATATACACACACAATAGTATCATGCCATTGGGTACGAAGATAGCTCATGGCTGGGGGAAAGCCAAGAAAACAGATGTATCTTCAGTAAATGCCTAAAATACTCCAGCACTGAGGCCTTGCTTACACTTGCTTGTATTGAAACGTGGCAGTAGTTTAGTTATTCTTCACTCCCTGCATTGTACTCATCCTATTTCCATTCATGCTCCAGATTCTGTGCCAAGGAAATCTAATTGCATCAACATTTAAAAATTTTAAAAATCCAAGGCTGTAGACATGTTTGTCTGCTGCAACAAAAAAAGTGTCTTGTAGGACTATTTTATGGAAAACTGATGCTACAATAAATGTGTTAAGTCTTGAAGATGTTACATAACTCTTTGTTATTTATTTGTTTATATTTTATAATTCTCTCTCAAGATCCCGGGTTTAAATATTTACAAAATGTGTATAAGTCCAGACAGACATTTAGAGCGTTGTAAAGATATTTTATAGAGGCTTATGTGGGGACTTTATTTTGTCTGAACATGCATAGAATTGTGCCGTAAGTCTCGCTAAGTTAAAGCTCTGGAAAGAATGAGGGCTGATACCTGCCATTTCATATGCTGTATAGCTGGTGAGATTTACTTTGCACTGTTAAGAAAATATAGGGCAATTGTGGGTTTTCAAATATATCTTTAACACAGAGAGAGACAGATAACCTTTCTTTTAAGTCATGTGATTAGAAAATCAAGGAAGGATAACCCTGGATCTAAATACCAGTGCCACAGCTCAGCTTCCCTTCCACCTATTCAAACCACCTTATCCAGAGAGTAAATGTTGCTGAATGTGCTTGAGCTACAGTTACTCTATACATAGAAACAGGCCCACTGGGAGATTAAACATTTTCCTACATTAAAACAGGAGAGCTATTATGGTCAGTTTACTGCCAAGCCTGCTTCAGAAGCCGGTTCCAAACAGGCTATTTCAGAGTGATGGCAAAACCCTATCGGGATGGCCACAAGCCTCTGAACTTGGAGGCTTATAGCCATCCAGCGCAGAGCGGTAGGAGCAGCAGAGCAATCACAGACTCCAACCTGAGATCCAGGAATCCGAACAATCCTATGTCTAGGCGCTATAGGATTGCACCCTAAATCAAAATAACTTGAGGCAGGTGCAGAAGAGCCTTCATCATTGTGTAATAACATGCATGTACACTCAAGCAGTAATTGTTAGTGTAACAATATGAGCATTACGTTCAGGATACTGTCATTTTCATTTGTGAAATGGTGTAGATTGTGGCTTTGAAATAAAGTAGCAAAAAAAAAGCAATTGTAAAAACAAAACAAACTATTCAAGGCTCTAGAAAAATCTGTTTACATTTCTCTATGACCCATATACTCCATTCTATCCACCAGTACTCTAAGAGGGCACACCAGCAGAGAAATGTGAAGGTTTCCAAGATTCTACTTCAGAAGCTGCTAACTTGCACAGATAACTGCTTGCATACGTAGGGCAACATTGAAGGGACCTATTACAGTGCTGGGCCTAGCTAACATCTATGTATGCAATAACTAGTGTTCTTATTGTTCTTTCCTTCTCTGAGGACATCCCAGAAACACCTTGCCTCTCCTCACAACCTAGGCCCAGCTTGGAGAGGAGAACTAGTAAACGTACCAACAACCTTTATCTTCATTTACCATAACAAATTAGCATAGCATATAACCATATGGTTTACCCATAATGGCAGCAAATTGTGAGTTAAACAACCCAAACTTAACCTACAACTAGTTGCTACGTTAACTTTGGGTTGTTTAACCCCTGATTAACCTATAGTGTCTGGGTTCGCACTTCATGGAGCAACCTCCGATTTGAGGTTGTATATTCAAAATGGTGGCAGCACATAGTGGGCATGTGCCACAATTTCCCCATTACATGCCAACAGGGCCAATATCATGACAATAGTGTACTCCAAAATCTCTTTGAATTCTACATGACTTTTTTCCTGGAAAGTATGTTGTACTACCAGAAGTACAAGCTGGGTTTCGAAGAGGCAGAGGAACTAGAGATCAAATCGCCAACATTCGCGGGATCATGGAGAAAGCAAGAGAATTCTAGAAAAACATCTATTTCTCCTTCATTGACTACGCTAAAGCCTTTGATGGTGTGGATCGCAACAAACTGTGGCAAATTCTTAAAGTGATGGGGGTACCAGACCACCTTACCTGTCTCCTGAGAAACCTGTACGAGGGTCAAGAAGCAACACTAAGAACCGGACATGGAACAACCGATTGGTTCAAAATTGGGAAAGGAGTACGAGAAGGCTGTATATTGTCGCCCTGCTTATTTAATTTATATGCAGAGTATATCATGAGAAACACCGGGTTGGATGAATCACAGGTCGGAATTAAGATTGCCGGGAGAATTATCAACAACCTCAGATACGCAGATGATACCACCCTAATGGCAGAAAGCAAAGAGGATCTAAAGAGCCTCTTGTTGAGGGTGAAAGTGGAGAGTGCAAAAGCTGGTTTGAAACGCAACATTAAAAAAACGAAGATCATGGCATCTGGCCCCATCACTTCCTGGCATATAGAATAGGAAGAAATGGAAGCAGTGACAGATTTTATTTTCTTGGGCTCCAAGATCACCGCAGACGGTGAAATTAAAAGATGCTTGCTCCTTGGGACGAAAGCTATGGCAAACCTAGACAGCATAGTAAGAAGCAGAGACATCACCTTGCTGACAAAGGTTCGTCTAATCAAAGCTATGGTTTTCCCAGTAGCAACGTATGGCTGTGAGAGCTGGACTATAAGGAAGGCTGAGCGCCGAAGAATCAATGCTTTCGAACTGTGGTGCTGGAGAAGACTCTTACAAGTCCCCTGGACTGCAAGGAGGTCAAATCCGTCAATCCTACAGGAAATCAACCCTGAGTGCTCCTTGGAAGGACAGATACTGAAGCTGAAGCTCAAATATTTTGGCCACCTAATGCGAAGAGAAAACTCCCTGGAAAAGATCCTGATGCTGGGAAAGATTGAAGGCAAAAGCAGAAGGGGACGGCAGAGGATGCGATGGCTAGATAGCATCAGCGATGCAATGAATATGGACTTGAGCACACTCCGGGAGAGAGCGCAGGACAGGAAGGCCTGGCGTGCTATGGTGCATGGGGTCACGAAGAGTTGGACACGACTGAACAACAACAACAATGTTTAGGATTGCAGCTTGTGTTAGAAGCCGGAGTCCCTTATTAAGAGACACATACGATCTTTTAAAACTGAAATTAGGTTGTGCTGCATGACAAGTCACTTAACCACAGAGAGAAAAAGTTATCTATCTTGACAACAAAATGTATCAGTGCTAATCTAGTAATTCAATTAAAATACTTAACAATTTTGACATACCTTTGAAGCATCCAGGTTCGATAGTTTAAACTATTTCTTACCATTATGGCCAATCTTAATTTTTTGTAACTGTTATTTTCAAAAGCTAGTTTTTTAGATAAGCCCTCCACAATGAATAGGCATGCTAGTTTTCCCCATACCTTCCAGTATAAATACAATATGAAGTATTGGCTTTGTTCTTCATGATCTGATTGCACATAACACTGATCCCTGGTTTATTTAACCCATGATTTGTCCTACTCATGGTTTGTCTGGCAGATGATCAAACAAACTGTGGTTTGTTCTCTCAATCCCTGGGTTGTTTCTTTCCCTCTTCCTTCACCTGCTCCCTCCTTGTATCCCAAATGCCTTTGTGGCACTGTAGTACTGGCATGTAGAGCAACTAGGTGTTTTTTAACCTCTCTTGCCTGCTGCTTCTGTAGTCTCGTGAAACAACCCATGAACAACCCCCAGTACTAGGTTTACACATAACCCATGGTTTAAACAACCCAGAATTCACAACCCAATAAACCATGGGTTCTCTTTCTGAGTTGTTTGTGGTTAACAAACTCTGGTTTGTTAGCGCAGCTGGGTTTGCAGATCACAAGTGGTTAAATAACCATGGGTTAGCATTATGTGCGAACTAGGTCACTAACTAAAAATGTAGAATGTGTTTACCTACAGATCAAAATGAAATAGTCCCAACTATAATATCTGTGTTCTTCTGTGTTCCCACAGTATCTTTCCTGCTTCTTCATATTTTTATAATGTTTGAAGTTGACATCAACTCAGATTTTACGCCTTTATAAACTTTGGCACATTTATAAAGTAAGAATATTTTCTCACAGGAAAGTCATACTTTGTTTAGGGCGCAATCCTATGAGTTGCGCCCTGGGTATTTGTAAGCCTCTGAACTCGAAGGCTTACGAGTATCCTATGCAGAGAAGGAGGTGCTTTGTGCCTGCCATTCTGCCATTTATGTAGATGGGTGATTTTGCCTCTGGAGGCTGGAGGGGAAGGAGTGGGAAGGAGGCTGGGGCAGCCATAGGAAAGATCGTAGGACTGCTGCCCTGGTCTGCTCCCCCCCACCCCGGCAACACCCCCTTCTCTCTGTCACTGCACTCTATTTTATGAGCGTGGAGAAGCAGCCAGCATGGTTCTCTCCATGCTGGAGGGGAGAGCAGTTTCCTTCTCTGAGCTCAGAGCCACGAAACCAAAAAATCCTATGTCCCTCCGTTGCTGTCTAGGGGACACAGGATTTCTCCCTTAACGTGGTTTGCTATCCTGTGTGCATTTAGGATGGCAGCATTAGTCCCGCTCATTTCAACGGAGGAGAAAAGCATGTGCTGAAATACCTTCCATTGAAATTAACAGGATTTTAAATAGAAAGATGCATTACTGGCTGGAAAGTGCCGATTTGTCTAATATATATTCACCCCCAAAGGAATACAAGAACATAGGACGCTGCCTTAAATGAGATCAGCCTAGCCCATTAGTCTCGTATTCTGGCAGTAGCACTCCAGCAACAGTCTTTCCCCATCAACAACTACCGGATCCTTTTAACTGGAGACACTAAGGATTGAGCCTGGGACCTTGAGCATGCAATGCATGTGCTCTGTCACTCATCTATGGTCCTTCACCGAGTACATAAAACAGTGTATTATAACATCAGCTATAATTTGGATGTATAGAGAGATGGGTAATGCAGTTAGTGTAACTAGACAATGCTATTCTCAGTAAGCAAAATGATATAAATTAAAACATGGATGATCCATTAACTGCCCCCTTCGTAAAGTGTATTTAAATCCAGTGTTCTTCCTCACTGAGTTTACTGGAGGCAGCGGTACAGCTAGGGCTAGGCCACGGGGCCAGAGTCCAGGGCCACGGACCCCCTCCCCTCCCCAGGACCACCCGGAGAGCAGTCTCTGGGTGGACATCACCCCAGGTGATAAGGGCATCAGAGCCAAACTCCGTTTTGTTCCTGTAGTCGTGATGGTGCTGTGATTTACGTGAGTTTAAAATGCAAACCCGCACATGCTCGGAGTATTACTGTTTTTTAAATCCGGGTTGGCGAACAGTTTTGTTATTGTTCTAACATCAGAAACGTAGAAACCCTGTAAAGCAGGGAACGGTGGTAGGGGGTCGAAGACAAATGTTAGCTGCGTGCTGCAAAACTGAAGTGGCTGATTCGCATAGCAGTCTTGGGGGATGGGGCGGCGTAACAACATTACGGGCGCAATCTTACGCAGCTTTAGACGGAAGAAAGTCCTACAACTCCCAGCATTCCCAGCTATCCTGCCTGGGCAATGCTGGGAGTTGTAGGACTTTCTTCTGTCTAAACCTGCATAGGCTTGCGCCCTAAACCCATGACCTAAAGTCAGCTGGCTGCGCTACTGACGGGAGCTCTTGGTTGCCTCAAGAAAAGCAGCACGCCTTTCCCGCCCTTTTCCTACGGCGGCAAGATGCCCTTCGTACAGCTGCCGCTCAAAGCGCGGACGCCCCGGCGGCAGAAACGCCGCTTCCGCCGACGCACCGCGCTTCTACCAGACACGAAGACGGGGTCATCGCGTCACTGGTCACGTGGGCCTTGGCGCCCGACGGGCCGACCTCAGCCCACCGCCTTCTTCCTTTTCCCGTCATGACAAGCGTGACCTAGTGACCCGGAAATTTTCCGTCGCCGGTCACCTCTCCGAAAGCTCGGTGGATCCGAGCAGCGGGGGGCGGCCAATGGGGGTTCCGGCCTTTTTCCGGTGGTTGAGCCGCAAGTACCCGTCTATCATCGTGTCCTGCACCGAAGAGAAGGTGAGAGGGAGGCCGCTGGGCCCGAGACAGCTTGGCGTTCCGTGCCCGTGGTTCCGCGTAGCGTCCGCGCGAACTGAGGCCGAGCTGAGGAAGGAGGCGGGCGGCCTCTGCGGGCGGGTTAGCGCTCTCGCGAGGTTTCGCCTCGGTGCATCCTGGGGGTCCCTGTAACAGCGGGCAGCCCCCCCCCCCCCAATTGCCTTCCTGTCCTTCTCCACGTGCGGCTGCTGAGTGGCGTAAATGGACTCGTTGCCCGATCCCGCCGTCTTACTGTTTGCGACAAAGATGCTCAAAAGCGTTTAGTTTTAAGGGGCCCTCTGCCACAAATGAATGCGCGGGGTATGACACCCAAGTCCCGGTTGACATGTCTTTTCTTGCAGAATATGTGAATATTGTGCAGAATATTTTCTTGCACAATATATGTGATACATATAGCATATATGTATCACATATATGCTATCTTATTCTAGTCCTTATGACGATCCTATCCCCATGTTACACTTGGGAGTTGGCAGAGAGTGGTTTATTTAAGAACACTTAAATTCGTGGCAGAGATGAGATTTGAAATAGGGACTTCTATATTTCTAGCTAGTCTCTTAGGGCGCAATCCTATGCATGTTTAGACAGAAAGAAGTCCTGTAACTCCTAGCATGCCTGAGTCAGGATAGCTGCCTGGGGAATGCTGGGAGTTGTAGGATATATTTCTGTCTAAACATGTATAGGATTGCGCCCTTAGCCTAGTAATTATGCCCTTGGAGAGTCATCCCTTGGATAGGTGTTGAGACATACCTTTTAGTGAATACACAAGTCCACTAGAGTTTTTGTGTTTCAATGAGTTTTCCTAAAGCTAAATATCTGAATAGGGTGAGTGCAGCAGAAGCACCTCCTGATTCTAGATGCATGCGTATGGACAGTGTATGTGAGTGCCTGGCTTCCCCTAAATACAACTGCATTAACTGCCTATCTGCATAATAAGTGTTGCTGAATGTGTTTGTTCTATAATAACTACCCTGTTTAAACATTGTTAATGTTGTTGTTAAAGCCTGCTACAGGTAAATTTGCCAACACATTCAGTTTCAGAAGTCAGAGCAGGGCAGGCTATGGCAGAGTAAATGAACAGCAGGTGGCAAAGAGCCTTCAGCAATATATAACAGTGTGGAAAAGGGATGGAGGGAGCAATCTTATGGCCACTAGACACTGTCTAGAGGGCCATAGGATTTTTCGGTTTCTGAGAACTGGGGTCGGAGGATGCGGTTCCCAGAAGCCACACTCCCCACCCCCTCATAGCCCGTGTATTACTCTGCACCAGCTACATCTCTGTGCTTGGAAACTGAGCATGAAGCCAGGAAAGGGGGCAGTCCTGAGGGAGGGGAGAAGAGGAGACCTTGGAAGCTGTGTTACACCATTTCCTATGCACCGTGCAGCCTCCTTCCCTCCCCTTCCCCGAAGCTGTGGCTTGACAGCCAAAATTGGCTATCTAGCCAAAAATGCAGGGTGGCTGGAGCATGGAGGGGATTATCGCCTCTGTGCTATGGTTGCCCTGCATTGGATACCCAGCTATCTCAATTAGATTGCGCCCTCAGACAGTGATTCTTGATGGAGAAATAATGGTGTTACACATATGCAAGAGTGAGCCTATTTTTATTTGTGGAACCTTGAAGAGTGTGGTCCTATGCATCTTTACTTAGAAGTATGGCTTTGTTACTGTTTTACAATAATACAAATATACTAATATAAACTTGGTGGTCCCATGCCTATCAGGGTAATGAAACAAGGCCACCCCACAGACAAAGCTAGGGTTTTTGCACGTTGGGGGGACTCCTAGGCCTGCTGAACAATAATAGTTTTTAAACAGAGAATGTCTGCAAGAAGGTCTAGTGTGGCCTAAGCATACTCATTTCCCTCCAGCTGTCATGGAATTCACCAACCAGGTTTTTTTGAGGCAGCCGGGGGGGGGGGGGGCTGTTACATGTAGCTGCTAGAAGGCTAAAGATAAAGCTAAAATAATAGCCCTGGGATTGGCAACACAATGCCCATGGGCACCACAGTGCACCTGGACACTTCCTTTGATGCTCACTGGGGCTCCTTGCTCCTCCCAATGGTTACAAAAAATCATATAAAAAAAACTGGGCAGCTGGAGAGCAGCAGCGGTGCAGCTGTCCTCTTTCCCCAGCATGCCCCTTGGCTCCCCATAGCATTCTTCAGAAAGGAAAGGAAGAGAGCTGGGTAGCTGGAGGCCCGAGTTCTGCTCTTCCCAGTCACCCGCCAAAACTCTGTTGTAGGAGGGAAAAAGGAAAGACAAAGCTGCAGCCTGATAAACTTAGGGGACCGGGAAGGGCAACAGGGAACAATCTTGGGGAGGAGGCCTCTAGCGGGGGCGTGAGTGGTATTGGGATGAGGTGCTACAGAGAGAAAGAGCATTAATATGTTTTGCTGTTAGGGGATCCAGAGAGAGAGAGAGAGAGATTTTTTTTGTCCACAGGTGATCCACAGAGTGAGTGTGCACAGGTGTTTGAGGGAGGAGATCCAGAGAGAGATAGTTAGTTTGTTTTGGGGTGATTCAAAGGGAAAGGAAGAATGTGTTTTGTTTCTTTGGGGGAGGTGACCCAGAGTGAAATGAGTTAGTGGGGCGGGTGGATCTTGTGTGCTGCGAGTGTGAGGTGAGAGAGAACTGTGGGTTCAAAGGAGAGGGGGCTATGTTTTGGGGCTCAGGGCCCACCTGTGACATATGTTCAGGTTCTTGGGCAGGCTTCCTCTCTTTATCATCATCAGTTTGCTTGTCTGTGAGATGGGTGTTTGTGACTCACCACACCCACCATGGCAGCCATTTTGTAAATGGACACCTCCCTAAGACAGCCATTTTTTGATGGTGCCCATGATTTGGGATTCTGGAGAAATCCTCTGCAGACTCAAATGAGGCCGGATTCTCAAGAATCTAACATGTAGTCTGCAGCAGACTGGTTCCCCTTACCTACACATCCTCTGGATTTTAGGCAGGGTGGTTTTATGGCTTTAAAAAAGGCAAGATGTGCTAGTGGCAGCTGTAATTGCTTTACAGGTGCAATTTACATAGAAGTAAGTGCTTTACAGCTACAAATGGCGTAAAATATGCACATTATGGCCAGAATTTCCCCAAGATACTCTAATGGTAGCTGCCATTAGCGCATCTTGCCATTTTTAAAGGTGGAAAAATGCCCCGCAAAATCTGGAGGACATGCCAAGGCTCTGGGGAAATCCATTGAGCCCCAAGCAGCCCGGATTTCCCCGTGGCAGATTCCCCCACCCACCTCGGACCAGACATGAGGGGGTTTGCCTATCCCTACCTGTGACACTTTCTCAAAATTCCAAATGCGCCCAACGTAGAGATGTAAAGGCCCAGAAAAAAATTCTGGGATTGGGGTTGGGGGTGGTCCCCCCACCCCCCCGGATATATTTTTTTTCTGAAAAATTGAATAAAGTTGGATTCCTTTATCTTTTTGGAATGATGAATAAAATGTTTAAGACAAGGTGTTCATGTATTGCTACCTGATTTTTATAAGTCAGTTTAGAATGATTTCTAAAAGCTACTTATAGGAAGATCTTTATGTAAGACAAGAGATGTAAACTTTCTGGAAGTTTTGAAGCCATGAGGGATACTATATTTGTAATCCTCTCTGTAAGATTTCTAGCAGAGTTATTTCTTCAATCTTTATTAAAATTGATTGAATGTATCTTTTACTTAGAGTGCAATCCTATGGGTTGCGCTCTGGGTACTCATAAGCCCCAAACTCTGAGGCTTATGAGTATCCTATTTTAACTAGACTGGCGATTTCGCCTGTTAAGTGGAGGCTTCGGCTCAGGGAGGGAAGAACGCTAGAGGGGTGATCGGAAAAGGTGTAAACCAGCTACTCCGGCCCCTTCCCCTCCCTGCCCTCAGGAACACCTCCCTTCCCTTCTTTTCTGTGCTCCGTTTATTGAGCACAGAGGGGGAGGGGGTGGGGAGCGTGGTTTCTGAGCTCTGTCTTCAAGCATGGAGCCAGGAAAACGAAAAATCCTGTGTTCCCCAGCTGCTGTCTAGGGGATATAGGATTGCTCCCTTATGGACATTTACAGATGCTCCGAAGTCATGCTCAGTTTCCCAACATGGCTAGAATTACAATATCATAATATGTGAACAGCACTAATGAAACCAAAAATCTTATCAGACAACTTACAGTGGGGAAATTTCCAGGCCCAGATTCCATACCATCTGAACTGCTGAAAGTACACCTAGAGTAGTGGGCCTCTCCTTTGGCAACACTTTTTGCACTTATTAATCAGACTGGGAGGTTCCCAGAAGCATGGACCAAGGCAATCATAGTTCCAGTTTTAAAAAAGGGAGACCCAAAGGTTCCAGCGAATTAACAGCCAATAAGCCTTTTGTCCATTATAGGGAAACTATATACAAGGCATCTGTCTGAAAAACTGCTAACCTGGATGGAGGATCGGGACATCCTGGGACATGAACAAATTGGATTTTGTCCTAATCAATCCATATTGGATCATTGTATTGTGCTAGCTCATTTAGCAGAGAAATACATTAAATGAAACGGGGAAATTATTTGCAGCATTTATTGACCTTAAAGGGGCTTTTGACTCTGTCTCAAGAAAATTATAGTGGGATAAACTAGAAAAAAACATCTATGGACAGAAGATTGTTATTCCATATACATAATTTGTATACCCAGTCTTCAAGTCCGTTCTGGTCAACAGGGACAATTGACAAATGAGATCATGACAAACAAGGGTGTAAAACAGGGTTGTATTTTGGCCCCATTTTTATTCAATTTATTTCTGAATGACTTGGCCCCATCATTGCTGCTGGTAGGATACCCCCCAAAGCTTGATTTAAGGCAGGCCTCATTGTTGTTCTACGCAGATGACACTGAGCTTATTATCTCTCACCCAACTGGGCCTGGAACGACTATTACAGGCCTTCTCAGAGTATTGTGATAAAAACTCATTGATTATAAATTTTGTAAAATCTAAAATCATGGTTTTCTTTAAGTCATGGAAAAAGTTTCGCTGGGCATTAAAGGGGAATACTTTGAAACAGGTTAAACAATTTAAGTGCCTAGGGCTGTATTTCCAATATAATCTTAAATGGAATTTACAATGCAAAGATGCACTCAATTCTGCAAATTGCAGTCCATCTGCTATTGTTTTTTTCTGTTATACCCAAGGTGGTGAAACTATTCCCCCAGCCCTTAGAGTATTCAGAGCTAAGTTACTGAATCAGTTATTATACGGTATCCCTGTATGGGTTTACAAATTCTGCTCTGGAAAAAGTCCAAGCATTTTTCTTGCATCGTATTTTGGGGGTATCTAATTGTGTAGGATATGCAACCATGTGTTTGGAAATGGGTGTAGGATTTGTCAAAACCAGAGTGTGGGCTCAGGCACTAAAATTTTGGTTATGTCTGCATTTTTCTTCATCAGCATCTAGTCTTGTATATCCTATGCTAGTACACTCACATTGTAGTAAATGGTCCCATATAATTTTACATAAAATTATCTCAATTGGTGTTGCATTTGAATCCCTTCTAATGCTTGAGCAACAACTCCAGACTTCTGATCCAGAGATTATATGATATTGCAAGACAGGATCTGTATACTCTCACTAACAGAACTTGTTCTCCAATGGCCCACAGGATTCTGTCCAGTTATGGTATCTCACCTTTTTATTTGACATCCCTTAAGAATATACAAGCTCACAGAGCATTTATGCTCGCAAAACTAAACGTTCTACGAAAAGTAGTGCTCCAGGGGAGATTTCTGAAAATTCCACTTCAAAACAGATTGTGTCCATACAAAGCAGGAGTCCTGAAACTTTGATACATATACTTTTATATAGTAATTTTTACTCTGATTTGAGATGCCTTATAATTTATCCTTTTCTGACCAACTTCCCAGGCCATCCAGATGAAAGACTGGTAATTAACTCTCTCTCAGATAAGATCCCACATGTCACTGAACAGGTGGCTAATTTCTTTCTAATCGCCATGCGCACAAGAGACAAGTTGTTTGACTGTATTAGTTAAGTTGCAAAACCTGTAGCCTATGTCTTGATATTTGTATACTTGTCTGTATAACTTGAATGGGTCTAAATGACCATAATAAAGAGTAAAGAGAATATGTGAAGAAAATTGGAGAATATGTGCATTGGCTTTTGTTTTGTTGATGTCTGTATTAGAGATGTGAAGGCCCGGGAAAAAAAACTGGAAACTTTCAGAAAAAAAAAATTTTTCCCCATTTTTTTCTGAGGGCTATTTTTGTCCGTCCTCTCACCCCAAATGGGAAAAATTGAACAGGTGTGGATTATGAAATATTTTCTTTTAGAATTTAAGACAAAGTATTTATATATTGTTACTCAGCCTTTACTCCCCCCAAAATGATTTCTAAAAAATTAGGAACACTTTTATAGAAAGACTAGAGATGTAAAATGTCTGGAAATACACCAAGGGGGCGGGGGGGGGGGGATCATCCTCTTTGTAAGATTTCCAGCACAGTTAGTTCTTTCATCCCTTATTAAAATTCTTGATCTAAAGTATATTTTGCTGATCGACATTTATGCTCAGTTTTTCAACATGTGAGTAGAGGCACCATTGTGCATTCTTGACAGCAGAAGGCTGCATTATGTTCCTCAAGCAGCCCTCCCCAACCTGGTGCTCACTGGATGTTTTGGACTATAGTGCCCAGCATTCCTGACCACTGGCCATGCTTCCTGAGGCTGATGGGAGCTGACGTCCAAAGTATCTGGAGGATACCAGGTTGGGGAAGGCTGTCTTAAAGCAACAAAGTGACTTTAGATCTGTAAAAATAAGCTAAAAAATAAGTATTCTTTATTTTTCCAAAATTTCCCATCTTTAAAAAAAAATGGGTTTTTTGATGGTCTCAAAATTTCTGGAAATTTCACATCTCTAGTCTGTTTTTGTTCTGGTTAGTTGCTATAGCAGTCAATGAATGTAGTCCTAACACCCACATGTGAGACAAACATTGTAGGTTATCCTGTTACTGGGATATGCACATGCGATGCAACAATGTGTAGCTTATTCCACCTAAGTTTTGTTTTTATTTTTTAAAGAATTCACTTGCTACAGTTTTTAATAAAGTTCCTAGTTAGACCTCACTATTAGGATATACCGTGTGTCAGGTCCAGGGTGTGGGCGGCAGGCGCCCTTGGCGAGAACACCAGGGCTAGGAGGGATGGAGGTGGGCAGAGAGCAGAGGTTCCCTGGGCAAGGGTCAGACCCAAACAAGACGTGGCAGGGCCAGTGGCGAAAGCAGAGTCCGAACAGGCAGGGGTCAGTTACCAGCAGGTTTGCAGCAGGGCCAGAGGTAGAAGCAGTGTCCAAACAGGCAGGGGTCAAGAACCAGCAAGGCATAGCAAAGATCAGGAATGAGCAACTGGAACATGATGCTACCACCACAATGACTCATGTTGCTGTCACAAGGTTTGAGAGGAAGCTCTTTATAGGGCTCCTTGAGGCTCCCAGCTGGTCTGCATTAGAGGCCCTGGGAGCACCTGCAGGGCCGGGGCCTAACCCCACAAATACTGTGAGCCAGGCTGCCTTCTATGTCTGGCCCCCAGGTGGAGCTGCAGAGCTTCCCAGACTGAACAGATCCTGACAGTACCTCCTCCCGACCCGGGAAGGGGATCCCATCCCCATTCAGGGTCTAGGTTTATCAGGGTAGGCCTGATGGAAGGTGCGAAGCTTGGCGGGAGCATGGACGTGCTCTACGGGCTCCCAGGCCTGACCATCTGGGCCGTAGCCTTCCCAGTCGACTAGATAATGGAGTTCACTACAGAGCCAGTTTGAGTCTAGGATCTGTGCCACATGGTACTTATTGTATCTGAGAACCCAGACAGGTGGAGGTGGTGGAATTGTACATCCTGGAAAGGGGTTGGTGTGGTATAACTTCAGTTGGGAGATGTGGCAGACTGGGGGAATTATCAAGGTTCTGGGGTGATCCAGCCAGTACGTGATGGGGTTTAGCTGCTGGCTTATTGGGAAAGGTCCCTGATAACAAAAGGCCAGCTTCATGGATTGGCAGTTGGACTGGTAGTGTTCCATGGAGAGCCAGACTGGATGCAAGGCCCATCCTGGTGTTGCCGATCTGCTTGTTCCTTATAGGTAGCCTTGGCCCATTCCAAGTAGCAGGTGAGCTCTGCTTGCGTCTCTTGGATATGCATTACCTGGTCGCTGACAGAAGGGACAAGGGAAGTGGCAGGTATGCATGGGTGATCCTGTGGGTGGTAGCTGCAATTTGCATAGAAAGGACTATGCCCTGTAGAGGCGTGGCAGGCATTTCACGGTCTGGAAATGTTCTAGATTCTGGTGATCCGTGAGCACCTGCATGGGATGCAGTGCTTCTTTCAGGAGATGCTGCCACTCCTCAAAGGCTACCTTGATTGCCAGCAACTCTTTGTCTGAGACATCATAGTTCCTTTCTGTGGGAGTAAGCTGGCGAGAATAGAAGACACATGGTGGAGGAGGTGCTGTGGGCCTTGGCGCTGCGGCAGGACTGCTCCAAGAGCCTGACTGGAGGCATTGGCCTCAACCACAAAAGGGAGGCTGGGATCTGGGTGCACCAATATGGGAGCTGTGGTGAAGGCTGTCTTTAACTGATTGAACGCATCTTGCACCGCAGGGGTCCAGCTGAACTTGGCATCCTTTTTGAGCAGGGCTGTGGTGGGGGCAATGATGCGGGAGAAGCCTTGGATGAAGTGTCAGTAGAAATTTGCAAAACCTATAAACCTCTGAACCCCCCCCCCCCTTCATGTCCCTGGGGGAATCCCAGTCCATGATGGCCTGGACCTTCCATGGGTCCATTTGGAGCCCAGCTGGGGAAATGATGGAGCCTAGGAAGTCCATGGTCTCTTGATGGACGGTGCATTTCTCTAGTTTCGCATATACCCTGAGGCACTGCAAGACCAGGCGGACATGCTGGAGGTGTTCCTTGGGGATTTCAGAAAAGATCAAGGTATCGTCTAGGTAGGCCACCACGAAACGATCTAGAATATTACAGAGGACATCATTGATGAAGTGCTGGAAGGTAGCAGAGGCATTAAAGTCCAAAAGGCGTCACTAGGTACTTGAAATGGCCATACCGGGTGCTAAATGCTGTCTTACATTCATCGCCCTCCCGAATTCTCACCAAATTGTAGGCTCCCCACAAATCCAATTTGGTGAAAATCTTGGCCCCCTGTAGTAGTTCAAAGAGCTCCAGAATAAGGGGCAGGGCGTACTGGTTCTTGGCCGTGACTTAGTTTAACTTCTGGTAGTCCATGCAGGGATGTAACCCCCCCATCCTTCTTTTTCACAAAGAATATTGGGGCCCCAGCTGGGGAGGTCGAAGGATGTATGAACCCCCTGGCCAGGTTATCTTGGAGGTATTCCCACCGAGCTTCTAATTTGGGGGCTGCAAGTGAGCATATCTGCCCAAATGGAATCTCCGCACCTAGTTGCAGATTGATGGGACAGTCGTAGGGCCAATGTGGAGGCAGGGTCTCAGCCCCCTTCTTCCGAAAGACGTACACAATGCCATGGTACTGAGCTGGGAGGGTGACTGGATCTTGGGGCAGGGGTTCCCCCACAGTGGTACCATGGAGCGTGGGCAGAGGTGCCTCTGGGGCTTGTAGATTCCCCGCTTCCATACTCACCAGGGACCAAAGCGCTGACTGGAAGAAGACCTCCTGGCAATGAGGAGACTTGAACTTGAGGGCCCGCTGGCTCCAGGAAATGGTGAGGTTGTGTTTAATTAACCATGAGATCCCCAAAACTACTGGATAATATAGGGTCCTGATGAGGTTGCAAGATAACAGTTCCTGATGACCAGGAGCGGCCAGCATCACCAAGGGGTATGTCTCATGCATGACAGGCCCGGATGAGAGGGGTGAGCCATTGAGCCCCTCCTGGCCACAGTAGAGGCAGATCCAGGGATCACCGCCACTGCTTCTCAGTGTCTGTCAGCTGGCTCCAGGAGCCATCCACCTGCATGGGTTCTGGTTGGGGGGCAGTGTCTTGGTTCCTTGACCCAAACCGGGGAAGTTCTGCCAGGACTCACCCATCGTGTCGTTCCACACCCCTTTCTTTCAAGCAATTGTTGATGTTGACACAGAGGGTGATGAATGCTGGCAGCGTAGCAGGAGGGTCTACTCAGGCCAGCTCATCCTTGATAATGGAGTTAGGCTGAGACAAAAATGGAACCGCTATGCTGCCTCATTCCACAGCATGTCAACCGCCAAGCAACGGAACTTGGCAGCATATTCAGCAACCATCCGGCGCCCCGCTTTAGGGTCTGGAGGGCCAGCTCTGCTGTGTGGGCCCAGTTTATATCTCCAAACATGCCCTCCAAGACCCACACAGGTTTGCAGCAGGGCCAGAGGTAGAAGCAGAGTCCAAACAGGCAGAGGGGTCAAGAACTGGCAAGGCATAGCAAAGATCAGGAACGAGCAACTGGAACACAACCCTGCCACCACAATGACTCATGTTGCTGTGGCAAGGTTTGAGAGGGAGCTCTTTATAGGGCTCCTTGAGGCTCCCAGCTGGTCTGCATTAGAGGCCCTGGGAGCACCTGCAGGGCCTGGGCCTAACCCCACAAATACTGTGAGCCAGGCTGCCTTCTGGCCCCCCGGTGGAGCTGCAGGGCTTCCCAGTCTGAGCAGATCCTGACACTGTATTAGGTATAAAACCTTTAAGCTCTGCTACCAAAATAAATCCTCTGTACCTAAAAGAAACTTAATAGTCTGGTTCCTGTGGGATTGACGCTGCAACTAGAGACAGCCTTTCAAAATAAACAAAAATTAAGGTGTTTATTAAGGGGAATTATTTGCAAAAGGGAATAAAATGTCACTCTTCAAATAATAGGTTGAAATAAGAACACTTTTCTCTCTGGAGAACTTGAGAATGGAGCTACTTCCACTGTGTTGCTGTTAATAACGTTTTGTTTGAGTTGTGTTCCGTTCCCCACCACCCCCTTTAGAATCGTCTTGCTTAGGGTTTCCTAATGTTCCTGGCTGATTTCTTTTGAGTTCTTTGCTGAAAGGAGTTTGAATGTCTTTGCTCTTGATGTGTTTGATTTATGCCAGATCATGGTTAAAGTTTATCAGTAGTAGTGATGTGTGACCTACACATTAAAAACCCCTTAATCCTTGATTTTATGTAGGACGTCATGATCGAAAGGGTATGTGAGAGAATGTTAGGGAGCTGGATCTTCAGTTGCCAAGAAATGTGTGACCTAGTGGTCATGGCTGGTGCTATTAAATGCTGTAGTTATGAAAAAAAAATTCTGTTGAATGTGAGTAGAGTCCATTACTGTGATAGTATTCTACTATTGGTTCTGAACTTTGGGCAGGTAGGTCCCTAAAGTAGTTCTGCAACATCTGCTGTTATGTAAGAAGAAGATATAATTAAGGGTACATAATCTTGGCTAGAGATGTGAAGGCCTGGAGGAAAACAGGAAAAAATGGGGGGGGGGGTTTCTGAGGACCGTTCTTGTTTTATTGAAAAATTGGAAAAAATCTAACCCCTTTGGATTATGAAATATTTTCTTTTAGAATTTAAGGCAAAGTATTTATATAGTCTTACCCAGCTTTTACTCCCCCCAAAATGATTTCTAAAAACTATGTAATAAGAACACTTATTAATTAATTAATTAATTAATTACATGGATATCCCACCTTTCTTCCATCATGGAACTCAAGGTGGCTACATGTGATTCTCAGGTGGTCTCCCTTCCAAGCACTAACCAGACCCAAACCTGCTTAACTTCAGCAAGGTGGCTGCTGTCAAGGGCTCCTTGGAGGCCTCTCTCAGTCTAATCCAGTAGCCAAGTCCAGACACAGACAAAGGGATTCCTTTCAAAGCTTTATTCTTCTTTTACAACTTAACAACTATACCGTTTGCAACTAGATCTGAGCAGCACAGTACCTAGGCCCTAAGTTGGAACAGTTGGTCCCCGTTTGAAAGGGAATTACTGGCAGATCCCTGAACTTAAGGACTAGGGAGAGTCCCTCCCCTTTTCCCTTGGATCCTCTGAGCGCAGCCATTGTTTGCGCGCCAACCGGGCACTACGCCTCCTTTCCGCGCCCTCCATCTGGCGCCGCTCTCTGCGTCGGCGTCGCGCATCCACCAAGTCTGCTATCTGCGCTCGGTCACTCCCTGGACTGCTATCTAAGCTAGGAATGCCGGTGGGAGGAATCTCCGTCAGCTGTTGGCCCTGGGAAAGAGGAGCGCGCTCCTCTCCCAGGAGCAACTGCTCTTCCTCAGAATCAGAACTACTCTGGGACTCCATGGGCTCAGTATCCACCCTGACAGCTGCCTCATGTGCCTTCAGACTATGCCCTGGGGCCTTTATAGAAAGACTAGAGATGTAAAATGTCTGGAAATAATGAAGCCTTGGGGAAAAATTTTTTAATCCTCTCTTTAAGATTCCCAGCATAGTTAGTTCTTTTATTCCTTATTAAAATTATTGATCTAAATTATATTTTACTGATGCTCAGTTTCCCAGCATGTGAGTAGGATTCTTGACGGTAAATATGCATTCTTGACAGCTTGGGTTTTGTTCTATAGAATTCTGTGTTTCTGATGCTGTAGCAGTCATTTAATGCAGTTGTAATCTATTCAGACAATGTTGTTGTTGTTGTTGTTCAGTCGTTCAGTCGTGTCCGACTCTTCGTGACCCCCATGGACCATAGCACGCCAGACCTTCCTGTCCTGTGCTCTCTCCCGGAGTGTATTCAAGTCCATATTCATTGCATCGGTGATGCTATCTAGCCATCTCATCCTCTGCAGTCCCCTTCTCCTTTTGCCTTCAATCTTTCCCAGCATCAGAGTCTTTTCCAGGAGTTTTCTCTTCACATTACGTGGCCAAAATATTTCAGCTTCAGCTTCAGTATCTGTCCTTCCAATGAGCAGTCGGGGTTGATTTCCTGTAGGATTGACTGATTTGACCTCCTTGCAGTCCAGGGGACTCGTAGGAGTCCCCTACAAGACCATCGAGTCCAACCCCCTGCTCAATGCAGGAATCCAAGTCAAGGCATCCCTGACAAGTGGCTGTCCAGCTTTATCTTGAATGCCTCCAGTGTGGGAGAGCCCACTATCTCCCTAGGTAATTGGTTCCATTGTCGTATTGCTCGAACAGTCAGGAAGTTTTTCCTGATGTTCAGCCAGAATCTGGCTTCCTGTCACTTGAGCCCATCATTCCATGTCCTCCATTCTGGGAAGATCGAGAAGAGGTCCTGGCCTTCCTCTCTGTGACAACCTTTCAAGTACTTTAAGAGCACTATCCTATCTCCCCTCAGTCTTCTCAAGGCTAAACATGCCCAGTTCTTTAAGTCTCTCCTCAGAGGGCTTTGTTTCCAGTCCCCAGATCATCTTCCTTGCCCTCTGGACCCTCTCCAGTTTGTCTGCATTGTTCTTAAAGTGTTGTGCCCAGAACTGGTGAATATGATGCCAACATCTGAGTGTTATCTGTTTGTCATTCATTGTTTGCAGCCTAAAGAATGTAATGGTATCAAAATTCCAGTTGACACCAGCAAGCCGAACCCTAATGAAGTTGAATTTGATAACCTGTATTTGGATATGAATGGCATCATCCATCCTTGTACACATCCTGAGGACAAGTGAGTGGCAGTTGTAATTAAATAAGTAGCATGTCTTAGGTATTGTTTGGAGTATTAACACAATGCCTTACATTTGCAGGCCAGCACCCAAAAATGAAGATGAAATGATGGTAGCCATTTTTGAGTATATTGACAGGCTTTTCAACATTGTCAGGCCAAGGCGGCTTCTCTACATGGCAATAGATGGAGTGGTAAGTACTGAAATGTTCACTACTAATGTGTCTGGCAGTCCAATGTGGCCCCATTCAGAGCCATGCAATTTAGAGATGGCAACTTTGCACAGTCACTTTTGGAGGAACAATAGGGGCCTCCAAAGCAAAAGAAGCCTTTGGAAGCCTTGGTATGTGTGCAGAGCTCCATATACAGCTCATTAAACCTAAGTTCAAAAATGTTTGAGAAAACTACTAAGGTATAACACTTCATTTGGACCATGTTATCTGGCTGGTGCCACTGGTTTAGCACATGTGGCAAAAAGTTGAGGCACAGCTGCATTATCATGAAAGCATATTGAATTGCCATACTGTTTCTCATGGTGCAGGAGGGAAAATTGGCAGCAGCTCCAGTGTTCCTTTTTTGTCATCATCAGCAGATAAAGCTTTCTCAATAGTATAGATTTAGTAAATAAACTTCCAAGTAAAGTGATTCAGTCTAGGCTTCTCAGGTGTAATACAAGTATGAACACTTCATTTATGAAAACTGTTTACAAATAAACAAACATTAGTCATGTTGTTGACACTTTTAGGCTCCCCGTGCAAAAATGAACCAGCAAAGATCCAGAAGGTTCAGAGCATCAAAGGAAGGCGTGGAGACTACAGAAGAGAAGCAGAGAATAAGACAAGAGATCTTGGGAAAAGGTATATACATTTGCTAAATATCTAATATACTTCAGTAAAGGGTGACTTGAAGAGGAGCTGTATCTTGTGAAATATATGTTGTCTTTGACGGAAGAGAAATGAATATGCAGTTAGCAAATGTCTAGCCCTGGAGAAAAGACTGATGTGCACTTACTTAATTTTGTATGAATGAGATAATGCCTTATCAGGATTGTGTGTATTTTGTGACTCCTTGCAAGGGCAGAAAAGCTGCACAATGTGGTAATGAACACAGAATTCAACTGTGCATTTTTTTAACATAGGAAGTTTCTAGTGTTTAAAGTTGTTAAAATATGCTTGAAAGGGCATGACCAATGCATTGTGAAAGCAGAAAGCACAGTTGCTGAATAACATTTTTAGTGGTGGAGTGCTCTGTATAGCATCTTGCCTCTGTTTGTGACTAGCAGAACAGAATAAAGGATCATGCAAAGGTGCATGATTTTGTTAATAATCACTCATAATTTATCCTTAAAACACTATAGCTGCAATCCTGTGACAATCTGTGATTCCCTTAATTGAACTGCTAGTAAAATAAGATGTTATGAATTCAAAATAAGTGTGGTGGAAAATGTCTGTTCCTCCTCCCACCCAGCAATTACCTTTGTCAGATTACTTTTCAGTTCCATTCTGTATCTTTTTAAAGGTGGCTTTCTTCCTCCAGAAGAAATAAAGGAAAGATTTGACAGCAATTGTATTACTCCAGTAAGTACTCCTACACTTAACCTCTAAGTTGGGAATGGGCCCAGCATCGATCACAATTCCTGAGGGATTCCTGGTTGGCCACAGGTTTCTTCCCCGCTCCTAGAGTCAGAACAGCAGTGAGGGCAGCTAGGATCCAGCAGCTCTTCTCTGTACAAACACTGTTTGTTGGTACTCACAAATGGACAAGGTGCCTTCTCTTCTGCAAGTGCTGCTGCTAAACAGTGCTGCACTGCAAGAAATGCAAGGAGAAACCGAAAGGAGCATCCCATAATTCAGGGTGGTGGCAGCTGCTGCTGTGAAGCAGCAGCAATGACCTAGGTGAGAGCTGGTAGCAAGACAGAACGGAAACAGTAAGAAAAGGAGGACACTGGGCGCTCCTGCAGGTAAATGTGTGTTTGTGTTCCTCCAGCCCTCTGTGGCATTTCTGTGATCATCACCAGAACTCTTCTCATGTGTGCTCTTTTCCTCTTGCTGGGCATTGCGAAAGAAAAGCAGGAAAGGGCAGTGGCACGTACAGGACAGCAGTGCTGTGAGGCAAAGGGTTCCCAACCAGAAGGATTAGGATTTGTGGCCAGGACGATGGAGAGAAACCAGTGCTACTTACCGAAACAAGAGGTTCTGGGTCTCAAGGTTATCTTGGAATCTAGTTGTTTGTCCTCAGAACCCATTTCCCCAGATATGTAAGCTTCTTGAGGTTACTTGATGGTAAAGGGATAAACATCATCATCATCATCATCATCATAATCTCCTTTAATAATAAACTCAGGTGGCCATCTGTTTGGAAGCAAAATGCCCCCCTTCCAATAAGTTGATGGTTTCTATGTACTTGGGGGGACTCCCTAAAAGTCTTAACAGCCCTGTGGGTTTCCAGGACTTTTGAAAGATTGAGAGCATACGTAGAATAAATTCTGGAGTTCCTGTCATTTCTAGGGGAATATATTTCTCACCACCACTATATAGCAATTAAATGTTCAGGTTCAGGGCATCCCATAAGCCAGGGGACCTCAGGTCCAGGGACCAGATCGGCCTTTCTGGGGTCTCAGTCCAGCCCTCCAGAGCTCCCCAGATGGTCTCACCTCTTTTCCCAAACCACCAACCATTGGGTAGTTTCCCAGCTTTTGTGCAGTTTTTCCCCCCGTTTCTAAAAGATTGAAAAACCTCTCCTAAGGTTTAGTTACTGGCAGAAAGAACTTTAAGCTTTACATTTTAGTGTAAAGCTTAAGCAAGTTTTGCTGCCTGGTAAACTTCAAAGACAGAAGTTCAGCCTGATCATTAGTCAAGTTGTATTTTTCTGAGGCTTTTTGCTTCCTAATTGCAAAATGGAAATATAAATGGTGACACAAATTGCAATTGAGTAAAAAATAGTGTATCTATTTTTTAAAATCTCTGCTATAATCTAGCAATTGGCCTCAGGATTAAACACTTATCTCTCAGCCTTGGTTTTCCTCCGTACCTGTAAAATGGTAGTGTTAATTGTCTGCTTGTGACCAGGACTTAGGATGCCCCTCTGGATGTAATAATTGTAATAATTCAGCTGTGGATTTGTGTAGGCAAATCACCTAGTATATAGTTCATGGGGGGGCAGTACTTAATTATAATTGGCTCTGTCCCCCAAACTGTCATTTTGTGATGGGTTCAATCCTCTTCACCTACCCAGCTGCGATTTTTATGACTGGCTTCAGCTGGTGGACTCTTGTGCTTATCCTTAAAAAAAAAAAAGAAGATAACTCAAGCCTGTAATCTGACCACCCCAGTTTAAATTATGTGCTTGTTCTTTAGGGAACAGAGTTTATGGACAATCTTGCTAAATGTCTTCGCTATTATGTTGCTGATCGTTTAAACAATGACCCAGGATGGAAAAATTTGACGGTAAGTATCCTTCTCATTATGTCCAAGTAAATGAGATTTATAGCATTTTTGTCCATACCTCCATGGTTTACTTTTTAATGTAGAAGATAGGTTTTAACTGAAGATGGAGTAACTACACATTAATGTTAAAGCGCTGTTTAGGAACTTCAAAAGCGTTCACCTGTATCATCTCAGATGTGGAAATTTGGCTAACCTGTGAATAAAATGAATGTTTAGGTCAGGGCTAGGCAACCTTTTGGAGCCCATTTGGCAATTTGAGAAACTGTCCTGGGCACCACCACAAAATGGCTGCTGTGGGAGGTGCGGCTAACCACACAAAGAAAGAAACCTTCCCAAAAGACCAAATACAAGGCAGAGGTGGGGGCTGAGCCCCAACACATGACACCACAGCAAGAGGAGTGGAAACTGTGTGCCAGAGCACATCAGTGTGCTGTAAGATTTAAAAATTAAGCTACTATGTTGGATGATATCTACCATTTTGCCTCCTTGGAGCAGGGAGACACAGTATGCTGTTGCCCCTCCCTACAAGTATATGACATCATCCCAAAGGAGGGAGCTTATTTTAGGATTCCCTCAAGTAGCCTGCTTTATTGGTGACAAGTATGGAGAAATCCCAGAAGCATCACCTGAGAAATGTTGTATCATCCTGACTGGCTGTACAAAGGGGAGGGCAGGAGGCATTAATTACTGGGCTATCTCACAGTGGCAAGGGGGATGCCAGTGGGGGTGGGGATGTTGTCTATCTTTGTGAGTGTAAAAGTAAAGTATACATCCAGTTTTAATCAGAAAAAACATTTCCCTGGGTAGCACAATATTTCCAAAACTTTTGATAAGTAAACGTTCTTTTAAATCAATCTTTTATTGTGAATTTTTAAAAAACAAAACAAACTGAACACATTACAAAAATCTAAAAAAAAAAAGAACGAAATAAAAATACAAATCCTCAGTTTCTAACATTACAATATTCGAGAAAAAGGGGGGTTACACATAAACTTCAGTAAAAGCAGACCAGATATCCGCATATAAGTCGAATTGCAAGTTACACCTGTATACCACTCTTTCAAATGTTGCTAGTGTTGTTAAGTCTTCAGTCCATTGCTTTAAAGGCGGTGAGCTTTTATCCTTCCAATATCATAGTATCAGTCTTTTAGCAACCAAAAGGGTGTGAAAAATCCATTTATGCTGACCATGTGTTACATTCCAAGAAGTAGGTAAGTAGTTTAAAAGAACATTTACATCAGTAAATATTAAAGAGCTTTCGAATACAAAATTTATCCGTATAATAACTTCCTCCCCAAAGGAGGCAACCATTGGGCATTTCCAAAACATATTAATAAAAGAAGCATTGAATGCATTACACTTCCAACAATTAGCCAAATTTGACAAGCCTTTACTAAAAAGACATTGTGGCAATCCAATAGCCCTGAAATAAGAGCTTTTGCTGAATAAGGCGTAAATGAAGATCCATTGAAATGTCGGATACAAATGCCAAAACGGCAGTCCATTGATTATGCAAAACAGGACGTTCCAATTTCCTGTTCCATTCCTGCTGTAAACCACTTGTATCATGTTTATTCATTGATAATAAATGTTTATAAAAATGAATCGTAGGTCGATACATCTGATCAGCTTCAATAAGTATTTCCAATAGCGAAGGAGACTGCAAGTCAGTAAAAGCAGCAGGACCGAATCTAGATACCAACAAATGTTTCAACTGCAAGTACTGCCATTCCGCTGAAGCCAGCAGATCAAATTGATCTTGCAAAGTTGAAAATAACAAAAACTCATCATCAACCCCCGCTAATTGATCTAAAGTAAAGATCATCTTAACTGTCCAGGCCCGCCATAAAAATATTTTCTTGCCAATTCTTAAATCTGGATTTCCCCATAAAGTCAATTTAGCATGGGAAAATGGATCAAACTGTAATTGACGTGACATTATACGCCAAACTTCCCTGACTGCCAAAATTGTGGGAGGTGCTCTGTCTGCCTTAATATGCTGAGAACTTAATTGTTGTTGTTCAGTTGTTCAGTCGTGTCCGACTCTTCGTGACCCCATGGACCATAGCACGCCAGGCCTTCCTGTCCTGCGCTCTCTCCCGGAGTGTGCTCAAAGTTCATATTCATTGCATCGGTAATGCTATCTAGCCATCTCATCCTCTGTCGTCCCCTTCTCCTTTTGCCTTCAGTCTTTCCCAGCATCAGGGTCTTTTCCAGAGAGTTTTCTCTTCGCATTAGGTGACCAAAATATTTGAGCTTCAGCTTCAGTATCTGTCCTTCCAATGAGCACTCAGGGTTGATTTCCTTTAGGATGGACTGATTTGACCTCCCTGCAGTCCAGGGGACTCGTAAGAGTCTTCTCCAGCACCACAGTTCGAAAGTATCAATTTTTCGGCGCTCAGCCTTCCTTATAGTCCAGCTCTCACAGCCATACATTACTACTGGGAAAACCATAGCTTTGATTAGATGGACCTTTGTCGGCAGGTGATGTCTCTGCTTCTTACTATGCTGTCTAGGTTTGCCATAGCTTTCGTCCCAAGGAGCTAGCGTCTTTTAATTTCATGGCTACAGTCACCGTCTGCGGTGATCTTGGAGCCCAAGAAAGTAGAATCTGTCACTGCTTCCATTTCTTTCCCTTCTATATGCCAGGAAGTGATGGGGCCAGATGCCATGATCTTAGTTTTTTTAACGTTGAGTTTCAAACCAGCTTTTGCACTCTCCCCTTTCACCCTCAACAAGAGGCCCTTTAGATCCTTTTTGCTTTCTGCCATTAGGTTGGTATCGTGTGCATATCGGAGGTTGTTGTTAATTCTCCTGGCAATCTTAATTCCGACCTGTGATTCATCCAACCCGGCGTTTCTCTTGATGTACTCTGCATATAAGTTAAATAAGCAGGGTGACAATATGCAGCCTTGTCGTACTCCTTTCCCAATTTTGAACCACTCGGTTGTTCCATGACTGGTTCTTACTGTTGCTTCTTGGCCTTCGTACAGGTTTCTCAGGAGACAGGTAAGGTGGTCTGGTACTCCCATCACTTTAAGAATTTGCCAGAGTTTGTTGTGATCCACACAATCAAAGACTTTAGCGTAGTCAATGAAGCAGACATAGACGTTTTTCTGGAATTCTCTTGCTTTCTCCATGATGCAGCGAATGTTGGCGATTTGATCTCTAGTTCCTCTGCCTCTTCGAAACCCAGCTTGTTCTTCCGGTAGTTCTCGGTTCGCATACTGCTGAAGCCTAGCTTGTAGGATTTTGAGCATCACCTTGCTGGCATGTGAAATGAGCGCAATTGTGTGGTAGTTCGAACACTCTTTGGCGTTGCCCTTCTTTGGAATTGGAATGTAAACTGACCTTTTCCAGTCTTGCGGCCACTGTTGAGTGTTCCAAATGTGTTGGCATATTGAATGCAGCACTTTAACAGCATCATCTTTTAGGATTTTAAATAGCTCAGCTGGAATACTGTCATCTCTGCTAGCTTTGTTGTTACTAATGCTTCCTAAGGCCCACTTGACTTCACTCTCTGGGATGTCCGGCTCAAGTTCAGTGACCGCACTATCATGGCTATCAAGGACATTCAGATCTTTCCTGTATAGTTCTTCTGTGTATTCTTGACACCTCTTCTTAATCTCATCTGTTTCTGTTAGGTCCCTGCCTTCTTTGCCCTTTATCATGCCCGACTTTGCACAAAACGTTCCCTTGAGATCTCCGATTTTCTTGAAGAGATCTCTCGTCTTTCCCATTCTCTTGTTTTCCTCGATTTCTTTGCATTGTTCATTTAAGAAGGCCTTCTTGTCTCTCCTTGCTATTCTCTGGAACTCTGCATTCAGTTGGATATATCTTCCCCTTTCTCCCTTGCTTTTCGCTTCCCTTCTTTCCTCAGCTACTTGTAAAGCCTCATCAGACAGCCACTTTGCTTTCTTGCATTTCTTTTTCTTTGAGATGGATTGAGTTGCTGCCTGCTGAACAATGTTACGGACCTCCATCCATAGTTCCTCAGGCACTCCGTCTATCAGGTCTAATCCCTGAAATCTATTCCTCACCTCCACTGTATATTCACAAGGGATATGATTGAGGTCATACCTGAATGGTTTAGTGGTTTTCCCTACTTTCTTCAATTTAAGCTGAAATTTTGCAACAAGAAGCTCACAATCTGAGCCACAGTCAGCTCCAGGTCTTGTTTTGACTGACTGTATAGAGCTTCTCCATCTTTGGCTGCAAAGGACATAATCAATCTGATTTCGATATTGACCATCTGGTGATGTCCATGTGTAGAGTCGCCTCTTGTGCTGTTGGAAAAGAGTGTTTGCTATGATCAGTGTGTTCTCCTGGCAAAACTCTGTTAGCTTTTGTCCTGCTTCATTTTGTACACCAAGGCCATGCCTGCCTGTTATCCCGGTGATTTCTTGATTTCCTACTTTAGCATTCCAATCCCCTATGATGAAGAGGACATCTTTTTTTGGTGTTAGTTCTAGAAGGTGTTGTAGGTCTCCATAGAACCGATCATCCTCAGCTTCTTCGGCATCAGTGGTTGGGGCATAGACTTGAATTACTGTGATGTTGAATGGTTTGCCTTGGATTCGTACTGAGATCATTCTTTTGTTTTTAAGATTGTACCGCAGTACTGCTTTCCCCCCCCTTTTGTTGACTATGAGTGCTACTCCATTTCTTCTAAGGGATTCTTGCCCACAGTAGTAGATATGATGGTCACCTGAATTAAATTCGCCCATGCCTGTCCATTTGAGTTCGCTGATTCCCAAGATGTCGATGTTCAATCTTGCCATCTCATGTTTGGCCACCTCTAGCTTACGTTGATTCATTGATCTTACGTTCCAGGTTCCTAAACAATATTGTTCTTTACAGCATCAGACTTTCTTTTCACCACCAGACACATCCACAGCTGAGTGTCCTTTCGGGTTTGGCCCAGCCGCTTCACTCTTTCTGGCGCTACTTGGAAATACCCTCTGCTCTTCCCCAGTAGCATATTGGACACCTTCCGACCTGAGGGGCTCATCTTGCGGCGTCATCTCTTTTAGCCTTGTGATACGTTCCATGGGGTTTTCTTGGCAAGAATACTGGAGTGGGTTGCCATTTTCTTCTCCAGTGGACCACATTTTGTCGGAACTCTCTACCATGACCTGTCTGTCTTGGGTGGCCCTGCACGGCATAGCTTATGGCTTCACTGAGTTATGCAAGCCCCTTCGCCACAACAAGGCAGTGATCCATAAAGGGGATCAGAATCATGGATCCATGAAGGGGATCCATGAAGGGGGTCAGAACCTAATGCCATCCATTTAAAGAGAGGCTCCAGACAAGAAGATTCCAATACTGACCACAAAGGAAAATAAATTTGAGTGGAAAAGACCAAAATTTAGTAGAGGTCAGCAAACAGGCCTGATGGTACATAGCTAGATCCAGAAAACTGAACCCGCCTTCATTAATTGGAAGTTGCATCCTTTTAAAAGATATCCTTGGTGGAGAGGAACCCCAAAAGAATTTACGAAACAAAGTACTGAGTTTTTGGAAATATTTGCCAGGTATAAGTATGGGGATCCCACGTATAACATAAATAATTCATCTTAATTGTATTCACCTTTCCCCATAAACTCAACTTTAAAGATGCCCATCTATCTATATCTCATGAAATATCATTAATCAACTTGTTTAAATTTTAACTAATCATTTGAGATATCTCTCTAGCAATAATTATTCCCAAATAACTGATAACCTCTGGGCGCTGTCGAAATTGCCAACTGGCTAATACACTGGAGTATAGCCCATGTCCAATCGGCATTATTTCCGACTTTGACCAGTTAATTGAATAGCCGGACAATTCACCAAAGGTATTAATCAGTTTCATCAAAGCTGGAACTGACGACTGGAGTCTTGAGATAAACAACAAAAGATCATCAGCATAAAGACTAATTTTAAATTCTAATCCAAAATGGACAAATCCATGAATACTATTATTTTGTCTAGTAGCACATGCCAGGGGTTTCAAACATAAATTGAATATCAATGGGGAAAGTGGGCAACCTTATCAGGTGCCCCACCCTAGTAAAAAAAAAAAGCTGAGAATAAACCTTTGCTCGTTACTCTCACTCCAGGAGCTGAATATAAAATTTTAACCCATTTCAAAAATTCTATAGGAAAACCAAAATTAGCCAATGTGGTAAAAATAGATTTCCAGTGAATTTTGTCAAAGGCCTTTTCTGCATCCAAGGAAATGATGGCCACTTGATCAGTTCTTTCAGAGTTTAAAGCAACCAGATCAACAACTAATCTAAGATTATCAGCCCCCTGTGTATTTTTAATAAATCCCACCTGGTCTGGTCTAACCAATACAGCCACAAGCTGTTGTAATCTATTGGCCAAAATTGCTGTTAATATTTTGATATCTACATTAATTAATGATAATAGGTTGATAGTTTGCGCAATATGTATGGTCTTTGCCTGGCTTAGGAATCACAGTAATGTAAGCATCATTTAATGATGAAGAAATGGAGGCCACTTTAGAAATATGGTTATAGAGGCAATACAACTTTGGGGCTAAAAAACTAGAAAATGTTTTATACCATTCAATTGGAAATCCATCCAGTCCGGGTGCTTTCCCAGTATTCATTTTCATTATTGCATTCATAATTCCCTCTAAATGCAGAGAGCTAAAAGGAGCTGTTGTTGTGAAGAATCTAAATGTGGAAGATGAATCTGAAAAAAAAGTGTCCATGTCTTGCACTGATATCTTATTACCAGTAATTACTGGTACTATACAGATCAGAATAAAACTTTAAAAATTCTGAGTTTATGTCTGTAGAAGAAGCATATACTTTACCACTCTCATCTTTAAATAGCTGAAATAACATTTTGATGGTGGTGCTGTTTAAAATGATGTGCAAGAGTTTTACTAGGACGTTCACCATTTTCCCAATATTTCTGTTGTAGAAGGATATTATTCAACTAGTACTTAGTATTCTGTAGCTCTTGATAAAGTTGTACTGTGGGTGAAGTGGCAAACTGAGTTATGAGAAATTTCAGCTTCTTATTTAAGTGTGTCTGTTGTGTTTTTTTAAGCTTTTTTTGATAGGAAGCATAAGAGATAATTTGGCCCCTTATAAAAGCTTTACTAGCCTTCCATTCAGTGGTTACGAACCTGCTGTACCCTCGTTAGTATTGAAATATTCTGTTAGTTTAGCTAACATCTGGGTTTTAAATTTCTCATCATTAAGAAGTGAAACATTAAAACGCCAAAGACCAAGGGCCCTAGGAATATCAGAAAATTGCAGGTCCAAACATACTGGGGTATGATCTGACACTACCAATATCTCAATCTTGCAGTCTTTGATTTGATGTACTAAAGTTGTAGAAATAAAAAAAAATAGTCCAATCTAAAGCAGTTATGGTAAACTGGTGAAATAAAAGTATACTCTCTGTCAGCAGGATGTAAAATTCTCCAAGCATCAGTTAAACCATATTCCATCATATAAGCCTGAAGCACCAGTCTCACCACAGATTGAGTCTTGGGAGAAGATGTTCTCCTATCTAACAGAGGATCGAAGACCTTGTTGAAGTCCCCACCAATCAAATAATAATAGCTAATATCAACCAGTTTAGCAAAACAATCATGAAACATAGCCAGAGAATCAATATTTGGCCCATATACATTGATCATAACAATTAATTTGCCCATATACCTTCCTACCAAGATCAAAAAACACCCCTCAGTATAAAAAATCACCCATTGAACTGAGATAGAAAGTCGCTTATGAATTAAAATTGCAACCCCTTTATACCGCGTTGAAGTGTCTGTGATATAGGCCCTCCCAACTCAATCATTTTGCAACATCTGCCAGTTTGCAGCCATCAAATGAGTTTCTTGTAAGAAAGCCCTGTCAACATTAAGCTCTTTTTATCTTGGTAAGAGCTCTTTTCTGTTTGTTTCCATTTCGCAGCCCCTTAACATTCCATGAAGTCATTTGCCCCTCCACCCAAACACATCTTTCTAGATTTACAAACAGTGACTAAATTTATATACCGTAATTGGTATAACAAATACATCCTTAATTTACATTTAGGATTAACCATTTCAAACTTTATTAAAATAATTCTTGACTGAGAAAAAATTTAAAATTATTCCAAAATATGAATAAAAGTTGAAAATAAAAAAACGGAATAAAAATAAAACTCAAATAATCCAATTTGTGACCACCTCCCATAAAAAGTGCCAAAAAACCCCACCCCTCACAGATGAAAACAAAAAAACCTTAACAAAAACAAAAAATAAAAACTTTTGCCTTCCGTTTGAACTGACGTGTAACTGCAATGCTCAGCTTGGCCCCTCCTGCATATTAAATACATATACAGAGCAAAATTACAAACATATAAATTTAACCAACAAGAAATAATAATAATTTTAAAAAGAATTAAAAAGCCAGTTGGATATTTCAACTAATATTGTTTCAGGAGATGTATTCATGTGTACACACACACACACACACACACACACAAATGCATATGTGTATACATATACATACAGACGCATACATGTAAGTATCTACATAACCTTATTAAGCTAAATTTAATATAGTAGTTACATATAACCTGTAGTTACTCAAAATGTGTAAATTAACACAGTTAAAAACAGGAATTATGTATAGGTTATATGTATACAAAAGGAAACAAAGAAAATAAAATGAAAAGCAGGGGGAGCAGAGTATACAATGCATCTGATCTGGCATGCCACCCAGACTTTTTATCAACTATAACCCAAACAAAGCTCAACAGTGAAAGCTGCCAGAGGGACAGTAAAAAAAAGATAGAAAATGGCTGGATTCCAACTCAAGAAGCTGAAGAAGTCGGATCCCCCGTTTTGATTTTAATGACAGTGGCAAATGATTCTGCAGCATCAGAATGTAAAAACCTCTTCATCTGGCCTTCAGTAACAATGCAAAATGTGGCAGGATATTTGATATGATATTGCAAATTAAGTTGCTTTGCCAAATTTCTCACCTTGGTAAATTGTCTTCATCTATCAGCGATTTCTTTAGTATAATCAGGAAAGAGCGTAATCTTGTCATTGGCTGGCCCCCACTGAAGCTCACCCCGCTCTCTTGCTAAATGCATGAGATAATCTTTTGTGGAGACATGTAGAAATTGAACGATAACAGGCCCCGCTCGGATGCCTTGTGTAGAACCAGGAACACGGTAAGCACGCTCAATATCAAGTGGAAAATCAGAAGGCAAAGCCAGTATCTCACCCAGAACTTTATCCATGAACTCAGCAAGACGGAGATCTGCAGCCAGATCTCTAAAGCCAAGAATACGGAGATTAGCTCTCTGAGCAAAGGCCTCCAGTTGAGAAATTCAAGCAGACAGAACATTATGAGAGGCATCCATAGCAGTTTCGTGAGCAGTAACCCAGCCTTCAAGCGCATTAACTTTCAACTCCATCTTTTGAAGACACATATTAATCGAGTCCACAGACCCTTGAAGGGTAGTGATGGAATCCTGAATTGTTTCAAGCTTCTTTGCACTGATAAATGCAAGGATATATATTTTTTTTTATCAAAACAAGCAACTCCTGTCCCTCTCTCACGTCTTTAGAAACCTTTGCTGGGGGGGCAGTTGGGAGGATAGGTGGCGTTCCCAAGCCCTCCTTTCCCCTTGATGTTGCCATCCTCCTCTCACTTCCAAAAGTACAACAAGCAAATATAAGTGTGGAAACAGAAAACAAAAGCTTAAGCAAGTTTAATTGCAAATACTCAGATAACACGACAGCCTCAAAGAGGTCATTTTAAAGTGGAAACTTGAGAGAAACACAGTGAAGAGCCGATCATGATCCCATCTCCAAACGGAAGTCAACCGTTGATAAGTAAACATGAATTAGTAGGATTTTTCTTGGTGCTGCCAAGAATTGAGTGTTTCAACCTATATTTTATATTGCCTTCTTTTGTTGTTAGGTTATTTTATCTGATGCGAGTGCTCCTGGTGAAGGTGAACACAAAATCATGGATTACATACGAAGGCAAAGAGGTAAAAAATATGATTTCTAAGTTAGGAGATGTATCTGTTGCTGTTAATAGAATTGCTTGGGGCAGTTTGATATAAAAAAATGTTTTTTCTGAGTATATATTTTTATACAGAAGTACATACTTGAAACAGGCATAAAGATGTTTATATAGCAGTAAATTTAAGATAAACACTATAATGGTTTTTGTATATAATTTAAACAAAGATGTGGAATCAAACTCAACATTTCATAGAACTTAAAACTAGAGCAGTTGAGATAGGTCTGTGAACCAACTTGCAATAACAACTACCTGTGAAGCCAAATAATAAACTTCATTTAGGTATATTTATTTCCCCAGTTCTTCTTTTTGGTGGAGGACTGCATATGAGATTCTAGAGCATTTCACCTCATTTATGAAATTTTTCTGCTGCCATATAGTTGTATGTATTAGGATTAAAAGAGGCAAAGAAAAGAATTCTGGGGAGCAGTGACAAACATTAACTGCTGCAGTTCAAACCGACCGAGGAAGATGAAGTTACTTCCACTTCTGAATGTTGACGGGCTGGATCCAGATGTTCCTTCCGTGAAGGGCTTCCGGAGGAGATCCAGTGAAGGCTCCCAATGGAGGAAAGGGGGGAGGCAATTTTCATGTATTTTTCCCCTGCAGCCTTCTGTGCCACGTCCCACACTGTTATGGAGAGTCCCCCAATCCTCTGAAGCAGCTTTGGAGGGGGCTGCAGTTGGATGGGGGAATTGGTGAAAATCACCTCTCTTTCCCTCCCGCTTCCTTCAGGGAGAGTAACCTCTGAGCAGACTTCTACTCAAGGGAACCCTGGAATCAAGCCAGTATCTATTTTCCTGATTTGTTGTTGTTCAGTCGTTCAATCGTGTCCGACTCTTCGTGACCCCATGGACCATAGCATGCCAGGCCTTCCTGTCCTGCGCACTCTCCCGGAGCATGCTCAAGTTCATATTCATTGCATCGGTGATGCTATCTAGCCATCTCATCCTCTGTCGTCCCCTTCTCCTTTTGCCTTCAGTCTTTCCCAGCATCAGGGTCTTTTCCAGAGAGTTTTCTCTTCGCATTAGGTGGCCAAAATATTTGAGCTTCAGCTTCAGTATCTGTCCTTCCAATGAGCAGTCGGGGTTGATTTCCTTTAGGATGGACTGATTTGACCTCCTTGCAGTCCAGGGGACTTGTAAGAGTCTTCTCCAGCACCACAGTTCGAAAGCATCAATTCTTTGGCGCTCAGCCTTCCTTATAGTCCAGCTCTCACAGCCATACATTACTACTGGGAAAACCATAGCTTTGATTAGACGAACCTTTGTCGGCAAGGTGATGTCTCTGCTTCTTACTATGCTGTCTAGGTTTGCCATAGCTTTCGTCCCAAGGAGCAAGCGTCTTTTAATTTCATGGCTACAGTCACCGTCTGCGGTGATCTTGGATCCCAAGAAAATAAAATCTGTCACTGCTTCCATTTCTTCCCCTTCTATATGCCAGGAAGTGATGGGGCCAGATGCCATGATCTTAGTTTTTTTAACGTTGAGTTTCAAACCAGCTTTTGCACTCTCCGCTTTCACCCTCAACAAGAGGCTCTTTAGATCCTCTTCACTTTCTGCCATTAGGGTGGTATCGTCTGCATATCTGAGGTTGTTGATAATTCTCCCGGCAATCTTAATTCCGACCTGTGATTCATCCAACCCGGCGTTTCTCATGATGTACTCTGCATATAAATTAAATAAGCAGGGTGACAATATGCAGCCTTGTCATATTCCTTTCCCAATTTTGAACCAATCGGTTGTTCCATGTCCGGTTCTTACTGTTGCTTCTTGACCCTCGTACAGGTTTCTCAGGAGACAGGTAAGATGGTCTAGTACTCCCATCTCTTTAAGAATTTGCCAGAGTTTGTTGTGACCCACACAATGAAAGGCTTTAGCGTAGTCAGTGAAGCAGAAATAGATGTTTTTCTGGAATTCTCTTGCTTTCTCCACGATCCAGCAAATGTTGGCGATTTGATCTCTAGTTCCTCTGCCGGTAGTTCTCGGTTCACATACTGCTGAAGCCTAGCTTGTAGGATTTTGAGCATCACCTTGCTGGCATGTGAAATGAGCGCAATTGTATGGTAGTTTGAGCACTCTTTGGCGTTGCCCTTCTTTGGAATTGGAATGTAAACTGACCTTTTCCAGTCTTGTGGCCATTGTTGAGTGTTCCAAATGTGTTGGCATATTGAGTGCAGCACTTTAACAGCATCATCTTTTAGGATCTTAAATAGCTCAGCTGGAATACTGTCATCTCTGCTAGCTTTGTTGTTAGTAATGCTTCCTAAGGCCCACTTGACATCACTCTCTGGAATGTCCGGCTCAAGTTCAGTGTCCACACTATCATGGCTATCAGGGACATTCAGATCTTTCCTGTATAGTTCTTCTGTGTATTCTTTCCAGCTTTTCTTAATCTCATCTGCTTCTGTTAGGTCCCTGTCTTCTTTGTCCTTTATCATGCCCGTCTTTTCACAAAACATTCCCTTGAGATCTCTGATTTTTTTGACGAGATCTCTAGTCTTTCCCATTCCATTGTTTTCTTCGATTTCTTTGCATTGTTCATTTAAGAAGGCCTTCTTGTCTCTCCTTGCTATTCTCTGGAACTCTGCATTCAGTTGGGTATATCTTCCCCTTTCTCCCTTGCTTTTTGCTTCCCTTCTTTCCTCAGCTACTTGTAAAGCCTCATCAGACAGCCACTTTGCTTTCTTGCATTTCTTTTTCTTTGGGATGGATTGAGTTGCTGCCTCCTGAACAATGTTACGGACCTTCGTCCATAGTTCCTCAGGCACTTTGTCTATCAGGTCTAATCCCTGAAATCTATTCCTCACCTCCACTGTATATTCACAAGGGATATGATTGAGGTCATACCTGAATGGTTTAGTGGTTTTCCCTACGTTCTTCAATTTAAGCCGAAATTTTGCAACAAGAAGCAGCTCATGATCTGAGCCACAGTCAGCTCCAGGTCTTGTTCTGACTGACTGTATAGAGCTTCTCCATCTTTGGCTGCAAAGGACATAATCCATCTGATTTCGATATTGACCATCTGGTGATGTCCATGTGTAGAGTCGCCTCTTGTGCTGTTGGAAAAGAGTGTTTGCTATGATCAGCATGTTCTCTTGGGAAAACCCTATTAGCCTTCGTCCTGCATTTTGTACACTAAGGCCTTGCTTGCCTGTTATCTCGGTGATTTCTTGACTTCCTACTTTAGCATTCCAGTCCCCTATGATGAAGAGGACATCTTTTTTTGGTGTTAGTTCTAGAAGGTGTTGTAGGTCTTCATAGAACCGATCAACCTCAGCTTCTTCGGCATCAGTGGTTGGGGCATAGACTTGAATTACTGTGATGTTGAATGGTTTGCCTTGGATTCGTACTGAGATCATTCTTTTGTTTTTGAGATTGTACCCCAGTACTGCTTTTCCCACCCTTTTGTTGACTATGAGTGCTACTCCATTTCTTCTAAGGGATTCTTGCCCGCAGTAGTAGATATAATGGTCATCTGAATTACATTCACCCATGCTTGTCCATTTTAGTTCACTGATTCCCAAGATGTCGATGTTCAATCTTGCCATCTCATGTTTGACCACCTCCAGCTTACCTGGATTCATTGACCTTACATTCCAGGTTCCTAAACAATATTGTTCTTTACATCATCGGACTTTCTTTTCACCACCAGACACATCCACAGCTGAGTGTCCTTTCGGGTTTGGCCCAGCCGCTTCACTGTTTCTGGCGCTACTTGGAAATACCCTCTGCTCTTCCCCAGTAGTATATTGGACACCTTCCGACCTGAGGGGCTCATCTTGTGGCATCATCTCTTTTAGCCTTGTGATACGTTCCATGGGGTTTTCTTGACAAGAATACTGGAGTGGGTTGCCATTTCCTTCTCCAGTGGACCACATTTTGTCAGAACTCTCCGCCATGACCTGTCCGTCTTGGGTGGCCCTGCACGGCTTAGCTTATGGGTTCACTGAGTTATGCAAGCCCCTTCGCCACAACAAGGCAGTGATCCATGAGGGGGATTTTCCTGATTACTGGAGTATAATTAGTATCAAATAAATAACTTACATTAGCTGCACATATTTGGCTAAATAACTTGTTCTTTTCCAAGGTATCGTACACTAACTATCATATTCCAAGTTGGTTCTTTAATACTGAGGCCTTTTCATATGATTTGCAATGCCTCCATTAACGACTTAACAACAATGGTAATAGTTACAATGTTTATTTCAGTCACCAATATTTCTTGGTCATTTTATTGCCAACTCCTGTACCATCTGGTACATTTGCAAGAACATCAGTACAGAAGATAACAAGTACCAGAGAGCAGGGGAAACCTTTCCTTCTGGTAACTGATGATTAATTTAAAAACTGTTGTAGCTGGATTGCTGTAAGTAAGAGATCCTCTGCTTTAGGGCTAAAACCAAATAAAACACCACATTGTCGTCATCGTCGTCCCCCGCCCCAACAGCCATTCTTCTCTGTTGAATGCTTTTTGTGTCTTAAGGAATTAAAGCATTCCTTCTTTTGAATTATTATTCTGAGCTTTAATGATGGTCCAGTTGTTTAGCTTCCTAATGTTATCAGAACGCTTCCTGTGATCTTGAAATTCATTAGATCTACTACTATAAGTGACAGTCAACCTGTTCTGGAGAGAGTTTCACTCTCCCTAAAGCAAGAGTGAGGGAACCTCTTGTAGCCTGAGGACCAAATTCAGCTTTAGGGAAGCTCTTGGGGTCTGCATTCCAGTGGTGGGCAGCGCCAAAGACAAAAGGGGTGGGACCGAAAATACAAAAAATGCCAGTATATTGTAGCTTAAAGTTCTTACTCCCAATAACTTAGCCTTAGGAGAGGTATTTCAACCTTTTTGAAGGAAGGAAAAACTGCACAAAAGCTGGGAAGCCACCAAATGATTGGTGGCTGGGACAAGGGGGGTGGGGCCAGGGGAAGGGATGTGGCCATCTGGGGAACTTCAGAGGGCTAGATTGGGACCCAAGGAGGTTCCCCGGGCCTGAGGTTCCCCATCTCTGCCTCAGAGAATCAGGTTCACAGTTTCGAGGTTCTTATTGATCCAGCAATGTCTCTAGAGGCCCAAATGGTCTCTGTGGCTTAGAGCTCCTTTTACCAGCTTTGGCTGTTCTGTAAACTGCAGCCCTATCTAAGTGGTTGTACCTGTCAACAATTAGCCATGGCCTGTTGACCTCCTGCTTAGGTTATTGCAAATGTATTGTTTGTGGAGCTGCATTTGAAAATGGTCCAAGGGCTAGATGTGTCTGATCTTGTCTGATCTCAGAAGCTAAGTGGGGTCAACCCTGGTTAGTACTTGGATGGGAGACCACCTGGGAATCAGGCTTCCTGCATTGAGCAGGGGGTTGTACTTGATGGTCTTGTAAGCCCCTTCCAACCCTATGATTCTGTGATCTATCAAATTACAGTTGGTGGCAAAATTGGGACTGGGCAATTTGATGATGTCACACCAGTGCTTTCTTTGTTGCCTTTCTTGCTCCCTGACAACCTATAAAAATATCATGACATCTTATTCAGCATTAGGGACCCATAAGGAGTCTAATATAGTTAATTCATCTATTTTCTTTTGATTTAGCTCAACCGAACCATGACCCAAACACTCACCACTGTTTATGTGGTGCTGATGGTAAGTCCATCTCTGTATTTTCCTACATTAGTAATAGTACTTTACTGTTAAGTAAAGAATGATGTGTGTGACCCAAGAGCATAATGTGTGTACTGCTATGCATTGAGTACCTCACATTTGTAAAACATGGTCATGCCATCTGGGGCCTAGCAATATATTTGGAAAGTGACTAAAAGTTACTGAAAAGCATACTGTGTCTGGTCTTGCTTTTTTTCCATGCTGCTAGCTGGCATCCTGTACCTGGCTTTTTTAAGTAAAAATCCTAAGAATGGATAACTATGACCTGGTTCAGACAATTGGTGACACCCCTCCCCCCAGGCTTGCCCACAGTACTATGAGGGGTGGCTGACTAGATATGTAAGGATGTTTGTTAAATCTGTTCAGTCTGTGTTTCATGTATTGTCCGGCGTCTTTCATTCTATCATCCACACATTGACAGAATTGGATTTTTTTAACCAGAATTTCATTCTACTTGGGCTAATTCACATTACCACTAATGTACACCTGTGCAAATGTGCTGCTCTGCATTAGTTAATGGGGATTAGTGGTAATGTGCATTAACTGTGCTGATTTGTGCAGTTTTGCATTAGCGCATCTCCCCCCAAAAGTGAAAAACCAGTCCACGGAGTCTGCATGATTCAGAAAAAGCTCACTGCGGAATCCTCGAGTCAAGAGTCCTAGAAATCCAAACGCATTTGAATCTGTTGTGGATTTCTCTGACATCCTTATGGCTGACAGGTTCACAAACTCCACCAGGGATTGTGAGGAGATGCTAGCTGTATGAAATACTACCTCTGTATGAGGCCTATACTATAATTTAAGCCACTGTCAACAGCGCAAGTTTGGCTAGCATTCATACATATATTTGATGCCTCTACATGAAACCTGCTAGGATGTAGACCTGCAGGCAATTGTGAGGTGGGGGGCTGGACTGTCTCAAGCAGACCCAACTAATTTTGTTGGAGGTATGTTTTCGTAGTTTATAAGAAAATAAATTCCTGGTACCAGCCATCAGTGGGAAAACTGCCATGATCCTGGGATGGTTTAAATATTCCTAAGATTAAAGCATTTTTAGGGATGCTAGATATACCTAGTTGATGCCCATCCCTGTTCTGCATCAAGTCAGCTTACCTTCCCACACAAATAAACTTATTTGTTCTAGCTTTTGAGCTAAGTATGTATAACTTCATTGTTTCCATCTTGAGCGGACTATCTGATAAACGAATTGAGTATTTAACTATTTTGCCATTTACTATTTTGTTCCACTTGATCAGTGATCAAGTTCCCTTTTGCTATTTTCTGTGACAAGGACTGTTTAGAAGCTTCTTCTCCCTGGGAATTGGTGCTATGGCGAGATCTTTAAGAAAGTTTCATCTCACAGCATGTTCAGATAAATACAGGACTCCTGGTTCAATTATTCATTTTTCCCAAGGAGGTTGCCTGAACCCAAGACACATTTCTGCTGTCTGGACACAATCCCAACATGAGAGCAATTAACAACTGTTACACATCCTGTTCTATCTTCTATTCTGTAATTTGAAGTGTTGTTGTTGTTCAGTCATTCAGTCGTGTCCGACTCTTCGTGACCCCATGGACCATAGCACGCCAGGCCTTCCTGTCCTGCGCTCTGTCGCGGAGCATGCTCAAGTCCATATTCATTGCATCAGTGATGCTATCTAGCCATCTCATCCTCTGCCGTCCCCTTCTCCTTTTGCCTTCAGTCTTTCCCAGCATCAGGGTCTTTTCCAGGAGTTTTCTCTTCACATTAGGTGGCCAAAATATTTGAGCTTCAGCTTCAGTATCTGTCCTTCCAATGAGCAGTCGGGGTTGATTTCCTTTAGGATTGACTGATTTGATCTCCTTGCAGTCCAGGGGACTCGTAACAGTCCTCTCCAGCACCACAGTTCGAAAGCATCAATTCTTCAGTGCTCAGTCTTCCTTATAGTCCAGCTCTCACAGCCATACGTTGCTACTGGGAAAACCATAGCTTTGATTAGACGAACCTTTGTCAGCAAGGTGATGTCTCTGCTTCTTACTATGCTGTCTAGGTTTGCCATAGCTTTCCTCCCCAGGAGCAAGCGTCTTTTAATTTCATGGCTACAGTCACCGTCTGCGGTGATCTTGGAGCCCAAGAAAATAAAATCTGTCACTGCTTCCATTTCTTCCCCTTCCATATGCCAGGAAGTGATGGGGCCAGATGCCATGATCTTAGTTTTTTTAACGTTGCGTTTCAAACCAGCTTTTGCCCTCTCCACTTTCACCCTCAACAAGAGGCTCTTGAGATCCTCTTTGCTTTCTGCCATTAGGGTGGTATCGTCTGCATATCTTTGGAATTGGAATGTAAACTGACCTTTTCCAGTCTTGTGGCCACTGTTGAGTGTTCCAAATGTGTTGGCATATTGAGTGCAGCACTTTAACAGCATCATCTTTTAGGATTTTAAATAGCTCAGCTGGAATACTGTCATCTCCGCTAGCTTTGTTGTTACTAATGCTTCCTAAGGTCCACTAGACTTCATTCTCTAGGATGTCCAGCTCAAGTTCAATGACCACACTATCATGGCTATCAGGGACATTCAGATCTTTCCTGTATAGTTCTTCTGTGTATTCTTTCCAGCTCTTCTTAATCTCATCTGCTTCTGTTAGGTCCCTGCCTTCTTTGTCCTTTATCGTGCCTGTCTTCGCACAAAATGTTCCCTTGAGATCTCCGATTTTCTTGAAGAGATCTCTAGTTTTTCCCATTCTGTTGTTTTCCTCGATTTCTTTGCATTGTTCATTTAAGAAGGTCTTCTTGTCTCTCCTTGCTATTCTCTGGAACTCTGCATTCAGTTGGGTATATCTTCCCCTTTCTTCCTTGCTTTTCGCTTCCCTTCTTTCCTCAGCTACTTGTAAAGCCTCATCAGACAGCCACTTTGCTTTCTTGCATTTCTTTTTCTTTGGGATGGATTGAGTTGCTGCCTCCTGAACAATGTTACGGACCTCAGTCCATAGTTCCTCAGGCACTCTGTCTATCAGGTCTAATCCCTGAAATCTATTCCTCACCTCCACTGTATATTCATAAGGGATATGATTGAGGTCATACCTGAATAGTTTAGTGGTTTTCCCTACGTTCTTCAATTTAAGCCGAAATTTTGCAACAAGAAGCAGCTCATGATCTGAGCCACAGTCAGCTCCAGGTCTTGTTTTGACTGACTGTATAGAGCTTCTCCATCTTTGGCTGCAAAGGACATAATCAATCTGATTTCGATATTGACCATCTGTTGATGTCCATGTGTAGAGTCGCCTCTTGTGCTTTTGGAAATTTGAAATTTGAAGTGTTACCATTTATAATTCAGTTTATAATTTCAATCCTACTTTCAGTCTTCATTGGTATCTAAACTTAATGAACCGCAACATGGCTGAATTGTGGTATTGGCAACTGGTCTCAGATAGGCTCCATTTACATACTTTTAAAAAGAGAGATCAATTCTCTACAAAGCTTAATGGTTTGGATCGATACTAATTTAGTTGAACTTAGGTCCCACTGAAATCAGTGTGACAAGTTAGTCATGATTTAAATCTCATTGAAAGTAATGCAACTTAAGTGGATCTAATTTAGCCCAGATCTAAGGCAATAACTGGGTTTGGACATGATAACCCATGATGGGTTAAATAAGCCATAGTGGTTTATTTAACCCAGTGTGTCATCTGTCGGGTATTTTTTCATCCATGATGGCTTATTTGGCCAAAATAACCCACTCTGCTAACCCACAGTCTGCAGAGTGGGTTATTTAAGCCATGGTGGGTTATCGTGTCTGTCGGGCACCGTGGGTTAATTGGCTCGCCTGTAGAGTCGTGCAGCAGGAGCACTTCAGATTGCTGCCACTGCTCTAGTCTTTGCGGGCATTCTCTGTGGGGTGAAATGCACAATTGAGAGCACTTAAAGGCATCTCTCCCAGCAATGTCTTGGCAGGGTGGGGGGTGGGGATGTGCAATTGTGCTTTAGCACTGTAGCAGTATTAAGCGCACTTAAAGGCTCTATCTCACCAATGTCTATTGCAGGGAAATGCACAACTGAAGGTTTAGAGGGTGCAGGGTTTTGCCCCTTTTTGTGGGATCACTTAGGGCTTTGATGGTTCATCGGGTGCCTCCTGACTAAGGGAGGCTGTGTATGAAGGTTGGCCCCGATCCTGCAAACCTCCAAGGTGTTACAGCCGCCACCCTTTATTTGGTGCACTTGGGATTTTTGCTGCTTTGTAATGGTGCAGGGTTTTGATGGTGCATCGGATGCCTCCTGGCTAGGGGAGGCTGTGTATGGAGTTTTGTCATGATCCTGCAAACTTTCAGCGCTTTAGACCCACCACCCCCTTGTCAGTGTGATGCTGGAAGAGCTGAATTAAGCTCCTGCATTTTGTCAATGGGTGAAACAGCACCACTGCTCGGGCAGGAGGACTACAGCGGGATAGGAGGTGGGGGGATGACTCGGATTACGCACAATAGTTTAATAAGCTACTCACAGTAGTTTATTAGCCCACTCATGTGGTGGGGCATTGTGGGTTATTTAAAAAATAAGCTACTCACCATGGCTTAAAATGACATCCGAATGCAGCCAATGTGCTCAGTCATTCTAAATGCAACATTATTTGTCTGGATTTTTGTATTAACTTAATTCAGTTGATCTGCCAAATCATAGTGTGGAGGCTTGTGAATGAGACATATTCCTTCTGCTACTCCTTCCTTGCGCACATTTTCCCTCATTTTCTATTTAGCACTAACCATAGTTTGCCAATTTTGATTTCCTGGCAAACTGCACAAAAGAGTGATGTGGAGGGAACTTAGAAGTCTATAGTTTGTTCCCAATCCTCCAGAGGTTTGGAGGATCATCTGAACTGAGCCATTGTTCAAAAGAAATATTAATGTTTGAGTTCTGCTTAACATTTCTTTTATAGCTGACCTCATTATGCTTGGATTAGCTACACATGAACCAAATTTTACTATAATCAGAGAAGAATTTAAGCCTAATAAACCTAAGCCGTGTGGTCTATGCAACCAGTTTGGACATGAAGTGAAAGACTGTCAAGGACTGCCAAAAGAAAAGCAGGGGGAGGTAGGTTGAACAGTTTACTTGACTCCCTTTCATGAAAGCTAGAGTGGCATGCAAAAGATAAAGTGATACATTACGGTGTGGGAGAGTCCTGTTCAGATCTTTGCTCAGGTGTGAAGTTCATTATGTGACCTTGGGTAAATCACTATCTCTCAGCCTAACCTACATCATAAGGCTGGCAGCAAGGACCTGTTGAAACCCTATTGTGAACCATTTGAAGGGAGGGAACGCAAAGCAGTATTCATTGGGCTGCTTCACACATAACACTAAGCCAGGATTTGTTTAGCTTGATTGTGGTGTTGAATGTCTAAAAACTACACCAGGGAACAAATCATGGTTTATTTTTTGACAACAAACTCCAATTCGAACCCATGGTTTGAAGTTGGTTTATGAATCCTGGCTTGCTTTAACTGTACTGTTATGGCTGAGCCCAGAATCCTGGCTTATTCCTGGTTTCTTTCTGTGTCCAATCCAACCAAACCTCTTGTTAAGAGAGGTACAAGTCAAGAAGAGCTTAAAAAAAAAAAAAAGGATCTGCACCTCAGGCTAAACTGCTGTTGCTTGCTTTTCCCCCCAAGCCCCTCATCTCATTCTCCCTGGCAACAGTCTTTTTTCCATGCTGAACTCCTCCCTATGAGCTCCACCCATGCCAAAATGCCTATGCTTTTTGCTGCTACTTTGCGTGGACAGAAAACTTGAAGGGACCTATGTGTACTTTAGTAAAATCTATTAAGGATTAAACTTTAGTCTAAGCAGGATATCCTGACCATTACATCCACAAAGTATAAAATGACAAAATTTCGAAGGGAACAAAGCATTGATAGAAAGGATTGAGTACTGACCTTTTTCACTAGTTATGAAATGAGCCAACCTGTATTTCACATTCAGCATTTAAGGTCCTCCTCCAGGTGCCTCCTCGGAGGGAAGCTGGGAAGGTGGCAGTGAGGGAGAGGGCCGTCTGAGTGGTGGCCCCCCATCTGTGGAACAAGCTCCCGGATGAGATCTGCCTGGCGCCAACATTGTTATCTTTTCAGCGCCAGGTTAAGGTCTCTTTTCCCAGCGCATGACAAGTTTTAATCGGTCCTGGATGTGTCTTTAGTTATGACTGACTGTTCTAAATGGTTTTTAGTTATATGTTGTATATGTATATTGTCTGTGTGCTTTTATGTAGATGGCTTTTAAACTTTGTATATTGGATTTTAATGTTTTTACATCTGTAAACTGCCCAGAGAGCTTCTGCTATGGGGTGGTATAGAAATGCAATTCTTCATCATCATCAAAGTTTTCCTAGCCCAACCTACTTCACAGGGTTGTTGTTGTGAGGATAAAATGGAGAGGAGGAGGAATATGTACACTGCATTGGGTTCCTTACGGAGGAAAAAAGGCAAAATATAAATGTAATAAACAAATAAGTCTCCCAAGTCACTTAGCTAGTATTTTATTTATTTTTTATTATTTAATTTATTAATCGCCCATCTGGCTGGTCACCCAGCCACTCTGGGCGATGTACAACATACAATAAAACAATAAAATTCTACAATAAAAACATTTTCTAAAATACCCTAACCCACCCCAAATGCCTGCCTGAACAGCCACGTTTTTAATGCACGACGGAAGCTCATTAAAGAGGGGGCATGACGGAGTTCCCTAGGGAGGGAGTTCCACAGAGTGGGGGCCACCACAGAAAAGGCCCTCTCCCTCGTCCTCACCAGTCTAGCTGTCCTGGCTGATGGGACAGAGAGAAGGCCATCCGAGGCTGATCTTGTTAAGCGGCCTGTCTGGTGCTGCTGGAGGCGCTCCTTAAGATAGGCTGGGTCGGAACCATATAGGGTTTTAAAGGTCAAAACCAACACCTTGAATTTGGCCCGGAAAACAACTGGTAACCAGTGCAACTCCTTCAGCACTGGAGTGATGTGATCTCGCCGGCGGCTGCCTTTAATCAGGCGAGCCGCCGCGTTCTGTACCAGCTGCAGCTTCCGAACCGTCTTCAAGGGTAACCCCACGTAGAGCACATTACAGTAGTCTAAACGAGAGGAGACCAGGGCATGTACTACCAATGGGAGCAGGTGGTCGGGAAGGAAGGGGCGCAGCCGCCGTATCAGATGGAGTTGATACAGCGCTGTCCGGCTCACAGCTGACACCTGAGCCTCCATGGACAGCTGGGAGTCCAAAATGACCCCCAGGCTGTGGACCTGGTCTTTCAAGGGTAGCCGTACCCCATTCAACACCAGGTCAACATCCCCCGTCTACTCTTGTCTCCCACCAAAAGTACCTCGGTCTTGTCAGGGTTCAGCTTCAGCCTATTCCTCCCCATCCAGCCACTCACCGTCTCCAGACATTTGGACAGGGATTCTACGGCCAACCTTGGTGAAGATTTGAATGAGAGGTAGAGCTGCGTGTCATCCGCATATTGATGACACTGCACCCCAAACCTCCTGATGATAGCCCCCAGCGGCTTCACATAGATGTTAAATAGCATCGGGGAGAGGATGGAACCCTGTGGCACCCCACAAGTGAGTGGCCACGGGTCCGAAACCTCCTCTCCCAGTGCTACCCTCTGGTACCTGCCGGAGAGGAAGGACCGGAACCACCGCAATAGGGTGTCTCCAATGCCCAACCCCTCCAGGCGGTCCAGGAGGATACCGTGGTCAACGGTATCAAAAGCCGCTGAGAGGTCGAGGAGAACAAGGAAGGAGCATTCACCCCTATCCAGAGCCCTCCTCATATCATCCACCAAGGCGACCAAGGCCGTTTCTGTCCCATGCCCAAGTCTGAAGCCCGACTGAAATGGGTCTAGATAATCAGTTTCTTCCAAGTGTGCCTTCAACTGCACCGCCACCACCCGCTCAATCACCTTGCCCAAAAATGGCAGATTTGAGACTGGGCGAAAGTTGTTCAGAACTTGAGGATCCAAGGAGGGCTTCTTTAAGAGCGGTCTTATCACTGCCTCCTTGAGGGCTGATGGCATCACTCCCTCCTCAAGGGAGGCGTTCACCACCGCCCTGATCCCCTCACCCAGTCTCTCTCTGCAGCCCATAATGAGCCAAGATGGGCAAGGATCAAGTAAGCAGGTGGTCGGCCTTACAGATGAAAGCACCTTGTCCACTTCATCAGGAGGAAGAAGCTGGAACCGATCCCACAAAACCGGTTTGCCACAGGCCGCCTCTTGCTCACTAACTGTATCCACAGCGTGCAGAGTAACACACCTAATCTGGTCAACTTTATCTGCAAAGTGCCTTGCCAAGTCCTCACAGGAGGCCTTAGAATGCTCCAGTGGTTCCGGAGCCACAGGACCGACCAGGCTCCGGACCACTTGGAACAGCCTCCTGGGACAGCACTCTGCAGACGCAATGGAGGCAGCATAATATTCCTTTTTTGCTGCCTTCACCGCCACGTGATAGGCTGAAGATACAGCTCTAGCCTGTGTCTGATCATCTTTGGAGCGAGACTTCCACCACCGGCGCTCTAGCCGTCTCACCTCCTGTTTCAGAGCTCGTAACCGCAGATTGAACCATGGTGCAGTCTAAGCCCTGTTCAGGGGGAGAGGGCGTTTCGGAGCCACCTAATCTAATGCCCCAGTGATTGCGGCATTCCAGCCCCCCACCAGGGTCTCGACCGAGTGGCCGTTGGCGTGCCCCAGAGAATCCCCAAGCGCGTTCAGGAATCCATTTGGATCCATAAGACGCCTGGGGTGGACCATTTTAATGGGTCCTCCACCCCTGCGGAGGGGTTGTGGAACCGAGAAGTCCAACGTCACCAGATAGTGATCTGACCATGACAAGGGGGTGGTGGATATACCCCCGACTTCCAGATCACTCCCCGCTTCTCCAGAAACAAACACAAGGTCTAGTGCATGACCGGCTACATGGGTGGGCCCAGTTAGAATATGGTGCAGCTCCCAGGAGGCCATGGTCTCCATGAAGTCCTGAGGTGCTCCTGTGAGGATGGCCCCCAAATGTACGTTGAAGTCCCCCAACACCAATAAGTTAGGGGACTATACACGCATATCAGAGACCACCTCCAGCACCTTGTCCAGGGAGTCAGTCGTGCAGCGGGGTGGACAGTACATGAGCAGAATCCCCAGACTGCCCTTCGGGCCCAACCTCCAGTACGTGCACTCAGCAACCTTGGTCTTCCGGAGAGGGGGCCTGGTGAAGACCAAGGACTCTCGGTAGATAACAGCCACTCCCCCTCCCCGATCCCCAGCCCTCGGCTGCTGTGCATACGAAAATCCAGCTGGACACATGGCTGCAAGGGTTGGAGCAGCAGCCTCGGCCAGCCAGGTCTCCGTAATACATGCCAGGTCTGCACCCTCATCCAGAATCATGTCATGGATGAGGGAGGTTTTCTGGGTAACAGACCTGGCATTGCAGAGCAGCAAACGAAGGTCAGAAGATGGGGTCACGCCTCCCCCGGCCATCCTTTGGCTCTGGACAGGCCCGGAGCAGGGGACAGATATTACACATCTCTCCCCCTTACCTGGCATGGCCTGCCCCTAGCGCTCCGCCAGCGCCTGCCGCCCAGCCTCGGTATGTTCTGGCCCCCAACACTCCCCCCACTGCCTCCATCAGGTGGACACATGCCCCCTCGCTCCTGCCTATCAGGCAGGCTACCCACCCCTAAAAACGCAACAAAATCCCCCAGAAAAACAAACAAACAAACAAAAAACAATTAAAAATCCCCTTAAAAATAATGCCAGGCCAGAGTCCGCAGGGAAGGCCTGGTGGTGGTGGTGGTGGTGGTGGCGGCGGCGGTGGCGGCGGCGGCAGCAGCGGCAGCAGGCCCGGCAGCAGCAGGCACGCCTCTTCCCCGGTGGTGGTGGTGGCCTCTCCTGCAGGCCCTGGCTCTCCCAGGCCACCTCAGCCAGCCAGCTTATGTAGCCCCTCCAGGGAGGGGCAGGTAGAGCAGCACAGCTGGCTCTGTACCTGGGGGCCTGGTACTGCAGGGACTGGCGGTCTGCCAGGCAGAAGTCTACAGGGAAGGCCTGGTGGTGGTGGTGGCGGCAGCAGCAGCAGCAGGCCCACCTTTTCCCCGGTGGTGGTGGTGGTGGCGGCCTCTCCTGCAGGCCCTGGTATCAACTTGTTGCTGCATTGAGCAAAGAAAGACATTCCTTGGGAAGCTGTTATGCCTGACCATGATATCAGTGGGCAGAACTTTGCCAGCCAGAGAAAGGCCTCATGCACCAAAGCCACCCCAACCACAGCACTGGCTAGAGGAGCGGTCCTGTAGCTGGTACCTTGGTCAGGGCCCAGGGTTTGTAGCCTTGCCCCTTTGCATCAAAGCTAGGTGTCTGTCCGAAGCACCTGCTGGAGGAGCTCCAGTTGGTGCTTTGGCCAGTGAGAGAACGATGTTGGGGCGGGGGAGGCCCCGCTTGTTGACATCACTGAGCCTGTGGAGGACTAGGTGGGAATTCATCCGGTGTTGATTTCCAAGATCTAACACATTATGAGACTTTAGTTTGGGGGAGCTGAATTATTTCAGCATAAATATCAAATGCATGTAAACATTGTGGGGGCAATGATAGGAGACGATGACATATCAGAGTTAACACTGCAAAATTGGGTATGTACCTTGATTAAGGCCACAATCCTAAATATGTTTACCTGGAAGTAAGCCTCACTGAGCACAGTGGGACTGACTTCTGAGTAAACGGGCATAGGATTTCGCTGTAAAATTCATTCATTTAAATTTCTTATTGAAATGGCAATCCTAAACACACATACTAGAGAGTAAGCCCTAGTGAATTTAGAAGGATTTACTTCTGAGTAAGTATAGTTAGGACTGTGCTGTGAGAGAACCTACTTTAAAGTAATTCATTCATTTAATTTCATTTATTAGTTGTATGTGTCACTTGCTACCTCCAAGGAAGTTTTGGAGCGATTTACACAACAGAAAAATTATGGGGGTGGAGGGGGAAACCTGTGAAGTATATATGTGAATAGTACGTCATTTTTTCTCTCTTGGCAGCACGATCAATTTGCAGATTGTCCTCCTGGGATGGAACAAGAATTTATCTTTATTCGCTTGTGTGTTTTGAGAGAAGTAAGTAATATTAGGATGTGCAGTAATATTGAGTTAAGGCTGCAATACTATGCAGTGGATCCGAAGACCTATTACACCAGGGGTGCAGAACCTCAGGCTGGGAGGCCAGTTCTGGCCCTCCAGGGTTCCCCGGAAGGCCACGTCTCTTTCCCCCATCCAACAATTGTTTAGGGGTCTCCTGGTTTTTGTGCAGTTTTTCCTTCACTCTGAAAGGTCAACATGCCTCTCCTGAGGCTGAGTGCCTGGCAGGAAGAGCTCGAAGCTAAAGGAGGCTGTATTTCAGGTGTTTTGGCCCCACCCCTTTGCCTTCAGCCCCACCCACCACTGGAATGCAGCCTCCAAGAGCTTCTCCAAAATGAGTTTGACTGGGGCTGAAAGAGGTTCTGCGCCGCTGCATTACACGCAGTGGGACTCATTTCAAAAGAAATATGCATAGGATTGGGCTGTGCATTAACACAGCAGTCAACCAACAAGGCTGGCGTGGCAACCAAGATTTTTTGTTGTTGTTGTTTTACCAGCATTTTTGCTATTAAGCAGGTGAGGGTGACTGAAAGACAGGCTGCTGCTACAAACTCTTATCTTTAATCCTGCCCTCCTGACTCTTTCCCTACCCCCAATTCCTCTGACTGAGCAGCATTTTCAACCATCCGTTTTACTTTTCTTAGTTTAGTCCCTGCTACCATTTATGCATTTGTCTCCTGATTCTCAAGAGAGTCCTTGTCTGCAGAATACCAAAATGCATATTAATGTAATACCTTTATTAGGCCAACCAAAAGAGCATTAAATATGTGCAGGCTTTTGAGATCTCCAGATCTCTTCATCAGGCAAGATGTTACAAAAAGCAGGTGCAGTGCGGGGGGGAAACTGCCTTGATGGCGAAGGCACAGCATCTGTATGTTCAGAGTCCCCAGATGGCAGGGGAGGGGTCTGCAGACGTTCCAGTTAGGCCCTAGCAGGGCATGTGATGATTACAGGTCTGCAGAGTTTTTCTCCATTCCCAGCCCCTGCTGGAGGGGAAAAACAAAACCACAGAAGTTTTCCAACAGGTCGCCTCCTGAAGATGAACTTATTTGTGAGGAGAGCTGCTGCAGAAAAGGAAGAAAAATCTGGAGCAGACTTTTTTCGGTGGGAGGAATCATGCTCACAGCCCTTTTAGCCCTTGTGTTGAAAACACATGCTTTCTAAGCAAATGTGCTCTGGTGCAAATGAAGCCCTTTGTCGGGATGGGTGCAAAGGACAGAGACCTTGCCCAAGGCAAATGAATTACAGAGTGCAGGGGAAGAGAAATATTTTGATCGTGCAGAGCTACTGGATGGGAATTCAGAAAACGAGCACTTGATTTGGGGGGAAGGGAGTCTGTATGTAATACACCTTCCAGAGAGGTGGGGTACTGTTTAACTTCCAGATATTCTCCGGGGACTCAGGCCTATAGAGAGCAGGACCATCCTTACTCTTAACCTTTCACCTTAATTGGAGGGGCGGGCAGACTGCACTTGCTTGGTGAAAAGGGAAAGGCATTCTCTACAAGCTTAGATACACTTTTACTATATTCCCATTAGCTAGTAGAAATTATTTTTGGCTACCAAGCCCTCACATCACTTACAGACCTCTCTTTCTAAAATAATTCTAGTATTTGGAAAGAGAACTAACAATGGCCAGTTTGCCTTTCACTTTCGATGTTGAAAGAAGTGTCGATGATTGGGTTTTCATGTGTTTCTTCGTGGGAAATGACTTTCTTCCTCATTTACCCTCCTTAGAGATCAGGTAAGAAAAAGCATTGTAGGCAGAAATACTTAAATGTTGTGGTGAAAGCAAAGATGGTTGTACAATAAATGTTATTTATTGAGGATTACAGGCTAAAAGTTGACCAAATCCAAAGAGCAGTTTTAGGAGTCTCATAGAGGTTGGGTGTGTTTAGTGCAATTTAATATTATTTTGAAAATGCTTCAAAAGCAGTTTGCTCTTGGCATAGAAGGGGCTGTTTTTGCATGCAAAATGTTAATTGTTCAGTAATTTGGATCCTAACCATAATAGGTTTTTTGCTGTTCAAATCAATGAACTCTATAATTCATTACTGAGGTGTCAGGTATAGCGTTTTATAAAAGCCTGCGTTTATATGCCTATTTATTCTGCACATTACCACCAGTCTTCTTGAGCTTTTGATTGTTGCCTGCGGTGGATCACTCCTAATTTAGATTTTTTAAAGTTTCCAGTAAGAGGCTAGGAACTTTTCCAGTAAGAGGACTGGCAACGTTTGTGGTTGGAGGGCGTGGTAATTCGTGAGATCAGCACCAGTTCACAGATTAGTAGTTCAATGCTGGTTCAGACTCTGAGGGTATCATGTTCCTAGAAATGGGCAAAATTATTTTATTTATTCTTGTACTGCAGGGAAGGAGCAATTGATCGTCTGGTGAACATTTATAAAAATGTTGTACACAAAACTGGGGTAAGCGATATCCCCCCCCCCTTTTAAAAACTTCCTTGTGGAAGTTTAAGAGGAAGAAAGTTTGTTACTGTCCTATTTTACAATTTACAGGGATACCTTACAGAAAATGGTTATGTCAACTTGCAAAGAGTGCAGATGATCATGTTAGCTGTTGGAGAAGTTGAAGATAGCATTTTTAAGAAGCGAAAAGATGATGAGGTAAAAAAAACTTCTACATGAATGTGTGTTTATTTTTACATAATACTTCAATAACAAATGAAAACAGTGGTGTGGTTGATTATTATTTTGGTATTTGTTACTCCAGTGTGCAGTAAATAAAATGCATTTTTAATCAGAGTCCTTGGAAGTGGGTTTGCCTCTATATTTATTATATTTATTTATATCCCACGTTTTCCCTAATTCTGGGACTCAATGTGGCTTTACAACATTAAAACTTGTACAGTTAAAACCTATACTGTAAATAGAAGTATACAAAGTTAAAAATATAATTAAATCATCAATAATATTAAAATGGTATAAAATATCAAAATGTTAAAAAATGTTAAAAGACAACAAGAAATATAACCATAGTATCCATCTGTCATATTCTCACAGGTCCGGACTAGCTATCCCCAAAGGCCTGCCAGAGCAAAGAAGTTTTTATATGCCTGTGAAAGCATATCAAGGAGGGTGCCACTCTCGCCTCCCTGGGATCATAGAATCATAGAACAGTAGGGTTGGAAGAGGTAGCCACCAAGAAGGCCCTCTCCCGCTTTCCCACCAGACGTGCCTGTGATGGTGGTGGGACCGTGAGAAGGGCCTCCCCTGAAGATCTCAGGGCATGAGTAGGCTCATAGGGGAGAATACTGTCTTTCAAATAACCTGGACCCGAGCCGTATAGGGCTTCATAGGACATGACCAGCACTTTGAATTGTGCCTGGAAACAGACTGGGAGCCAGTGAAGCTGTTTAGCAGGGGAGTTGTTGTCAGGGTTGGATCGTAGCCCATAGAGCCCCAAAGCAGTTCTGATTCTGAGGAAGAGATAGAAACTGTGGGAGAGGAACCCGCGCGCTGTTCAGAGGTGCCGCCGGAGGGAGAGCCCCTCCCTGCTCACATTCTGAGAGTGATAGTGACCCTGGCAGGCACGGGGAGGGACAACTGGAGCTTCAGGACGCTAGGCACTGGCGCAGGGACAAGTGGGAGATGGAGGGCGCCGAGAGGAGGCGCTCAGCCCACTTGGTGCGACGTCAACAGCTGTGCCCCGATGCCCCACGGGAAAGGGGTGGACTTTCACCTCCTAGTCCTTAAGTTCAGAGGCTTCCTGCTTTACCCTCCAAATGGAGACCAACTGATTCCCTAAGGCTAGAAACCCCGGATAGGCAGCTGTCTCTTAAGTTTCCCTTATTAGGCTCAGGCAGTTAGCATCTGTAAGTGTCATTAGGTTGAATGGAAATAAAGCCTTGGAAAAGCGCTCTATCATCTGCGTGTTGATTCTGGCTACTTGAGGATTTCAGAAGGCAGCAAGGGTGCTCCTTACAGTTGTATGCTCCCTGTAGCCAGCCCCAGTCAACAGTCTGGCAGCAGCTGAAGTTTCCGAGCAGCCCTATGTAGAGCGCGTTACAGTAATCCACACAGGATGTAACTAAGGCATGTGTTACTGTGGCCAAGTCAGACATCCCAAAGAACGGGCACAGCTGGCACACTAGCTTTATCTGTGCAAATGCACTCCTGGCCACCGCTGAAACCTGGGCATCCAGGCTCAGGGCTGAATCCAGAAGAACACCCAAGCTGCCAACCTGTGCCTTCAGGGGGAGTGTAACCCCATCCAGCACAAGCTGAATCCCTATTCCCTGATCCACCTTTTGGCTGACCAGGAGCACCTCTGTCTTGTCTGGATTAAGCTTCAATTTGTTTGCCATTATCCAATCCATTACTGCCGACAGACACCAGTTGAGCACCCCAACAGCTTCCTTGGAGTTAGATCGAAAGGAAAAGTAGAGTTGGGTGTCAGCAGCATACTGGTGACACCGAACCCCAAAACTCCAGACAACCTCTCCCAGTGGTTTCATGTATATGTTAAATAGCATGGGGGACAAAACAGATCCCTGAGGGACTCCACAAGCCAATGGCCAGGGAGGTGAACAGAAGTCCCCCAGCACCAAACTCTGGGTCTGCCCCTCCAAGAAGGAATGGAGCCACTGTAAAACAGTGCCTCCAAATCCCATCCCAGCGAGGCGGCCCAGAAGGATACCATGGTCAATGGTATCGAAAGCTACTGAGATGTCCAGCAGAACCAATAGGGACACACTCCCCCTGTGTAGTTCCCGGCGTAGGTCATCCACCAAGATGACCAAAGCTGTTTCTGTCCCATAACCGGGTCTGAAGCCAGATTGAAATGGATCTAGATAATCTGTCTCATCCAGGAATCCCTGGAGTTGGGAGGCCACAACACGCTCCAATATCTTGCCCAGAAATGGAATATTAGAGACTGGCTGATAATTATCCAATATGGTGGGGTTCAGGGAGGGCTTTTTTAACAAAGGTCTCACCACCGCCTCCTTCAGGCAGGCTGGAACTCCGCCTTGCCTAAGGGAGGCATTAACCACTCCCTTTACCCACTCGACCAGTCCACCTCTGGCTGCTTTTATGAGCCAGGAAGGGCAAGGAACTAGAACACGCGTGGTGGCTCTCACCTCTCCCAGGAACCTGTCCACATCCTCAGGCTGTGCAAATTGAAAAGCATCCAACAACACTGGATAAGCAGGACCACAGTTACATCCATTGAGTTTGTATCAACTATAGCGTCCAAGTCAGAGTGGATCCGAGTGATTTTGCCTGCAAAGTCCTGAGCAAATTGTTCACAGCAGGCTGTTGAGAGGTTTAAATTATCCTCTTGTGGGCTAGTGTGTAAAAGACCCCTGACCACTCGAAACAGCTCCGCTGGATGGCTCTTTGCAGACGCAATAGCAGCAGAAAAAGATATTGTATTTGCTGCCCATATTGCCACAGAGTAGGCCTTCAAATAGGCTCTAGCCCGTGTTCGATTGGATTCACTCTGAGTTTTCTGCCAATGTCGCTCTAGTCAACTTCTCACTCATTTCATCGCCTCCAGCTCCCTAGAGAACCAGGGTGCTGGTGCGACTCCACTTCATGAGGGAGGGAGGACGCTCAGGAGTGATTGTGTCCATGGCCCTGGTTATTTCTCCATTCCAGAGATCAGCCAGGGCTTCGACAGAATCGCCTGCCGAGGCAACAGGAAAATCTCGAAGAGCCGTCAGGAAACCATTTGGACCCATCAACCTCCTGGGGCGGACCATCTTAATTGGCCCTCCACCCCTGCAGAGGTTCTGAGTGCCAGCAAGTCTAAACCCCACCAGGTAGTGATCTGTCCATCACAACGGAACTATAGAGCATTCCTCCAGTCTGAGATCACTATCACCCAGCACAGAAAATGAGGCCCAGAGTGTGCTCAGCAGCATGGGTGGGGCCAGATACCTTTTGGGACAGACCCATGGTTGTTGTGGCGGACATGAAGTCCTGAGCCGCTCCCGACAGGGCAGCCTCAGCATGGATGTTGAAATCCCTCAGCACAACAAGCTGAGGGGTCTCCAATACCAACCCTGAGACTACCCTGGCTAGCTCAGGAAGGGAGACTGTTGAGCAGCAGGGTGGACAGTACACCAACAAAATCCCTATTCTGTCCTGGGCACCTGCCTTGAACCCAGCAGACTGTGGGATAGGGCACCTGGTCAGGGGGATTGAATCCCAATAGACAACTGCCACTCCACCTCCCCGGCCCCCAGGTCTTGCCTGCTACTGGAGAGAAAACCTTGGAGGGCAGAGCTGAGAGAGATTAACCCCTGCAGCTGCCAATGAATGTGTGTTGTGTTAAGAGTTTTTGTTTGGGTTATTTATTTGTACTGCTGCTGGTTTAATGTTTTTAAGTGAATTGTCCTGTTTTTGAGGGAAGAAAACGTTCAAGTAGCAATGCTGATTTGTTCTTAAAAAATTCCTATTTATCAAGTAAAGTTTTGCTATCCCTGTATGGGGATTAACACCGACAAAAATCGAACCATGCAAACTTTGAATTGACCAGAACACTTCTTCAGGTTGAACGTTAAGCAAGAAGCATAATGTACACTACTTTGTGATTTTTGGTGGTGATGGTGGTGATGATTATGATGATACGCTCTGTGTGTGTGTGTGTGTGTGTGTGTGTGTGTGTGTTTAAGCTGCTGTTAGGACTGTGTTCTGGAAAAGAGCCTGAAAATGTATGTATAAATAAATTAAAGAAAGAAATAACTGCATGGTACTGAACATTGTTTTAGTGTGTGTGTAATTTTAATAGGATTCCATTTAGCTTAGAACAGCAGTATTCTTTGGAGCAGGAAGTGCGTAGTTCTGCAAAATGGATTATGGCAAATATGAGTAAAATCTATTTGGGCATTTTATTTTCTCAGTACAGGCCAATAAATGTTTCTGATAATATTTTTCCATATATTTTATATGGCACACAGTTTTTCTAATATCTCCATTCTTTACATTAGGAAAATTTCAAAAGAAGACAGAAGGAAAAAAGAAAAAGAATGAAGGTAAATATAAAGCTTCTGCTGTTTTACTTGCAGCAACATCCTGATATAAGACAAATATGCTGGACGGAATAGAAATAGGCGTAATGTAATTCATATAAGTTGCCTTGGGGATCCTTCTGGATCAAAAGGAAGGACAGAAATAAAATAAAACTAAAATGTTGTAGCTGTTTTTCTAGGCTGGGATGCAAAGAGCTGCTGCAGTTACTCCAGTACTTCTGGCATGGGATTTTTGAATTCATTTGTTTTTTAATAGCAGTTCCCTTATCCCAAATCACAAACTGCTTTTGAAGTTCGCCTCCAGCATGGAGTGCAGCTGTTTGAGAAACATATCCAGCGCCTCCTTGGGCACCTGGAACAGGCTGAACAATTCTTTGAATCTCAGCCATAGAGAGTAAACCCAGACTCCAAAGAACTGCTTTGTATGTGCCCAAGGACTTTGACTTTTCCTCTTTTGAATAGCAAACCTCACAAACTGCTTTTGGAATTCCTTTCAGTTTGAAAATGGACCTGCAGTGCTTGGGTACATGAATCTCTTGGGTATAGGTTCTGTGGATCCTAGTCTAAATTTGGGGCATACAGCGCAATGCTATGCTTATTTTCACAGAAGTAAGTCTCATTGACTTCCTGTATATTCCTAGCCAAGCCCTTTGATGGTATTGGAGACCCTGTTCCAAGTGCCCTTGTGCCATGCTGTGATGTGGTGGGTGGCTACTTGGGAGTGGGTCTTTTCAGCAGTAGCCCCTTGTTGTGGAATACTGTCCCCAGAGATGTCTGGCCAGCACCTGCTTCGTTATATTTTCAGCACCAACCAAAGACCTTTTTATTTTCTCAGGCCTTTTAATCCTCTACCATTATGCTGTGTTTGAAGTACTTTTGTTTTTATACTTTTAGTTCTTTTCTGATGCCTCTTTTTAGCCTCTGCTACTGATTTTTGATTGTGTTGGGGTTTTTTATTTCTAACACTGATTAGGGTTTTATCTTCATTTTTATTGTATGTCACCCTAACAGATTTTAACTATAGAAATAAATAAATTTTAGAAATAAATAATGTTTAGAAATAAATAAATTGAGTTAAATGGGGCTTACTCTCAAGTACGTGTGTACAGGATTGCAATCACAGTATGAAATAGATGATTTTTGTGATCTTTCTTCTGTTCCAATTTTATACCCACTCCCAAGCTCTTTATTTGTAGCTTGTCACACAGTCATTGAGAAATCATCATGTTTTCTCAAGGCAGGAATTCGCTATATGCAGCCTTCACTGTAGATTTGCTGTTTGTCCCTCCATCACCCTGATACTTCTGCTTCAGCCGCACCCTCTTTGTCACCTATGCCAATTGAGTTAGGACAGCTTAGATTTCTGAGGCTAGCTCTCATGCTTGATCCAAAGCATCTTAAAACTTCTCAGTAGTTTTGTCTAAGTTTACTGATGTACATGATTTCTTTTCATTAATAATTTAGCAGTATTAAGGCTTTTCTTGGTGCTTAAAATGGCAGGTTGGGGCATGCTGGGAGGTGTGGGCCTTTTTTCTGTCTAAATTTGCATAGGATTGCACCCTTAATTACTTGAGTGAAAGTGGTTGTGCCATCAAAGTGAGCATGCTGGTAGAAATCAGTGAAGAGTGCAGATGATGTGTCTCTTAATGGAATGCCTGGATTAGGAGTTTAATTTTCTGTATACCAATTTAATAAACTGTTAATACTATGTTAAGCTAGAGTTCTTAAAGAAATGTCAGCTGAATTTCTGAACTCAGGATTGCACTGTTTTGTAAAACAGGTATGGCCGGCCTTTATATTCTCAGGGGCCATCCTGTTCTCTAGACACTAGACTGGGAGCTGAAACTACCTGAACCCCGAGGTCCATTGATGGTTAGGTTCTTTACTGAGTGATGCCAAGTTTATTAGTAAGGGCTTCATAGATACACAGAATGTGGGATCAGATAGCAGGTCATCAGTTGAGAGGGGTGAGGGTGTTTTCGGAACAAATGTGTCCTGGAAGATCCTCTCATGTGGCAGCCTGGCAGGAAACTTTTGATGAAGATAGTGATGCAATAAAAATTAAATGTGAAACACATAGAGAATTATTGCTTAAATCTCTCCTATTGAAATTAATGGCATTTTAAAATTGGGCCATGCAAACTGCCTTGCAGTCTGTTCCTAAGCATGTTTACTCAGAGGTAAGGTTGCTATTTCTGGATTACTAAGGCTGCAATTCCTAAGCATGCTTTCCAGGGAGCAAGTCCCATTGGACTCAGCAAAACATTTCTAAGTGAACATGCTTGGGACTGCACTGTTTCCTTTCTGATGAAGTAGATTTCAGAATGCAGACGTAATGTAACCAACGGCCAACATGTCTTAAAATTTTGATTCTGAACTTCCTTATTTCATCATTCTAACATATCATTGAGTCCCACTGAAGCTGTTCTGATAGACTTGACAGCAACTTTGTTAGTGATAAATTTTGAAGTACTTAACACATCCAGTGAAAAGAGTGGAATGGTTGGATAAAATGTGTTCTCATGCTTATTTATATTGCTTCTTTGTTAGCTGCTTTGAGAGTGTTTCCTGAAGAGCAGCCTATAAATACTTCATATAAAAATAAAATGAAATGTTACTTATTATCATTATGTAACTGTTCATAGCTTTAAACTGGATTCATGCTAATCAGTTTTAAATAATTTACAGAGCAATCCTATGGTCTCTAGGAGAGCGCCTCAGGTTTTTTTCAGATTCCCCCTCCTGGCTGCCAATCCATTTCCGCTGGCTGCCAGTCCATTTCCGGGCCCGATTCAAAGTGCTGGTATTAACATTTAAAGCCCTTAACGGCTTGGGGCCAGGTTATCTGAAGGATCGCCTCCTCCCATATGTGCCTGCCCGGACCTTAAGATCATCAGCAGCAGCCCTTCTCTGTGAACCCCTGCCAAAGGAAGTGAGGCGGGTGGCTACTAGGAGGAGGGCTTTTTCTGCTGTGGCACCCTGGCTCTGGAATGAGCTCCCTAGTGAGGTTCGCCTGGCACCTACATTGTATTCCTTTCAGCGCCAGGTGAAACCTTTTTATTTTCCCAGGCATTTAAACATTTTAGCTTTCTAGACTTTTAGCTTTGCTGTTTTAAATCTGTATTTTAAACTCCTGCACTGCTGCTAGGTTTTATTGTGGTTGTATTGTTATATTGTGGTTTTAATGTTCTATATATTTTAAATTGTTTTATTGTGTGCTGTTTGGTTTTAATTTTTGTGAACCGCCCAGAGAGCTTCGGCTATTGGGTGGTAGAGAAATGAAATAAATAAATAAATAATTAAAATGTCAGGGAAGAGAGGGGGCTTTGAATCCAGCAGATCCAAGGCCACCGACACGCCCCAGAGTTCCTCGATTCAGCCCTTACCACCAGTCGGAACATTGCCAGTGGTTCTGCTATGCCTGTGGAGATTTCTGTAGGTCACCATGGGCCTCTGACAGAGCCACTGCCTCATCCTTAATTCGCTCAGACAGACAGCCAAGGGATCGGGATTGCTCTGTTAATAAGTCAGCTGAAATATGTTAGTGTAAATACCCTGCACTTTCAACAAACAGTACAATCCTATGCATGTTTGTTTGGAAATAAGTCTCATTTAGTGCATTAGGATTGAAGCCTCAACTGGGTAATTTACACATTCCAGAAGTCCACTTTTGATATAGTGCTTGCTCTGGTAATTGGTGATAAACATTTCTGCTAATATACGTTTGCTCACTTTAGAGGGAACAACATTCTATGCCTGGAGGGCAGTTTACCCCACAACCCTTGGGGAGGGGAAATAGATCAAGCCATCAGCCAATCAGTAATCCAAGGCATGCGGCCTTTGAAATGAGAATGCAGGACAGACAAATTACGGTAAGTGATTGTTCTGAACTTTGTTATAATGTAGAGACAGTAATAAACGTGCAGGTTTATGGATTTGTTATGGCTTACTAATGGCTCAATTTTGTTTCTGCAAGTCTTCCTCTTTAGGTACGGCTTGACCGAGCAATTGACCGTCTACTTAAGATTCAACAGTTTTCACATCCAAGATCCCCAGTGAACCAAATAAGAGCACCATGGTTTTGGTTTCTATTTTTCATAGTTTTCCACTGTTAATATGTATGGTTTTTGAGTGTCAAAAACATAAATTATTTTCATTTTTATCCTATCCTTCCTCAGGGAGCCCAAAGTGGTGTACATGATCTCTTCTCTTGCCTTCTCAACTCTAATTTTTATCCCCACTGCCTTAGCCCTAAAAGTTGAACTCAGAGTGAGGTCAGAAATCAACGTGGCTTCACATGTTCCCACCCCTGATCTCCTTCCCATGGGGATAAGTTAATGGTCCAAAAACCCCTCACCATTTCACCGTTGGGTTCAGTCCCCAGGGCCAAAAGTAATGGATAAAAGCCATGAAGTTCATTTTTACATGTACAAAAATAGCTGTGGTATAGGGAGAGCTTTTACTATGAATTTGTAATGTGTTGTCTGTCTTGAATTTGCCACCCTAGCTAGATCCTTCATTTTTGAGCACATTCAAGAAAAATGTGCAGGACAATATTGCAGGTTTCACATAGCTACTGCAGAAGTTATAATGGCCTCTGCCTGGAAAAGACTCACTTCTCGGAGGATTTTTGAATTCCCAGGGCCTCCTCCTCACTGCCCCAACCCGACATGAGTGGGGTCTGACAAAGCTTCTTTTTTGTGTTGGCCCCAAGGTTGTGGGATTCCCTACCCTCTGAGGAGCATCTGGCAGCTTTATTTTATGCATTTTGTTGGCAAGTCAAGTTGCACTTCTTTACCAGGCCTTTGGAAGTGGATGAAGGATATGAGGTCATGTTGTTTTCCCCCTGTAGTGAATTAGTGTTTAGGATTATGATAGGAATTCAGCTTCTGATGGTGGCTTTAAGTTGTTTTATGTTGTTTTATTATACAGCATTGGATTATAAGATGAAGGGTGGGCTATTGACTTAAATAATAAATAAGAGGCAGTCCATAATAGCAGTTGGAGGGTTGGAACTTTTTTTTTACTTTCTGAAAATAAAACTTTGTTACTTAGAACATATTTTCACCTTCAGTATGCTTGCGTCATATAAAGAAAATCCGTGTGTTTGGAGTGGGTGTACCCCTCCAACCACTGAAACTAACATGATTGTATTTATTAGTAAAAAAAAAATTCATGTTAATCCGTACACCATAAAGCATGCATTTCTTCCATTAGAATTGTAGATGATTTAGAAAGTATACTTTCCCAAGTCCAAAATATTATGCCATAATATATAGTTCATCAGGGAAAAGTTACATTTAAATAATGATCTCTGGAATTACGAGTACACTGACAATTTTGAACGATTCAGCTTAACAACTTTGGGCTGCACATCATGATTTTAAAGTGTATATCTTACATACTTGAGCTGTATATGACACATATACAACGGCCCTGTTCACAGTAATGGCAGCAAATTGTGGTTTAATTAACCCACAATTTGCCACAGCGCATGCTGCCACTATTTTAAATTGGTTCAGTTCAATTTTACTGTGTCGATAACCAGTCATTTGCAAAACAGTGAACCTGTCCATAAAGCTAAAACATATAACTAAAATACAACCACTGGTTACATCCAAAAAAGCAACAACCCTTAAAATTTAACATTTAAAACTTAAGGACAAGCTGTCTTGGCCTATCCTACTTTGAAATAAACAGAATTGGGGGTATGCAATCAAAGCTCTTTGTCTCACTTTCAAAGCAGGATAAATATATTTCACCATTCTGAAAGCAACATAATAATCCAATCCATTTAATAACATAAGCAAATGGACATAGCCAAAACGTGGTTGTTCAGGCAGGCATTTGGGGTGGGTTAGGGTAATTTTAGAAATGTGATTTTTTAATGTTGAATTTTATTGTTTTGAACTGTTTTTACATTGCCCAGAGTGGCTGGGTGACCAGCCAGATGGGCAATTAATACATTTAATAAATAAATAAAGGTGGCCAATTGTAGATCAAATGATTTATATGCTGGGTTGCCAGCTACATTTAATCAGGCGGCACAATATCTGGCACACCCAAGACCCTATCTGTTACAACCCTACTGTTTAACCCACGATGAACCCATCGTGTCTGGGTTTGCACATCATGGAATAACCTGTGATCGGGCTGATCATAGGTTGCACATTGAAAATGGCAATGATATGCACTGGGCACGTGCTGTGGCAAATCTTGGGTTAATTAACCCACAATTTGCCACCATTACATATGAACTGGGTCAGTGTGTGTTCCTTCTTTGTGATCTCTGTGTATCACACACATAAGTTCTGCACCTGCGCAGATCTCCATTTAGGAACATTCTAGAGCTGAGAAAACTTTTTGGCAGGAACCTACCCCAGTGCACTTCAAAAGTTATCGTTTTAATGGGTACGCAACATGAATATGTACCAAATAAGATAGTAACATGTAAAGGGGTGCTTAGATATCTTGATTTTGGCAGGGGGTAGGATTTCTAGTAAGATATTTTCCCCCTTTGCTTGAACATCAGGACCCTTGCCATATCGCAATCTGCTTTTAAAAGTCCCCTCCATCAAAAGCGCTTTGTTACATGGCGTGAAAGGCTGCTGTTCGAGAAACACTAACCCAAACGCTCTTGGGTGCATAGGACTAGTTTGTACATGGTTCTTTTGGATCCCAGCCTCTGAATCTAAGTAAAATAGATGGATATTTTTTAGTTCTTTATAACAAAGCCATTAATTTTAATTTTATAAGTGTAATGAGACCTTTTCCCTAACTCTCTGTACAACAACTGCATCCCCAGACTCCTTCAGCTTCTCCTAATACAAGCTTCACATCTGATGGTACGCCATCCCCAGCAGGAGGAATTAAACGGAAAGCAGAGGACAGTGACAGTGAACCTGAGCCTGAAGATAATATCAGGTGACGCATTTGGTACTTTGTTAGCACGTTGTCAAAAGGGATGTCGCCTCATTAATACTATTTACCCTATATCTGCAGCACCTTCTAATGCTTTTCCATGATCTTTTTATCCACCAATAATTAATGTGGAGGGCTGGGATACTCAGTAAATTCCAGTGAGATATGTAGGCTATAGCTGTTAAATTTAAGTGCCTCCATTAGTATGCATGCAGGTTTTCGTCCTAAAAGCTGCTACTCCCTTTGAGACTCGGCACCAGATTGGCTAGAGGTTCAATATTCAGCTCAGCTTCTGTGAGCAGAATGTCGTTGTTCTACAACATAAATGAAACTGTTTAACTCTTAAAGCTCTACAACCAAATCCCTTTACTTCAGCTCATTTGGTGAGGGCCCTTTGATTATTGGTGAAGAATGTGCTTTGCATGACAAGTTCCCCATCTCAATTCCCAGCATCTCCAGTTGAAAGAACTTGGGCTGTAGGGCTAGGAAAGGCTTCTGTCTGAGACTTTGCAGAGGCGCTGCCAGTCAGGGTAGACAATACTGGGCTAAGTTGACCAATGGTCTCACTCTGCATAAAACTGCTTCGTAAGTTCATATAATCTTTCCTCCGCTATAAATATGTTTGGCATAACGACTTGGATCCAAATTAGCATGAGGTTGCTTCTGTTCGTTCAAGGGTGGTCTTCTGCTCCCTATGTCCAGCAACTGCCCCCTGAACATTCCTTCCCATAGGTTGCAGAATGCTCCAGACTAGCTTTTCATGGGGTGTGGGGAGCTGTAATTTGTGGGGAAAACATAGGGGAGAAGGAGTTAGGTCCAAGCCAAAGTGTACTTTGTTATCTATACTTCTCTGTTAGGTTGACTAACAGACTAACTATTAAATACAAGAAAGGAACAGAAAATCAGTGCCACACACAAAACTTGGCCTTTCACTGTTTCTTCCAGAAAACATGCCATTGCCCTTTATACTCAAAACAAATCTGTGAGTTAGCTTGGGCTGAGAGAGAATGAGTTGTCCAAGCACTCTCTCTCTCTTTCTCTTCCTATCTCACGTGCACACACACGAATGAGCTTCACAGCTGAGCAAGGATTGGTGGCTAGGATCCAAAAAAGCACTTCCATACCTACCTCAGGGGAGGACTGATTTCTAGTTGAAAGAGAAATTTGCTTGCACATCAAATGTTGCCCTAGAAGGGTCCTCAGTCCTACTGAACCTCTAGGGGAGGCTTGTTAGATAGGGTGTAATGTGTCACAGTAGGAAGAAAGGGTCTGAAAGGTCCCTGTATATGCAGAGAACACTGTTTGAAGCTTCTTGGAGCCCAGCCAATGTTGTTATCCACACCTATCCTTTGCTAATAGGGGAGGTATGGGGGGAAAAGATGAGAAAGGGGCTTATGCTACTCACCACTTAGCGTCTTCTTGGGTCAACAAAAGAGTATTATTTCAGCTACTGTTATTGTTAAGGTGATGTGTACACTGTTTATTCTTGTATTAATACAATTTTAAATTTGAATTGCATATTATGTAAATTCATGCTATACAAAAATTAACACAAATCAAATTGTTGTATAGGTTATGGGAAGCTGGCTGGAAACAGCGCTATTACAAGAACAAATTTGATGTTGATGTCTCTGATAAAAAATTCCGCCGTAAAGTTGTACAGTCTTACGTGGAAGGGCTTTGCTGGGTTCTCAGATATTATTATCAGGTACTTACCTGTTCAGGTACTTGGAATGTATTTCTCCTCAAAATGGACCATTTGTTTTTCCAGTAGTCAGTAATCCCAATAAACAGTGTTTGCTTGCCTACCCTAGGGGTTTTAAAGTGGGATAATCAGGGATGGAACATCCCCAGGTGCACAGTAGTCAATGGCACCTAAAACATTGGGCCTATTGACTGGTACCTGGATTGCTATAATCAGCTCTGTAAAAGTGGTTTTCTTGATAGGTCTTGAACAAAATATAGACCACAAACTAGATTCAGATAATGGTCAAGCCAAGGACAGATCATCCAAACTGAGGCAGAAAGATTTATTGTGTCAGTATGAAAAATGGATGGAAAAAAAACGTGATTAGGCAAGAGATGTAGCGGAACAAAGTGTTCAAATATGATGATTTTATTCTTAAATTAATGGAGTCATGGCTATTTCAGTGTGCCTTCAGCTCTTATTGAATTGTATTTGACCTTATTTTATCAGTAGTCTTGTTGTTTTTAATATTGTATGTATTGTGTAATTTGTGAGTTTGCTCTGAATATGTTGTAGTAGAAGAGCAAAGACTAAGATACCAAATAATAAGTAAAAATACAAAGTAATAAACAACATTCTAATTTAAGTATAAGCTCAGAGGTGTGTGTGGGGCGGGGGGGGGGGCGGGGAGCGGGGAGAGAGAGAGAGAATGTTGCATAGGCATATGCCTTTTAGAAAAACTCACCGGAAAAAAGTTAATTAGAACTTTGAAACTGCCCAGTTTGTTATTTTATCTATTCATTGCGTTAATAACAAATTTTAAGAAATAATACTTTTTTAGAAATGAAAAATGTTCTGCTCCATATCACTGACTGTGGTTTTTAGTTGTTTATGGATAGTAAGAAGTGTTGGTTTTCAATGAATGAGTTTCCTATGCTGGTTGTGGAGTATAGTCCAATACTTCACAGTATGTAAAGAAATGGCAAATGAGTTAGTGGTAATGTAGAATTATTTTTCCACTGGAAAAGATTTGTAGCCACTATTTTATTTACTTTTTGGATTTGAATACCACTGATCCAGTTCCAGGTGGCTTACAAAAAACAGTTAAATATATTTGATGGGTTATGCCATTGTAGTAATTCATCTAGATTGGTCACAGCCCTGCTTTGAAGAGCTGCTATTCTGCAGGAGTAACCAAGTGTCCTCCAGTACCACCTAGCTCTCTACAGTAGTGAATGAAAAGTTATTCAGTCTTCTTTGTGTGATTTGAATTTTCTTATGTTTTGCAAACTAGGGGTGTGCCTCCTGGAAATGGTATTATCCTTTCCATTACGCACCATTTGCTTCAGATTTTGAAGGGATCACAGACATGCCCTCAGACTTCGAAAAGGGAACCAAACCGGTAAGATTGACTGCTCATCTTTATAATAATCCATTGTAAGTCACTAATGCTCATTATTATTATTAGGGGTTCAAAGTATTTATTGCTATTGACTTTTTCTTCTTCTTCTTCACAGTTCAAACCTCTTGAACAACTTATGGGGGTCTTTCCAGCAGCTAGTGGTAACTTTCTCCCCCCAACTTGGCGGAAACTTATGACTGATCCAGTAAGAAAGTGGCTTTGCTCTCTCCCCACCCCCATTTTCATCTGTCCAAAATTTAAATGTTTTTAATATTCCCTTAACAGCATCAAACCATGTCTGAAGAATATGCCAATTATTACTGTGTTCACTGGAGATAGAGACTTGGCAAACTTTGGGCAGTATCCAAGTCGACATGAGCACTAATGAAAATTACAATAGTGTTAGCTGGCATGATAGGATTCCCTGGAAAACCAGCTAGTGCTATTGGCATTGTGCTAGAGGTCCCTTACACTAGCACAACATAATTTACAGTAGTGCTCATGTCAACTTGAATACTGCCCTTTGTCTATACAGACCAAGGCTAGGGGTACACATCTTCCAGTTGGAACTCAACTTGTTTTGTGCTAGCTAGTGTGAGCTGTAGAACAAGAAGAGCTTGGGTGGCCTCAAACAACCCCGCCGGCCTACTCCAAAACTGGTCAAGCCACATCATGAAGCAGGTAGCCAAAACAAGCAGAAAGAACTATGCCTGGCAAAAGAGGTTATGGCTGGAGAAAGAGATTCATTGAACCGCCTGGTCTGCTCAAATTGTTTAAGTTTTAGAAAACATCCGGCTCTTACATTTTGAAAATTCAAACTTTAGAAGTGGCTATTGCATTAGAGTTTGAACATTGTGAGCAAAGTACTGTTCATCTCAATATGCTCTTAATAATGAGTTTGAGAGGAAGAAGGTAAGTAGTTTCATCCAGTACTGCACAGATTTCTGAATCATTGTTAATAATATTTTATTAAAAACAGGAATCAAGTATAATTGACTTCTACCCTGAAGATTTTTCTATTGATCTGAATGGGAAGAAATTTGCTTGGCAAGGTAAAATATTTAAAGTCATGAAATTAATATTTGTTCAGTAGGACTTCAGACTCGTTTGAATGAAACAGGAAGGAGTTTATTCTGGTACCAGGTTTGCTACTGTTTGTCAAAGTGATTTATGAGGTGTTGGATTTTTTTAATTGAAACAAAGCAAAACAAAAACAAACAAATGGTTTAGAGATAACTGTAACAAATAATAATTTCAGCAGTCCCTGTGATCCATTATATTGACTTGAAATTGACTAAAATACAATTCATTATCCCTGTAGCATAACTTTTGTCTTTGGATATTAAATTATTTTGCCACTTTGAGTAACTTTTATAATAGAAAAAGGCAAGATAAAAATATTGTGGGTTCCAGCCTACATGGTATGAGCAGACATCTGCTGACACAATGGGACTTCCTCTTCCTCTTATCCCCTGTGCACTTCCCTGCCCCTCCCAAATGTGCTCCAGTGGGTGTCGCAACACTCTGAAGCCGATTTGCGGGGAGGGAGAATCTGTTTCACCAAAATAAATAAGTGGATCTTACATTATTCAGTCATTGTATTAGGACTTTGAGAACACTTATAACTGTGATGATAGAACTTCAGTGTTCTCTAATGGCTAAAACAGTGAACTAACAACTTTTCTTCAGTTCATTACATTGTGTATTTTCATCCATCTTAATGCAAATCATGGGCACAAACGAAAGTTAACCAATTTTAAAATCTCACTGATTTAATTTGCTAGAGTGCATTTATTGAAAAGCATTTGCCTTGCCTCTGGGATTTGAGGCAACTTACAGACAATATTAAGCATGTATTACCTTTGCCAGCATTGTGCTTTATGTTTTCTTTAGCTTAATATGGCTGTGTTAATAAGGCATATATGTTTTCAAGGGGAAATGGCTAGAGCACTTGCACTGAAACTAAAAAATAATGTTGTGATTCTGTCATGAAATAAGATTACCTCAAATTTAGTTTTTGACTTTATAGATCAAGAGTGGATGCTGGTGGAGTATAGCTGAAATCAGTGTGCTGTACTCGAAGAAAACGCTAGTTATACAGATATATGCTTCTTTAGTCACACTGGAAGAGTATCCACTTAGTAGAAAATTGCTATTCTGGTACAAGTTGCGGGGAGGGAATAGAGGATTTAATAACTGCAAAAATGTAAAAATATTACATAAATTCCACTCCCACCTGCAAAGGAAAGTCAGTGGGCTAAAATTAAACACTTTTAAGTCTCATTTATTTCAGTAGGAGAGGTAAACATATGCTTAACCCTCCCTCCCATTGAAATAAATGGCTTAACCTTGCCAAATTCTCTCTCAGACCTTTTTAGTTTCTCCTTGGTGCTAATAAAAAGAAAATGTGGGATCTGATTACTTGTTTCCTGTAGGTGTTGCTCTGTTGCCATTTGTTGATGAACGCCGTCTGAGAGCTGCTCTTGCAGAGGTGTATCCTGACCTCACTCCTGAAGAAAGTAAGAATTACAGGATTAAATAATCATTCTGGTGACTGAGGATTTTGGTAATGGAACTGTGCAGTGCTAAAAATTTCCTGATACTAAACCCAGATAGGCCTTTCTGCAGCATAAATCAATTTGCTTTTGTTTTGATATCAAGCAACAAGGTGAGCAGAACTGTTACCGTCTGTAACTTGTATTATTCTTACTCCTGTTCTCCTAATCATCTGTAGAATGAAAATGCTATGCCCTCATTAGTCCTAATGTCTTGCACTTTAAATTAAATATCCTTTTTGTTACATGATTCTGAATCATGTTGTGACCAGGTCTGTATAAAATACTCCTCTCAAAAGCAGAAGGGGAACTGTTGCTTTTTGCCTCTCTGATAAGATACTTCTGCTAAATGGCATTTGGCCATTTTGCATCTTCGGGCACACTTGAACCACTTAGATTTCCTGTCAGTAGTAATTTCATGAGAGAACTTGAGCCCAAAAGTTTGCAGAATTGTACTAGCCTGAAGCCCCTGTTATGGCTCTCATGTCAAGTACTCAGGCAGTGCTAGGTAGGGCATCAGACAAAAATGAAGTAAGCCAGTCACTGGTACCAAGCTGAGCAGGATGGGTGTGTGCAGGCCTGAAGAGCATCCAGGTCCCTTTGCAAGATGCTCTGTTGTTCAGAATGACAAGCAGCCACAAGCTACGGGGGTTGTATAAGTGGAGGTGGGAGATGGTTAGTTTCTCCTGTTCATTTGACTCCCTTAGTAGGAGAGTTCTGACTAGAGGGTGGTTGTTAACTTAAACCGGTTGCATTCCTCTGTGATCAGGTATCCTGGTGGCACAGTGAGCAGCAGCCTGGTGGCTGATTCCCAGGATTGCTGTCCTGAGCCCCACAATGCCTGACACCTTGTAAGCAGAGTATTAAGCATGTACCACATAGATAGAAACTACACTGTGGTCAGAAATCCCATCTCTGATCAAAATAGTTCACTTACATTTAGCAGTAGTAAAAGATAAATTAACACTTTCCACTACATTATTGAAGAATAAACTGGACATACATCAAAGCAGCATCCTTGTACAGTAGATGATGAACTGAGAGGGAATGTTTTTGTTTGTGCTGCAAGTAACAAACTATAAACTGTAATGAAGTATTATTTCATTTCCTTTTCTAGACAGAAGAAATAGTCTTGGTGGTGATGTTCTCTTTATTGGAAAGCATCATCAGCTTCATGACTTCATTCTTGAACAGTATAAGTCTGGTGCAAAAGAGGTATGCCAGGTTTGTTCTAATGGGTACTGCATTAGTGTCTGTCTGGCTCAGCTGATAAGGATTTTCTTATTTCCCTATAGCCAGTAGATATGCCCCCTGAACTGTGTCATGGTATTCAGGGAAAGCTTACCATGAATGAAAATCCAGTTCTTCCAGATGAGTAAGTATAGTTTACGGTATGGTTCATTTGGATGAAGAATAGCCCCTGTTAAAGGTCCTCCAAACAAAAGAAAATCAGACCAAATTAATTTTCTTCTCAAGAAGCAAGTGTTTGATGCTAGCACAGTGCAGATTAAAGCTGCCTAATGTATACCATTGGTTTTCCGCTAGCGAGTAGGGTTCCACAGGGGGTCATGCCCCAGTTGATGGTGGGTTGCACCAGTGGTATCACCACAATGTTTTTTGTTTAGGATTTAAAGAGAAGGAGAAAGCTGTGGCAGAGAAAATTGGGCAGGGTGGGGAATGGGAAAGAGAAGGAAGACAAATACATAGTGGGGCTGTTGCCACGCCACGCCAACCCACCGTTGAGGCTGTGGTGCATGTGGTCACCATTTTGAATATGCAGCCCCCTCTCGGGGGTTGTCGTGTTGACCAAACCTGTGTGGGATCACACAACATGACTACCCCTGAGCAGGGTTGCATATGCAACCTGGTGTTTGCGGGCGCCATGGTTTGTCATGGGTTAAATAACCCCCAATGAACCATGGAGTGTCATCTGAACCCAGTCAGTGGATCATTAGTTGCAGGGTGGGATTAAAGAGAGATCCTCAGTCTGAAAGAATCTGAAGAGTGCTGGTGTATACCAGGGGGAGGGTTCACTTGAGTTGATTTAGGCATGGCTAAACTTAAGATGTGTTTTGTTTGACATTGGATAATGCATTTTTATTAATTCCACCTTTTTTGTAGTCTTGTTTAGTGTAAATCATTCTACTTTCTGCACTTTTTGCTCACTGAAACAGCATATCACAGTCAGACCTCTGACATTTTGAAGTGTTAATGTACTGCTCTTCCTATTTCTTTACCATTTTGCATGGACTGAAGCAAATTGTCTGGAGCAGCACCGATTTAAAGTCTTGCTAGCTGAGGTTTTGGTCTTTGGAAGATTATTCAGTGTCTAAAATATTTGTGAAGGGTTTAGGTCAAGAGTTTGGTCACTTTGATCAGTTAAGGGCCCAATTCTATGCATGTTTTGACAGAAAAAAGTCCTACAGCTCCTAGCATGCCTTAGCCAGCATAGCTGTCTGAGGCATGCTGGTAATTGTAGGACTTTTTTCTGTCTAAACGTGCATAGGATTGTGCCCCAAATGTCCTTTTGTACCAAGGGGCAGATGTTCTATGTAGTCACCAGTGCCAGTTTATCTCCAATACATTTTCTACTTTTGTCTGCAGTCAGAGAGTTTTTCTTCTAAATGGGCTGTTCTTCCATTTTTCCATATCCGCTAGGACAGTGCACTCTCCTGTGCCAATGCTGCGTGATCTGACACAGAATTCTGCAATAAGGTAAATTGGGTTTGGATGCAGTATACAAGGTCATGGTATGAAGTCCCCCATAACTGGGGCAGTCACCAGTTCCTGACTTGCTTCTCATCTCAAGACAACTGGGGAATACAGAAGGCTTGGGGACGGCATTAAACTAATGAGGCTGGACATTTCCCTTGTTTCCCAAGCTCTTCCTTCTATGGGCTTGCAGCCAACTGGACTACTAAATCTCAGAAAATGTATGCCCCTTCCTAGAACCATACACTGTCTTCAGAACTGCATTCAGGTGATGTTTGAAGACATATTTGCATTTCCTGACAGCAAAGGGAGTTGCTGACTAGTCAGCACCTTAGTAGTGGTGATGGTCTCAGTACTTTAATTAACTCTACTAGTCTCATATGAGCTCCTCAGGTTAAGACCTTCATCTGTCTTTCATCTTGTCATATGGAATCTGCAAAATCCCTCTAGTGTAGTACCATGTGACAACTAGTGAGCTGCATGAAATAACATGAATGGCCCGAAGCACCCACCCATACAGGAGGCTGTTTACTATGTCCTTAAATCATTCACTGCTTTGGCTTTACTTACTTCCAGTCAGGAGGTAGATCTGTGACACAGATTGGCCTCTGAGTAGAGATGTAAAGGCCTGGAAAAGAACTAGTAAGGGGGGGGGGGGAATGGAGGGTTCTCATGTTTACCAAGGAGGTGTGCCTCCAGTTTTAATTCAGAAAACAGTGTGCCTCAGCTATCAGAACTTTGGGAAACGCTGCTCTGTTTCTGAACTGCTTCCACTATAAAAGCAGGGTCATGTAACTAGCGAGACTGGTAGAAATTTTGGGCCACTTCACAAATGCATGTACGTAACCTGATTTCTCACCATTTGGTGGCTCATAGCTGAATACACAAACATTGAAAAGCCATGTGGATGAAATAAGGTAATAGGAAAGTGGGGTTTGATCTGTAATGGCTCATTTGCACATGCAAGTCAGCACTTGAAGTTGCAGTTCTCAGCTGATGAATAGACCCCTCTATCCAAGATGTTCAGGAGCCTAGCTGCTACGCAAGAAGAACTGAAAGACAGCAGCCTTGGTCTGTTCAAAAGAAGTGTATCCTAAATTCACACATCTATTGAGCTCCTCAAATAATCTCACTGAGAACTTCCCCAACGCTACCACTGTCATGATTCAGGAAACACGTATGCTGTAAGGACTCTCGGCATGCAGCTTGATGAAAAGCCGAGGAATATGTTTGCATGGAATGATGTATTTATTCAAAGCAGGCCTGCAGAATTTGTGACTCAGCAGGCCAAATATGGTCTGCTGAGGAGCTCGGTACACCTCTTAAGTTGGCTTGCAAAAAAGGAAGAGGGCTAAGCAGACCACAGTATGTTACTGGTGGGCTACAAGTTGTGCAGGCCTGACCAGTTCTCTGTCATCTTGATAAAGCATGAATGGATACATCTGGCAAAGAGCTGGAAGAGAGAGAATTGTATCTATACCTTGCTTTATTTTAAGAAATCAGTTTTTTAGCATTGATGTCACATGACAGGCCATGTGTTGATCCTTCATAATTGTTCCAAATATTTTCATTCTTAGCATCAACTTTAAAGACCCACAGTTCCAAGAAGACTTTATTTTTAAGGCAGTGGTGTTATCTGGGGCGAAGTAAGTAACCCTTTTGTACTACTTGTACTTATCAGTTCTTCTCAGTCAGCTTGGTGTGTTGTAGAATTGATTCCTTGGGTGGCACTGCCTTGTGTCAAGATAGTTGGACTTGATGGCCTTTGGGACTCTTTCAACTCTATGGCTCTGATGCCTACTAAATTAAACTTTGTTGTCATCATATTCAGAAAGCCTCCACCAGTTCTGAAGCCAGGTGACTGGGAGAAAACTAATAATGATGGTAGACCTTGGAGGCCGCAGCTTGGCTTTAACCGTGATAGGAGGCAGGTTCACTTGGACCAGTCATCATTCAGAACATTAGGGTAAGTAGCAATGACTATAACTATTTCTGGTTTTAATGATCTCTGCTCATATGCATGTATTTGCATTTTTAGTTTTTAGTTTACTGGAACTGGACCGTGTATATTTTAAATGTTGAAAATGTCGCAGTGTTCTTAGTGTTCTGTGTTACATTAAGGGAAAGAAAATTACACAAGATGTAGTGAGGGTCGTCAATTTGGATGGCCTTAAAAATGATTTAGACAAATTCATAGAGGATAAGACTATCAGTGCTAGTCATGATGGCTGTATATTACTTCCAGAATAAGAGGCAATATACCTCTGTGAACCAGTTGCTGCGGAACACAAGTGGGAGGGTACTCTTGTCTTCATGTCCTGCTTATGGACTTCCCCTAGGTTCCTGATTGGCCACTTTGGATACAGAACACTGGACCATGTGGGCCTCTGGCTTGCTTCAGCAGGGTTCTTCTTATGTTTTTATGTAACGTTCTAACAAAAAAAGGTCTTTAATTGTCTTTCTTGCCAATAAGTGAGTTCCGTGAACCCCCAAAAGGCTGTTCAGTCTTGCATTCTCTTGGGACTGCTTCTGCCCTTGCCTTGTTCCTTACCAAGGGACCTGAGACATTCTTGGGACTGCCAAGCTTTAGAAGCGTAGCGTGTGATACCTGAGAGTGTCCCAGACCAGTTGCTGGCCTACATTTTTGTGAAAACTCAAGGAAAGAAAACTCTCCAGCCTTCTGAGGAAATTGTTATTTATTAAGGCCTTCTGGAATGCCAGAGCAGAAAGGGCTAAGGCAATGTTAACAGGAAGAGAGTTTCACAGCAGCAGAGTCTTCACCAAGAAGGCCCTGTCTCATGTATTTGCCAGCCTAAGTGATTTCACCAGTAGGTATCTTGAGCAGGACCTCTAAAGGAGATACTGGATTATGGGCAGGGTCAGTCAGATGCAGGCACTCCTTAAGATAACCTGATCACTGAAGGTTAATATTAGCATTTTGAACTGGACCCAGAAACGCACTGAGAGCCAGTGCAACCAGCACAAAAGTAGTGTTACACATTCAGAATTTCTGGCTCCCCATTAGCAACTGGGAGGCCATATTTTGCATCAGTTGAAGTTTGTGAGCCATCTTCAGAGGCAGCTATGCATAAAGTGCAATGCAATAGTCCCAAGTTGGAGATAACCAGAGCATGGGTAACAGTCCAGGTCCTACTGTTCCAGATGGTCCTGCGCTGGTAGAAGGCACTCCTAGCCACTGCTGCTACCTCTGTTTCTCCAGGCAGTCACAAAACCAAGAGCACCCCCAAAGTAAGTCTACCTAAAGGACACCACTCTTTAATGGAGCCACCATTTCATTTTCCCATAGGTTCCTTATCCTTGTAGGGGCACAACAAAATAATGCATATATTACCTTAAGTAAGAAGTGATATCTGATCTTAGCCATCTGTATGTACAAATGTATGTGCATTTACCAAATTTACATTTTTCTTTCACTCCATTTGGGAGGAGGAGGAACTGAGGGAATCAGGCAGTGTGTGCAAATGTTTGTATGTGCAGATGCCCCGCTCACACAACGCTTGCTTTCCACAGTAGTGGACATGCATAATGTCTGCTCTAAATCCCACCATTTGTAGAAGATTCCCAGGCCCAGTAATGTCTGGCTTGACCCAGAGTCGTAGAAATTTACCACCATGCAGGTCTGAAATGCGAACTTAACATTTGTTGCCATGTGTGGAAGGAAGCTGTAGCCTCTTTCCATGGATATATTTATTCATTTTTTATTTGTTTTCCTCCCCCGTACTACAGGCATGCAATGTCAAGGGACAGAGGGCAGTCAGGAGGTGGAGTTTACAGCAATATTGCTCCCCCTGGAGCTTACGGTCAGGGAAACACATATAGGCCACTGCTGGGCAGACCGCAACAACAGATTCCAAAATTGTTATCAAGTAAGTTTTCAAAACATTTCCTTTCTATTTCATCATTTGGCTAGTTGAGAATAGAAGTGCATGGGATTTTGTTTGCTTTTGTTCTCTAGTATATTGAAGTAAATCTTGCTGTTGCTGGCACTTAACAGCTGTACATGATTGGTGCTGGAGCTTGTAAGCAGTCTTATCTATTTAAAGCTGTTTGTACATTTTCTCACAGTGCAGGGTAAGGTTTGGTGTGGTGTGGTGTAGTGGATAAGAGGATGATCTGGGAATTACCCAGTAGACATTGTCTACTTGGACTTCCAAAAGGTTTTTGATAAAGTCCCTCACTGAAGACTCCAGAGCAAACCAGATCATAAATGATCTGGAATTAAGAGTAAGCAGAGAAGCAGGCAAGTTTGCTGATGACACCAAATTATTTAGAGTGGTTAAAACAAAAAGGGATTGTGAGGAGCTCCAAAAGGATCTCTCAAAACTGGGAGAATGGGCATCCAAATGGCAAATGTATTTCAGCATTAGCAAGTATAAAGTGATGCACTTTGGGGCAAAAAATCCCATCTTCAAGTATAACCTGATGGAATCTGAGCTTGTGGTGACCTACCAAGAAAGAGGTCTGGGGGTTGTGGTGGATGGCAAGATGAAAATGTCAACCCAGTGTGTGGCTGCTGTAAAAAAGGCAAGCTCCATGTTAGGCATAATTAGGAAGGGAATTGAGAATAAAACTTCCAGTATCATACTGCCCTTATATAAATTTATGGTGCAACCACACTTGGAGTACTGTGTACAGTTCTGGTCACTGCACCTAAAAAAAAGATACTGTAGAGCTGGAAAAAGTTCAGAGGAGGGCAACTAAAATGATGAAGGGGCTGAAGCATTTCCCCTGTGAGGGAAGGTTACAATAGCTGGGATTGTTTAGCTTGGAAAAAAGGCGAATAAGGGGAGACATGATAGAGGTGTAAATAATTATATTGTCAAGGGCTCCTTGGAGGCCTCTCTCAGTCTAATCCAGTAGCCAAGTCCAGACACAGACAAAGGGATTCCTTTCAAAGCTTTATTCTTCTTTTACAACTTAACAACTATACCGTTTGCAACTAGATCTGAGCAGCACAGTACCTATGTCCTAAGTTGGAACAGTTGGTCCCCGTTTGAAAGGGAATTACTGGCAGACCCCTAAACTTAAGGACTAGGGAGAGTCCCTCCCCTTTTCCCTTGGAGCCTCTGGGCGCAGCCGTTGTTTGCGCGCCAACCGGGCACTACGCCTCCTTTCCGCACCCTCCATCTGGCGCCGCTCTCTGCGTCTGCGTCGCGCGTCCACCAAGTCTGCTATCCGCGCTCTGTCACTCCCAGGACTGCTATCTAAGCTAGGAATGCTGGTGGGAGGAATCTCTGTCAGCTGTTGGCCCTGGGAAAGAGGAGTGCGCTCCTCTCCCAGGAGCGACTGCTCTTCCTCAGAATCAGAACTACTCTGGGATTCTATGGGCTCAGTGTCCACCCTGACATATATATGGTATGGAGAACGTGGATAGGGAGATATTTTTCTCTCTCACTATACTAGAACCTGGGTTCATCCCATGAAGCTGATTGGTGGGAGATTCAGGATAGATAAAAGGAAGTCCTTCACACAGTGCAGAGTTAATCTATGGAATTTGCTACCACAAGATGTAGTGACGGCCACCAATTTGGATGGCTTTAAAAAGAGGGTAGACAAATTCCTGAAAGAGAAGGCTATCAATAGGTACTAGTCCTGATGGCTATGTGCTACCTCTGTTATCAGAGGCAGTATATGTATGTAGACCAGTTGCTGGGGAACATGGGCGAGAGGGTGCTGATGCACATGTGTCCTGCTTGTGGGTTCCTGGTCAACAGCTGGTTGGCCACTGTGTGAACAGAATGCTGGACTAGATGGACTCTTGGCTCTTCTTATGCTCAAATCTCTTTGAGCTACAAACTCATTTGTGCCCTTGGACAAGCCACTCTCTCCCAGTCTCAGCTCTCCATCTGTAAAATGGGGTTGATCATAATAATACCAGCTTACTTTAGAGGACTGTTGTAAGGATTACTAATGTATATCTAAAGCAGGGGTCCCTAGCCTTTTTAGCCCATGGGCACGCTTAGATTTTTGAGAAAGTCACCTGGGTGCAGTCACAGAATGGCTGCCATGGTGGGTGTGGCCAGTCACAAAACACCTATTTCACAGAAGGCAAATTGGTCAGGCTGGGTGACAAGTAACGTGCCCAAGAAATTGAGTACAAGGCGGAACTAGGGTCTGCGCCTCAAAACTACTCTTTTGAATCCACAGTTTCCTGCTCCAACAGTACACCCATTTTACAGAAGTCAAGCAAATTAATTTCCCCAAATCGCCACTAAATAAATTCCTCTAAACTTAATTGATTTCCCCAAATTAATAGAAAAATCCATGCCTTAGTGAACAGTTATTCCCTTCTTTCATCTCTAATTCAAGTCTCAGGAATTTCTTCTTAATACTTCACTTTCCCTTGCCTTTTATCCTTCATTACTAGGGATAAAGTTCAGAAGACAATATAGTTCTCAACTCCTCTCCTTGCCTTAACTCTTGATGAGTTCGTGAGAACAGAAGAAAATTCTTGCCTCTCCAGTCCATATACGGCACCTGATATCTTCCGAAGAAGTATGCAGTTCCATGATGGATCATGGGATGGTAAAATTCAGGGCTAGTGCAGACATCCTGCTATTCGTGTGACCTGGGCATCTGCATAGCCACCTGATTCCCTCATTACTTCCATACCTTTGTAGGGGAGGAAGAATTGAAGAAATCGTGTGCATACATTTGTATATGCCAATGGTGCAGCTAGGCTGGACCTTGGGGCCAAAGTCCAGAGCTTCCCACATCAGCCCCCCCCCCCCGAATGACCACCCAGAGAGCAGCAGGTGATCAGGGCAGCAGATGCAAATTCCATTTTATTCCAGTAGTCATGGTGCTATGGATTAAGTGAGCTTAAAATGTACAACTGGGCATGCTCAGAGTATTTCTTTCATCAGGGTTGGCAAACATTCTAACATATCAGGAATGTAGAAGCAGTTGTAAAATATGGAACGATGGTTGAGGGAGAAGGGAAATGTAAGTTGTGTGCTTCACAACTGAAGGAATAAACAAGGCCATATGAAGCACAGACACGCCCCACCCGTAAGACCATTAAGTCCAGAGTTTAAAATTATCTCGCTGTACCCCTTGGTATCTGCAAATGCCCTGCTCACATGCAACTTGCTTTCCACAGTGATGGGCATGTGTAATGTCTGCTTTATGCCCCACCATATGTCGGAGATTCCCAGATCTGCTGATGTCTGGCTTAGCCCAGAGTTGTAGAAGTTTTATCATTGTACAGGTCTGAAATTTTGAGCTTTGTTCATTGGCTGTGCTGGCTGGTGATGAGGGGAGTTGTACTCCAACACATCTACCATTTCTTTTGTCTGTGTGTTGTAAGGGAAGATCAGTAATAACAAACACTCTGACTTTGAATAACAGCTGCTCTGCCATGACTGATCTTATTGAGGAACTCCAGGGATTCCAGTAACAGAGTGGGAAATCACGGGTATAACTCCACCTATGTTCGTGTATCTTTGGGTCTGGGAGGGGTGTGTCTTTGAGAAATCATATTGCAGATATTTCTCAAGATCCAATTCAAAATCTGCCTGGTACAATTATTCAGTGCCACTTCACTTCTGTTTCCTTAAATCTCATCACATTCCAAGAACATTAACTTGTGAACTTAGCGTACCACAGTGTTTTATTTTCCTGGACATCTTTTTATAAGTGAATCAAAATTAGAGTATGGCAGGGTAATACCGTCAATCCAATCTAAGCTCTCTTAGAGCTAGCTGTAGGGGTTAGTGTTGTTCCCTGATTTGGCATTGATGTGCCAATTTTCAGCTGATGAATAATTGTATGCTGATAGCTTGCAGAAGTCAAGTGGAGTCTGGTAGTACTATGTGAATACAGGCTTGGTTTTTGGTGTCCTGAGTGTCTGATCTTATTACTTTCATTTCAGTCAGTAAACTTGTCAATTAGCTGACTTCCCACTAATCAGAAAAAAAGAAAAGCATTTTAAAATCAGTAAACATGAAGTCTTGGCTTTGATTGCCATGCTGATTACACAAGTTGTCACTTGAATTGCTACTGGAGAGGACAGCTTAAATCACTGCATCATTCTAGGAACTGCTTACATTTTCAAGACCAATGAATTATCAACAGTCATTTCTCCTCTCATGGTCTATATCTTTTCTTTTGAAATGTCAGCCTCATTTTTACGTTTCCTCCCTTATTCGTTTTCTTACATAGCTATATTGAATGGTAAAAAGTTCGCTTTAAATGCTTTCCATTGTTTTTTAGATGAGTGCTATGTATGTTCCTTGAGTATGGAGAACTGTTTTCAATGCTGTGTCTTGATGCAGGATTGTACACTTCATATAGACATTTGGATAACAGAGCATGAACCATTAGAATGTGTCCAGATCAGTGTTTTTTGAGTTATCTGCTCCTAATAACTGCATGAGAAAGTCTCACAACCAGTAGTGCATCCTTCAGCCTTTTGCTTATTCTCATTTTAGCACTCCTGTTGCATGTTATCCTCTTTGATATCCTGAGTTTGATCCTCTTTGTGTGGGTAGGTGAGCAGTAGGGAATTGGGGATGGGATGAGGCAAGGGCCACCCTCTCTCCCCCTCAAAAATATCCCCAACCCTAAAAGTGCAAGTGGGCAAGGACTGGAGCCCTATCCAGCCCATGAAATGTTATGGGCTTTTGGGTAGCCTTCATAAAGACTATCAAAAGATCTGAACTGCCTCTGTATAGAAACGGCTGCTACATCTCTTTCATGGTTTATAGGTCACTCATTTTTTAGAGCAGGCTTGCTGGCCAGTATTAAGTTCATTCTAATAAAATGTAAGCTTTGACATGAACTTGAATTTCATTTTTTCCTCTCAAATGAAAGTTTTTGGGGGTTGTGAGGTCTACATCTTTGACTCAGTTCTAAAGATTAAATGACTAGTGTAAGAGTGCTGACTTCCTACAGTAAATACTCAGAAGCTTTGTACTGTCTGAATGTCATTGCTTATGATGGTGCTGTCTTGCCTTGTTAAGGAAGCTTAAACACTAGAAAAGTATTTGTAGATTGTATAGTTGGGATAGAGACGTTATGTCGTCCCTTAGGAACATAGTGCAAGAAGCTTTGCTTGCTTGCTTGTTGATTGAATTACTCTGATCAAATGCCTCCCAAAGCAGGAATTGCCAGTGCTGAAAATTGGGCTGGATTTCCACCAGCAAAGTTATGTCAGTGTCAATCAGACCTGCACTGTACACAGTTCTCTCAAGTGTCCCCATAAAAAGCTTCTGTTCATGCTAGACCATTAAAACATAAGTCATCCAGTCTGTTAGCACATGGAGAGGGGCTCAGGTTTCCTTCCAGACACTGACTTTGTCAATTGGAGCATTTAAAAAACAACAATATGACATTCCAGTAAATTATTGCTAGGACATGGTATCCTTGAATATTAACAATTTAATAGGGGCATTGCTATCCTATCATATATACCCATTAGACAACTCCTGAAAGCAGCTGTTATAATTAGATTGCACTTAAACACCATTGAAGATAATCAAAGATACCACTGAAACTGAAGCTTTTGATTGATACATGATTTAAGTGTTTTGAACTAGCCAGGGAACTATTGATTATACGTTTCTTTCATTCTATTTACAGGCCCATTTATTTAGAAGGGCAGCAACCATGTAATTGCATGGCTTATTAAAGTGTTGTTGCTGGTATATCTTTGTAGTATGTTGTACTTTTGTACTAAGAAAAAACTTAAGTGGGTGGTGTTCAGTAGTATCAGATGGTTGCAATGCCTTGTGTCCTTAGCCACAGTTTACCAAGTACATATCTTTATCCTGCAACTACATAGATTTCAGGTTACAATAAATTTATTTATTTAGCTGTATAGCCCATCCCATTCAGAAAACCCAAGATGAGCAATAAAACTGATGGAGGCGGAGGGAGAATAACTTCCAAATAGGTCACATGGTTGTTTAAACAATCATTGCCTTCCTTCAGCAATATGTATTAATAGTAGGGATGAAACCCTAAACACACTTACTAGGAAGTAAGCCCCATTGTATACAGTCGGGTTTACTTCTTCTGAGCAGTGATGTGGGACGGAAATTTTCCCAGAAACATTTCCAGTATTTTATTTTTCCACAGAAAATGTTCTGTCTCATAAGTTTATTAGTAACAAATTGGCATCCATTAGTAAATGGATGCCAAATGCAAATATAATATTAGGCACACTTGCCCATTTCAAAGTCGTAATTAATGTTTTTCAGGTGATTATCCTTAGCAAATATATAAGAGAATCCATATATGTCACTGAAATATACATATGCCTCAGTGTGAAAAAGAACTAATAAGTAGCGATAGTGAAACCGAAGGTGCCCCAGCAACCTCAGTGGAAGAGAGCTGAATCAGGCACACTTTTTTGGATTGCTAGAATTAATTAGTGTAGCCTTAACCTGGCACCATGCTGACTGGGGAATGCTGGGTGGTATAGTCCAACACACACCAAGTTGGGGAAGGCTAAATGTGTGTGTCAGCAGTTTTCAGTAGCTTTGTTTCTTTCTTATATTTAAACAATGTAAGGGAAGTACGTGCCATTGTCTTTAGATTTCTACAAGTATTCTGGTAAAATATCTAAATAATATAAGATTTAAATCACAGTAAGTTGCTTTAATTTTTTTCCTCAAATATTTCAGGTCAAATACCTGTGGCTTATCGGGGAAAAAAATTTACACGGGGTACTTTTTTAGCTTTGTTTATTTTATTTGTATTTAATAAACATGCTTAAATCACTTTCTAGTAATTTTCCTACACAAACTGAAAATTTTCTGATGTAAACTGAAAATTTTCCAATGCAAATAACCCTATGCAAATTAGCAAAAAAATTCCCTGAAAACCTACATCACTGCTTCTGAGTAAACATGAATGGAATTGTGCTGTTAATCAATGAAGAATGCTTTAGTTGATTGGTGAATAATTTGCCAATATCATTGTTGGTTTGGGGGGCTTGTTTTTTGTGCATTTTAGGGCACAACCCTATTGAGATAGACGGTCGCCTCCAACTTCCTCTGAAGCAGGAGGCAACCGCCTATCCAGTCCAGGGCGGCTGAATCATGGAGGAGAGGATTCCTCCCGCGCTTCAGCTGCCCTGCAGTTTGCTTTAGGTGCCCGATTGGGGGCGTCTAAGGGCGGCTTCGGGGAGGGGTTGGAAACAGAGCTGGAGACCGCATAGGAAGCTGTCCAAAACAGCTTCCGCGATCTCCTCCCCACTCCGCCTCTGAGAACACCCCCTTTTCGCCTTGTCCGTGTGTTGCAGCACGGACGGGCAGACGCCACAGTTCTCTCTGCCCTGACTACCGGGGGGCGGGGGGAGCACATTTTCCCAGCTTTGAGCTCATAGAGCTTGGAGCTGGGAAACCAGGAAATCCTGTCTCCCCCAGGCCAGCCTAGGGGACACAGGATTGCTCTCTCCATGTTTCTCTAATATAGAATGAAAAATAAAATAGTAAAGGTGTATTTCTAATAACGAGTGGTAGCTTTTGTTTGTTAAGTTGAAAATTCTTGCATTTTTTCAGTGTGTGAAAAGAGGAGCTGAGGTTTTGATGTTATTGCAGTTGCATTTCATTGATCAGTAAAAAGTCATATGATTGATCAAAATACAACGATAGCAGTAACGAGGTTGATTCTGCTTTCACTGCTGCTATTCCAAAGGCTCTCTCCACTGAATTTTGGAAATTAAGCTATTCTTACCCAGATATTTTTCCAAATAGTCATGTTTGGAGGTGAGGTATAACTCTTAAAACTAAATGAATCCTAGAACACCTCTGTGTAAATATTTTTTTCCATTCTTATTTTAGTAGCTCTACTTAAAACACATACACCTATTTTCATTTAACCATAATATGTTACATTTTTCTTTCTGTTTTGTTTTTTTACTTTACAGACCTTAGGCCCCAAGACTCCTGGCAAGGTCCTACACCTCTGTTTCAACAGCCGCCACAAAGATTTGACAGGTATAGGGAATATATACTTTCTAAAATATATATCTTGTATTTTGTTAAGGTTTTTTTTACTGACTATATATGTCAGGTTCTCAGTGTAAACTAGTTCCTGATATAATTTCTATAGCATACCTTTTTGTTATAAACAGGCATCATTAATCTTTCTCAAGATGTGTGTCATTTTTCTTTGTTTGGGGAAGTTGTTTAAAGAAAAAAGTTTTCCATTAATAATCAGAAACTACAAAATTAACTTTGTTGTTGATGCTTCTGGTATAGCATCCTTGGTTCTTTGGCCTCTATCTCATTGAAGCTTTGGAGGCACTATGAATTTCAACACAGACAGCTTAAAACTGCATTAGGTTTTGGACAGGCTAAACAAATTTCTTTTTAGGAGAATCGTGGAGCTTAATGAGGCATAACTAATGGTGGTCCACTTCTATCATCACTGTGCTGGAACCACAGCATTAGTACAGACCAGCCATTGATTCTTGCTACAAACCTCTTGAAGTCCTAATCAGCTTCTTTGGTACAGCTTTTTCAGGCCTGACAAGTCTATTGTAGGGCAGTGTCACTGTAGGTCAGTAGTTATTAGTTGCCACTGAAAACAGTTTCTTTAACTACTTAAGACTGAACTGAATTAAATGCAGGAGGGACTCTGGGGAGGATTAAGGAATCTGCAGTCCAATAAGTACCATGGAACAGAGAGAATGTGACATGGTTTGATAATAAGGGATGTTTTATATATGTTTCTTCATTGAGAACTGATTGTATGCCCTTAAAACCAGATATCCTGGAGTTTGCAAAGTCTATCTGTGAATAATTCCTGTTATATTTGCAGTGCACAATAAGACTATGCATGTAAAATGGTTGCTAAAGTGAGCATATGTTTTCTTTGTATGTATTGTTCCATGCTATAACAGAACGATTGATAACAAAATATTGGGCATTGTTTCCCAAGTAACAGATTCTTACCACATTCGGTGAATCCCTTTTTTAATTTTCTGTATGAGATCACGTTTCCAAGACGTTATATTTTATTTTTGGAATTCTGATCAGTGACTTAACATGAAGCACTACACATTCTTGTATACGAAAGTCTTTTTTCAAAGGAGCTCAAGAATAGTACCACGGCTTTGTCATAATCTTTCTGTCATAAGAGCTTCATGTCCATCTCTAGTGTAGTCAGCTATATTAAAACTAGAAAAATATTTGTATCAATTTTATCTCTTGAATGCAAACTCTACAAGGTCATAATCAAGAGTACTCATTAATGTGCTGTCATGGATTTTCATATTGATACTGAAATGAAATAAAATCATAAGATGTTAGAGGGGCTCTCATACTTTTCATTGTGAGCCTCCCTGTGTCATGATTAAATCTTTCTGAGTCTCCCTCCATTTAACTAAGACAAAAACAAGTAGTTTGCTGAGCTGAAGCTTTTCTTTTCCTAAGCCAAAGGGGAAGACAGGTCAAATAAAGAATAGGACAGGTTCACTTTTAAGGGCAGTATCCCTGGAGGACAGATTAGCGTCTAAGGGCAGTATCCAACGGGGCACCGTGCCCCTGCCGATTCAGTTCCTCAAGCAGCCCCTCCTGCTGATTCTGTTTCACAAGTGGGACCCTCTGCTTGTGCAACAGAGATTTAACACTTCCTAGAGGAAGCCCTGGAATGAACAGAAATGCTCGTTTCTGAATCGGGACAGGTCAGCCTTGGGTACCACTTGCGGAATTGAATCAGCAGTGTTCAAGGGAATTGGTGGGGGTGCAGAGCCCCGTTGAATACTGCCCCAGGTTATACAGAAGCTTGATTGGTATTATCAGTTGTAGGGTTAGTCTATGTACTGTAGTTATGGAGAACACAGCACTTCCACTTTTAACAGCAGTGTGTTGATGTGTTAAATGGATCGGTGATCCCAGACAATAGCCTGAATGGATACTGTACAACCTTTAGCAACCTTGCTAAAGCTAACAAAGCAGGCCTGGTTCTGGTCCATGCCTGGGTGGGAGACTGCCTGGGAATCCTCTGTCTTCCCCGTTGAATAGCAGAAGGGCAGGGTAGAAATACATATATGTATTTACATGATAGGGGACCGCGGTGGCTTAGTGGTTAAGACGCTGAACTGCAGACTGGAAGGTCGGCAGGTCAGCAGCTCGAGACCCGAGTGCCGCGTGACGGAGTGAGCTCCCGTCTTCAGTCCCAGCTTCTGCCAACCTAGCAGTTCGAAAGCAAGAAATTGCAAGTAGATAATAGGTACCGCCTCGGCGGGAAAGATAACAGCGTTCCGTGCACCTCGGTGTTCAGTCATGCCGGCCACATGACCACGGAAGCGTCTTCGGACAGCGCTGGTTCTTCGGCTTAGAAACGGGGATGAGCACCGCACCCTAGAGTCGGACACGACTGGTTGGGGACACCTTTACCTTTTTTATTTACATGATAGTGCTGTGCTCGTCCACTAAGATTTTATTTCTGTTATTAAACCTCTAATGCAGCCATTTGCTAAATTATTTTTGAATGGTGAAGCTTTTCCTGCCTTAATCCTACATCTGTGAGTATTAGATGCTGAGGTCAAAAACCATCATGACCATGCTTTGTTTTTGAGCACCCAAAGGTGTGCTCAATTCCTTGCTGCACAGTATTTATATATGTTGTGGTTGTGGAGAGCAGTACTTCGCTGTCACCACTGATCAGCAACCAAGAGGAAGAAGTGTCCTCTTCTCTTATTGGTGGGCGCTGCTGAGAGGCTGGAAGGGCTGCATGGCCCATGCATGGACTTCCAACGGAAGCAGGCATCTCCATTTGACCTGGTGGGAGGAGGCAGCTGTTCATACTGCTCTTTAAAAAGACGTTTGTTTCGCTCTTTGAGAGAAACAAGTCTAAAGCCCCCTTGGCTTCACAAACAATGAAATGCAGAGTTCCTTGGCTTACTGGTTTTGGTAGAGTTCAACGGGGAACTTCACAAAACCTCAACGAAGGCTTTATACCACATTGACTTCCTTCCTGAAGATTAAAATGTGGCCAAAGAAGCAGCTGCTCACGTGATGCCTGTTGCCCAGAATACGCGTCTTGTTGGTATTGGCAATTCTTTTCCCATGTGAGAATGATGTTAATTGTACCGCTTGCTGGATATATATTTTTAAAGTGGATTCTGCATTTTTATCAAGACTGATGAAATCCTGTCCCGGGCAGCTCTTGGGCTTAAGCTTATGTCATAATCTACATTTTTTCTGAATGTATCTTTTTATTCTGATGGGGAATATTCGTACACACATACCTGTTGTTTTATACTAGTACTGCTAACCTAGACACTTGAAGGCAGTTAAAGCATTTCTTCTTGTTGGTAATCTAGGGTGGCATTCTTGGTGGGAATAGACATTGCATTTGTGTTCCCATATAAACTGTACAGCAAATGTTGGCTGGTCCATCCCAATTAGTGCTTATGTTGCTAGGTCACTGTGGTCAATTGAAAACGGCATCAATAGAACTTGAAAAGGTTTCTTCCTGATCAGACCTTCTGACATATTGAGTTGAATAATGGGGTGGGGGGAGGAGATAGCAGCTAAAGCTCCTACCCTGGATTCAAACTACTCTGCTGTAAGAATTCATTTGCAGCCTGCAATTAACTAGAAAGAATAGATTCCCAGATTTAGCCTGGATGTTCAGGAAAAAAAGCCTCACTCTTGCACTTGTTTACTCTTGAGATAAATTACACCAGCAAAACAGAATATTGTCTTCAATTTATATTTCAAATCACTGCAGAGAGGCACGCTGGAGAGTCAGCACTACCAAATGGAACAGATCCTTTCAAGTCATTTAAAAAACCTGAATCTGAATTTGACAACGATTTTAAAATCCATATATTTGTTGCCAATTAACATGTGGGAATGAAAGGACAATGCAGATGGTTTTATTGTTAAGGTGTTTTTTTTAAGTTCCATCGTTAGGGAAGCAGCAACATTGTTCTAATCTAACTATGGGCCTGAAAAGAGGCACTAAATCTTTGTGTAAATAAGCTATATGCTAAATGGAGCTGAAGTATGCCATAGCCCTCAGATAATGCTACTTCTGAAACAGTAGTCTTCATGTGGAGGGTAAGTCACTATGATATACCTGTTCTTTTCTCAGAAGTTCTGGGGCCACTCCTCTTCTTGCTTGGAACCGCATGCCCCATTCCCAGGGACCATCATACCAACAAAATCAGTACCAGGGTCCAGGTGGACCGATGAATTACCCTCAAAGGCCCAATGATCGGAGGGATCGGGGAAGACAGGTAACAAAGTCTTGTGTGATTTTTTGTATGGTCCTCTAGCAAGCTGTATTCAGAGGAAACTGGGGGGAAATGTAGTCTCAACCCTGCAGGCTATTAGGATGTTCTTTGGCTTATGAACAAAATCAGATGTATAGTCACAGTTGTACTAGGTATGTTAAGCATTTGTCATCTTTTAGCAATGAGTGCAGTTTTACAATAAGACACTTGGGAACCCAGTGAAGTTTTCAGTGTACCTATTCCCAAGAAAGTTAATTGTGGTTAGGGCCATTGTGAAGAATGGGTCTTGAGTTAGTTGTGGCTCACTTGTCCTATTGATTTCAGTGGGATTTAAGGATGACTCACTTTCTCCAGATTATGGCCAATATCTACAATTTAGTCATCCTGTGCTGAAAAATATCTGCTACCATAAAATGCCAAAGGACTGGCACCAAAGGACCAGTATAGCCTCTTTTAGGAGACTAAATTCCTTCCCATAGCAATTATGGATAATCTCATCCTGCTCTTGTAATCACTATCTTATAAATATAGAATTGCACACAATCTGAAAGACAAAAGTTCATTCCTAATCTTGATTTTTCCTGCTCCCTTGATCCATTGACATTTCATTGCTAGCACCAAAACACAGTAATCCACTGATATCTCAGGCCTGTACTTGTGCATTACTGGGATGATTGCATGAGAGTGTAAGTGTTTCAGCAATTCCTGTCTTGAACACCTGATACTGAAAGCTCTATTGAAATTGCATTACGCTGTTGACAAGCTGTCCTGAGCATTTGGTGGAGGCTTCTTCCCACAGTTGTATGGGGGGAGCTGTCCAAACACTCAAACAAGCATCACTTGGACCTAGTTCCTTTTCAAAAGCTGTTGTCTGTATCAGTCAGGTCTGCTGATAATGAACAGCTGAAGTTCTGCACACTTGGCCATGTGCAGAAGCACATCATGCTAGCTGCTTCCAGGAACAAATAACTGAAGAAATGCTGCTGGGTGTCATTTTCAGTTGCTGCATGCTTGGTGGAGAGGGTGGGAGGGGGAGGGGGAATGCGGAGTTAAGTGTAAAGTACTTTGCCAGGTAAAAATGTTATCTGTGATACTGATTAATTAGGGGTATACTTTGACCCTTTTGTCTCTTTCAAAAGGTGACCCAAATAAGATCCCAAAGTTGTTGAATTGAGGTTTGGGCTTCATTTTAAAAATATTCTGGGTGTGTTTTGTCTCTCTCAAATCTACCTGCCACACACACTTGCAGCAATTGATTCGTTCTGTTGGGGCAAATGATTAACATATTTAATAAACAAACAAGAGGGCTTACACCACCTTACTTACCAATGGATCTGTGGTCATACCTTATGGTATCAGCCCAGGAATCGTCTCACATATTACAAGAGAAAGGCCTTCTGCCACAGGCACTACTCACTTGCCTATGATATGGCAGTTGCTGAGTTAGCTGGCAGGACTACAAGTGAGAAGGATCTCTACAAGCGAGAAGGATCTTGGAATTGTTGTCGATCACAAGCTGAATGTGAGCCAACAATGTGATGTGGCTGCAAAAAAAGGCAAATGCTTTTGGGCTGCATTAATAGAAGTATAGCTTCTGAATCACATGAAATATTAGTTCCCCTCTACTCAGCACTGGTTAGGCCTCATCTGGAGTACTGTGTCCATTTCTGGGCACCGCAGTTTAAGAACAATGCAGACAAACTGGAGAGGGTTCAGAGGAGGACAACAAAGATGATCAGGGGACTGGAAACAAAGCCCTATGAAGAGAGACTGAAAGAACTGGGCATGTTTAGCCTTGAGAAGAGAAGACTGAGGGGAGATATGAGAGCGCTCTTCAAGTACTTGAAAGGTTGTCACAGAGAGGAAGGCCAGGATCTCTTCTTGATCATCCCAGAGTGCAGGACACAGAAAATGGGCTCAAGTGACAGGAAGCCAGATTCTGGCTGAACATCAGGGAAAACTTCCTGACTGTTAGAGCAATACAACAATGGAACCAATTACCTAGGGAGTTGGTGGGCTCTCCCACACCGGAGGCATTCAAGATGAAGCTGGATAGCCACTTGTCAGGGATGTCTTGACTTGGATTCCTGCACTGAGCAGGGGGCTGGATGCGATGGTCTTGTAGGCCCCTTCCAACCCTATGATTCTATGACTCTGGAGATTAGATTTGTTCCACAGGCCCCTATTGCCAATCCTTTACAGAGACCTAAATAGTACTTAATAAACATAGTGTGAAATTGTTTCAGAGTTTTCCTCTTCAGAGAAAGTATAGCATGATTTGCTACAGTGAACATATCATCTGAAAAAACTTTTATTGAAACTCTGTACATATTTGCAAAAAAAGGGCAAGGAAAATGATCAAGGGAGTGGAGCAGTTGCCCTATGAGGAAAGGTTACATTTGGAGTTTTTAGCTTAGAAAAAAGGCAAGTAAGGGGGGACATGAAAGAGGTATATAAAATTCTGCATGGTGTCGGCAGAGTGGATACTAGAACTCGTAATACTCATAGAACCTAGGGTTATCCAGTGAAGCTGAATGGTGGGAGATTCAGGACAGACAAAAGGAAGTATTTCACACAGCACACAGTTAAACTGTGGAATTCACTACCACAAGATACGATAGCCACCAACTTGAAGAGCTTTTAAAAGGGATTAAACAAATTCATGAAGGGTGAGGCTATCAATTGCTGCTGGCCATGATGGCTATATTACCTCCAGTATACTTCTGAACACCAGTTGCTGGGAAAAAGGACCAGGAGAGTGTTACTGTCTTCATATCCTATGGGTCTTCCCATAGGCATCTAGTTAGCCACTCCGGCAACTGAATGCTGGACTAGATAGGTCTTTAATCTGATCCAGCACAGTCTTCTTATGTTCTTAAGAGCTCGTTTTGAATTAATTCTTTGCATTTTATAATCCAAGTAATTGAACCCCTCTCCCAGGCTATGCAACTGTTATATAAATACAAAACTGAGCAGTAATTTCCTGTACCTGATCAGAAACACATCCCAAAGCTCAGGCAGCTAATTAGTGTGAATATTAAGCTTAAACTTGTATGTAAATATATTGCTAAATGAAATGTTTTGCAAAGTTTACATTTTAGGTTCCCCATGTTAATGTGCTTAAAGTTTGCAGCTCTTAAACTCCCATTTTGTAGGGGAAAATGCCAACTAAAAATATATCTGTTGCTCAATAGATCTATTGATCCAATGAGACAATTAAGCACATGCTTAATTCTTTCATTAAGATTGAGACAAAAATTGCTTAAATTTGAGTGAATGGTGCTCTCATTTGTTTACCCTTTTTGCTTGCAACATTACTATCTGATCCTTGTCTTCATCTGTGTGTGTCCCCCACTTTTGTGGTAATAGCCTATGATTAGGACAAATAAAATAACACTATCTCTTTTGTTTCTTTTGCAGGGTTATGGCAGACCTTACCCACTGCCACCCTCTTCTGGAAGATATAATTGGAACTAGGCTTTTGTCATTTTCCAGAATTTAATATCATTTTTATGGTCATATTTATCATCTGAGTAGTTATCGGATGATAATCTTTCTTTTTAAACAGTGTACATTTTTACTGATAAGATTTGATATGATCCGTATGTTGCTTTACAACTGTAGTGCAGAATACAAGTGAATTAATGCTTGTGTGAAATGTCTAATGAAGCAAGAGTACTGTTCTGTCTTTAGTGTGGGTCTTATTGCATTACGTTGTTGATGACTTTCAATTTCGCATTAGAATATCCCTTAGGTTCACAACTAAGAAATGTTTACCCTAAAAAGAATAGCATTGAAAAGATGAACAGAAATGTGCACAATTGTGTCTAATTGTCGAAGTTGACTTAGAAAGCCATCTACAAGCACAACATTTTAAAGACTTTGTCAGTATTCCTTCTAATTGCTTCATTGATGTATTTGTCCCTTTAGAAACATGATTGCTGAACTCCCCAAGTAAAAGTTTCAACTTTTACAAAATCTGTGTGGTCTTTATTATGACATTTAGCTCATATTGGATCATGCCTATATTGTTGTTCCAATATCATATAAATTGATCTCAAAATTATGAACAGGGGAGTTTCATCCACAGGACACTTACATTTCCTGCCTGCATAAAGCGAACTCTGTGTGTGTGTGTGTGTGTGTGTGTGTGTACACACGCAGGTGTGAAAGAGGGAGAGAAGAAAAACCTTATTTCCTTAACCACTAAAATGTTGACTTACCTACTTTAACAAGGCTTTTCCCACTTTGTTTACATATTAAAGGGTATCCAGTTGGTCCCTTCCCCAGACCCTTGTGTACCACTGTTCCACAAGTGCAGCTCTTTGCTCTCAGGTGGGCTGCTGAGGGAAAGAGATCAGCAACATGAAACTCCCACATGGAGCATACCAGAAAGGGGCGGGGGGCACAATTGCAGTAGGTGAGAGGTGACTGAATTGGGGCCAAATGATACATTTCAGAAAACTATAATCTTTAATGTTCACCTGATGTCATCTTCCTCAGATTCTATGTATTTTGATTTATGTGTTCTAGCATTTACCCACTGCTCATCAACTGCTGAGAAATTGTGGCTGCAATACTGATTTTTTATGAGGGTTGGGTGTGGTTGCTCAGCATAAATGGTAAGAACTCGGTACATTCTCAACATTACTTCACACTTTTCCAGGGCTATGTCCTGATTAATTTTAAATTCTGTTCACACCTTAATACTGAACATACTTGCTTTGAATTATTTCAAGTTTGACTTGGTCTACCCATGCAACAGCATGAGGCGATAGAGTGGATTGTACCACTTCACACTGGGGTTTGCCTTTGGGTGTGAGGGATGCCATTTCCTAGAAAACAAATAAACATGGAGCAGGCTTCCATAGCACCTTTCTCCTTGATGTGTTTCTGCTTGCAGATAATTTGTTTAAGGGGCATCATCCCCATCTGCAGTCTGAAGTGATAGAATGGACTGTATCACCTCAGGATTCTGCCTCATTCTCCTCCCTTAACTGGAATCATAGAATGAAATCCTAATTCTTTGATGTAGGTGTTGCTGAATGGAATCCCCAAGTTTGTATTTTCTACCTTTGTTACTATACCCATTTATAGGAATAACCTTATACTACTTAGAGGCCAAAAAAACAAGCCCAGCCCAGCCCCAATCCAAGGAAGCATCCAAAAAGTGCAGGTATCTGCTGTTTAAGCTAATGTTCAAAAAGCTAATGCCTGCTATCATAGGAAGGGCCGGTGTGTGAGGCACGTAGGACTAGATGTGAGTGGAGAGATAGAAGTGAGCCCTCTTGGGAGCTCTTGCATATATTCATTTCTTGCTGAGTGCCACATCAGGTGAAAGTTTCCACACGTAGCATGAGCCACCACAAGTCCCATACACATGAGCCCCATTCTCATGGCAGGGTTTCCTCTAATGCAGTTCTTCTAAGTAGTGTCAGTTCATGCAGGCAGTTGCCTCTCAACAAGTGAACTGCATGTACATATGTGCATCAGCCCTTCCTCTGTTCTTACAACATTCTAGGATCCTTCTTATTTTCTACCTTTTTCCCATTTATGAGGCAATGATTTGAGAGTTTGAACTAAAGCAAGTTGCTAGCAAGGACCTATGTAGTATAAAGCAGAAATTGGTAGCAATAAAAGCTTAATGTAAAATCCAAGGCCCCCTCGCCATAAAGGCAAGTTAGTAAACTTCATTGCTTCTCTGGAGGAGCAGGTTGATCCTCCTCACCTGTCTTACCTGTGATTTGCCGCTAAAATTATGTAGGAACTTACTAGCCTGCTTACTAGCCTCTCTCTCCCTCCCCAAGTTAGAAAGAGAGAGACTTTGTCCATGAATTCTCAAGTGTTGCTATTACATAGTGTTGCAGATTGGTACAGATGGGGGACTCCCAGGTACAGGAAGTTGCAGACAGAGAAACTAAGGGAGTGCAAAATCCCCAAAGGTGTGTTCTGATCTGGGAATCGGATCACCAGGAGAAGCTTGTGGTGGACAGAGCTGGCCTCTAACTACTTCATCCAGGATTGAAGAAAGGTGACCTGTTTTCCTTTAAGGTGAACCCTTACAATAAATGCTTTTTAAAATGAAGTGCCTCTTTGTAGAACTTTAAGGGTTCTACAATCAAATTATAGTAAAATATTCAATGGGACCGTTAAGCAGGTGCATAAAGCTGCCATTTTATGCATACCTGCTCCGAAGTGAGCGCGCTGAATTCAATTGGGCTTATATCCAAGTATATGCATAGAATTGGCTTGCACGTATCTTCCGAGAAGCAAAGAGACTTCAAGTTCTGTGGCATATTAACTTCTGAAATGAGGTGTGATATTTTAACACTCCAGTTCAAGGGTGGGAAAAGACTAAATCCTTTCTTCCTTGTAAGTCACAAGGTAAACAGGTACTGTTAGGGCTGGACTCGATGGTCTCATTGGCCCCTTCCAACCCTACTATTTTATGATTCTACTATGATTAATGACGAGGGGCGATTTCACATATTACACAACCATAAACCTGGGTGACACTTGACAGGAAGCAGCAGCTAAGCCTGATTCCCTGAGGAACATCTCGGTTTGCAAACAAATTGGTTGCATTCACATGTAGTGTGGTAGATGTGCCCTTTACAATGTGGGGAGCAGACGTGGCTTTCCCGCGGGGGGGGGGGGGGCACTTGCCAGCCAGCTGTTCAAAAAGGGCTGTTTGCCTCTACAGGAGCTCTTTTACTGCCGTTTCTTTCTCCGACTCCAGTGGAGAATTCTGCCAGTGGAGTCTTGGCAAAATTCCCTGCCAAGCTCGGAAGAGCTCACCCGGCCAGGGCCCCAGCAAAGATGGTGCAGCTTCGCGTGGATAGCCAGGGGCCAAGCGCCCAACTGCGGAGAGCGCTCCGCATAATTGGTGGCCGGGGAGAGGTCGCAGCAGTGGAGGCTGCTGGCTCCGATTTTGGAGGAGCAGTGAATCCATTCTGGGTTTCAGTCAGAATCGGCCAGAACTCTAAAGGCGCTGTCCAAGGTGCTTAACCCGACCCCCCCCCCCCATGGGCTCAGTACCTTGGATACCTCCTTTAGAGTTCTGGCTGGTTCTGACTGAAACCCAGAGTGGGTTCACTGCCCTTCCGAAATCGGAGCCAGCAGCCTCCACTGGATCCCAAAGGGGGTCGGTCTATTCCAGAGGTCCTCAGCGCGGCGCGTCATTTCAGGTGCCGGAGCCCGCTGTGGGCCCGCGGATCCCGGCCCTTTGCCGCCTTGGACAGCGCCTGCGGGCTCCGGGGGCCGTCCTCTCCGGTGGGCATGCCAGGCCAGAAATGTCACCCCGCCGGGGGGCCCTGGAGAGCGCCCTGGGGGGCCGCGCACGGGCCTTCTTGGGGGCCGCTGCAAGAGGCGGCGGCGGGGAGCCGGTCCGCCCGGTCCCTCTCCTCCCGCAGGGGCCTCTCCGCCGCGTGGGGCGCCGCTGGCTCGCTCGCTCCCGCCTGGCGCCGATCTCGGCCTCCAATTCAAGGCCGCAGCCTGTGGGAGCCTGCGGGGCCCAGGCCTCCCTCCGGGCCGGAGGCCGCGAGCGCCAGCTGACTTGGCCGGCGGGGTGGCGGAACTTTGGGAGGCCCTTTGTTCCCCCTGGAGACCCCTTCCCCGCCGGGCCGCGCCGGAGACACTTATCCGCCTCTTCAGATAATGAGCTCCAGCGAAGCCTGCCCGGTTTGTATGCGCATTAAGGGTCTGGGCAGCGCTAATTGCCGGAGGAGCCCTTTCTTTCAAGCCGTCCGAAAAATGCTGCGCTGAATGGGAGGAACCCTTTCCCTGGGCTGCGTGAGAAGGAGAAGCCCTCCGCACGGAGCCGGCGCTGCTTTTCAATAAAGGGCCTTGAAGTTGGGAGGGCAAATTAGCAAGAAACGCTTATGGGACGGGGACACACACTCACCCAGACACTTTAGTAGTTGGCACATAGCGTGGATACGGATGGCATGGCTGCTAAGGCTTTAGATCAGATGACGGTAGTGGTGGTAAATTATTAATTATTATTATTATTATTATTAACTGCTAGACGCTGTACAGGGTACTTGACTTTGGGCTTTGCAATGTATGTGTGCGTGAGAGAGAGAGAGAGAGAGAGAGATTGGCGCTTTTATTAAATCATCCTGCTTTCTGAGATCGAATCTTGCCAAGCTAAACTTCATCTTATTTTAGATGCACAGATAAAGAGCTTAGGTGTGGACTGGTTTGCATGAAATGGCAGTGACTTTCCCTACCTGCCTGTCTGGAAAACATCCTTGCCCACGGCGGGCCAGGGAGACATTCCAAAAACAGCTGGCTCTCCCACCCCCACCTCGACAGCCTGGGCGCCACAAGAGCCCTTTCCGACTCACGGGCTTCACATATTGTTCCGAAACGTTGCTGGGACTATTCTAACAATGTTTGTCGATCATTGTTTTGAGCATGGGCTAATCTTAATTTAGATTTTTTTTTTTTAACCCTTCCTAGATAAAAGGAGAGCACCAGACCCCATTATTAGCGTGGCTTTCTTCCATTCCTCCCTCGCTCCGTTTCTCCATGTTAAAAGTTTTGATAACTTATTAACATAAAACATACAATCGGCTGAAGTGGACACTGGTCCTCGGAAGGTTATGCCACGGTATCGGTAGTTAGTCCTTAAGATGCCACAAGGCTTTGTTTTTGTTAATACCTCTTGACATCTTGGCCTTTCCTCCAGTTTATTGCGTGGAACAGGGCTCCAAAAGGGTTCTAATCAGCTTTTTATCCCATCAAAAAATGAAGAAATTAATCATAAACAAGCAAACCACGGAGAAGTTCTCCTGCGGAAGACCCCGCTGAAACGAACAGGAGGTCCACAACAGCGCCATGTTCTTGCAAAGGTCCTGTTCGTTTTAATGGGGCCCGCGCAAGAGAACTTCCCGTAGATTTCGCACATTTTTTATCTGCATTAGGGCCCTCCGGCTCAGACGAGGTTGGGAAAGCTACTGGGCACACGGAAAAGACCTCTACAGTTTTGGCAAAGTGCCTTCATATATGTTGAACTCTTCCCTAAACTGAATTGTTCTGAACAGTTAGGACCGAAAAAGCGAGAGTCCTTCGCAATTCCGAAATTTGCTTCCACTATGGTCCAACTAAAAAAAAATTTTCTCATTTGTTCTGTCATTCTTCTTGTTTGGGCTCAACGTCCGTATTACTCCCAAAAGGCAAGATCCAGAACAGTTTACACGGGTCCGATAACCTGTTTGGTCCGATCTCTATACGTGGCAATTTCTGCAATTTGTTGCAGGCCACATTTTGCCCAAGGAACAGCTTTTTCTGATCGCTGTGGATGTGGTCTGGTTCACAACTAGACACAGCATGACTGCAATATCAATCGGTGGCTTGCGTGTCTGAATGAGGTGTCCCAGATCGAACAACCCAAAACTTTCACCTCGCTTCAGACATACACTGCGCTTCTCAGTGGAGTCAGCTTCCACATTCGGTTCCGAATTGTATGCAACCCAATCTGAGGCACGTCTATCGGGTTCCTTGGGGCTTATTTCCAGGTAACTGGTTGAAGGCTAAGTGATGTACATGAGTGTGTTGTAAACCGACCTCTCAGATCATAGCCAAGTTTACGTGGGAGTAAGTACTAGTAATTTGAAGAAGGAAGTACCACTGTGTTCGATAGAACTTACTCCTTAGTAAGGATTACAGCCTCACATAAATGTGAGTTTAAAAGTACTCGAATTATTTACCAGTGGAACAATAATTCTAAAATTAATGTTCTGTCTTTAAACTAATCCGACAGAATGTTCAATATTTTTTTATTTTATTTTCAGACATCCCATTCAATTATAATTTCACACACTTTCTCCTTTCAAAAGTTATTTGTAGCTGGTATTTTTGTCTCTTCTCCCCACCCACCTTCCTTTAAGCCTTATAGTTTAAGGCAACTGGATGTAACTGTTTTTCAGCCCCAAAGGACAGCACGGTTAAGAAAGGGGGAAAACTCTTCATATGTTCATAACCGTAAGAAAAATGATTCAGGAAGCCGTCTTGGTCCAAATAAAGTTAGGTCGTCGTCATAAAGGCATAATAATACAAGAAAAATAAAATTCCTTTCCCCAGCAAATGGCTAAACTACGTTTTGTCCAAATGTTTATTTAAGATAGTAAATACAATAAAGTGGGAAGGGAGGTGGGAAAGAAGGACTGTATGAATTTCATACAACCCGATGCTTTGTACAGTTAAATCGACATACTTGGATTACAATGCAATCCAACTCAAGAAGAAAATTCCATTGAGTTCAATAGGGCTAACACCCAGGCAAATGGGCATAGGATTTCGGCCTTACAGAACAATCATATGCAAGTTTATTCGGAAGTAAGTCCCACTGGGTTCAATGGGACTTACTCCCAGGTAAGTGTGCCTAGGATTTCAGTTTGAAAGTACTTACAGCCCGATTCCTGCGCAGGGTTGTTCGGAACCAGCCCCAAGGTACTTGAGCCTTCCGCTCAGGCAACTGTGCGGTCTCATACTTATTACAGCCCAACCCAAATGTCTTTCATCGGAAAGAGGGATACCACTGGTGACAGGCAACTTTCAGGGCCTGCTCTTGGAATTACGCAGAAAGACCGCCCCCTCCCCCCCCCCCGCGTAGTTTAAGGGCATGACTGCCTGCGCCTTCGCTCCCTCTTCCCTTCGCCTTTCCTAACTGGCGCCCTTACCCGCAAGTAGCACCCACTGAGTTCAATGGGGTTTAGTTCCGAGTAAGAATATTTAGGCGTTCAGCCTTAAAGCGTTAATTTATACAAGTGATTTTATTCATTCTTCTTTAAATCTGGATCTTAAACACAACCCGGTCACGGTTCAAATAATGTTAGTGCCGCTTAGCCTAACCCGGTCCCGCTAAAACAAGAAAGTCTACTAACTTTAAGTCCGATCGATTCCCATACTCCTCAGATCCCACGTATAGAACGATCCTGCGCATTCTTACTCGGAACTAAATCTCACAAGGTCCAATGGGTCTGAGTACTGCATAGGATTCTTCCAATGGTCACGATCCAGCCAAAGGTAGGCATTTAAAATCCCACTGGTTTTAAATGAGAGAGATGTAAGGCTCTTTCCTGGAAGTCCCATTGAACTTAACGAGGGTTGGTTCTGAGTAGATATACAGGTTTGCATTGTCCAGGGCTTGCTTTCTCATTTAAATCGATTGAACTGAAAAGCGACTAACTTTGGCTGGATCATGGTCTTTTAGTTCGAAGTTTAATTTAAATGCCCGTTACCTGGTTCTAAAGATTCAGTTTGACCCTCGAAGACATCAAACCATTTGTATTAATGGGACTGTCTTCCCACCCTCGACATATTTACTTAGAAGTAAATGTTTTTATTCTGAATTTGGAGAAAATTAGGGTAGATTAGAAATATTAATGTATTTTGATTGTGGGTGCATCCGACTCATTCCCAAGAACAGGTTTATTTTGAATTCATTACCTAAAAATACGCTAAGGTTGTTGTCCTATACACACTTACCTGCGTGAGTTAGGGACTTACTCAATGGGACTTACTTCTGAGTAGACGTTATAGGATTGGGCAGTAAGGCTGCAATCCTTTACCCTTTTACTTGGGAATAAGCCCCATTAAACTCAATGGGACTTACTTTTGAGTAGGCATATATAGGATTGCACTATAAAAGCACATTCCAAGGGGAAATCCTTCTGTGTACACTCCATTGAAGTGAGTAGGAGCTGCGCAACTGCACGGGTTATGTTCTGAGATACTACACAGAAAACTCAGTGTCAGGGAGAAATGTTTGGGACTGTTGTAGTGCTCCCATTAAGAGTTCCAAACTGGGAACTTAAAGATTAGGGGGTACAGTCCACGTGGAAGTTCTCCTGAGCAAGCCCCATTAACATGAATGGGGGAGTCCCTTGCCCTGTTCATTTCAGTGGTGCTTCCACAGGAGAACTTTCAGGTGCATTGTGCCCTGTTTAAGGTTAATAAAATAAATCATATAAATCAATGCCTATGTCCTCCATTTAAAAACACACACACACCCCTTCACCTTCCTGCCAGTTCATTTATATAGGTTTTAAACATCTTTCTTCTCTACAGTTGTAACACAAATTAAGGCCAGATTCTGGCTGCTGTGAGTTTCTAATTTATCATACTCATCTCATTTCTGAGATTCCCTTTATTTGCATGAATTAAACAGATTTCGATCAGATTTCGATCCAGGCTTCATTTTATTCAATTTGTTTTCAATTTGAGGTTTTCAAAACGATCAATGAAAGCCTACTAACTTATTAAAGAGCCCCCCCACACACACACACACAAAAGAAATGGAACTACATACAATTTAGTTGAAAATAATCGCTTTGCTTTTTCTGACCAAATGAGAAAAATAGTTATTATTGACAAAGTCCTGATTAGAGGCGAGTTCATTATTAGGAATGGTGTGTTAAGAATGAATCCTCCCGTTCTTTAGAAACAAGAAAGGAAGGAAGCAGTTGTTGATGATGATGATGAAAAACACCACCTCCAAGCCCATAAAATGACTAGCAACATTTTGTAAAAGCAATTTTCTGGGTTTTGTTAGAAGCTGCAATTGGCTTTGGCTGCAATCCTGCCTACCTTCTAGACTGTCTAAATCCTGCTGAGCTCAACAGAGGTTTAAACAGCCAAACTGTTCTTAGGATGTCAGCCTCCTGTGGCTTAGAAGTTAGTTCATATTTGTACAAATTCTTCTTGGAGTACAAACCTGAGTAAGAAATAATGTAATCCCCCCCGCTTCATCTCTCTCTCCCTCACGCTTTTTTGGGGGGAGGGTCCTCTTTTTATATTTATTTTTTAGTCTGTTAACTGTTTTTTTTCTCCAGTTAAATGGATAAAAGAATTCCACCATTTCTGTCGTCCTGCCAAGTTTTATCACTTCTTTTGGTTTTTAAAGAGGTCACCCAGTAATGCAGTATTATTTATTTATTTTACAAACGTGGACATTCAAATGAAATTAGGGGGGCACTCTCCGGGGAAGTTTATCCGTGTTCTTACTCAGATCCTATTCATTTCAATGGGCCGTGCACGGGAGAACTTCTTGCTGTATTGTACCTTTTATACAAACGCCATAAGCATGTAGCATTACATTTGATGGGGACCCTCTGTCCATAATTTCATCAGTCCGTTTCACTGGAACAGCCGTAGTTCGATGGTGGTGATGGTGGGTTCTTTCTGTTTTTACAATTGGTGGGGTAGTATTACTGGGATTTTGCCAGCAATACGTCCAAATAATACTTAACAATAAAAACGTTTCTTTCTTTTAAACCTCAGCGTGCAAGTTCAAAAAGTTTTCTTAAAAATATCCTTACTGGGTATAATAATACAAGTGGCCCCTCCTCCCTCCCATGTGCGTGTCGCTCCTTCTCTTTTGTGAAAACGGCAGATAATGTCGCCCGTCGACCGTGACTTACAATTCAATTAGGTCTCCATCAGTAATAATGGGATTGCACTTAAGGGGCTCCCTTATAAAATTATTAGTGGTATTATTATTAGTATCCCCCCCCCCCTCCACCGTTCCACCCACCCACCCAGGATAAGTTGCACTTCAGAAGACTGGTTGATCTGGGTCGGCTGCCTTTGTCAGATATGTACAAACCCCGCGCCGACCGAATTCTGGAACTCCCCCAAGCCATTTCGGGAACTGTCTCCACCAGCTTCCTCCGAGAAAGCCTCGCTGCTGGTTTTCTCCTCGTCTTTCTCCGTTCCCCCCACGCGGGAGCAGATGGCAAATTGCGTGAGCGAAGAGCCTGCGGGCCAGCAACTGAGCCCCCAACTCCGCGTTGAGCCGATGCACCCCCCCCCCGCCCCCGTTGCGTCGTAGCGCCTCTGCCTGGGCTTGTGGCCTGAGGGAGACCCTGGCGCAAGCGAGGCGGGTTCCCAGGGGGCGGCCCGGCCCGGCCCGGCCCCTCCGCCCTGCCCCGCTAACCCCGCCGGGCCAGTCTGGTCGCTGCCGGGGGCTCCCAGCCGAGGGCGGCCCCGGAGGCGAGGGGGCTGCGAGTCCCGCGGCGGGCGGGCGGGCGGGCGGCGTCTCGGCAGGCGCCGGGCGCGAGCGAGCGAGCGAGCGAGGGCGCTCCGGGCGGGGCTTATTGCCAGGTCCGGCCGTAGAGCAAGCTGGCGTTCACCATGCCGCCGTTGTAATCGACGGCGACCGAGTCCATCTGCGCCAGCGAGCCCACCTGGCTGTGGAGCGGAGGGGGGCTCGGGGACATCTCGCCCAGGTCCGGCGCCGGGCCCACCGGCTGCTGCGGGTGCGGGTGCTGGCCGGCGCCGCCTCCCGCCCCGCTGCCCCCGGGGGCTTGTCCGGCGGGCTGGCCGACGGCGGCCGCGCTGTGCGGGCAGGGCTTGCCGTCCTTGACCAAGACCGGCACGGCCACGCGCCGCGGGGAAGCCGCTTGGGGCGGCGGCGGCGGCGGCGGCGGCGGCTGGCACAGGCTGGAGCCCTCGGGCGGCGGCGGCGGCGGCAGCTGCTGCGCTGCCTTGTCCTTGGCTTGCCGCTTCATCTTGTAGCGGTGGTTCTGGAACCAGATCTTCACCTGGGTGGGCGTGAGGTGGATCAGGCTGGCCAGGTGCTCCCGCTCGGGCGCCGACAGGTACTTCTGCTGCTTGAAGCGCCGCTCCAGCTCGTAGACCTGCGCCTGGGAGAAAAGCACCCTCCTCTTCCTCCGCGGCGTGGCGTGGAGCCCGGGGGCCATGGACTTGGCAGCCTCCGCGATTCCTGACAGAGCCCCCATGCCGGCCATGTTCATGCCCCCCGACGGGCCCATCAGCCTGGAAACTGAAAATACACACAGTGCGGGTTAAGAGAGGGCCAGGATGCAGGGCAGAGGGGGCATCTTGGAGGTAGCGGACAGGGGCGGGAATCGTCATTACCCTGATTATATTGAGAAGATCGCTTAGGAAGCCTTAATCTCTCTGCGTCTGAAAGAGCAAATGCCTCCTCTCCCTCGCCCTCTAGCCCTGGGACGTCAGGAGTGCCTCTGAACACGTCCAAAGTGCTTTCCCCCTCCCACGGCAGAATTAGAATTGACCCACATCTTTCAGGCGACCAGGTCGCTTCGGAAGACGCTCCTCCTAGGACAGGAGCCTAGAGGACGCCCTTCAGAGCCCCTCACGCCCCCCACCCCCTCCAGCCCGCGCCCGCGCCCGCCTCTCCTCTCCTCGCTTACTCGTGGGGTAGCGGGGATCCGCGTTGGCTCCGTACCACCCGGAGGCGGCCGCGCTGCTGCGCACGCTGTCAGAATAGGGCGCCAGGTCACCCACGTTGCCCAGCCCGCCGTTGCAGTAGCCTGCCACGGAGCCGTGGGCGAACTGCGAGACCCCCGCGTGCGCCATGGGATGGTAGGCGGCGGAGTTGTGGCCGGCCATGGGGTGCTGCTGCTGCGGCGGGAGGGCCGAGCCCTGGGGCTGCCGGTAGGCGGCGGCGCCCACGCCCAGAGGGGCGCCCAGGCTGCCCTCCATGGCGCCGAACTTCTTGTAGGTCTCCTCCATGGGGCTCAGGATGTCGGAGACTGAGAAGGGCGTCGTGTGCTTGGGGCTGAGCGACATGGCTCGCCGGGCGGCCCCGTGGCTCCCTCTCGCTCGCCCGGCGGACGCGGCGGCTGAGTCCAGAGGAAAAGGGCGCCGAGCGCCGCCGCCGCCGCCGCTACGCGGGAGCCCGGCCGGAGGAGGAGGAGGGGGCGGCGGCGGCGGCGGCGCGCCAGCCCTCCCTCCGCTCTCTTCTGGCTGGGGTTTATTTTAGTCCGGCGGCACCAGGTTTACGACAGACACCGGCGGGGCGGAGCCACAACCGCGGCCGCCTCAGCACCCGCGCGCTCCTCGCTCGCTCCCTCAGCCCCCGCCAGCGTGGGGGGGAGGGACGGAGGGCCCCCCATAGCCAATGAGAGGCGCACCTTCACCTGCTCCAAACCCTGGCAGCCCCCGGCCCCGCAGCCCCCAGAGGCGAGACCCCCTCACGCCGCCACCTCAGCCGCCGCGGCGGGAGGCCAGGCCAGCAAGGGGGCTTCCCACAGCCCGCCAGTGAGGGACACCCACCCCCGTGTTTACCAAAGGCCTGCAGCTCCTCAGAGGCAGCGCTGCCCACTAGAAGGGTTCCCTCAGCTGCTCCCTCAGCCTCCTCTTCCCGCTTCGTGGCAGCCCCTCAGAGCTAGTCCCAGCGAGGGATCCCCAAAGCCCGCCGAACAGGGGCGGTCCTCTCCGGGCTCCGAAGGCCGGCAAACTCCAGCCCTCGGAGCCCCCGGGGCCCCCGGGCAGCCCCTCCGTCCCCCTTTGGCAACAGCCGCGCGCGCCAAAGCCAGCCGGTCGGGGGGCGGGCGCCCCCGCCTCCGCGCGCCTCGTCTGGCTCTCCATCGCCCTTGGGGCGCGCGCCAGGCCAGGGCGGTGCGAGCTTCTGGGCCGCCACTCGCCCCCGTGCACCTGTAGGTACCCGCCGCGCTTGGACTGCTCCAGGGCAGGCGCGGGGACATCCGGTTTGGACGGTCCAGAGACGGAGCGACAGAAATAGGCGGGGGGGGGGGGACGTCGCACGTCAGAGGACAAAGCCTTGCGCGCGGGAGATGGCAGCGCTGCCCAGCCCGGACGGGGGACTGCGACGCGAACCGAGAAAACGACAGCGGAAGCGCTTTGGACTCTCAGGGAAGCGCGGCATCGGTGCCACGGAGCGGTGATGAGTCCAAGGCAGGACTGCTCGGGCCAGTTAGTTGGAAGCGACCGGGGAGTCAGCCAGACCTCTTCCCCGAGTGTGAGAAGTGGGAAAAGGAAAGAGAGAAGCCAAGTGCTCTGTGGGAATCGAAGAACCGTGCCCCGGAAAGGGGCTACCCAAGAAGAAAGGAAACCGCCTCCGCGAAATCGGGGGAGACTGACTGAAGGGTGACAACACACTTGTGCAGACATGGTGCGCCGCAGGTTTGGTAAGGCGACGAAACCCGCGGGAGTAGGGCGCTCCCCGAGGGCACCCAGGAAAGGAGGGGTCTGAGTTCCTCGCTGCAGCCGTGTTGATCCCTGCAGTCCAGTCCGAAATCTCGAAGGAAAGAGAGCGTGCAAGCGCAGCGCTGGCTACAGTGGCGCCCTTTGGCAGGCAAGTCCCGTGGAAACGGGCAGGACTTGCTTCGGCCTCTGCTGCCGGTCTAGAGCAGCTTCCCTGACTCTCTGCCCTTCTGAGTAACCGATCTCAAACGCACGATCACTTGGGAGACTGCTCCACTGGCTTCAACGGGACTTTTGCCCCAAGGCCTGAATTTAGTCGGAGCCCGATGAAGAACACGAAGAGCAGCAGGTTTGCTTTCGCATGGAAGAACCTCGGCTAGCGTGGATGTCCTAGTTGCCTGAGGAAACGAATCGATTTCCACTAGCAAGCTGGGCTTACGTGTGCGTGTGCGCGTGTGCGTGTGTGTGAAAGCAGGAACGAGAACTCAGGCTGGCTGGCTGGCTGTTACCCGTGTGCCAGATCTGAACTCAGTGGGTCCCCTCCCGTCCTAGAGGGCTCAGGCCCTCCTTATGGATCTGTTCCCCACACCGTCTCCCCCGTCCCAGATCGGGGTTGATCCAAGTGCTGTGTCTCCTTCAAGTGTTTGGACGACGGCTCTTGTCTCTGGGAGAAACCCAGAGCTCTCCAAAAACGATCTCCATTTTGAGCCCAACTACAACTAGGAACTCCCACCCACCAGCAGCCTCTGTCTTTTGCTTGAGAAGGTGACCCCGAGGCAAAGCCAGGCGGGAATTTGGACTCGGGGCCTGACAGTTGAAGTTCTTGGAAGGTTGTTTGTTCGTTATGTTTTGGGATTTGGACTCGCCCGTGCCACCCTTCTGGACACCCAGGACTTCCACAACACACGTCGCATCTATCAGATTCCCGCGAGTATCTTGTTATCCCTGAACAGAGAGTAAAAGCAGGACTGAAGACCTGCTTCAGGACTGAAGACCTGAAGCAGGACTGCTTCAGCAGGACTGAAGACCTGCACCGACTGAAGGCGGTGGGAGTGGGAGCGGCGAGGTTAGTGACTGCCCTGATCCGCGCTCCAGTTTATCAAGATGGATCTACTGACCATGTGGAGAAGACCCATCTGTTCCCAGCCGCCACGGATTTAAAGTCGTGTAGGATCACGTTCCGGGAGAAAGAGAGAGAGAGGGCAAGAAGGGCTAGCGGTGGTTCGGGAGAACCACTCTAAGCTACAAGCGTGAAAAAATATAGGACACATAAGTAACTAAATACAACGAAATACCCCTAGAATGCTGTCAAAGATGGGGACAGACATTACTTAATCTGAAAACGAAAGGTGCGGGGAGTCAGGGCGTTGGTGAAAATTCTGCTGCCTGATCTGAAATGAAGCCTCGAGCCTTAATTCTAAATGGGACTGCAACTGCTACAGAGGTGAAGAAATAGCATTCTGTACAAGATCAGAGTACATGTCTTTTTATTACCATCTTGCCTGACGATGTTCTGGAGAACTCGAAAGCTTGCACGGTGTTTTGTGACATTTGAGTTGTTCTAATAAAGACATTACGGTGAAATGGACCTTGGAAATTTCTTTTCAAATATCGTTATTATATAACACTCCCATTAAAAGGGGAGCATGGCCAAGGATGGGAAGGCCTGATGATAAATGGGCATAACCAACGGAGGGGTAGCCGTCTGCCTACAACACCAGTAGTATGTATGTTTGAATGCTACCACCATTGGAAGTCGTTTTCAGAAGGGCTGGGCAGCGGTCAAGTGGACCAGCCTGAGCACCCATTTTGCCCACTCGTACCCAAAGGCACTCGGTTGGACCTCGGAATGGATATGCTTACCATCGCGCTGAACGGCATCTGTTCTCAGAAAGGGCAGGTGTCAACCTGTGCTCGGCCTATAGCACTTGAGACTGCATCTGGGGGCTCTCATGATTGAATGTTCTGTCATACATTTTTTAAAAATCCACGCAGATAGAAAAGTAGCGTGTCGGGGAGAACCGTTTTAGCCCGGCCTTCTTCCTGCCAGGCTTGCGTTCCCTGTGTTGGAATCTGTCTAATGGGGACGCATTCCATTACGTGTATCGGAAGTGGCACAGCCCGCACACGGAAACATCTGCTGTTTGGAAGTGTACCACAACAAAAGAACTAGGCCTATCTTTCCCGAGACTCCCATGAGACAAAGGGCAGTACGATCTAGTCAGTTAAGCACTTCTGAGGCAAGCTAGAGGGAATTTTAAAAGGTTAGTAGCTGTTAAGTCCCATAGATTTAAATGGGAGAGTTAAACTCATGCTTAAATCTTTCCCACTGAAAGCAGTACAACTTAAATGGCTTAGTTTTGGCTGAATCCGGCTTTATAGTGTGAAGTTACTGATGTGAGGGATTTTAGCTGTGGTGGTTTTAACTAAATGCAGGATTGTAGCTAGCTTGGATATTATGTGTGTGTTGTGCCTATGGTGGCGATGATATTCGGAAACAGGAGGCAGGTGAGTAGCGTTTTGTTCAGAAATGAAAAGGGAGCCCACCTCAGAAGCGTTTTGCGTGTGCCTTAAATATATCAAGAAACAATCCCACAAAGAAAGCCGCTCTCAGATAAAGGGTGCTTGTGATATATGCTCTCCCGATCATGACAGGACGCTGTTTGGGCGCCTGATGAAGACACCGGCCACAGCCGTCCATTACTTGCTCCTCGATCTAGTGTATGTCTTGGGTTAGCTCGCCTTTTCCCACCCTGGTGCCCTCCAGATGTTTTGGCCTTCAACTACCATCAGCTCCAGCCGGCATGGCCAATGGTCAGGGATGATGGGAGTCCTAGTTCAAAGCCGCTGGAGGGCACTAGGTTAGGGAAGGTCGGGTTAGCCTTACCCTTAAAATCCATTCGCTTGAAAGGAGGTCTCAACATTTTCAGAGGAACTTCGTCTCGGCAAGATTGCGAGTTGTTTTATTTCATGTGTAACATTTCTCAATCGCGTTTCCAAAATTGCTCAGACCCTCTTACAAAAACAAACAAACAAACAAACAAACAAACAGTTAAAAGCACCGCGATTGAAACCCCTTTCCTAAAAGAAGGTCCCCCCCCCCCGAAATAAATGGGAGGTGCCAACGTGACTCTCTGCTCGATTGTGCCGGTGTACTGTCGCTTTTCCGGGGCTAATGCATCGTCTTTGAATGAAATTGTACTTCGAAGGGCGGGTCGCCTACCCCATCACCGGCTCTTGCAAGCCGCCTCCTTCCCTAATCTAAACAACTTGAACATGATCCAGCCAGAATCAAGCACTTACCCGCCCTTCTGATGTCACACTGAAGCCAGCGAGCCTGAAAAGGGCTCCACTTTTGCTAGATCGGGGCCCTTGTTAGCGGTTCGGAGGAAAGCGACGTGGCCGCAGCGCGGATGTTCTCGCAGCTGAACCGAGAACGTTTCGCTTTGGCTTTTTGGCCTGAGACTAGACAATCCAGCACACAATAAGTGATAAAGGAAGCTGGCTTTGTTGTTTAAAATCCGGGGCCACCTTCTGTGCAGCTGTGATCCAGAGCACAATAACTTGGAGCTGGAAGCGACTTTAGCGGAAACTTCCATGCGGCGGTAGGGCGTGGGATGATCCACCCAAGGAAAAGCCTCGGCAACGTATAAATGGAACCTTACTCCTGAGAAGACGCCACATGCATTTCTCAGAGAAGCGCGATTAATCAATATCATAAATAGGCCTGCCTATTCAGAGAAAACTCCCTGGAAAAGTCCCTGATGCTGGGAAAGACTGAAGGCAAAAGGAGAAGGGGACGGCAGAGGATGAGATGGCTAGATAGCATCACGGATGCAATGAATATGAACTTGAGCACACTCCAGGAGAGAGCGCAGGACAGGAAGGCCTGGCGTGCTATGGTCCATGGGGTCACGAAGAGTCGGACACGACTGAACGACTGAACAACAACAATTCAGAGAGTCCAGATTAAAAGTTCCACTTTAGGGAAAATTAAAACGGAAAGAGGCAGCAGGGGATGTATTCAGCAGTGTATTTGTTTATGCTAGAGGGTAGTTGTTTTCCTGCTTCTTCCCCCCACTAATTATAGCCAGGCCCTTTTTAGGGGTGAGCACAGGGGGCAACTGCCTTGGGGGCCTCACACATGGAGCGGGGACATAGCCAGGCATCTCAGCATTGCTGCCAAATCCCCCCACCCCCATCTCAATAACTTGAGGTCCATAAACGTAATGGGAAATTTCACCAAACTCTGCTATTGGGCAGTAATGTCCTTTTGCTACTAATTAAGGAAATGAAACACACTTTAGAAACACACATTGTAGTTGGTGGCTAGTCCGGGGAGGCTGGTGTCTCTTATTTTGGTGGGACTGTGAATCCATTCTGGGTTTCAGTCAGAACCAGCCAGAACCAGGAGCTATCCAATGTGCTGAACCTATTTTGGGGTTAGGGGTCAGCACTTTGGATAGCTCCTTTAGAGTTCTGGCTGGTTCCGACTGAAACCCAGAATGGATTCACTGCCCCACCGAAATTGGAGCCACCAGCCTCCACTGTGGCTAGTTCATCACTAATGAGACTTGGGGGGTCTTCTAGGTGAGCACAGTGTCCCAGGGGTGGCTCTAGGGGGGGAGCACTCCCCAGAAAAGTAGATCTCCCCACCCACCTTCCCACCCTTATTTCTGGACCCCTGTGGTTACTTGAAGGAAAGGAATTTTCACCTCCTTGTATTTTTTCTTATCTATCTGCCTATCTGTCTATCTGGCCAGTGCCCTGTGCCCCCAACAGCCTGCGATGAGAAGATAACTTTGGAGCTGGAAGGTTACTCATCATATGCTCCCTTCCTCAGAAGCTCTATGCAAGTATTGAGCCTGCTTAAGTGAGGGCTAAAAGTGGGGAGGGAACATGGGCTCACAAGCCCTGTCCCCAGTGTTCCTGTCCTCACTGCTCAGTCATGTTGAGGGGAAGCGACTGAAGGAGCCTTCTAGTTGCATTCACTTGAATACCTCCATACAATCAGGAACCCTAATAAGACAGGTTTTATCACACAAATTGTGAATAACTGATTGCATGTTCCAGCTATGACACTAGAAGCCCCTTTGCATAGACAGTATTTACATGTGTGCATGAACAATGCCAGTGTTAGGTGTAAAATGTAAGGAAAAATGGGGAAAGTTTCATAAGTAGCCTAAACTTTATGTAGTCTGGAACAAGAATCATTTGTGCATGTTGCTAATGCAGATATAAAACTGTGAGGTCTAAAGAAACCAGAAGTAAATTTCTTCATCAATGTGGAGATAAAGGGAAAAAGAGAGTACCATCTGTGCAATGGATTTAACTCCCCCCCTTGTATTAACACACTGTATTTAGCAATAACTCATAGTGCAATCTTGTGGCACATATTTAAGAAAGTTAAACTGGTTTAATAGTTATTCCCTCTCTGCAAGGAATCCTGGGAAGTATAATTCTATGAGAGATCCAGGGATCTCAAAGAGAGAATTCTCACCCTCACCAAACTACAGTTCCCAAGATTTCTATCATTTGGAACATTGTATACAATAAACGTTTAATAGAGGTACACCCCTGTAATAAAGATGTTCCCTAAAAAAAAATTATAGTTCCCCTGTGGAAGGAAAGGAAACATTCTCTTTGGACTCCCTCAAAGGTCAGGGTACCCTTGGATACCTTCTTAGGTGAAGCCCCCTATCACCACTTAGTTCTTTTTAAACTGGCAGCCAGCTTGTGGGCTCAGAGGCCTTTTCTGGAAACAAAGATGGTGGCTGGAAGCTTTGATGCATGCCCTGACTGCCTTTTAAAGCTAAAATAAATGCAAATTGGCCCTGCTGCCATCTGGTGAGTTTGTGTCCATGGATTGATGGGCGGTATAGGGCTATCATGGAAGGGTTGTGATGGTGGGGAATGGGGAAGGTTAGGGAGGGTAGTGGATCAATGGTGGGTCAATGGTGGGGCTGGCAGGGCGATTGGAGTGGGGGAGAAAGCAGAGCAGGGGTCTCTGTATTGTGTGTGTGTGTTTTATGTGTAGGTTGGGATCGGAGGGGGGTATTTTCCTTGTACTTGCAGCGTAAGGGGGGTGTATGTGTGTTTGGGGGAAATTGATTTGAAGCCCTCAGCTTTGGAAGTTTTTTTTTAGAAGGTCCCAAATTCAGCCCCTGCCAATGACATCTCCTGTTAGACTTTTGGGAAGTCCCATTTTCTACAGAGAGAGCATTCCTTTTTAAAAATTCTCATGCAGCCTGGAGGATTTGGGGTGAGTGCCACTGGGATTCCCTGAGAAGTAAAGGCCAAACTGATAAGGGGCTGAAAAATTTCTTGAATCTCTAATGTGACTGTCACACAAGCAGACACTTGTGTGTACCTGTTTCAGCTACAGGAATGTCTGGAGAAGGTGCCCTGATGGCCGGCAGGGGGAGGTTAAGGGTGCAGATGCCCCCCACTCTTGCAAACATACTTTCCATTTCTAACTGCTTAAGCATAAGTAATGGTTCTGGAGGAGATTAGATGACAGCACAGCCCCAAAGGATAGGCAAGTTCTGATCAGGCCTTTATTTCTTGGGGAACCATAGCAATGGCCAGCCCAAACCCAGATTCCTTCAGGATCTGTGAGAAGAATTAAATTAGGAATTCCATCTCTGGAGCATGTGGTACTGCCAGAGTTGACCAGCTCACCTGTTTCCCTTATGCCTTAAGTATACTTGATATATATTAAGATATACTTGAGAGTATTATCAGAAATTCATAATGCAACTCATAATGCAAAGTGGAGGGAAAAAGAGGACCTGGACAACGGTAGGATGTAGGGTGTAGGACACTGTGGCTGTGGAATTTGAGACAGTGGACAGGAATGATGTCTACTTCTTTATTTCCAGTGGCAGTATGGGCCAGAGTGATCCTCAACGTCCAATGAAGATATGGCACAGAAAGAAGAGGATTATCAGGAAAAAATATTTTGAAAATATTGTTAGGAAAGAAGCAGCAACAAGGACCAACAAGAAGAAGCAAAGTGAAACAAATGAGAAATATAGCAACTGGTAGAGATACACAGTAACTTCGTCACATACTAACTATAGGAGACAAAATCCTTTCATACGCTGCCAGCACCTGCCTACTCCTAGAATCTCCAGGTGAAAGACAAAGGACAGAAAGTTCCAACACCTTTGGTCCTGGGTCTTCTTCCCACCCATCAGTGGGCTGTCCCATCAATTTGTTCTGTAGCTTATTAAACGTCTGCTGCCAGGCTGGTTGCAGAAGGTCCCAGAAGATCTGAAAACTTTATATTTTAATGAAGTGGGCTCTAGTCTATGATGAAAGCTTATGCCACAATAAATCCCTTAGTATTTGCGACAGCATGTGCTGTTGCCTGCACAGTGAGGAGGGGAGCAAAGCAGCTAACCTAACCCCTCCCGTGATCTTCTTCACTGCCATGAAGTGAATGTCATTATTTCCTGACAGCTTCCACTAAAAATAGCCCTTTAGGTGGCAACTTACCTGGGAGTAAGTCCCATTTAACTCAATGGTACTGACATGTATAGCATTGCACTGTTAAACTCAGAAATTTAGGGTCAAACTATACATGAAATTCCACACTCCCCCCCCCCCCAATGCAGGAATTAAAAAAAAGAGAGAAAAGGCCTCTATGGAGACTTTTTTCTTTTCTTAAACTCTAGATTTGGGGCGGGGGGGGGATTTTGGGAAGCAAACAGGTAGAAGGAGAAGGTTTAATCACCCCCTACTGGTGCTCACTGATTCCCATTCAAATCAGGGCTGCGCACATTTACTCTACAGAAAAAAAAGGTAAGGCTCAGTGACATGTTACGCAATTAACATAACTTGTAGTTTGACCCTCACTGTACAAGGTAGTGGTGAGGAGACTGGGCATGGGGTGATAATCAAGGCATCAGACCAAAGCAGTGATGGGTACATTCTGAGGGTTGGGGCTCTGCATTACTCCCCTGGGACCCACTCCCCCCCGCAATTGTCGCCGCTGTAATTACTGCTGAATTTGTTGCTGTTGTGGTGACAGCAAAAATGCAGCAGCTAGTTTACTTGCAAAGTTGCGGCTTCTTTTTGCTACTGCCAGTGCAGTGGTAATTGTGATAGCAGTGCTGCAGCAGTGGGTGGGTGGGAGGTGCAGGAATCCTGGCAGTGGTGGGCTCAGGGGTCCCGCAAAAATGGCATTGGGGGCGACACGTGGCCCATGGACTGCAGGTTGCCCACCCCTGGACTAAAGTTAGGCTAACAACAAATTTCGATTTTACTAAAGGTTTTGAAAAGCAGCAGTTTAACAGTTATTGCGATGGTATTTCCAGGGGGGAAAAGATATTTCAAAACTGTCTTAAGCAGTTAATCATAAGAGCAATTCAGATATAAAATAATGTTGAAAAACATAGCCAGTGAATCTTAGTCTAAACCTAGTTTCCATATTTAATCCAAGACATAATAAAGTAATTTCAGTTCATTCTAGTCCTGTTTTCTCCAACCTGGTGCCCTGTGTACATGTTGGACTACAAATCCCATCACTTACAGGCAGGAGATCCTTTGGGCATGCTGACTGGGGATAATGGGAGCTGTAGTTGGAGGGCACCAGGTTGGGGGAAACTGTCCCAGGCTATTGGTAATGCAACTTCCAGCCTTCTTTCTTACAGCCCAGCCTCTTTTCTTCCTGGAGTCTGGATTTTATGCAGCACTCTCCATCCTGGCTTCTTCTGATTCCTATCTGTCTTGAATTTTCTAACAACATTCTGAATTCCTATCCTTGCTTGCCTGCTTCACTTATATTAAATCTGGTATGTATTTCATATATTCCATCTCCTGGAGTCCCCACTTCTGTGCAGCCTGTTCAAAGACAGTTAGAAACACTTTCAGATTCTCTCCAGGTTGGAATGCTGCAAAATCTTTTGAAGCAAACTTTTTGGCTCTTCTTATCTCAGGTGTAGCACCTCTTTCTCATGCTTGTGCTGTTCCTTCTCAAGTTGTGCTGTCCCTTTTCATGAAAGGTGGTGCCCACAAAACTGGTGAGGTGGACAGAAGGGTCACCAAGGGGCAGAGTCAAGGGGCCACCACAGGCAGCCTTTTGATTCCAGCAGCCAGCAACCCATACCACAGAAATGGGGAACTGAGTCACACGCAGTTTAAAAAGATGAATGCAAAGCAGGGGTGATGGTGGAAATCACACAGCCACACAAAAGCATCATTTTGGACCCACATTCTCCTATTCTAGCAACAACTTCCATTGCACAGAGAATCAAGTGACTTTAAGATCATAAGTGCAAAACAGTGGAGGAGAATCCGCAAAGCCACACACAATGATGATGATGTTGATGTCCTCAGAGCAACATAGAAAAGTGCTGTTTGGAACCCAGTGGCGAGTTCTCAGAACATCCAAACCCCACTCCTTTGGCATGTTGTTGTAAGAATAATAAATAGTGATAACATCCTCAGAGCCACACAGAAAAGTATCCAAAATCTACCTCTTCCCCTGAGCATCCCCACAGCCACCCCTCTCCATAACTCCTCAGAAGTAACAGTGAGAAGCAGCACAGCAAAAATAAAAATAAAGATCCATTTTATAAATTTCTACTCACAAGTAAGACGGACTTCAGAATAATCATGGCTGACAAGTTCTGAGCATCCAAAATCCACTCCTTTCCACATTGACAGAGCATCCCATATTGGAAACATGTTTTAAAATCTAGGAGCCAATTATCATTGGGGCAAAGCAGAGGACTAACGATGTTCTCTGACCCAAACACCAGCATTAAATCAGTCCTTTTGAACCCATATTGGTCTGCACAGAACTCAAATTCCACAGAACTAAGATCCCAAGGCATAAGAAAAAAACCCTGAGGGGTTTGCAAGGCATAAATATACATTAAAAAAAACAGAACTGGAGTGCTCCACAGCAAGGACTAAAAAGAAAGAAAGACGAGCCGGAACGCCAAAGAAGATAGATTTTAAATAAAAATAAAAAATAAAAATGTGATTAAAATCACCGTCTACCCAATAGCTAATGTTTATTAAACAAACAAACAGCTACCTTCTGGCTGATGATGAGGATGGTCAGAAGCAAGCAACAGGAGTGGATCTCCCGCCACTCCGCCAAGCAAGGCGAGTTCTATCCATGTTTGCTCAGAACTAAGGATGCACAGGGACTGTAGCATCATTTTCTTGCATGTTAACTCTGGAACAAGTAACAGGAGTGCATCCCCCCCCCCAATCAAGCAAGGCAGGTGAGTTCTATCCATGTTTACTCAGAAGTAAGGAGGCACAGGGACTCAGTACCATTTTTTGCAAGTTAAGAGAGCAATCCTATGGCTGCTAGACACTGTCTATGCTCATTTCTGGGAACCAACCTTGGAGCCCAAGTTCCAAGGCTGGTTCCTGGAAAACTGACTGCCCCTCTTGTCTGCACTGCCTCAGAGGCAGCATGAAGAAGCCCCATCCTCCACACTCCAAAGAGGAGCGCGGAGCGACTGAAAAGGGGCAGGGCTGGGGAGAGCAGAGCTGCGCGTACAACATGTCGTACTCGTACGGCAGCTTCCTCTCCCGGTTGGAAGCCGAAAATGGCTGTCTAGCGAAAAATAGTAAGGCAGGAGAGGTGCAGTGGGAATGCTCCCCACCTCCGGTGCCTCTCCTGATTTGCTTTGGATAGGTGGTCACCTCCAAGGTCAGAGGCGGCCACCTATCTAGTTAGGATTGTGCCCTAACTCAGGGTTTTTCAACACAAGGTTGTTAATCTACTGCATTTACTTTTGGTTTCATTGCAGAATTGAGATTCAAGCGCTACATGAGGAGCATTTCCTTTCCTGCTTTTATGCTACATAACCTCTAGGTGGCACTGTGGTGTAGCAGAATAGTGCAAATACGTTAGAGGAAATCACACTTTCTTCTGCCATCAGAAATAATTCTCCATTTCCCCTACTCTAAAAAAAAAAAAAAAAATTGTGGAAAGTGTTGTTTACAAACAGAAGCAAAACTGGGTCATGACATTGTCCAAAGAACCTGTAAACAACAATGAGTAGGGAATGATGAGGGTACAACAAATGTAGAGAAGCTCCCAGGAACAAGCAACAGGAGTGCATCCCTCCCACCCCACCAAGCAAGGCAGTTGAGTTCTGTGCATGTTTACTCAGAAACAAGTAGGCTCAGGGAAATGAGCACCATTTTTTGCTGATCTAAAACTTGCAGCAACTGAGAGAAAAGTGACAGAAGAGAAACACAAATACAACAATTAAAGGTGCAGGTCTATGCATGTTTAGATAGAAAAAAGTCATACAATCCCCAGCATGCCCCAGCCAGCAGGGCTTCTGGGGGGATGCTGGGAGTTGTAGGACATTTTTCTGTCTAAAGATGCATAGGATTAACACAGGGGCTAAGAGAGAGGTGAAAGAACCTTCAGTGCAGTGGACAAAGGAGAGCACCCCCCCCCCCGGCCCTGTGTAGCAAATGACCTGAGGGCAGGATAACTTGGAGCATTTCTATATCAGACTAAAATTCCACAACTTTACCAGGGCTTTCTGCTTCTGTTTTAAATGCAGGATCACCAGGGGTTCCCTCCCCCTGCTTTTTCTCCCTTATCTGCATGTTCTATAGGTTTCATTATACAGCCACTAGATGGTGCTGTGGTTTAGTTCCTCTTATTGCACGACTTCCTCTTTTCACTGGGAACTCAATGCTCTATAAGTTGATAGCTCATTATCTTTGAATGTTTAAAAAAATGGGATAAAGGTCATTTAGTGTGGGAGATGCCCTGCAGGTTGACACCGTCATGCAAAGGACCCACAAATTTCCCTAAGTAACCAATCTCAATCGCAGGATAAGAGCCCCATGTGGAGAAGACCTTGATCATCCCCCCCTTGCACTCTGTCTTTAAACCTTCCCACCCAGCCACTTCCCCCCCACTGCACATGGAGACTTAAAAAGCCATGGGGGAAACCTCAATTGGTCCCCCCCCCCTTTTAAGCATCTGCAGGGAGAAAATCTCTCTCTCTCTCTCTCTCTCTCTTTCTCTTTCTCTTTCTCTTTGTCTCTCTCTCTCTCTCTCTCTGTGTGTGTGTGTGTGTGTGTGTGTGTGTGTAGGTTTAAAACTGCCCTACCAACATGCTGGGATCCCAATCCAGATCATGCTCCTGTGTGTTTATACTAAGGTAAATAAAATAGTGAGGATCAGCTGCACAATACTGTGTAGGTTAGTCCTCTGTTAAATGTGAAATAGTTTATACCTATGAAATGGTGGAACCATTGTCTCTTTCTCACTCTGATCTGTGCTGCTCTGCTGGGCTCACATGGCTCCTTGCACTGGTTTGATGGCCCCTCCCTTGACCATCCACAGGCATTCTATCTGGTCCATGCAGCTTTGCCGCCACGCTCCCCCCACAACTTTATCTGGATTGGCTAGGGGTGGCTGGGTCATGCAAATTCTCTATTTTTCCCAACTTCCTGCTACATCAGGAAGCTGCAGTGACACAGGGGAAGGGAATTTGCCAGTGCCACATGGAGAAGGGGCATACATGAACTGGCTTGCCCTTAAACTTTTTTCTTTCTCTCCACAGGGGCGGGGCAGAGACCCCTATGACTTGTGATTCCCACTGCCACTGGTTTGCAGTGCTCTTCCTGTTTACAGAGATACTTCTCCCTCTCTCATAATACTAGAACCTGGGGTCATCCCATGAAGCTGATTGGTGGGAGATTCAGGACAGATAAAAGGAAGTCCTTCTTCACACAGTGCATCGTTAAACTATGGAATTCGTTGCCACAAGATGTAGTGATGGTCACCAATTTGGATGGCTTTAAAAGGGGGTTGGACAAATTCCTGGAGGAGAAGGCTATCAGTGACTACTAGTCCTGATGGCTATGTGCTGCCTCCAGTATCAAAGGCAGTATGCCTCTGTAAACCTGGGGGTCACTGGGGGACATGGGCAGGAGGGTGCTGTTGCATTCGTGTTCTTCTTGTGAGTTTCCCAGTCAACAGCTGCTTGGCCACTGTGTGAACAGAATGCTGGACTAGGTGGACCCTTGGTCTGATCCAGCAGGGCTCTTCTTGTGTTCTTATGCTCTCCTCAAAGCAACGCTGGGCCTCTAGATGTCCCTTCTGTTAATGGAGATGCTTCTCCTCCAGGTAACACTGTATCATCTGCTGTTCCTTCTTGTTGATGGAGACATTCCTATTCCTATCTTGCATTCTGTTGATGGAGACATTCCTATTCCTATCTTGCATAGCTTCAAGTCTTTCAGTTCCAGCTATTTATCCTTTAACCAAATATAGGCTGGCATTAATTGACCAGTGGTCACTCTACACTAGGATTTTCTTATCTGGTTACAGAACAGAAAACACAGAGTGGGAATAAATTGTAAATTCTCCCAATGGAGGGAAGTAAATAGTGGGGTCCCACAGGGGTCTGTATTGGGACCAATGCTTTTCAACTTGTTCATAAATGATCTGGAGTTAGGAGTGAGCAGTGAAGTGGCCATGTTTGCTGATGACACTAAATTATTTAGGCTGGTTAAAACAAAAAGGGATTGTGAGGAGCTCCAAGAGGATCTGAGAGAAAGGCCATCTAAATGGTAAATGGGCTTTAATGTTAGCAAGTGTAAAGTGATGCACACTGGGGCAAAAAATCGCAACTTCACATATGTGATGATGGGATCTGAGCTAGTGCTGACCAGCCAAGAAAGAGCTGTTGGGGTTGTGGTGGACAGCTCGATGAAATTGTCAACCCAGTGTGCAGCCATTGTAAAAAAGGCAAACTCCATGTTAGGCATAATTAGAAAAGGAATTGGAAATAAAATTGCCAATATCATACTGGCTTTATACAGATCTATGGTGCAACCACACTTAGAATACTGTGTAGAGTTGGTCATCACACCTAAAAAAAGATATCGTAGAGCTGGAAAAAGTGCAGAGGAGGGCAACTAAAATGATCAAGGGGCTGGGGCATCTCCCCTATAAAGGAAGGTTGCAACAGCTGGGATTGTTCAGCCTTGAAAAAAGAAGGGTAAGGGGAGACATGATCGAGGTGTAAAAAATTATGCATGGTGTGGAGAATGTGGATAGAGAGACCTCTCTCTCTCTCTCTCTCTCTCTCTTGCTCGCTCTCATATAATACTAGAATTAAGCTGACTGGTGGGAGATTCAGGAAATAAAAGGAAGTACTTTTTCACTGAGCACATAGCCAAGCTATGGAATTCGCTACTACAGGATGTAGTGATGGCTACCAATTTGGATGGCTTTAAATGGGGGTTAGACAAATTCCTGGAGGAGAAAGCTATCAATAGCCACTAGTCCTGATGTCTATGTGCTACCTCCAGTATCAGAGGCAGTATACCTATGTACACCAGTTGCTGTGGAACACAGGTAGGAGGGTGCTGTTGCACTTGTCTTCTGCTTGTGGGTTCCAAGTTGACAGCAGGTTGGCCACTGTGTGAACAGAATGCTGGACTAGATGGACCCTTGGTCTGATCCAGCATGGCTTTTCTTTTGCAATGCCTGGCTCACTCACACAGCAAACAAACAAACATTTCCCCCCCTTCTCTTCCTCTGGAGGAAATTTTACCACTGTATGCCCTTGTCCCACTAATTTCAAGATCCCATCTCTAGCACACAGTCTTTAACATGTCATAAAACTTGATGTTATTTTTGCTGCAATAAACATGGTTGTTTTTGTAGACTAAAGGCTGGATCCAGATCTAGTTATACTTACAGTAGACTCAATGAGACTTGAGTTAGATATGAGTAACATACGTCTCATGTATTTCAATGAGTCTACTTTAAGTATGACTAAATCTGGACCCAATGCTAACCTTGCTACCCTTCTGAAATTTGTCCATATAACTAATGGTGATAATGATATCCCTGTCTTACAGATGCAGTGCCTGATGACAGTGCCATCTGGCAATTTTGGGATATGTTTAACCATTAAATATTTTTTGCAGTATGTATTATATGCATGAAGAAGCAAGTCTCACTGGGTGCAATCTGGTGGGAACTTCTCTTGCACATGTCCCATTGAAATTAATGATAGCTGCACAAGAGCATAGTGCAGGAGATATTAAAGACAGCCTTTCCTTCTAACAATGAAACAACTCACTGTTTAATAAACAAAAGCTATCTCACAGTTACTTCATTATCAAAAAATGCACCTAGATTGGAATTTTGGAATTATGCACAATTATTTTATTATAATTGGTTAAAATGCTGATCAACTAAAAAAAAAAAGTGGAAAGTTAGCAGAAGCCCAGTATAATGCAATATACTGGAACACACTAATGTTCTTGTCTTACATAGTTCCATTATTTCAATGGTCTTTATATAGGACAACTTCTTGCTGGATTGTGCCCACTGTTATATCCCTTATATATTTGAAAATAAATATCCCCCAAATACTGCTTTTGGGGGAAATCCTGAATTGGTGAAATCTGTTATTTTTTGCTGTAAACATTACAGTTTTAGCTGGTCTTGTGTTCATTGTCTGTACTATTTTAACTTGTTATATTTGGGAGAAAATGGCCAGATGCTTGTTCTGTTTATTAATTTTGTATTTTGAATTGAAATACAGCTGTATTTTCTACTGACATATAAAGATTGCAGCCAAATTTCAGCTTATAAAGATATCCATAGATTTGGAATGCATGGGTCATGGGTCAATTTTTGCCTAGCCTAATTAACAACTTAACTGTACCTGACTCAGCAGGAGAAGTCTATGCCTGTGCTGTGAAGCTAAGGGCACAATCCTATGCATGTTTAGACAGAAAAAAGTCCTATATTTCCTAGCATTCCCCTGGCAGAGGAATGCTAGGAACTGTAGGACTTTTTTCTGTCTAAACATGCATAGGAATGCAGCTTAAATGATGGATGGGGAACTTCTCGCCCTCCAAATATTGTTAGACTGCATCTCCCATGATCCATCACCATTAGCTATGCTGGCCAGGGGTGATGGGAGTTGCAATCCAGCAATATCTGGAGGGCCACACATTCCCCACATCTGTGCTAAACCATCATCTATGTGCATCCTCTTACAGGGTTATCAGTTGATATATGGAACAACTTGCCCATGACCACAGCTGGATCAGGGTTATTAGGTTCCTGACAGAGACATTTAACAGGAACATGAGGAATCGCCATTTCCCAATCTGTCTTCATGATCCCATTCCTCTTCCTGGCATTATAATTTTACTGCATATGCATAACAAATTAGATTTCCATCCATGTAACCTGAGATTGTAATATTTTGGAATTGGCTTTAAGCCATCTTGGGTTGTGATATAATTCTTCACAAAATTCCCAGGATGTTTATTATAAAAAAGCATATTTTAGAACATTCCATCTTCAGTTTAGGACCACATTTGTAACTTTCACATTGTGTCCTTGAAGGTGTGTGAGAGGCTGGGTTTGCTCTCTTGAAAGAGATTAAGGTTAAAATCCTAACATACTAATTGAATTGAGATTTACAGATTTACTTCCAAGTAAGCTGGGCTAGGATTGTGTTGTGAGTACTTGAAAAATAATAGGTTTGAAATCTTAGACACTTTAAAGTTTAGAGCTTGTTCCTATGCCCTTCTGTAACAACAGGACAGTGTCAAGGAGAAGTAACAGAAACTTCAGTTCAGTTCATTTACTAGGTAGCTTTGGGACGTTGGTCTGATCCAGGGATATCAAAACACATCCTTCCAAAACATAAGCTGGGCATCTGGCAGGTCGTGTGTTGAAGCCAGATTCCGGGTGAACATCAGGAAAAACTTCCTGACTGTTAGAGCAATACGACAGTGGAACCAATGACCTAGGGAGGTGGTGGGCTCTCCCACACTGGAGGCGTTCAAGACGAGGCTGCACAGCCATCTGCCAGGGATGTTTTGACTTAGATTCCTGCAATGAGCAGGGGGTTGGACTTGATGGTTTTATAGGCCCCTTCCAACCCTACCATTCTATGATTATATGATTGTATGATATCTTACTAGCGTAAACAATAAATACATACCACGTGCTTGCAAAAGTGTTAGTTTTTTCCTGTTCTTCTGGCCCATCTTAATTTGTGTGCAAGTTTTTCAGAAACCTGCCGCACCAATTCAACCCCCCCCCATATAGACAAACCCAATGAGATTTTGCAGTACTTAGCAATTTCCATCTTAGAAATTAAATCTTTATGAAGAACAGCTCTGTTATCACCCTCAAAAACTGACAGCAATACCAGTGTCCCACAAGCCCTTATGGTTTGTTTTGTTATGTCTGCAATAATGTATAGAACGTGTTGCCAAAATTTGGCCATCAGTGGTTGTGAATCAAGGAGCCCCATTTTCCACACCCTGTCCAGCATTTGGGTGACAGGGATTTGTTAAACTGGCCTAGTTTAGTTGAGGTAAAATGCCATGTGTTGAAACAATTTAAGGAGGCTTCTTTTATTGGGGCCAAGACAGTTTTGTTAGGGGGTGTGAAGGTTTGAGACCTACAGAGGCAAAGGGGAAGAGGGTCAGGCTTAGAGGCCTGGAGCTTTTTGTTGTTGGGGGGGTATCCCTCAGAGGAGTGGTTTCATTTCTCCTGGTTAAGTTTCAGTTTCACTTCCCCAGTTAAGTTTCGTTTCTTCAGGTTTGAAGCAGTACTTTAAGTTTTGAAGGAGAAGGATATATAAAGAGAGTGAGAGAGCAGTAAGAGAAGAGTCAGAGAGACCAGAGCCTGAAGAGGAAGCAGGAAGAAGCAGCCTGGAGAAGTCTCAATACAGCTAGGTTAAAGGAACTTGCACTTTGCAACTTTTATTTCCTCTTAATGTTTTTTGTATCACTCAGCTCTACTGTGTAAATATCTTTAGTTGTCATTTCCTTGCTTTAATTTACCAATAAACTGTTGTGGTTAAACCCTGTGTCTAGAGTGTCAGTCACCACACACCTACAGCCTAAACCCCATGTTACTGGGAAGGGGAAAGTAAAAGAAGGAAGGTGGGGCTCTTAAGGAGGCAAGAGATCCTTAAGGAGTTGCTCAGGGGGTCTAGGTCATAAGGGGAACCAGGACAGGTGGATATAAACCAAACTGAGTCCCACTGAGTGTCCATAATGGTGATGTCAACATCCACTTCCTGAAGAGAAAGGAAGAGAAAGGAAAACATCAATGAAAAATCATTGATGTTTTCTCCAGATTGTTGTTGTTGTTGTTCAGTCGTTCAGTTATGTCCGACTCTTTGTTATCCTATGGACCATAGCATGCCAGGCCTTCCTCCACTCTCTCCCGGAGTGTGCTCAAGTTCATGTTCATTGCATCAGTGATGCTATCTAACTATCTCATCATCTGCCGTCCCCTTTTCCTTTTGCCTTCAAGCTTTCCCAGCATCAGGGTCTTTTCCAGTGAGTCTTCTCTTCGCATTAGGTGGCCAAAATATTTGAGCTTCAGCTTCAGTATCTGTCCTTCCAATGAGCTCTCAGGGTTGATTTCCTTTAGGATGGACTGATTTGACCTCCTTGCAGTCCAGGGGACTCGTAAGAGTCTTCTCTAGCACCACAGTTCGAAAACATCAATTCTTTGGCACTCAGCCTTCCTTATAGTCCAGCTCTCACAGCCATACATTACTACTGGGAAAACCATAGCTTTGATTAGACGGACCTTTGTCATCAAGGTGATGTCTCTGCTCCTTAATATGTTGCCTAGGTTTGCCATAGCTTTCCTCCCAAGGAGCAAGCATCTTTTAATTTCATGGCTACAGTCACCATCTACAGTGATCTTGGAGCCCAAGAAAATAAAATCTGTCACTGCTTCCATTTCTTCCCCTTCTATATGGCAGGAAGTGATGGGGCCAGATGCCATGATCTTCGTTTTTTTAATGTTGAGTTTCAAACCAGCTTTTGCACTCTCCTCTTTCACCCTCAACAAGAGGCTCTTTAGATCCTCTTTGCTTTCTGCCATTAGGGTGGTATCGTCTGCGTATCTGAGGTTGTTGATATTTCTCCCGGCAATCTTAATTCCGACCTGTGATTCATCCAGCCCTGCGTTTCTCATGATGTACTCTGCATATAAGTTAAATAAGCAGGGTGACAAGATACAGCCTTGTTGTACTCATTTCCCAATTTTGAACCACTCGGTTGTTCCATCTCTGGTTCTTACTGTTGCTTCTTGACCCTCGTACAGGTTTCTCAGGAGACAGGTAAGGTGGTCTGGTACTAGAATTTGCCACAGTTTGTTGTGATCCACACAATCAAAGGCTTTAGTGTAGTCAATGAAGCAGAAGTAGATGTTTTTCTGGAATTCTCTTGCTTTCTCCATGATCCAGCGAATGTTGGTGATTTGATCTTTAGTTCCCCTACCTCTTCGAAACCCAGCTTGTACTTCTGGTAGTTCTTGGTTCACATACCGCTGAAGCCTAGCTTGTAGGATTTTGAGCATAACCTTGCTAGCATGTGAAATGAGCACAATTGTACGGTAGTTTGAACATTCTTTGGCATTGCCCTTCTTTGGAATTGAACGTAAACTAAACTTGTGGCCACTGTGGAGTATTCCAAATGTGTTGGCATATTGAGTGCAGCACTTTAACAGCATAATCTTTTAGGATTTTAAATAGCTCAGCTGGAATACTGTCATCTCCGCTAGCATTGTTGTTAGTAATGCTTCCTAAGGCCCACTTGACTTCACTCTCTGGGATGTCCGGTTCAAGTTCAGTGACCGCATTATCGTGGCTATCAGGGACATTCAGATCTTTCTTGTATAGTTCTTCTGTGTATTCTTTCCATCACTTCTTGATCTCTTCTGCTTCTGTTAGGTCCCTGCCTTCTTTGTCCTTTATCATGCCCATCTTTGCACAAAACGTTCCCTTGAGATCTCCGATTTTCTTGAAGAGATCTCTAGTCTTTCTCATTCTATTGTTTTCCTCTATTTCTTTGCATTGTTCTTTTAAGAAGGCCCTCTTGTCTCTCCTTGCTATTCTCTGGAACTCTGCATTCAGTTGGATATATCTTCCCCTTTCTCCCTTGCTTTTTGCTTCCCTTCTTTCCTCAGCTACTTGTAAAGCCTCATCAGACAGCCACTTTGCTTTCTTGCATTTCTATTTCTTTGGGATGGTTTTCGTTGCTGCCTCCTGTACAATGTTACGAACCTAATACTTCCAAAGTATTAGCGGGATAGCTAATACTTTGGAAGACAGAAACAAAATTCAAAGTGATCTGGATAGATTGGAGCGCTGTGCAGAAAACAACAGAATAACATTTATTAGGGATAAATACCAAGTTCTGCACCTAGGAAAAAGAAAGCAAATGCACAGTTACAAGATGGGGGATAGTGCTTAACAACACTACAAGCGAGAAGGATCTTGGAATTGTTGTCGATCACAAGCTGAATATCAGCCAACAATGTGATGTGGCTGCAAAAAAGGCAAATGCTATTTTGGGCTGCATTAATAGAAGCATAGCTTCCAAATCCCAGGAAGTAGCTTGGGAGGCCTCCAGGCTGAGGACAGGGTTGGTGGGAGACTTGACACACACTCACCACTTCAGATCCTTTTATTCAAGCAGCTGCTGCCTGCCACATCTATATCACTGTGAAGTGCGTCTGGGGTGGAGACTGTCCTGCTGGGCTGCTCCCTGCTCCCACTCATTTGTACAGCGTTGCCTGCGATTGCACATGTCCCTTGGTCATGCTGGTGTCCAAAAGGCCAACATGCCACATGTTTTATCCTAGCAAGAGAGGACTCCCTCATACCAAAGCATATGAGGAGGAAACCTATTGGAATAACTGAACATGCTGATGTAGGGCCTGGCTAAAAGTTGGTGGGAAGTTCTGCCCAACCCTATTGAAACAAACACTTGTGCAGGTGCCATTAATTCCAGAGGGGCTTGCCCAGTGGAGCCCCAAAAGTCCTTGCTATGATCAGGACACAATTAAGGCATCTGCTCTTCTCTGACCTAACCTACAGAAAATAACTCCAGAGTGATTAGAAGCTAAAAGAAATGAAAAGCGCTAAGCTGTTTGGGCAAAGCTATTGAGTTAACAAGTCAAAGCTAGCAGAATGATTGTTGTTAATGAACTGAATAGCATATAATTCAACACATATGTCACAAAGCTTATGACTCTGAAGGTCATTTTCCTGAAATATGCCATTATTCAAGCTGGTGTAGTAATTACACATTTGAAAATAAATGCAGGAGGACTGATGTTTCAACAAAACAGTGCTAAAGACAGCAAAAGTGTCTAGGACTCCACTTGTTGGCCTCAATAGAAGCCTCCACAGAAAGTTAATATTTTATTTTTTAAAAAAGTTAAAGAACCGAGCTTGCATGGTACTTGTTTCCCATATTCAAGGCTTCACTCTTGCAGGAGCTGGATATCTATTGTCATGAAGTAATTGGATTCTTTCTTCTCTGCTATGTAGGTGCATCAGGATACAACAAATAAAAGTCGCAGGGGTCCTTTGCTATAAGTCTATAAACGGCACTGATGTGGTCATCACCATGGATGTATTTTCTGCAGAATTAACTCAGCATTGAAATAAATGGTGCCCTTTGACCGAAAACAGCAAAGCAAAGCTCCACAACAATTCACCAAGGGACCCAGAAGACTAGGCATTGATGGGAGAGGAAGGATTTGTCATTGTGAGCACTGGTTAGAAGCCAGTCAGGTCAGAACTGATCAAGGCTGATATAAACCTCATTACAAATGAGAAGAAGCTTGGAGAGGGCTAGGAGGTGAACCAGACTTACCTTTCTACTGCTGCAGCTTTAGATCTGCTACAGAGTATATCAGAGCAGCTTACTCTGCAAAGCACACAAGCAAGAATATGAATATGACTCCTGGTTTCAAGAGGACACCTCACTTATAGCCGGAAAACAGGATTACAGGATGAGACTATTTCTTGAGACAGATGTCTGGGGCTTTCCCACAGCCTCACCAGGGTGCTGAATGCGGTGTAATAAAGAACGTCCGATGGCTGATATGAATTTAAAAGAGGATACGACACAGTCATAGATCTATCAATGGCTATGAGCCATGGTAGCTTAAATGGAACCTCCAGGTTCAGAGATGGTGTACCTTTAAATATCAGGTGCTGGCGACAAACGATGAAGAACACCTGTTGCCCTCCTGAGTTTCTTAGAAGCATCTGACTGACTGCTGTGAGAAACTAGATGCTGGACTAGGTGGGCTTTCCATCTGATCCAGCAGGGCTCTTTTAATGTTTGTAGTTGTGGTTGCCCAGGGCATGCATACTAATCCTACTTTTTGTGGCAAGCAGGGTTTTGTAAGGTTCAAAAAGCTGAAACCCTGTCTGAGCAGAGTTGACAGTGGGGCAAAAGAATGGAGTGTGTATACCATGGGCTACAACCCGTATGTACCTGCTTTTGGACCCTTAGGTCAGCCTTCTGCAACTGGCTGGGGTATGCTGGGAGTTGTTGTCCAATACATTTGGAGGGCACCAAGTTGGGGAAGGCTGCTGTGGGGTGTCCTTGGAGGCCCACTCTGTGTTCTCCCACCAAAGGAAGCGGGGCAGGTGGCTACAATGGAGAGGTCCTTCTCAGCTGAGGTGCCCTATTTATGGAATGCCCCCCTCGAAGGAGGCTTGGCTGGTGCCTACATTGTTACGTGCAAGCCCTTTCTTTTCTCCTGGGTATTTTAAAGACTTAGGGTGTACTCCTATCCCGATGCTCATCAGCCTCTGAATCTGGAGGCTTATGGGCATTCAGTGCAGAGCGGAAGGAGCAGCCGAGGTGATCTTTACCTCCACGCTCCCCCAGCTCTGCATTTTTGCTAGATGGCTTTTTCGCCTGTCTAGCTGGGGTGTTGGGAGGGGGAGGGAAGGAGGCTGGGGAGGCCTGGGGTTACTTTGTAAGTTGGCTGCTCCCCTCCCCTCCCCACCTGCAGGAACGCTTCCTTTACTTCCGCTCCAAGGTTGCTTTTGTGACGGCACAGTTCTCTTCCCAGCAGCTGCCAGGGGGAGGGGGAGGGGGACAGGAGTGAGGATTCCTGGCTCCGAAGTCAGAGCACCGTCTCTGACCTCAGATCCAAGAGTCTGAAATATCCTATAGCGCCCCAGACACTGACTAGGGCCATAGCATTGTTCTCTCCAGTTTTAGATATTATGGTTGTTCTTATATATGATATTTATCTATCCCTGTGATGTTTGCCATTTCGTATTGTATTTATTATATTATTTAACTATCTGTATTGGTATTTCATTCTTTTAACTGTTTGTAATCTGCCCAGGCGACATTTGTTATTGGGCAGATTAAAACAATAAAAACAACAACTCTATCTGCCTTCAACTAAATCATAGAACCATAGAATCATAGAACAGTAGGGTTGGAAGGGGCCTACAAGACCATCGAGTCCAACCCCCTGCTCAAGGCAGGAATCCAGGTCAGAGCATCCCTGACAGATGGCTGTCCAGCCTCATCTTGAACGCCTCCAGTGTGGGAGAGCCCACCACCTCCCTAGGGAATTGGTTCCATTGTCATATTGCTCTAACAGTCAGGAAGTTTTTCCTCCTGTTCAGCCGGCATCTGGCTTCCTGTAACTTGAGCCCATTATTCTGTGTCCTGCACTCTGGGATGATCAAGAAGAGATCCTGGCCTTCCTCTCTGTGACAACCTTTCAAGTACTTGAATAGTGCTATCCTATCTCCCCTCAGTCTTCTCTTCTCAAGGCTAAACGTGCCCAGTTCTTTCCGTCTCTCCTCATAGGGCTTTGTTTCCAGTCCCCTGGGGGACAATGACTGTTCACTTCCATGACATTCCTTAAGTTACACGTGTCTCCTGGTCATGCTAAAGAACAGTCACTTCAAAGCAAACACCTGAAGCTTCGAAGTTACGGCAGCCAGTTAATCCTAGTGATCTCCTGGTTATATCACATTGCACTGAATTATGCCTCAAGGCATGAACATAAATGGTCCTTTTCAGGACCCCATGACAAAGAATCTTGGTCCTGTTACCAAGATTTGCCAGATCAATATAGAAGGAATAAGTAGGTCTAAGTGTCAAGTCCTACAATGGATTTTAGCAGATAACGACATCGACGTAGTTGCAGTTGAGGAAACTCATGTTGAAAATAAGGACCAAATCAGACAGAGAGGCAGGATCCCTGGCTATGACTTGCTGGGAGCAACATACCACCATGCTTATCTGTAACCTAGACATACGTTTGTGATCTTCCTGTCTATATTTTATATTTCATATTTTATTATGCTGTTTTTATTGTAACACGATGTGAATGTGCCATACGATAAATAAATCCAATCCCCTGATCATGTTTGTTGCCCTCCTCTGAACCCTCTCCAGCTTGTCTGCATCCTTCTTAAAGTGCGGTGCCTAGAACTGGACACAGTACTCAAGATGAGGCCTAACCAGTGCTGAGTAGAGGGGAACTAGTACTTCCCGGGATTTGGAAGCTATACTTCTATTAATGCAGCCCAAAATAGCATTTGCCTCTTTTCCAGCCACATCACATCAATTCAGCATGTGATCTACAACGATTCCAAGATCCTTCTCGCTTGTCGTGTTTTTGAGCCACGTATCCCTCATCTTGTAACTGTGCATTTGGTTTCTTTTTCCTAGGTGCAGAACCTGGCATTTATCTTCTCTCTATATAAAAGGCAAACATTGCGTGTGGGTTTGTGTGTTTGTGGCCGGCTGCAGGGCCGTCTGTAACGCAGGGAATAAGGGGGAGCTGCCCTGGGTGAAATCACACTGTAGGGGCCCACTGAGTCTGCCATTTGGCCCCTACAGTTGCTGCCCCTCTTACTTCACATTCCTACTTACCAGAGTATATGACAGGAGTCACTGGGTTACATTATTACCTTGTTTATACTTTCCCTTACTAACAAGTACACCCTCTCAGTCATGGCGCAGGCCAGGCTTCTGATTTCAGCTATGAGTCATCCTATTGGCCATCTTTCATTCTATTGGTCTCTCTCTCATTCACTCTGACTTCCTTCACCTTGGATTGGCTAGCCACCGTTTGTTTCCCCCCCCTTTACTCATGGTTTCTTTTCTGACTGTGCAGAGCATTTAGTTTCTCTCCCCTCTTCCTGTTCCTGTTCCTGCAATATCCAGCAAGGAAGCTTCTGTTGAACATTTTAATAGTGGTATGAGATTCAGTGTGGATTATATTGTAGTAGTGCTTACAGATTCAGTCTCTTGCATTTTTAGTAGTGTTTTTTATTCAATCTTCTCATTATAATTATTGTGCGTTTTTAATCAAGTCTGGTGGATTCAACTTTTCCCCTTTCTTATGGGGCCTTTCTGAGAAGCGTAAACCTACCTTAATGTGTTTCTAACAAATAGTGCCTATGACAAAATTACATCCCGGGCAACGCCGGGTATATCAGCTAGTCCCTATTAAATTTCATTCTGCTGTTTTCTGCCCAGTGTTCCAGTCTATCAAGATCACTTTGAATTTTGTTTCTGTCTTCCAAGGTATTAGCTATCCTCCACAATTTTGTGTCATCTGCAGAACTGATCAGCATTCCCTTCACCTCCTGCTCCAAACCATTAATAAAAATGTTGAGGAGCACTGAGCCCAGGACTGAGCCCTATGGTACCCCACTTGTTACCTCTCCCCAGTTTGAGAAGATCCCATGGATAAGCACTCTTTGAGTCAGAGTCTCTAGCCAACTGTGGATCAACCTGAGAGTTGTTTCATCTAGTCCACTTTGAGCTAGTTTGCTAATCAGGATATCATGGGGCAATTGGTCGAAAGCTTTGCTGAAGTCAAGGTATATTATGTCCATAGCATTCCCACAGTCCACAAGGGAGGTTACCTGATCAAAAAAATGAGATCAGATTTGTCTGGCAGGATTTGTTCTTGACAAATCCACGTTAACTTCAAGTCATCACTGCATTGTTTTCAAGGTGCTTACAGACTGATTGCCTTATAATCTGCTCCAGAATTTTCCCAGGGATGGATGTCAGATTGACTGGACTATAGTTCCAAGGTTCCTCCTTTTTACCCTTTTTGAAGATAGGGACAACATTAGCACTTCAGCCGTCCTGCATGATTTCTCAAAGATAATAGACAGTGGTTCTGAGAGTTCTTCTGCCACTTCCTTTATTACTCTAGGATGCAGTTCATCTGGCCCTGGAGATCTGAACCCATTCAAAGTAATTAGGTGTTCCTTGACCATATGCCTATCGATCTCAAGCTGCAATCTTGCCCCTTCAGCCTGTACTTTGCCTTTGCCTTTGCCTGGGGGTTCATAGACCCTCTTTCGGGAGAAGACTGAACCAAAGTAGGAATTGAGCACTTCTGACTTTTCTTTGTCATCTGTTATCATTTTGCCATCCTTATTTAATAGTTGAACCACCATTTCTTTCCTCTGTCTTTTACTATGCATGTATCTGGAGAAAGCCCTTTTGTTGCTTTTGGCATCCCTTGCTAACCTCAGCTCGTTCTCAGCTTTAGCCTTCCTGACGCCATCCCTGCAATTCTGTGCTACCTGCCTGTACTCTTCCTTTGTTGCTTGGCCTTCCTTCCACTTCCTATATGTGTGCTTTTTTGTTTTCAGATCATCTCTAAACTTTTTGTGAAGCCACGTTGGCTTCTTCTGTTGTCTTCTGACTTTTTTTTCTTGTTGGAACTGTTTGCAATTGTGCCTTTAGAATTTCCTTTTTTAAAAACTCCCACCCATCTTGGACTCCTTTTCTCGTTAGAGTCACTTGCCATGGGACCTTACTTATCATTGTTCTGTGTTTATTAAAACTGGCTTTCCTAAAATCCAGGGTACCCATTTGGCTACACTCAGCTTTTGCTTCCTTTAGAACCAAGAACTCAAGTATAACATGGTCACTTTCCCCCGGAGTTACTGTAACTGCTACTTTATCCAGTTAGTCATCTCTGTTGGTTAGGATCAAGTCAAGGATAGCCGATCCTCTAGTTCCTTCCTCTACTTTCTGTAGGAGGAAGTTATTCACAACACAAGTCAGGAATTTCTTGAAGGGGCCATGTTTTGCAGAATTTGTCTCCCAACAAATATCCGGGAAACTGAAGTCCCCCATTACTACTTTATCATGCTTCCTTGAAACATTGGCTATTTGCTTTTCAAAAGTTTCATCCTCGTCTTTTCCTTGATTGGGTGGCCGGTAGTAGACTCCGACCACCATGTTCCTTTTATTCTTTGTTCCATTTATTTTGATCCAGATGCTCTTGATGGGGCTACCAAGCTCATCCTCCTGTATTTCTGTTTAGAAATATGTATTTTTAATATATAGTGCAACCCCACATCCCTTTCTGTTCCTCTTGTTCTTTTTGAACAAGTTATATCCTTCGATTGCTGTATTCCATTCATGGGAGTCATCCCACCAAGTTTCAGTTACACCTATCAAGTCATAATTTCCCTCCTGTATTTAGAGTTCAAGTTGGATCTGTTTGTTTACCATACTCTGGCATTAGTATACAGACATCAAAGACCACGTGCTTCATAGTCTGGCTTTCTTCCTACATGTTTGTGAAAACTATTATTGGGCACTATTAGAGCTGTTCTCTCTGTTGCGGTGCATGAGCCTTCATCCATTGTTACCCCCAACTTTACATCTCCCTCCCCTGTAGGATTCAGTTTAAAGCCCTCCTGACGAAGTCCCTCATGCTGTGGCTAAACACATTCTTCCCAGCTTTTGTGAGGTGCAACCCGTCACTTGCCAACAGTCCATCTTCCAGGAAGTATAGCCTGTGGTCCCAGAATCCAAATCGCTCACGTCAGCACCACCTTCGTAGCCAGTCATGCACCCGGAGTATGTTTCTTTCCCGTTCTATCCCTCTTCTAACTACTGGAAGGATGGATGAGAAAACTATCTGGGCCCCAGTGTTCTTGAGTTTCCTTCCCAAAGCTTCAAAGTCTGACGTAATTACTTCATAGCTCCGCTTGGCGATATCATTTGTTCCCACATGGATGAGAAGAAAGGGATACCTGTCAGCGGGCTTTATGATTGCAGAGAACCCTTCAGTCACATCTGTAATCCATCCTCCTGGGAGACAGCATACCTGGCAAGTCCACTGGTCTTCACGACATACTTGGGTTTCGATCCCACGCAGCAAGGAGTCTCCTGCTACTACTGTTCTTCTCTTCTTCTTGTTGTAGGCCTTGGTTTCATTGCCTCTGCTTGACTGACCTTCAGCCTCTTGCTCGCTCTCATGCAGGTTCCCCTGTAATTCTTCCTCTGCAGGCTGTCCTCCAGTCTCATCCTCAAGGACCTGGAAACGGTTCCCTAGTTCCTCTGCCTCCATTGGTGCTGAATGTCTTCTAGTTCTCCTGATACTAACTGTCACCCTTTTCCAAGGAGTATCCCCTACTTCATTTTTCCTCACCTCAGCAGTTTCCTCTTCTGCCTCAGCTTGCTGTTGCTCTTCTAACTCCTGTGCTTCGCTTTGCTGCTGTAGTTCCACCGTTCTGTCCAAGAACTCTTTGTGTTCTCTTATTCCCTGGAGGGTCGACACTCGCCGCTCCAGTCCTCTTACTTTTTCTTCCAGCAGCATGATCAACTTGCACTTGTTGCACGTGCAGACCATGTTGTTCTCAGGCAAGAAAACAAACATGGCACAGATGTTGCAGGTCACCACCAGTGGAGAGTCTTTTCCTTCCATAGCCTCTATTCCCTTTTTGTGTCTAGCTTTCTGATTGTTCTAGAGTAGCCTGTGCCTGGTCCTCTACTCACTGGAGGTTAAAAACAGAGTCCCACTGGTATGGAAGCGTGTGTTACAAGAAAAATAAATTTTAAAAAAGTTTAAAAAAACCCATTAGGGGCCTCCCCCTTGACCTCCCCTGCTGAACTCCCCTGGCCAACTCCTGTTTGCTCTCCCTGTCCGCTTGCTCCGCTCTCTCTCTCTCTCTCTCTCTCTCTCTCTCTGGGAGCTTGCTTGCTTCCATAGTTCCTAGACCAGCTGGAGCAGCTTCCTTTGCTCTGCAAATTTGATACAGCATCCATGTTTTGTCATTGCATCATGAACTTTGGGTTGTTTAAACCATGAGGGTTGTCATTACATGTGAATCCAGAACTGTGCGCTGTTCATGGGTTGTTTCAACAAGCTACAGAGGTGGTGGACAAGGGAGGCAAAAAAATCCCCAGCTACTGTACATGCCAGTACTACATCAACACAAAGGCATTTGGGATTCAGCGAAGGAGTGGGCAAAGGAGGAAGGAAATGAACATCTCAAGAACTGAGAAAACAAACCACAGTTTGATTGTCTACCGGACAAACCAGGCATGTAGCCAGCCTAAAAGTTTGGGAGGGTGTGCCAAAAAAATAGGGGGGGTAGCAGTTTATCTGCTCTGCAGACCTTTTAAAGACAAAACTGTAAACTGTTTTTATTTAACCTTTATTTTTGCAGCCATATTGCAATTTATGTACAGTACATTAAAAAAATTTCACTAAGCAACTTCAACTGGCTTATTCAATTATTACAGTTCTTGACACCAATTAACAAAAAGTTTTTTTTAAACAGAATAACCCACTAGTGGAAAATCAAGAATAAGCCACAGCAGGAATCATAGTGCTGGAAGGGGCCATTTAGGCCACTGAGTCCAACCCCCTTCTCAGTCCAGCAATACAGTTTAAAGCAACCCTGACAGATGACTTTCCAGTCTCTGCTTGAATACCTCCAGTGACAAGAGAGCCCATTTACGCCTCTAATATTGCATAGATCAACCTTTTCTAGCCTGAATTTGCACATATTTAAATATGCACATTTTTAAAGACCTCCTCCTTTCCCCATAAAAACAAGCTTGGGAAAATGGCGGCCACTCACAGATGGGATCCAGGATGAGTGCGGGCAGCTCGGCAAGCTCATGGGGGCTTGAGTGTGGGTCCGGGGTCTCGAGTGGGAGCAGCACTTCAGCAGGCACGTGCCGAAAATGGATGGGGCATGTCCGTCCTTTCCTACTCCAATCTGTCCTTGTAGAACTTGGTTTCTAAGTCCCTTGATCATCTTTGTTTCCCTTCTCTGAACTCATTCCAATTTATCTGAATCCTTTTTAAAGTATGCTGTCTAGAACTGGGCACAGTATTTGAGGTGATGTCTGTCCAGCACAGAGCAGAGTGGAACTATCACTTCCTGTGATTTTGGAACTATATTGCTATTGATGCAAGCTGAAATTGCATTTGCCTTTTTTGCAGCAACATCACACCACTGACTCATATTCAGTTTGTGATTGACTACAACTCCAAGAACCTGTTTACATCTACTATTGCCAAGCCAGAAATCACCCATCTTATGCTGGTGCATTTTATTTATTTTTCCTAAATAACGAACTTTATACTCATCTCTTGTTAAATTTCATTCTGTTATTTTCTATCCAGTCTTCTAACCTCTCAAGATCATTTTGAACTCTGACATTTTGATAGATATTAACACATGTATATAATTACTATTATTATTTTAACGCTCTGGGGACAGGAGGTATCAAATTTAAAATACAGTTTGTTCTTTTATAAGCCCCTCCCAAGGTGGCATATAACAAAATTAAAAACCACAAAACACAATAAAACAATGATAAAAAATTAAAACAATGATAAAAAACCATAAAACAATGATAAAATAAAAATTAACAATTAAATCCAAATATCAATATATGAATGGCACCCAATAAAGTCCTTATTCAATTAGAGCCCAAGGTAAACAGGTATATTTATAGGGCCTGCTTGAAGGTCTGTAATGATAGGGCCTGGTGAACATCAATTGGAACACAGTTCCACAGGCAGGGGGCCACCACTGAGGGGGCCCTATCCCTCATGCCCACCAGCCTAATTGCTTTGACCAATGGGCACACAAGCAGGGCCTCTGATATGGAGTACAGACAAGGTGGTGAAGGTGCTCCTCCAAGTAACCTGGACCCCAACCATTTGGGGCTTTAAAAGCCAAAACCAGCACTTTAAACTGGACCCAGAAATGCACTGGTAACCAGTGCAGCTGGTACAGTATGGATGTCATGTGGTCTGACCACCTAGCATCTACCAGTAGTTGTGTGGCTGCATTTTGTACAAGTTGAAGTTTCTGAACTGTTTTTACAGGCAGTCTCAGATAAAGGGCATTACAATAATCTAGCCTGGATGTCATTACAGTATAGACAAGTGAAGCAAAGCCTGTCCTCTCCAGCTAGGATCATAGTTGGCATACTAGCCAAAGCTGGAATAAAGCACTACTGGCCACCACTGCCACCTGACCTTCTCTAGCTAATGCTGAGTCCAGGAGAACTCCCCAAATGCAGACTTTCGAGGAGAGTGTAACTCCATCTAGGACCTGTTGCAAACTTCCATCTAATTTCTCTGCCCACAATACCTCCATCTTGCTGGATTAAGTTTCAGCTGGTTCACCTTCCTCCATCCCAGACTGAGGTCCAAACACTGCTTCAAGAGTTTCACAGCCAGCCTAGGATGAATAGATGGAAATGGAAAGTAGCACTGAGTGTCACCTGCATATTGATAACATCTGAATTCAAACTTCCAGATGATTTCTCCCACCAATTTCATGTAGGTACAGGACACAAGATAGACCCTTGTGACACTCCATAAGCCAATGACCATGGTATAAAACAATATTCCCCAACAGTATCTTCTGAGACTGATCCTCCAGGAAGGACTGAAACCACAACACTGTGCTTCCCAAGCCCAACCCAGATAGAACAGAAGGATATCATGGTTGATGGTATCAAAAGCTGCTGAGAGGTCCAGGAGAACCATTGTTGTAAGTTTGGAATGTCCATGTGTGCAGTGACTGAAACCAGGATAAGAAGATGTGACATTTAGGGTATTCAGTGATAGACACTTTGATACTGAAGTTCTAGAAACAATTGCCTGGAACCTGAGGTTAGTGGATTTAGGCTCCAGCCCTATACACATTTACATGGGAGCAAGTCCTGCTAATCTCAGTGGGGCTTATGTCTGAATAGAGATGTATGCACTGTTAAGGGAGTTCATAAAAGGAAAATTTTCTGTCCCCATCCTCTCCCCTGTAGCCACCTGCACGGAATGCCGATAGCTAATCTAAAGGTTCTGCACCTCCCCCTGCCCCCAAATAGAAGGGGGAAGTTTATCTGATCTGCAGGTCTTTTAAAAACAAAATTTTAAACTCTGTCTAATGTATCTATATCTAATTTTTGCAGACATACTGCAATTTATGTACATTCAAAAATGTTCACTAAGCAACTTCAACAATTGTCACTTTTCTTGCCACTGATTAACCAACAAGATTAAAACAAACAAAAATGACCCAATATTAGAAAATAAAGAATAAGATATATCAGGAATATTCTTGTAGCTGGTAACGAAAGTTTTCTTGTCTTTGATGCTGCAAATGTAGTACGAGGTCATCCAAATCCAGCACTCTAGTAAGTTAACTTAAAAGAAGAGCTTTACATTCATGTAGCATTGACGATCTCTGTGGATATACAAGTGATGTTAAATGAGAAAAGCAGCTTTCATAAGAACATCAGAAGAGCCCTGCTAGATCAGACCAAGGGTCCATCTAGTCCAGCATTCTTTTCACCAACCAGCTGCACACAGGAAACCCACAAGCAGGACATGAGTGCAACAGCACCCTCCTGCCCGTATTCCCCAGCAACTGGTGTACACAGGCTTACTGCCTCTGATACTGGAGGTAGCATAGAGCCATCAGGACTAGTAACCATTGATGGCCTTCGTGTAACATATACATGATAATGTAAATGTTTGTGTTTGAATTGTAAAATGTTATCCAGGTAAGTTAGAGTCAATAGAATGTTGGTGCGTGAGTGAAAGGTGGGAGGGGCTTGTGAGTGACAGAATTCGAAGGTGTTTAAAAAGGAGAGAACAGACAATTCAATGGTTGGATAGGGTTTAGGGATCCAGTTAATGTACATTTAATGAGTGGGGGTTGGGGAGAAGGGTTGAGAAGTGGTAGGTAGGTTAGGACTAAGTATAGGATGATTAAATAGTGTGTGTGTGTATAATCTTATTGTGTTTAATAACATTTTGTTTTATTATATATACGTATAGTCCCACGTGTCAGTTTAATTTATTAACTCTATGAAATAGAAAAGTCTATTTTTCCTGTTACTACTCCTGTATTGGTTAACAGAAACCATTTAACCTATTGGGTGTCTCCTTGACACAAAGAAAAATGGCTGAAACTCTGGGACTCAGTGAGGTGAACTGACCAAAGGTACGGCAGATGTCCTGGGTTTTTTTATTTTCAACAGGTGGAAACTGGAGGGAGAATAACTTGGAGCAGGAACATCACACTTTTCCTCCAGGAATTTGTCTAAACCCCTTTTAAAGCCATCCAAACTGGTGGCAATCACTACATCTTGTGGTAGCGAATTCCATAGTTTAACTCTGCGCTGTGTGAAGACGGACTTCCTTTTGTCTGTCCTGAATCTCCCACCAATCAGCTTCATGGGATGACCCCGGGTTCTAGTATTTTGAGAGAGGGAGAAAAATGCCTCCCTATCCACTTTCTCCACACCATGCATAATTTTGTATACCTCTATCATGTCTCTCCTCACCCTCCTTTTTTCCAAGCTAAACAATCCCAGCTGTTGTAACCTTCTCTTGAAAGGGAGATGCTCCAGTCCCTTGATCATCTTAGTTGCCCTTTTCTGCACTTCTTCCAGCTCTACAATATTTTTCTTTAGGTGTGGTGACCAGAGCTGTATATACTATTCTGAGTGTGGTCGCACCATAGATTTATATAAGGGCAGTATGATATGAGCAGTTTTATTCTCAATTCTTTTCCTAATTATGGCTGACATGGGGTTTGCCTTTTTTACAGCAGCCGCACCACTGGTTGGTCATCGTTAGTTCAGATCCCATCAGGTTATACTTGAAATTGGGATTTTTGGCCTCAACGTGCATCACTTTAAACTTGTGTACACTGAACCCCATTTACCATTTAGATGCCCATTCTCCCAGTTTTGAGAGATCCTTTTGGAGCTCCCTTTTAGTTTTAACCACTCAAAATAATTTGGTGTCATCAGCAAACTTGGCTGCTTCTGTGCTCACTCTTAATTCCAGGTCAGTTATGAACAAGTTGAAAAGCGCTGTTCCTGATGGACCCCACTATTTACATCCCTCCACTGGGAGAATTCACCATGTATTCCTAGTCCCTGCTTTCTGCTCTTTAACCAGTTACTGACCCATAAGAGGACCTCTCCTCTTACTCCATGACTAAGAAGTTTTCTCAGGTGGTGAGGGATTTTATTAAAAGCCTTTTGGAAATCCAAGTAAACCATGTCTACATGTTTAATGACAGTCTCAAAGAACTCTGAGAACTCCGGGTAGCTGGGCAGATGGGCGACTAATGAATATAATAAATAAATTAAAATAAAATAAACTCTAAAAGGTTAGTGAGACAGGACTTACTTTTGCAGATCCCTTTTAAAAAAACTGGTGTTACATTGGCTATCTTCCAATCCTCTGGAACAGAGACTGATCTTAGAGACATGTTGCATATTTTCGTTAGAAGGTCGGCTATTTCATATTTGAGGTCTTTAAGAACTCTAGGATGAATACCATCTGAGCCGGGTGATTAAGGTTGAGAACTTCATCTTTTGTCCCCACTATTTGCCTCAGTTCCTCGGACTCCTTTCCTAAAATATCGTTCAGGCACAGTTATTTGTCCTATATCTTCTGCACTGAATACAGATGAAAAGAATTCATTCAGCTTCTCTGTAATCTCCTTACCCTCCTTTAGTACTCCTTTAACTCCATTGTCATTCACTCATCCAACTGCCTCCCTAGCTGGTTTCCTGCTTCTGATATATTTAAAGAATTCTTTATTGTTGGCCTTGATGTTGTTAGCAATATACTCCTCAAAATGCTTTTTTGCATCTCTTATTATCTGCTTGCATCGCCTTTGTGCAAGCTTGTGCTCCCTTCTGTTTTCCTCACTTGGGCGAGACTCCATTTTCTGAAGGAAGCTCTCTTTTCTTCAATAGCTCCCTTAACACTGCTTGTTAACCATGTCGGTGACCTCTTGGACTTGGGGCTACTTTTTCTAACCTGTGGTATACATTTTAGCTGAGCTTCTATTATTGTGGCTTTGGGTAACCTCCAGGCATTTTGAAGGGATTTAACCCTCTTGACTGCCCCTTTCAACTTCCTTGTCACCAGTTCCCTCATTTTGGAGAAGTTTCCTCTTTTGAAATCAACTGTTGCAGTAATGCAGCCTCAATCAAAAGAGGCTGAGGAGTTGGGGCATGCTGGGAGTTGTAGGACCTTTCTCTCTATAAACATGCATTGGATGTTTGGGAAATGCAGATCCATATTTGCGGAGCTCATCTGCAAATTGCACCAAAGGTGGTCTTTCTTTAATAAGGGCTTTTGCCAACTCAAGCTCTGATTTTAAATTTTCTATCTTCAAATTGTCTTCATTTACATGGTGGAGCAAATGCTTGTGAGCTGCTACTATAATAGTATTGTCTCTCTCCTTGAATCGATTTTCCAATTCAAGAGTACAATGGTCAGTAACATTGTTATAAAGCTTTCTGAACTCTGGTACATTTTCACTCTCTCCTTCAAAATTAACCCACTACCACCATAAACAATACTGTCAGAAAACTTTTCTGGGATGGTGATCATGGTCAGCAGATTCACATGCTTTCTTAGCTGCTTTCACATTTCTTGCAACTGCTGCCAGAGGAAGGGAGTTGGGGTGTGTGTGGGGTGGGGCCTGTCATCACAGCCTGTTTGCTAAGGCCTCTCCCACTGGCTACTACCATCAGCTGACCACTCCTCTCCTCCACAGGTATTTCAGAGCGTATCTCTCCAGAGATACCAGCAACCAGCTACTAGCAGCAAATAGCAGCAGCAGAGGTCAGCAGCAACAAGAATAAAGGGGCAAATGCAGATCTTACTTGCTCCTTTTTAGCTGTTGCTCTCTTTTTTATATTGTTTTATATTTTAACATTCTTGATATGTGCCTGGGAAATCCGTTGAGTAACTCAGGGGGTTGGCGGGGTGCCACCATAACTGTGGTCACGGGTAGGGAGAGGTATGGCGTTGGGGGATTAACAGGCCAGCTGAGGAGAAGAGGGGCTGGATACCTTATGGCGATCCCTTCTTGTGGTTCTTCCCCCAACCAGATGGTTCCTGGCAGCCTTACCAGTTTGCCCTCAAGTCTGGTGCTGCTGAATGCCAGGTCAGTTCAAAATAAAATCTCCCTCATCCATGATTTGCTTGTGGATGAGGGGGCCAACCTGGTATGCGTTACTGAGACCTGGGTGGGGGAACTGGGAGGGCTTACTCTCTCCCAGCTGTGCCCTCCTGGGTACTCAGTGCAGCACCAACACTGACTCGAGGGTCGGGTGGGGGGGGTTACTGTGGTCTATAGGAATTTGATCTCCGTCTCTAAACTTCCTGCCCATTCGAGTGCAGATCTTGAGTGTTTGTATCTTGTGTTGGGTATCCAGGACAGATTAGGAATTCTGCTGGTGTACTGCCCACCCCGCTGCCCATCAGACTCCCTGCCTGAGCTGAGGGAGGTGGCCTTGGACTTGGTGTTGAGCACCCCTAGGATGATGGTCCTGGGGGATCTCAACTTCCATGCCGAGGCCACTGTATCTGGGGCAGCTCAGGACTTCATGGCCGCCATGACAACCATGGGGCTGTCCCAACATGTCATCTGCCCAACACATATAACAGGATACACGCTTGATCTGGTTTTGTCAACTGGGCAGGAGGATGGTGATCTGAATGTGGAGGAATTAACATCTGTCCCCTTGGTGTGGTCAGATCACTTCCTGCTGAGGTTTAGACTCTCTGCAACCTTTCCCCTCTGCAAGGGTGGGGGACTTATTAAAATGGTCCATCCCCAGAGGCTAAATTGATTCCAGAGGGCTCTGGGGGATTTTCCTGCTGGTATGGATGGTGCTCCTGTCGAAGCCCAGGTTGCTCTGTGGAATGCAGAGATGACTTGGGCGGTTGACACGATCATGCCCAAGCGCCCTCTCCCTCTGAGCAGAGCCTGGCCGGCTCCTTGCTGAGGGCAATGGACACCCAACCTGAGGGCAATGAAGCAAGAGGGGAGACGGCTAGAATGCAGTTGTAGGAAAACTTGTGCTGAGTCTGACCGAACACAGGTTAGAGGTCATTATCGAGCCTACTCTGTGGTGGTGAGGGTTGCAAAGAGACAGTTCTTTCCCACCAGCATTGCATCTTCTCAGTGTTGTTCAGAGGAGCTTTTCCAAGTGGTTCATGGCCTGTTACATTCTGGGCCAGGGAGAGAGACTTTGGAACCCTCGGTTGCACACTGATGAGTTTGCACAGCCCTTTGAAGATAAAGTTGCTTAGATTCGTCATGAATTGGACACCACAATTAATGTAGTTCCATTGGTAGAGGCATTCAGGGCACTGTCTGGTCCAGTTTTATTGGATGAGTTTCGGTTATTAAGGCCTGAGGATGTGGACAACGTGCTTGGCCAAGTCCGGTCAATCACATGTGTGCTTGACCCTAGCCTTTCATGGCTTATTACATCAAATGAGGAAAGGATGTCTGGCTGGGTCCAGGAGGTTGTAAATTCCTCCTTGAGAGAGGGAGTGGTGCTGGCCTCTTTAAAAGAGGCAGTAATCAGGCCGCTCCTGAAAAAGCCTAACCTGGACCCAGAGGACATTAACAGTTATAGGCTGGTGGCCAACATCCCCTTACTGGGCAAGGTGCTTGAGCGGGTGATTGCAGGATAGCTCCAGGCATTCTTGAAAGCAATGGATTATCTAGTTCTAGAACTGCTTCCCAACACAATAAGTTTCAATGCTTTCTCAGTATCCAGTCTCTTTTGCTGCAGCAGTGACTTTTAGTATAATTTCAGTAAGAAAGGAAAAAGAAAGACTACTGATTTGATTGAGCAATCCAATAACTTCAATTTTTAGATGACCAAATTTTTCACAAGGGGAAGATGCACTGATTAATTTGCGGGCGGAAAGAATGAATTCTTTGTCTGAATGTATAACCATAACTGAATCCAAGTGCCTAGCGCATTATTGAACCAACACATATTTTAAAGAACTGCCTTTATAAATCTGAGCAATGTGTCCCTTCTTAAACAAATCCGTATAACTGTTTGCCTAAGTCAAAATATTGCTTCTGTTGCATGTACTATTAGCAAGTAGAGTTGGTGATTAAAGCAATGAAGAAAAAAAATGTTTTGGTCCGGTCCTTTTGAGATCAAAGCTTGAACACCACCACTTGTGCCTTCCATGACAGATGCTCCACCATACGCTAGAACAATTAGTTTGTCAAAATTAAACTGTAAGCCAGTCAGTGCTGACAAAATTTCAGATGATAGACTTTGAGAACTTTGTGAAAGAAGCTCTAAAATAGCAACACATCTTCCTGTGCTTTCATCAATTTGCTCCATAAAAATTTCTACAACTGTTTCAGCCACGATGTGGATTATTTCATTTTGGATTTAAGGGCCAGAGTATTTAGCACTTAAAGGAATTGTTTGCATAATTCCTGTCTTTTCTCATACAAAATGCAAATAGCTGTAAAAAGAGTCCACTTTATCTGCTACTAATTGTTCACACCCTGAATTGCCCCTGAAAGGCAATTGACAGCTAAAAATTGCATTACTTCAGCAATACGCTTCACGTAGTACCTGTTATTTTCTATCACTTGACTACACCATTTTTTTCTGAATAGTCTCACCTGTTAATTCTCGCTTTTCTTCTCCAGAAAATTATCCATTGCATACTTGGAAAGCACTTTGCCTATTTCTGTTCCTTGCTTCCAATTGGTGTAAACTGTACTTACAAATACCGAGTCAGAATTTGCTACTGGACATTTTTTTTTTACAAACAAAAAGCAGCCTCTCTACTGAGTACTCCAGCCACTCCCATAATTTAAACCAGGAACCTTCTCATATGGCCAGACATTGTAGACCCTGGATATGATGAAAGATGAAGCTGTGCAGGTTTAGAGTCACCTACACCTATTGGAATGGTTACATGAGTCAGCTGAATTTCTTGTGGGATTCAGTGGGATGTTCTCTTTCCAAAGCAGCAGTGGGCCTACTTATAGTAGCTTAAGGGTGCTACGAACAGGTTTCTGTTAGTGTTTTCTTCATCTGATAAAGGTGCCGCACCATTGCCTTTGACAGAAGCTGCTGTTCTAATGTATTTCCAGCAAAGACATTCACAATGGATGTTTGCTTTGAGGTCATGATGATAATGATAGTGGTGAATTGGGGATCTGCATTCCCCCTAGCCGAAGGGAAATCTCTCCCCAGCCAGGCATAAAAATGCAGCCCCTAGCTAACAGTTAAATATATATATATATATATATATATATACACACACACACACACACACACACATACACACACACACACACACACACACACACCAGGAGCACCGTTTGCTTAATAGGCAACCTGTTGTTACTGCTGCTGCTTCAGTTAACTGAGTCCTTCCTTGGCCTAGCAAGCAGAGACTTCTGCATTCTCCCTCCTTGCCACAGTGATTGCTCTTGAATAGATATCATAGCCACAGAGTGGGTGTTTGTCTATGTTTGTAGGAACATTCTGCTTACCTGCTGAATCCCTGATTGGTGACTTGATATACATAAGTTCAAATTGACCAGGCCTGTCAACCTTCCTTCCCTCTGCCTAATCGCTGCCTCCTGGCCCTTGTCACATGATTTTTCATGGTAGGCAGATTCCATCATGACACTGACCCAAATAATAGTACCTTTAAGATGACAAAGGCTTTCCTGGGGATGGTGTAAAAGCCAGAATGGAATAGAACAGAATGGAACGGGCAGGAATGGCCTCTTTACATTAAAAACCCATGCCAAAAATAGTGGCATGCATTAGAAATGCTTGAGAACAATATTTTACAACTAAAACCCATGCAATATTATATTATTATTAACCCCATAATGCCAAGAACACATCTGGAATGGAACGGCCACTTCTAAATGAGTAAAATTAACCAAACTCACCAGTCACACATTAGTAGATGGGACAGATATAATAAGCTCCAAAACTGCATGGAAACTACATTTCAATAGCCGTTCGGGTCATAGTCTGTATTGCACAAAACAGGCCAGAACAGCAATTTCCAAGTGAGCCAGTTCAACCAAACCCACCAGTCACACCAGACTAGATGGGATTGATATAATAAGCTAAAAAAAAATCCACAGAAACCAAATTTAAGTAGCCGTTCCAGGCCATAGTCCATATTGCACAAAATAGGCTGGAACGGCAACATGCATGTGAGCGAAACTAACCAACTCACCAGTTGTCCTGTCCAGCCTAGTTCAAGGCACCCAGAGGGGCTAAAACCAGCAAGGTACATACAGGAAAGGACCTGGCAAATCACGTCGGGTTCAGTCCAGACAAGGCGAGGCCAGTCTGGTTTATGGGTGCTGAAGTTAGACCAGGCAGGGTCTTCCAGAACCTTGGCTAGCTCCCAGTTAGCTGAGATTCAAGCAAGGAGAACTGTTGACTTAGCAACGGTCAAAGGCTTCAAAAAGCCTTATAAAGGCCAGCAGCCCAAGACCTACAGTTAACTCCACCCACTCAGAGAAGTAGTCCGTTTCTTAAAGGGCTACTACCTGATTTGTAGCTGCTGGCACCTATGGGGTGGGAGTGGTGAAGGCTGTAATCGGGGCGGGGGGAGTCTTCTGCACCAGAGGAGTCAGGTAGACACACATCCTCTGGTATGGGAGGCCCTGGCCTAAAGGGGGCTGGATTAATGGAGGGAGTCCAGAGGGCAGGTCAAGGCTGGGGAACATGACACCAGTCACATCAGACTAGATGGAAGTTTCGTGGCGTATTATATCAATACCATGGAAACCATGTTTCAGTAGCTGTTCCAGGCCATAATCCATATTCCAAAAAAATGGTCCAGAATAGCAACTTCCAAATGAGCCAAATGAACCAAATTCACCAGTCACATGTAACTGCAAGGGACAGATGCAATAAGCCACAAGACAGAATGGCAACACCCAAATGAGCAAAATGAGCCACACACTGTTGTGGGGAAATAGTCCAAAATGGCAACTTCTGAGTGAGTGAAACTAACTAAATACAGCACTGTCATTTTACTAGATGGAACTGATGCAGTTAATCATGAAATGTGGTTTCTGTGGGTGTTTTGTGGCCTGTTATATCAGTCCCATCTAGTCTGGTGTGACTGGTGAGTTTGGTTGCTTTGGTTCAATTGGAAGTTGCTGTTCTGGCCTGTTTTGTGGAATATGGACTATGGCCCAGAACGGCTATTGAAACGTGGTTTCCATGGAAGCTTTGGAGCTTATTATATCTGTCCCATCTAGTAATGTGCGACTGCGAGTTTGGTTGATTTGGCTCACTTGGAAGTTGCCATTCTGGCCTGTTTTGTGGAATATGGACTATAGCCCAGAACAGGTATTGGAATGTGGTTTCTGTGGACTTTTTGTGGCTTACTGCATCCCTACCATGCAGTTATTTGTGACTGGTGAGTTTAGTTGATTTGGCTCACTCAGAAATTGCCATTCTGGGCCGTTCCATTCTGTATGTGTTCTGGGCACTATGGGGTGAATAATAATATAATATTGCAAGGGTTTTAGTCTTAAAATATTGTTGTCAAGTGTGTCTAACACATGCCACTATTTTTGGCATGGGCTTTCCATATAAAAGGGCTGTTCTGGCCCATTCTGTGCTGTTCCCACTTTCCTGTCAGTTATCTAAAATTTCTGTAATAAATTGAATTATATGTTTGTAAAAACAATTAGGGGGCGGAGAAAATGTAGGGGGGCTGGGCTCCCCTATCCCCCCCTGCACAGCACCAGTGCAAGATGGCTCACCACTGAGGCAAAAGGACGGGCCACTGCCTCACCTTCTCCCTCTCCCCTCGCCCCCCTGTGTAATTTTGGGTTGCTGGGGTGGGGCTTTTTTGTGCATTAGTAGCAGCAGCAGCACAGGTCTCACCCTGCCACATGAGGGGAGGGCAGGCCATACACTTACAACCCTAAAAAGCCTATCTGGATGGTTCAGGGCCCCTCAGGAACAATGTGGGATGTGGTGCTGTGGCTACAGGGGAAGGAGCAGGTAGAATTTTTTTCTTCCATTAACTGCTTTAAATTTAACATCTTAAGGTCCACACCCAATATGGGGCAAACCCCCGACCCCAAGAAGTCCCCGATCCCATATTGTTCAGGTTGCCCCCCCAACTCTTCAGAGAGGCTTTTTGGTGGGCAAAGGTCGAAGAGGGGAGGGAAAACTTTTCTTCCATTCATTTCCTTAAGTTAACTTATCTCAGGATCCAAACCTCTGCCCTCTTCAACAAAAACCCCTTCTAGACAGTTGCAAGTGTGCTTGTTTGACACAGATAGTTCATCATCTGCACTGAATACATATAACAGCTGCATTGTGTTCAGCCTAGTGTGAAACTTCTAATTAATTATGACATTTGTACTGTTCATATTTTGCTTTAAATCTGGGAGCCTGACAGGCAGTTAATGAGTTTTCTCTATGTAAAGAATACAAAAACAGAATCTTGAGAAATCATCATCTTGCCTTTTCAAAAAGGTCTTATCTGTCTGTTGGCTTAAGCTCCTTTAAACTGGCATTTTCTCTGAGGTCATTCCTATGGGTTATGAGAGGCCTACCATATGTAATGGAAAGGAGACAAAAAGGTATTTTTCAGGCTTTTTCAAATATTGTATTTTGCACTGATGAATTCACCATTCAGGATCATTTAATTCATAAACCTTAGTAGCTGAAGAATTTCCATGGTGTCACTCTAGCTGTGATGATGTCATCAAGACAAATGTGTCCAATTTATTGAATCTTGATTTTTTTTTAAAAAAATAAGGAACCAAGCTACAGCAAATGACCTACATGTTTCTTGGATAGCAGTGTAAAACACTTGAGAAATGGTGTTTGTGATCCAGATTTTCAGGGGGCAGGGGCCGGTTGGCCTACCAAGCAAAAAACAAATGAACAAGCAAACTCGTCACTACTCCAAAGGACATGTTTTGTAACTTGCACAAATATACCCTTCCAACAAGCACTTACACAATAAACTTGATATAATAAAGAATTTGGTTTATATGCAAGCTAATGAATTTTGTACCTTTTTTTATATGGTAGTCATCTTGATGACATCATCACTTCTATGAGCCACACATGAGAGACACCATGACTGTTCTTTCAAGTACAGAGGCTTATGAACTGAATGCATTCACCTGTATATACCTAACATTAAATTTGCCATGGAATAGGGTTCTCGCATCTCCTGCACCAGTGGGATCCACTTCTAGTGCAATGGGAAGTTAAACAGTTCTGGAAGCAATTGGAAAAAAGCTGAAATGCCCATTTCTGGAACAGGACAAGTCAGAAGATCATTTTGGCTTATTTCTGGGGTTGCTTTATGAGGTGCTAGCTTTCTGTTGATAGCAGTGGTGTGTCCAGCTGATGTGCCAGACTGAGCTGAGGCTCAGCAGCAGCATTGGATACTGCCCATGACACTCCTTGATTAGCTTGGATTTGTCCATAAACTCCTTGTCTGTTCAGTTGTCTTGGGCGGGATCTCCACAACAATGGGTGAAGAAGTGAATGTAGGATTACCTGGATTTTTCAGGGAATCGGCTTTGGTTTGTGCAGGGCTCCACGAACAAGTGCACCAGACCATTCTAAGTCACTTCATACTTCTGGGTGGGGAGTTTGGAGTGAACATCATCAGACTGGCAGGGGCTGATCAATCAATGTGAGAGGCTTCCCCCTCATCCTTCCTCACAGCTAAGCAAACATTAGAGAAACACAGCTGCAGACTTCTCCCTCCCCAGGAAGCTCCTGATGCTGTGACAAAGTGAAGCTTTGCATTAACTACTCCCTTGCAGCTGACAAAGCAAATATTAAAGAAACACAGCTGCAGCCTTCTCTTTCCCCAAAGCTCCCCATGATGCGAAGGAGCAAAGCTGCAAATTAATTACTTCTGAAAATTAAGGAAGCAGACATCAAAGACATGCAGCTTCGACATAGCACTTCACAGCCTTTAGGAGAGTTAACCCTCTGAATACTTAAAGCACCATGGCTCCAACCAGCCCCCCTTCTAATCCCCTTTCTCCTTTCCCTTGAAACTCCCAATGTTGCGAAGGAGCAAAGCTGCAAATTAATTACTTCCGAAAAGCAAGGAAACAGACATCAAAGACACACAGCTTCGACGTAGCTTTAAGGCTCCTAAATGTGTTGTTTCGATTAATGGGAATCTCAGTAAATTCGGAAGTGCACATTTTGGGAACAAGCCTCATTGACCACAATGGGAGTTAATTCTGAGTCGACACACATATGTTTGTGCTTGGAAAGACAGGGACAGGAAACACAGGGACAGGAAACACCCCTTGACCAGGGTCATGGTGAAAGGCACACCTCTGGGCAGGGCTAGCATGCCCGAGGTCAATGCGGGGGTTGGGGCACACAACAACTATAGTGTGGAGAACCCAACTTAAGGAAAAGGATCGGAGTTGAAGTAGTCACAGGAAATGTGATTTTTCCATGAAAAGCTCTGGGGTGGGTGCAGGATGGCAGCCTGCATGTGCCCCAAACGACCTCCAAACACAGCTAGCTCACAGCAAATCACCTGTGGAGACACCTCACCGCCCCAGTTTGGAAAGTAACATGGCTAACCAATTCTCAGGCAGTGGCTTTTCTCAGGCCTGCTCACGCCTTTTGCCACCCTTCTCTTGCACTTCAAATTTTTGTTCACTGCTTTGGGCATCTTTTCAAATGGAGAAATATTTCATAAATTAAAAAGTTTATGGGATCAGCTCAGAAAGTAAGCCTGTGAACAAAAGGCAGAATATAATGGTAATAAACACATATTACTCAATAAGGACTAAGGTAGTAGGAAGCACACAACAGAAGATCCAGTTGCCATCATGCAGCAGCTCACCTCAGGCAGAGCTACTGCACCTGGTTCCTTCCTCCCTGCCTTGGATGGTGGCATTGGCCATTTCTACACAAGGCATTTATTGTGTGCTCATGATTGGTCACTCGTGCAAGTTCATGGGTCCTATACGCGACATCCTCCTCCTCCAGGGCACCTTCCACTCTTTGCAACCTTTATCGCGTTGTTTTTCATGATAACGAAAGTCCGGCATTTTCCCTCCTCCTGCTACGTATGAACCGCAGTAAATCTGTGGTGTACTGATGAAATGGCACTTTATCACAAATAAACAGCACCATCTAGTGGCTTTATAGTGAAACATATAGAACTTGCTGAGAAAGAAAAGGGGGAAACCATGTGGAAAGGAGCCGATTGTAATCTCGCAAAGAATCTGGAAGCAGAAGTCACGGTAAAGATGCAGGATTTTAGCGTGGTGTAGAAATGCTAATTATCTACAGTCGTGGGTGGATAGGGGATGATGGCTATGCTATGCCAGAGCAATGCCATGTGTGGGAGCAGACAGAAGAAGTTCCAACGGGCAGTATCCAACGCTGTCACATTGCTCGTGACATTGCTGTTGTGCAAACCAATGCTAGCACAATGTCATTAGCACCAGTGCTGTGACAACATTAGATCTGCCCGATGGTGTTGTATTATTTCACGTAAGCCAATTTGGGAACCCTTTTAGATCAGAAGGTAGGATAAGAATCAAATAAATAAATACATCTTGGAAGTCTTCTGTCTTTCTAAATTCTTTTCTGTCACCAGGTTAGCATGATGATACATAACACAGAGTCTTTTTTTTTTTTACATAGAAAATCATCCTTTATTCAATGTATCAATGCATTTATTCTGTTCAGAGATTAACTGTAGGGTTAACATGTTTAGTATTTAATTTTTTTATGTTCTATTAGTTTTCCAAATACAAAGACAAACAAACAAAGAAAACATACAAACTCCTCAAATTTAAGTAACAAATTATATTTAAGTGTCTTTTCTATAATCAGAGGAAGGGCCTTGACAAATATTGCTGCATATGACCCTGGTTTGTATATAAAATGAAATCATGCCATATTTTGTGAAAATCATATTTTTTAACTTTGCCTTGAGCAGATTTCGGTTTGTTTGCCAGCTTTCTTGATGGAAAAGAGAGAACAAATCTCAGGATGTTGGAAAATAAAGTTTTATTCTCCAAAGTAGCCCAATGTGTTTTGGCCCTGTAGTGTACATTTCTGGGCTTCTTCATTATTAATTTGCATTTATATATAAACATTAAAAATATCATATTACACTACATAAACATGTTAAGACTATGTTTATGTGTACTTACTTAAAATTAGTATATAGCCTGTGGAGATATCTGAACAGATGTCTTGAAAAATAAATCCTGTGACTGGTGACATAATTTGTAAGCAACAGTTTTATATATTTTCTTTGAATTATTTCAGTTGTATCCATAATTGTACTGGTTAGACTCAAGATCTTTCCTTTTTGGATGTATACAAAGCTCTGTACCTTAAAGAAAGGGAGGGAAATCCAGCTCTTAACTGAGGCTATCCAAACTCAAAGTTTTGAGCTGTAAGAACCACTCTAATTCTTCTTTCTTTCTTTCTTTCTTTCTTTCTTTCTTTCTTTCTTTCTTTCTTTCTTTCAAGAGAAGTTGTTCATTACCTGTGGGGAGTTTTTGTAATACCCCAAATCTGATATACTGTATAGAGTGATTTTGTTCTAAAAAGTGACATAACAGAGGAGTGACCTATTTTTTATTTCTAATGTTACTCAGATGTTCTCCTGTACACAGTTTGAGAGTCCTTGTTTTTCCCACATAAAACCTGTTGCAGGGGATACATTATACCACTGGGCTACTTTGAAGAATAAAACTTCATTTTCCTACAGGCTGAGACTTGTTCTTTCTTTTCCTTTGGGTCATTTTGGATGTTCTCCAGTTTTATCTTACCACGTGTCATTTTTTCTGCCATAGCTATTTGCTATGTATGTACCAAAATTTCAATGTTCTGCAGTTTTCCATCTTTTAGCTATTGCCCTGTGGGCTGCCATCAGCATGAACCCAATCAATTTCTTAGATGTCACTTCTGAATTTTTTTCTTCTCATATTGTTAATAGAGCCAATGCTGGTGTGACATATATAGTTTGATGTGTAATGTTTTCAATTTCTGATATTGCTTTTCATTTGGTAAAGGATTTAAACGTATGATGACTTTTAAGGTTCTTCTTAACCTTAGAGTCTGGTTTACAAATTTCACCATGCAGAGAATGGAGGGAGCAGCCTCTACGTGATGGCTTTTTCACATCATCGCTATACGGTGTAGTGCCATGATTCTTCTACATCGTGTGGAGAGGTTCAGTACCAGCACCAACAACATCCTGGAGTATGAGACATGTTCCTGGATGCTTTTGGAAATGTGCCTCAGTTGACCCAAGTGTGTGAAGGGCAGTGGCATTCATACAGCCCAACAAACCCCAGACCATATTTGCCTTTGCTTGCACTGTGCTGTACTGCGTGTCTTGAATTTTGATGGCAAGAGGTAAAAATGTCCCATTTTCAAATTTCTCTAGTACTCGGTAGTCTGGTTCGCACAATAACTGCAGCTGAAACAAGCCACAGTGGCTTGCTTAAGCCACAGCACATGCTGGGCACCATTTGCTTAAGTACCCAGTGGGGTGTGGCTTGTTGTGTCATCTGAACCTAGATGGTGTGGCTTGTTTGTAGGGGCAACAATCCTCAAATAACCCATGGGCTGTTGTAGGGTTATTTGAGGGTTGATTCCCCTCCAACAAGCCATGATGCCTGGGGTTCAGGCAACATGACGAGCTGTGCCTGGGTGGGTTTTAGGCAAATTGTGCCCCACATGTGGCTGCATGTGCCAAGGATTGAACGAGCCACAGTGGCTTGTTTAACCCTTGGTGATCATCCAAACTGGCCCAGTGTGTCATGGGCTATATGTGTCATAAATTTCAGCCTTCTGGGCAGTGTGGATATGCCTGATCTATTTTGTGTACAGTTCAGGTTCCCCTTTTAAAGGAAAGATGTATAAATGTCCCATTTACAGATTTCTTGGGTAATGGGTTTTTGGATTGTTCTGGTGAAGTATCCTAACAATGTTTATACCCATGTGAATGAGACCCAAGTATCTTTACACACACACACACACACACACACACACATATATACACACACACACACACACACTATGATCAGTTAAAGATTTTTAGTTGATTAATAAATGGATTATTGACCAAGTGATTTAATATAAACATATGTGCATATTATCAAAGCTTCTAGGATCTTTTTAGAAGTTGAAGGAAATATGATATAAATTATAATTTATTAAACAGAATAAGGAAACATTATAACTCTTTTGAGAAAGAAATGGTTACTTTTTAGAGTAATACAACGGGATGAAAATACCCTGTATAGGATTGCTCTGTAAAGGACATACGAAGAAATTTGCTAATAGAAACACACATATAGTGTATTGTCCTCTCTGGCTATTCCTTATTTCTTATAATGAACTGAAGTGAATGTTTTGTTTGTTGCATTGAAAAGGTTTATGATTATAGACATGATGTTGCAGTAATAGAGTTGACACACCAGTAATAGAGTTGACATTTACTGAAAGAAAAAAAAAATCAAAGAGGGTTTTTCCTTAATATATCCCTGTCATCAATTACAGCATCTTTGAATAGTGTCTCATGTTGCCAACACAATAAACACTCATATGCTTCAGGAATGTTGGCAGGAATAAAGAAATCAGCTGTATACTTGAACTTTATTCAGAAATCAAGGCAACAACTTCTTCACCATTAAATCACAGCAAATCTAATCAATTTTCCTTGGTCATGTATGCTCTGGGTAACTACTAGCAGAAGCTAGGCATCTAATTTTGTCTGGATGCTGCTAAGTGATGGTTACATACAGAGGCAGTCTTACCACGAGACAAGGTGAGGCATGTATTCATTTGGTAACAAACAAAAAATGGGACAAAATGGGGCCTTATTCATGTCATCAAATGAATGCCAGTGTCACAAATGATTTCCGAATTACATATATTTATTCATTCATTCATTCCATTCCATTCCATTCAAAGCTCATTCATTTTCATTTCCCCCTGGCATTTGAAATAGGTCAGATGAAGGCTATAGCAAGAGCTCAGGGACAGGGAGAAAGGCACTGTAAACTGTCCAATCTTCAAATCAAGCACATTTTAGCAGAAGTGCCCCACATTCTGTTAGCTGCACAGAATGCTCCAATCGCAGCAGCAGCAAGAGGATGGAGTTGTGGTGGAATATAAAAGAAAGTGGCAAAACTTGTTTCTTGCCTCTGTAAGTCCTTTCTCCTTGGAGTAAGAGTGCTTGCAGGTTCCTTAGTTGGTCAGGTCTTTGACTTTGTGCACAAACAGTTCCCAGTCACCTCTTACAGTTTCTTTAAGGTTTTTCATTCCATTCTACACTGTGTTTCCCTATCTTTATAGAGGAATATTTATATAGTCTGTAGTGAGTGTGTTTGCGTATGAGTGTATGTGTGCATATTATATATACGCACACAAGTGTATACACATTTACTGGTTGTTTCACTGGATACTTATCCACATGAGCATGCATATGATACAGCTCTTTAAAAAAAATAGAATAAAATGCAAAGCTAACTCTCTCTTCTAGCAGTGTCCTACCATTCAAGAATGGTTTTTAAAAATTCCCTTAAGAGTCACACTGACTAGATCAGATGCTGCTTATGATATGGTCTAATCAATTGTACCGGACCACTAAGTTGTATGGGACATCAGAAGAAACTGACCGGGGGGGTGGGGGGAGAGAGAGAAGGTGATTTTCATGGATTTCTCTTCCCCCGGCAGCCCCCACACACCTCCCACAGGGACACAGGGGGATGCAGGTAATTGTGATGGCAACACCTGTCTTAAATTTTCCCGTTTCTTTAATTTAAATAACATATCTTCTATCTTATGATACAGAAGCCCATTGACATTTATATTTCTAATATAATACTCAAATGCTAAAACATAGAGATTAACTTTGGATCAACACATTCAGTTCTTAAACCCTGAAAAAGTAATTATCTTTTCTGCACAAAGAAATGAAAATATTATCATACTAACAGTTAGCAAATGTATAGTCAGAAAAATCAGGTTGTGTCACAATCTCCAACTTTATCTACTTTTTAAGGTTGTTTCTAATATGACTTTTCCAGAAACATAGACCATTTCCTACCTTCAGCTTCTGACACACATTATCCCTGGGTATCAACTTAATTATGATTAGCCAGAAACAAATATTTGCAAATATTTTAAAAATTCACCAGAATGTCCCATTTCACCATTTGAATATTGAATGAATTTTTTTGAATTTGCCATTCAAATTGGAATTGGGAAAGTGCCATTTTTATTCAAAAATGGTATCTGAGTGCTTTACAGCAGGGTTTGGCAGAAAGTAGATCTGGATGTTTTTGACTTCAACACCCAGCATCCCTGACAATTGGCCATGTTGCCAAGAGCTTCTGGAAGTTGAAATCCAAAACATCTGGAGAGCTTCCTTCTGCCCAACCCTGCTTTACAGTGTAAGTTCCATTGAATTAAATGGGGCTTACTCCCAGATAAGTGAGAATAGATTGCAGCCTAAGACTTATTAGCATCTCTTGGTTGTTTTAATATTGACAAATTTCAGTTGTGAACTCCCACAAGCTGTCACTATGAAATATTGTCAGATACTAAATACTGTTCCATGCTGGTTAGCACATACTGTCAAATATTAAATAATGTTGCATGACAACTATCAAATCCTCTCAAGTATCATCTGTTAAATATTAAGATCAAGTATCAAAGAGAAATATCAAATACTGAAATGAAAGGTCAATGGATGTAAAATACAGACAGCAAATATTCTTAAAATACTCTTTGAATACTCTTTTAATAGTCAGTATTTGAGCACCAAAATTTGCAGAGGAGAATTCATGGGAGAAAAGTAATTTTAGTTCCAATAGAGATCCATAAAGGAACTAAGCATTAATGCCACAGATTTTAAGCATTACTATATTTAGAATTCTGTACAGAAATAACACTGCTCTTCAACTGAAAAAGTATACACATTATGGACCACCCTTTTTACCGCTTTTTGTGTGTGAGAACAATAGATTTGTCAACATATGTTAAATGGTAATTTACAGCATATTGCAATCAAACTTTGACTGCCTCTTTCTCTCCAGGGGCCCATTTACATGGGAGGTTTTCTCCAATGCTGCTTTAGGTTAAAGTCATTAGGGACACATGATGTTATGGCTACTCTGCAGCCACCCTGGAGTTTACCTGTGGGGAATCTGCATTTTTGCAGAGTACTTTTAGTCCACTGTTTTCTTTAATTCAGCTCCCCTGTGGTTCAGCTGTTGTGTGCCCATCCCTCCACTTTAAATTTGGTATCATGGGGTGTTCCTGGGGGTGTGTCTTTCACCTGGCCCTGCCGTAGGTAACCTAGGTAACTAAAGTAACTAGCCTGCCTTTCCAATACATCAAAGCCCTAAAGCACCCTTTCAAGCCTTCAGAATCGCCCTGCACTTCCTTTTCGCCAGTGGGAGTAATTAGGCTCAGTGATTATGCACTTCTTTTATGTTTGATGTTCCTTTGCTTCCCTGATGTTGTGTTAAATCGCTTCCCTGATGTTCACTGATGCATAAGAGCTTTATCACAGTAGTGATCTGGCAAGGTCTCGGGAACAAGAGAGCCTGTCATTGTGAGCAGGGAGAAAGTGCCCAGAGAAGGAGAAAGTGGGGGTGGAAGCTGTAACTCTGCGACAGTTTGCTGGAATGGGGTGAAATTGGGGTGGGTGGGTAGGATACTCTCAGGGGGAGCCTTCAGATGCTACACTGGAGAATCAGGGATTTTAGCTTCTTCGGGGAAATCTGCACACATAATGACACATTGGGAAAAAATGGGCATGGAGCAATAAGTCCGCAACAGTTTGCAGGAATGGGGTGAAATTGGGGTGGGTCAGTGGGCTCCTCTCATAGGGAGACTTTGGATGCTGCACTGGATAATTGGATTTTTCTAGAGAATTGTGAATTAGTTATTCTCCATTCATAATAATGTAGTAGCAGGGGGGAGCCTGGACATGGGTGGGGAAACAAGCCACTCTCATTGGTCGAGCAGCCCCTGCCCTGTTGATAACGTTCAGTTCTACTCCCCACACCCAACACAGAAGTATGGTCCTTTCAAGAGTTGTGCAGCTTGTGAAAATCAGATTTTACAGGTATGGAACACTCAGCTTTTCTTGTTTCATGTGTCCCTGATGGACCAAAGCCAATTTCATGAAAATCTGGATAATACTCCAACACGCTTCTCATTCCATTGCTGTGAAGATCCCCCCACCCCCAGAAAATACTGCTTCAGGAGGGAGTATTTTAGCATGGAGAAATAGTGTGTGTATTTGTGAGGAGCAGCTAAATGCTTTCTCTGACCCCAGTTTTCCACTCTAGTTCACTCCCCAAGCTGCTTTCTCCCCATTGGGTAAAAAGTGTGTGTTTGTCCTGACAAACATGTGTTTGGAACCTCATACAGTTCGGTAGGGAGAATTTGCAGCAGAAAAGTAACCAAACTCTGATTCCCCCAACAAAGCAAAGGATTAAACATTTCCTCTTCTACCACTTCTCCATTCCAAATTGTCACCTACCAAAACAACTTACCTAGAAAGAAAGGGAGGGGCTATTGCAGCCTTCCCCAACCTGGTACCCTCCAGATGTTTTGGACTACAATTCCCAGAATTCCCAACTATTAGCCAGGTCCAAAACATCTGGAAGGCACCAGGTTGGGGGAAGGCTGGACTATTGGAATTCATTTACATGTGCATGTGTGTGTAACATGTAGTGAGGGATTAAGATGGAAACAAAGCCCTATGAAGAGAGACTGAAAGAACTGGGCAAAGCTTCAGGTGTTTGCTTTGAAGTGACTGTTCTTTAGCATGACCAGGAGACACGTGTAACTTAAGGAATGTCATGGAAGCGAACAGTCATTGTCCCCCAGGGGACTGGAAACAAAGCCCTATGAGGAGAGACTGAAAGACCTGGGCATGTTTAGCCTTGAGAAGAGAAGACTGAGGGGAGATAGGATAGCACTATTCAAGTACTTGAAAGGTTGTCACAGAGAGGAAGGCCAGGATCTCTTCTTGATCATCCCAGAGTGCAGGACACGGAATAATGGGCTCAAGTTACAGGAAGCCAGATTCCGGCTGAACATCAGGAAAAACTTCCTGACTGTTAGAGCAATATGACAATGGAACCAATTCCCTAGGGAGGTGGTGGGCTCTCCCACACTGGAGGCGTTCAAGACGAGGCTGGACAGCCATCTGTCAGGGATGCTCTGACTTGGATTCCTGCATTGAGCAGGGGGTTGGACTCAATGGCCTTGTAGGCCCCTTCCAACCCTACTGTTCTATGATTCTATGATTCTAAGATACCATCCCCCAACCTGGTGCCCTCCAGATATGTTGGATTTCAGGCTTCACCACACAAGTCTAAAATCCTGCATCCTTACCTGGGCTTCTGCTTCCAGATTCTTTGCAGAATTAAGATCGGCTCCTTTACACAGGCTGATAGGTGCTGTTTTTATTTCTTCGCAAGTTCTGTGTTTCATTTTACAGCCACTAGATGGCGCTGCTGTTATAGTGCCATTACAGGAGTACACCCAGCAAGTAAAGTGCTTCAGCACTTCCTAGAGAAAAATTGGACTTTCCCCATGCTTTACAAAGGCAGGATAAAGATAATAAACCATGGGAGGAGCCCTGAGGTTGACGACATTGTGTAAAGGACCCGCAAACTTCAGTGACTAACCAATCTTGATTGCACGATGTAAGCCCCATGTGGAGAAGCCCTTCAACTCCCAACATCCTCAGCCTGCTATGATGAGTTGTAGTTCAACACATCTGGAGGGGATCAGTTTGGGGAAGGTTGGGCTGAGCCATATTAATTGCATGCACATTTGGAATTAGCCAATCTTGTGATCCAGTCCAGCCTGAGTGATTACTTTTCATGTTACTTTTCATCCACAGAATTGGTTCGTAGTTCTTTTTTTTTTATTATTAAGTATTTTATTTAGGAAATGCAAGGTAACAATTATATAACAAAAACATCAACATGCAGGCTGTTTCACATTATTCATCACAGATTCTACACATATTTTAAAACTGATATCCCTGAACATACTCTTGTTGTATACATTTTAAGCTCTGTTGCAGCACAAAATAATCACTTTTCAATTATTAGCCTTACTTGTTATTACACCTTCCAAAAGTAAGATTGTGCACTTGGTGGATGCTGGTCTGCAGACTCTGCATTAATATATGTAATAAAAGGGAACCATGTTTCAAAGAACAAGTCTTGCTTGATTATCCCTCTGATTCATCAGTTTTGTTATGTTAACTTTTCAGCAAGCGCCACCTCCTAGATTTTCAGAAACCATCCATTCATCATGTACCCTATTTTTTTTCCAGTATTGTGCTATAACTGTTCTTGCTGCTGCTAGTAAAAGTAAAATTAGGTCTTTATGTAACAGCTACTTTTGTGTGTCCTTAAAAATAGAGAGAAGAACGAATAATGGGGTGCCATAAACTGTTTGTTTGGTTATTTGAGAAATATAATTGAAAATGGTTGTCCAAAATACTTGGTATTCATAAGCCCGCTACAGATGGAATAAAGTACCTTTAATCTGACAACCTCTCCAGAGATTTGGGAAAGATTTGTGTTAATATGATTTAGTTTCACAGGTGTCAGATGCCACCCATGTAATATTTTTAAATGTGCTTCTCTAATTGCTGCTGAAATAGACTTAAGTCGCTTCTTCTCCCAAATTGTATTCCATTGTGTATCTGTAATCTCTTCCCCAATATCATTCTCCCAAACTATTTTTAATCCTCCTGTTGTTCCGCTATGATGTGTTATTAACCAGCTATAGATACAAGACTAACCCTTTAGAACTGCCTTGCGAGCTAACAATTCATTTTCAAAGATGGTGAGGGATCGGGTTGCCTCATTCCTTTGTATTGGTTTTGAAGCAAAGCTTTGTATTTGAGTGATTTGAAACCAGTTCCTTTCTGTATCTTGTGATTTCTCTTGCAATTTTTCTGTTGAAACAGGCTTTCCTCCCTGTATGATGTCTCTGTGGATTCCTTTTTCCTCCCAGTGTTTGTACTGCTTGTATTTATCTAGATCACTGAACTCTGGGTGGCCCAGAAAGGGGATAAGTAGGGATACAGGAGAAGCAAGAAATTTGTTCCAGGAGGCCCACACTCCCAATTTATTTTTAAAGAAGGGATTTTTTAAATCGTTTCTAATGCCTTCTTCTTTAGAGATGAAAAAAAGGAGAGATTTGATATTATAGTTCTTGGGGTGAAGCTCTAAGGCTACTGATGGCACAGAATAGACTGTATTAGTGGTATAACCTGTTTAAGTTGAAAGGAATCATAATAAAAGTTTTAAATTAGGAAATCTGAAGCCTCCACTTTTTGTTTGTCTGTACAGTGTATTCTTACTTATGCATATTTTTTTACACTCAATACTAAATGTTTCCATAATTTTCTGCCACTTTTTAAAGAGTATAGGAGTGATTTCAACTGGCAAACTGGAAATAAAAATAAGAATCTAGGGAGAGACATCATCTTGACGGCAGCCATTCTGCCAAGCCAGGAAAAGTTCAACAGTTTCCATGCTAAGCCTCACTGCAGCATTAGCAGACTTTTCTATTTCTGACAGTTTCCCTGACAGTTTTGGGAACTTAGAGTCTATTGGGAATAATGCAATTTGTAAAGCTGTTTGCCATTCTTTTGCCAAATCCCCTCTCAATTGTTCGACCTGTGAAATAATTTATTTTCCTAAGTTAGAGGACCTTACCTTTTTGGTGCTTTTAGGAGTCTTTGACTGAGTCACTGCCATGTTGGCAAGTCTTCTTTACTCTCAGAGCACTCTGGAGGACTCATCGGGTCCTGCTGTTGAAAATAGGATTGGAAGCTTCGTTCCTGGCTCAGAGCTGTAGTCCATTTCATCCCTTTTCCAGTTCTATGTTGTTGTGTGTGTGTTTTTTTAAAATCATCTGTATTTTAGCTCTAATTCTGCTGTTAATTTGCCTGTCAGATCAGAGCAATCTCACTATGCATCCATTGTGTTTGCCTGCAGGCCATGCCCCCAGAATTGGTTCATAGTTCTGACAGTAAAGAAAGGCTCCAAAGAAGAGAATCAACCCCCATTTTTCACCTTGAGGGTTTTGCTGAATTGTTATAGGCAGTCAAATAGTTGGGTTTTGTTCTTTTTAACCTGCGTTATCCTTTGGCCCTAATTGAACATGTCTTCCACTTCTTTCAGGAGCATGTAGAGAAGTATTTCATGTGATTAAGAATGCATGCATGCATGAAATAAAGCTCCTAGAATAAAGTGTAATTTACGTAAGTATAATGGCTAGGTCAAAGATAATACACCACTTCAAAACAGCGAGGCTGGCAGTACCTAGAGGTCTTTTTTAAACTGACTGCAAAATCACCAGGCACGCTGGCTAACAAGACATAACTATTTTGGTGGTGATTTTTGTGACCCAATAAATTCAGAACCACAGTACAGATAACTTGTTAAGCATTTGAAGAGATCCTTGTTCATACTGTCTTTGTGTACCGTGGTCAAAGAAGTCAGTTTCTCCCGTTCAGGTTTCTCTGAGCTGCTCAAATTGGAATTTCCCAGTCAGGTTTACATCAGGTTATTTCAAAGAGCCCTGTGTTGGTTTGAGGTTCATGCATAAATGCGCCAGATCTTACTGGGACCACAGGGCAGAGTTCAAGTAGAGTTCATTTGTCTTTTCTTAAAGTCATTTCAAGTGAGAGCTGAAACAGACCTGCCATGGCTGGCCCTACCATTGAGCAGAGTGAGGCGGTTGCTCCAGGAGGTGGATGCTGGGGGGCAGGAGTGGCAGCCCCTGAGCTATCCCCCCAGAGCCCCCCCAAGGCATTCCCCTCTCCTGGAGGATATAGCAGTGAGTGCCACACAGCTTGTCTTGCACCCAGTGGGAGCTGGTGGCTCCGATGTCTGTGGGGCGGTGAATCCGCTCTGGGTTTCAGTAAGAAACAGTCAGAACTCTAAAGGAGCTCTCCAAGGTGCCATGGAAAGCTTCTTTTGTGAGAAGTCAGAGACAGAGAAAAGGGTGTGTACTGGTGGGCAGAGATGGGAGGGAGGGAAGGAGAGGCCAGGATCTGTAGGGTCTGCAGGAACCTAAAACCTCTCTATCACCCTTCCTGCCCACCAGGACGTAAGTCAGCTGGATGAGCTGAGAGGCTCAGCTAGTTGTAAATGTAAAGGGAGGGAGGAACTGGAGGCGTTTTTGCCACTGTCCTCCTCCCCCCCTGGCCAAGGTCTATCAATTGACCATCGGAGCCTTCTGCCCATCGAGCAACAGTCCCTTTGGACTGTGGTTTAACTAACTATTAATGAATTAATAGCAAAATCCTTAAAACTAATATTTCACCTTTTCTTCTTTGATTGCACCACACACCTATTTTTGGCAACTTTTGCCTGCTTGCAGAACCAGACGCACATTGCAATTTTTACTTTGAAAGGCAAAGTATGAACCCACTATTTGGAAAAATGCCTTGAAGGAATATCTTATCATGTCATCAAAATGACGCTTTCTGCAGAGCAGTGTCCAGCTCTCCGGCACTTGGGTTGTGCAGCTTTCTACCTGCGTCACGGTGAAAATGGCGCGAGTCTGTGGCCCACCAAGTGTACTTCAGGCCGTCCCTGATACCGAGAAATGGAAAGAGCTGATGAAGGCACTGAGGAAGAGGAATGTTAACTGCTGAACAACTTTGAAAGTGCTGTCAGAATTAAAGCACTTCATCAGGAAAGAGCTGCAATTTTCCATGGCTCAAAGTACTAAATCAAGATATACAAAGCCAGAGATATGGAGATGGAAAATGTCTACGGCAATTCAGATCCATTCTATTCAGCAACTCTTTTGACTCTGTTTGTTTCGCTGTTGAGATGTTAGATTAACTAGTATATCAATCACAGCACCTAAAATCATGCAAAACCTGCTTCTTCCTGTGTACCAGTTAATCAGGAAGAGAAATCTGACACACAGAAGGAAAACCGTCATTGGTGCCAATAGCAGCTTCCCTCCTGGGCCAGGTAGCAGCTTCAGGTGAGGTTTTTGTCGGGATTGTGGCACAAAAGGAACAGTTCATGCTCCCACCTCCATTCTTTGTGGTACTCTGTAGATTGCACCTAACTCCCAAAATCAGAGCAGCAAAATGAAGTCCTGCATTTCATGTATTCCTAGCTTGCCCCTAAGATGTGGCAAGGGCCACTAAGTTTAATAGAAGATAGTTTCTGCATCCCTACTCTAGCACTATGTAGCACAGAAGAAGGGCTGGGGTGGGAGAGAGAAGGAAAAAATGGTCGTTTATCCCTTTCCCAGTTCTGAGGCTCCTCCCCCACCCCCCTCGGAAAAGCCTGAACAGCACTACAAGGCTCTGTTCCAGCCTGTTTGGAGTCCTGATCAGGAGCACTCTTCTTAGGCGATGGGAAGCCACTGCGACCTTGTTCCACAAGTCCCACTTGTTAATAGCTGTTAGTCATAATAGCTAAATAGAACCTCTGTGTACGGAGCTAATATATCTGAGTGCCAGATGCTGGATACAGACAACGGGAAAGATATCACCTTCATGCTCTCGTTAAGACCATTTGGTTGGCCATTACTGGGAAGAGAATCCTGGGTTAGATGGGTCCTTGGTCTGATCCAGCAAGAATTTTTAAAATGCAGCTCTTCATAATCATAGTAATTACATGCTCAATTTAGTCAAAGTTAACTACATCTGTGTCCAATGTATTTCTATGAGAAAGAGCTGAGCCCATGCTCAACTTTCTGCTAAATGTTGGCTGGATTGTGCCCTACGCTTCTAGGTTGCTAGGGACTCCCAAAATAAACCAAGTTAGGGAGTCATGTTGAAAATAAAACTGAACATGACATTTGAATGATAGTGGCTTTCGATCACATCAAAGACATGCCCAAACAGTTGGTGCAATTGTGACTTGAATGACTTACACTGTTTTTTAACCTTTGCTTATTTATTCCTGCCCACCTTCTGAGCTTGGCACACATTTTCCTTTTCTTCTGTCTGCGTGCCTTAGGGCTTCACAACACAAGGCTAAAATCCTGCATCCTTACTGGGGCTTCCATTTCCAGATTCGTTATGGGATTAAGATCGGGTCTTTTACATGGGCTATCATGGGCTGTTTTTATTTCTTGGCAAGTTCTATATGTTTCATTTTACAGCCACTAGATGGTGCTGCTGTTGTAGTGCCATTACAGAAGGACACCCAGCAAGTAAAGCACTTCATAGCACTTCCTAGAGAAAAATCAGACTTTCCCTGTGCTTTACAAAGGCAGGATAAAGGTCATAAACCATGGGAAGGGCCCTGGAGGTTGATGATATCATGCAAAGGACCCGCAAACTTCCGTGAGTAACCAGTGTTGATCGCATAATATAAGCCCTGTGTGGAGAAGCCCTCAGCTAATGCTGAGGAAACTTGGATATCTCTAGGAGGGCTCAGGAGGAGTTAACCACCACCCTCCTAAATTGCTTTATCGTTATTTTTAAATGGGCACCGTCTACAGGGAAGTACTCCTGCACAAGCCCTGTTAAAATGAGTGGGGAGCGGCATAAGAACATATTTGTACACAGAGTCAAACCTTTATCCTTTTCATTATTACTTGTCTGGCAATGGCTTTCCAAGGTCTCAGGCAGAGAGGTCTTTCCCAACCACACTACTATCCAAGATCCTTTTAACTGGAAATGCCTGGGATTGAACCCTGGACCTTCTCTGTGCAAAGCAAACTATGAATTTTCCATACCTGGTATTCTAACAATTCTTTGTCTGACATTGCAAGTAGATGAGCCTCCAACTGGTGGTGGTGGTGGTGGTGGTGGTGGGAAACCCAGTGTGAAGCATTTGTGTGATGCTTTACTTCGGAATGTTCAAGGCACTTCACAAACATTATCTTAGTAGCCCTTGTAACAGTCGTGTAAGGTAGGTCAATATTATTATACCTAAACAGCAGAAAGGAGGAAGAAAGGAGGCATGGGTTGCTTAGGGTCACTTCATGAGTTTATGGCAGATGTGAGATTTATATTTGGAGTATCCTGGATCACAGCTCAATCACTATTCTGTACCAGCTCATGAAGAAGAAGAAGAAGAAGAAGAAGAAGAAGAAGAAGAAGAAGAAGAAGAAGAGGAGACTCCAGGGAGCATCTATGTACGAGTAATGGAACTATGTGGAGAGACTCAGGATCTAGTGTGGGAACAGGAAGTGCTGGGATAGGAAGTCTGGGAAGAGCTCTCACTTATTGCAGTGGGCCTACATGGACTGGTTGTGTACACAACTGAATAAAGGCTTTTCCTCTCATCTAAAGAGGCATAAATTCCTGCCAGTAATTTATGCCTGTAATGTTGCATAAATGGCCCTTTACAAAAAAGGCCAAGCTGCCATTTTTACACAGAAGAGCAGCTCAGTGAGGGAGTGGGCATCTGCGCACTTGCCCAGCTCAGCACATGCCAAGTTGGGCAAACACGGTGACCTGCAAACTGGTGTCCAGGGGGCAGAGCCAGCAAGAAATCACTGAGCTTCGAGCCCCAAATGGATGTCCGCACCATCCCTACCTCTAGGAGTCCTGGATTTTGCATACATGAGGCTGGCCCTGCACAGATCCCAAGCCATTAAACTGAGCCCTCAAAAGATGCCATTACCCATTGCTTGCAATGGATGTTATCCTGCCTGATCTCTCCAGAGCCCCAATATTCACTGGCTTCTGGCATGTAAAGCTAGATGAAGAGTCAAAATAAATTGACTACATTTTCTACACCTTTTGGCTGCTATAGGAGGCTCCGCCTTCCCACCGGCATCTCGCTAGCACCCAAAGTGTTTCAGAGGAAACTAAACCACGCACTTGAAGGAAGATAATTGCAGATGACATTCTGATTATAGGAGAAGGGGCAAATGATGTAGAGACAGAAAATGACTTTAATTGCAAGCTACGGTCGTTCTTTCAGCAGTGCAGAGAGAGAAACATTAAACTAAACCCAGAAAAAATGAAACTCAGACAGTGGCAGGTGTCATGCCCCCCTCCTTGAGGAATCTTTCTCTGAGGCCGAACTTGGACTACCTGTGCTCAAGGACCCTTCTTCCCCCAAGAATAATCCAGAGGCAGTGTCTCAGGAGGGAGTTGAATGTGCAGCTGAAGAGGAGGCAGGCCCCTCTGGAATGTCTGATGGGGCCTCCCTCCTCCATCTCCTCCTTCCCTGGATGAGTCGGACTTTGAGCCAGAGATGGTGCAACCATCCAGCCCTGGTGAATGATGACATATGAAGTGCAGAGAGCAGAACCAGCCCCTTAGGAGAAGCATCAGGCTGCAGTCAAGGAATCTGGCTCCGTGAAGCTTCCTTATATAGCTGGCTTTGCTGGAAAGCTCCCTAATGAGTTGCAGCTGGTTGTTGGGCATGTCCAGGCTGTGGCTGCTTAAAAGGCTGTAAGGCAAACAGAACAGTGCAGGTTGTTGGAAACAGTGTCCCTTCTTGCTTCCTGTATCCATGCACGTTCCATGTTCCTAAACTCCTGGCTTTGAACTGGACTTTGTGTATGACTCCGGATTGTTCCTGACTTTGTCTTCACTTAACCCTTGTTTGGACACTGTACCCTGAACTCTAGCTGGCTTTGATCTTGGACTGCCTGACCACTGCTTTCTGTCTTATGCTTAACCAGCTGCTCTGAGAACAAGCAGCCTTGAAGCTGCTGTCTTGATTAGCTACTTTGCTGGTAGGGCTCCCAGTTAGAGCAAGCTGCTTGTCTGGGAAACATGATCTGAAACAGGACAGCAGGTAACATACATAGGGCATGTGCTCTCACCTGAAGGACTAAGACCAGATCCCAGCAAGGTAGAGGCAATTCAGAACATGTCACCACCAATGAATGTGACCATGGTCCAGCGCTTCATGGGAATCATAAACTTCCTGGCTAAATGTTGCCCACATTTGGCAGCAGAAGCAGAGCCTCTATGCCAGTTGACAAAACAGACTGGGCAGGGCCATAGCAACAAGCATTTGAGAGAGCTCAAATTAATCATCGATGCCCCTGTTCAAAGATACTATCAGCCAGGAGATCAGCTAACTCTACAGTGTGATGCATCTGAAAAGGGACTGGGTGCAGTTCTTTTACAGGAGCAGCCAATTAAATATCCAGATGAGAACTGTCAGACACAGAACAAGGGTAGGCACAAATAGAAAAAAAAAACTACTGGCTGTGGTGTTCGGAATAGAGCATTTCCACTAGTATACTGATGGACACCCAGTAATTGTGTTTTCTGATCAGAAACTGCTAGAGACAATTATGAGAAAACCTCTTCTTAGTGCACCTAAACAGTTACAGTGCATGTTGATGCATCTACAGAAATACCAGGTAGAGATCAGATATCATCCAGGAAAAGCTCTAGTGTTGGTAGACACAGTGAGTTGTCCCTATCGACCTAGCACAGGAGAAGCTGTCCGGGGGCATCAGGACATAGAGTCAATCAACATAATGCACTACTTCCCAATCAAATCAATAAAACTACAGGAAATTAAAAAGGCAACAGATTGGGATGCACAACTGCAAGTGGTCAAGCATGTAATTCTGGATGGATGGCCTGCAAACAAAAGCCAAGTGCCTGCAAAAGTAGAAGCATATTTTCAGTTTAAGAAAGAACTCATTGTCCAAGATAGACTTATATATTGTGGCCAGACACTTGTGATTCCAGCCTCTTTTCACAAGAGGGTCATGAAAAAGATTCATGCCTAGGGATGGCGGAGAATTCCGCCATGGACTCCAATGAGGCCGAATTCCCTGGAATTCGGCCTCTGGAGTCCATGGTGGAACGATCCCACTCACCTCCGCCTCCCGCCGGACCATCATGGAGCCGAATCTTCCTCGCTGGCGGCTCCGTTCCACAAGTGATATGGCCGCCATTGCCATCCGTATCACTGCTGAGCAGAAACAGGAAGTGATATGGACACAAATGGCATCCGCTACACCATTTGCGTCCCTGTTTTTTCACGCGATAGGCTACGTAAATATCTACATAAACACAGATGCGTAGCCTATCGTGAGAAGAAACAGGGATGCAAATGGCGTAGTGGATGCCATTTGCATCTGGATCACTTCTTGTTTCTGCTCAGCAGCGATATGGCATGGCAATGGTGGCCGTATCGCTTGCGGAATGGAGCTGGCCGGCGGCTCCACAGACTCACCGTAGAGTGGAGCCAGCCAGCAAAGATTCCAGGGGGGAAGAACAGATCACCTCCACACCCGCGGACCCCCCCACGGACTCAAGGTAAGGGGATTTGTATATCCCTATTCATGCCTCACATATAGGAATTGGCAGCTGCTTGTGATGGCTTGAGTGGGTATTGGCTGGAAATGTGCACACAGTTGAGGGCACATATGGAACGATGTGAGGCCTGCCACTCTTGTGACAATCATCAACAGACAGAGACCTTATTGCCACAGAAACTTCCCACACGATCATGGGAGAAGATTGGTATAGACCTATTTACCTTTAAAGGAAGCAGAACCTCATAACTGTAGATTACTATTCCAACTTTTGAGAAATTGATACTCTGAAGGATACAGGAGCCAGAGAGGTGATCCAGAAGCTAAAAGCACACTTTCCCAGATATGGAATACCTGACAAAGTCATTAGTGATAATGGACTTCAGTTCACATGTGAAGAATTCAGAATATTCTCACAGCATTGGGACTTTGACAAGCTTACCTCCTTGCCAGCATATCCATAGAGTAGGGATGGCAGAGAATTCCACCATGGATCTCGGTGAGGCCGAATGCCAGTGCATTCAGCCCCCCGAAATCTGTGGCGGAACGGCTTGACTAACCTGGGACGAGACTAACCTGGGGTGGATCTTCCGGGTGGCAGCGGCTCCAGCGGTGGCGGCGGCAGCGGTGGCTGGTCTTCTGACTGGCCGCCGCCGCCGCCATTTGCAGTCTTGTCTCTTTGTTTGTTTTTTTTTTTTTACAAGACGTGATAGGCTACATAAAGACTTACATAGCCTATCACATCTGGTTTAAAAAACAAAACAAAAATATATACGCAAATGGCGGCGGCTACGGCCGCCGCCATTTGCATTCCTTATTTTTGGCCGTCTTAGTCTACGTAAATATTTACGTAGACTAAGATGGCCAAAAATGAGGAACGCAAATGGTGGCGGCTATAGCCGCCGCTGTTTGCGTCCCTGTAGTCAGCCGTGATAGGCTATGTAAAGACTTACATAGCCTATCATGTCTGGGTTAAAAAAACCACAAAAAAATGCGCGTACGCAAATGGTGGCGGCTATGGCCGCCGCCATTTGTGTTCCTTATTTTTGGCCGTCTTAGTCTACGTAAATATTTATTTACATAAATGTTTATGTATGGCGGAGCCAGGTAAGGGGACTTTCGTACATCCCTACCATAGAGCAATGGAAGAGTAGAGTCAGCAGTTAAAACAGTGAAGAAGCTGCTGCACAAAGCTATCATCTCAAAGTCAGACCCCTATTTGTCTCTGCTGGCCCATTAAAGTACCCCATCACAGGGATGCCAGAGAAGCCCAGCACAAGCCCTGATGGGATGCAAGACCAAAACTCTGCTACCAGTGCACAGAGATCTGCTAGTTCTGGCACTAGTAGGAAATCGCAGAGAGGAGATGGCTTGCAATTAAAGGAGATGAATGAGGAATTACAACCATTCAGCCAGAGGGGGGGGGAATCCCCCCCATCCCTAGAGAAGGCCTTTCCAGTGTGGATACAGCCTGTGGAATGACACAGAAAAACATGGACACCTGGAGTTGTGGGAAAAGCAATGACCTCCAGATCTTATGAGGTGACTACTCCAGAAGGCAGTGTACTATGTTATAACTGCAGACATCTGCACTCTTATAAGCAGGAAGAATAGTTACAGAATGAAATGTTGCAGAAACTGCAGGGCCCAAGCATGGTAGGGGTAAAAAGGGTACACTTTACCAGGGCTTGCAGATCCTGACCCCACCAGGGCTGCAACTCTATTTATATGACAGGAAAAACTGTGGCTAATAAATTGTAGATCCTGCTGGAGGATATTTATGGATATTTATTTCCCTGCAACTATGTACTACAGTCCAGAATGTGTGAGATTTAGTAGAGCCAGTCAGTGTTAAAATAGAACAAGCAATATTCTGAACAGGGAGTTGGTGACCCAAGCTCTCGACAGAGAGAGTTTGCTTAGGTAGTTAAACTAGGACTTGTAGTTCATGAGACAGAAATTTATGGTTCTCTATGTGATATGCTTTCTCAAGAACTACCAGTCCCAGAGTTCCTGGTGCCTAGGCATTGGGGAGGAGGGGCAGCTGGTGATATCAGTGCACTATCTGAGTCATGGTTTTTCAGAGCTCTCCAAGCTTGTCACTTAAAAAACAACAAGTTGTTCATGATTTTGCAATAAAATAGGGCAGCAAAAAAATAAAACTTTAAACTGAGTTGGTCTATTATAATATATTTGCAGCCATGTTGGTGCATTAGAATAACAAAAACTGAATAAAGACATAAAGACATACCTTTATTAGGTCTAGGGATGTACAGATTTCATTAATCCATTGCGTCTGTGTTTTGTGGATTGTCAGGTATCTGTCATTGGTCATTGACAGAATCAGATTTTTTTTAGGGTTTTACAAGAATTTTGTTCTACTTGTGCAAGTGCACATTAGCGCTAATGTGCATTAGCACAAATATACATTAGCGCTAATGCACACATGTGAATTTGCACAAATCCCCCATGAAAGTAAAAACACACACACCCCAGTCTGCAAGTCTGCAGAATATACATGACTCAGAAAAAGCTGGTCCACAGCAGAATCCGCAGGTTGAATTCACAGAAATCTAAACTCATTTGAATCCATTGTGTTTTTCTCTGACATCCCTAATTAGGACCAAGCAAAAAGTTACAATGTAGTCAGCAGGCGTTGTAAGACTCTTCTTCTGCAGGCTGGATGTCCTTTTAGGGCATGGTAGAAACCCCCCATCTTGGGCTGTGGTGTAATTTCAGAAACATAGAAAATATAATGTCAGAATTAAACCAAAGACATTTCTGTCATGACTCATGAGATTGTATACATGGTATGAGATCATGGTAGGTGTGTGGGAAGGAGCCTGTGTTAACGGTTTTGTACTGCTGCCACCACACAAATGATGCTTGGGTCCTGCTAACCCATAGAAAATGCCAAAGTAACCAGATGAAAAGGAAGCCAGGTCTCCTGCGCCTATAGCATAGGCATATTTTTTTATGTAGAAAATACCATTTCAGCTTTTCTCACCCTTGTGTGGTAACTGGTAAGCTGTATCTGAAAAAATTCTGTCCTTTGCACAGCCATGGACATCAATGGTGCAATAATAACAAACAAATAAATAAGAAAGATGCAGAAGCCTCAGTCCTGATTTGCATATGGTCGCCCCCTCTCTGAGCAGGCTTTCTGTCTTCAAAGAAAAGATGCATTGGGTAGAATAGGGAAGAAGTGTGTGCATAAAGATAGATGGAGAACCCAGCATTCCAAAAATGGTGCTCTTGCTGGGTCTCTGCAGAAAGAGAGAGGACAAGCATTTGCATGTGAATCCCTAAATAGGTTATATCTGTCAGAACAGAAGAGGTATGGGAATTTTGGTGGATGATTTCTCTTCTCTTACCATCTGGTTGAGCATCCACAGTTTAGAGAGGGTGAGATATTTATGCAAAACAGCCCAAGGTTAAATCCTAGGCCTTTCCAGTGAAAAGGACTGCAAGCTGTGGGGCTGGGAAGGTCCTGTACTGGAGACCTTTGGAAGTTATTCCCAATCAGTTCTGGGCTGGATGTTCTAAAACAGTGTCAGGAGGAGCCATTTTTGTAGGAATTAAGGTTCCTTGGAGAGTCTATCCATCCATCTATCCATCCATCCATCCATCCTGATTGTAAAAAGTTACTTACGCTTGCTAGACTAGTAGCTTCTGTTTACCAAACTGGTTAGGATGGAGCCCCTCACACTCCACCTCAATCCAATACAGTATGAATACCATTTCACTGTAAGCTACTGGTTGTAAGTCATTTTGGTCTTTTCAGTGAGTGAGTTTGTTCTAGAGACGAGATTTGATGATTGCCGTGTAATGATTCATTTACTAGAAATATGTGATACAAGCGCATTATGCAACATCTCAAATAAACACCTCTCTCTGTATGACTGATGAGTTTTCAGATAAGTGTCCTTAACCTTTGGAAACAATTCCTGCAGAGGAAAGGAGAAAGCTACACAAATGCATTACTTACTGTACACGTATTGCTTTGCTAGAAAAGGACATTCAGTTTTTACAATAATTTATCTCAGCTCTTAGATTTTTGCACAAGGGGAACATGCAGTGTTGTCAAGTATTTAGACAAAAGAAAACAATGACCATGTAAAGATGCACAAATGAAGTGTGTGTTCTGTGATACTGCAGTGCAGATAAATCATATTGGGAAAGGCTTTTGTTGGCAGCCAAATCTTTGACACTATTGGAAGGGGAAGCTAGAGAAGGCATTTATTATATACATTGCATTGTACTCCATCGGAAAACCAATACGTAGGGACAGAAATCCACTCTTACCTTAAAGGTGCATTCACAAATATTTAAAATGGTCATTTTCCCCCAGTCAAATGTTGAAAACAAAATGTCAGGTTTAAAATTCAGATTCAAATTTGGAATGTGAAATTTTCCCTTTAGACTTCAAGATTTGATTTATGGCATCATGCGGTTGTTTGGTTTTGGTGAGCATTACATACGAATTTTCAAAAACTGATTAATGTTGAACACTTTACTATGTTAAATACCATTGCATGTCACCTATCAAATACTATCACATACTGAATACCATTACATATAACGACCAAGCTTCTTGCCCACTTCTCAGCATCAGAACTCCCAGGCACATAAAGCTCCTCTCTGTCTTTTACACTGCAGAGATGCCTGCCCTAGCCCCTGAGTCCTTCAGAGTGTGAGATAAATGTTAGAGGAGGAACATTATACTGCTTAGATTTGTGAGTGCATTGATGCAGCATATGTTGTGGAAAACGGCCATTCTTTAAATTATAATCCTCAGAAATGTTCCTGTTTGTATGATCTGATGGGTTCGTGCTTTCTTGTGCCTATGGAACGATTCATCTTAAAAACATTTTTGTTGCATTTTTCAGGACAGAGGAAGCATGCAAAGGGTCTAGCTTGTTGGCTGCAGTTCTTGAGGGCACAATCAGAGATTTAACTTTGAAGTTCTAAAGAAAATGATCTGCATTGTTTCCCAAGTTTGCATGTACAGAAACTAACTGTTCTGACCACTCTGGTTTCTTTAGGAGGTGTGAAACATTTTGATGGTTGGCATTATATGATCTGTTGAAATGAACCAAACAGACCAACCTGCAATGGAGGTAATAGTATAGTAGTAAAGTAAAAATTCCTTTATTAGACATGTTTTCTAATAAAGGAATTAGAAAACATGTCTGGAGGAGCCTCACAAACATGTCTTGGCTTACTTTTAAGCAAGATATCCCCCTACTGATTCATGCCTTTTGATGGTAATAGACCATGTTGACCTTTTGAAGTTTAGTCAGACCATCCAGACCCATGCTGCCTCTTGGAGGCGGGATGGGGGACGGGGCCTCCAGGTGGAGAGGTCCTCAGGCTATCAACCAGAAGGCATTGTGCAGCTGTTCTGTATTTTCCTCCTTAACAGATTCTCTGTGGTAAGGAAGAAGAAGGAAGAACTGGTAGGAAAACACAGGAGGATTACAAGAGGATGACAATGACATCTGGACCCCCCCCCCCTAAAATTATGTGAATCAGGCAGGATGGGGCATGATAAAACCCTTACCTGGAAGCACCCCCAAGTCTCCAGTGTCTGAAGCAGAGGTCCTTCCCAGCCCTGCTACCTGAGAACCTTTTAATGGGACTTGCTGGATATTCTGTATTGAAAATATGTGCTTTATAACAGAGCTATTGTCCTCCCCCATGTTCAGAAAATGAATTCCCTTCATTTGCATGTGGACAGGCACATCTTTGGCCCACTTTTATTTATTATTATTGCTGTTTATTACATGTATATCTCACTTTTCCTCCAAGGAAATCAGCTTCCCATCCTGGCAGGTTACAGAGCCAGAGGGCAGGCAGAGGTGGTAAGCCCACCATATCAGCATCAGGTGTCTTCTGTCCTTCTTGGTGAAGGCCTCTGAAACAACTCAGACAATCTTCACCCCCGCCCCCGATGTCATTCAAAAGCGGATGGTACACACTTTTAGATGATTTCCAAAGGTGCCGCCCTGTTCATCTGTTGCAACAGATCTGACAAGCATCTGATGAAATGGAGCCTATAACAAAAAATTGTTCATCTTTAAAGGGCCACAAGACTCTTTGTTGTTTTGCTTTAGCTGAAGCAGCTTTGTTTCACATAGGCTGCTCACGGGCCTCAGAATTCAGATTCAAAAGTATCTATAGCCTGTCTGTGATATCAGAGCAGCCAAGTCCTCTGCAGCCTCTGCCAACATAGGTACAATGTGATATTATTTCCTGGCATTCAGAGAGGCAAGACATAGAGAGGACAGAAGTCCATAACTAAGGAGGTCAGAGGATGAGGCAGAAAGAAAAAGAACTACCAGGAGGCAGACGCGATGGCCATTATAGCCCATCATTCTGGCAGACCCTTTGCTACTTTCCTCAATATCGAGCACAGATTGGCACAGCTCATACGACAAAGCAACACGATGGAATTCAGAACATAGCTTTCTCTTCTAGTCCACAGGTAGGATGATGATTACAAAGATGCTCATTTCAGTCTTGGGTTGCTTCCAGATGAAGCTTTTATTGGGCTATTGCCTTGCCTCAAACATGGGAGTGCATGGGGAATCCAGACAACATCATCTCCCACTTGTAACCCTTCTGTGTTTTCTCAGTGCTTCTTCTGTCTTTTTCCCTACAAAAACCAAAAAATTTCACTGAAGGAAAGATGGATTAGCTGCCAATGTCAGAATAGTTGCCTTTTGATTGGTAGCTCTAGGATCTGTCCATGTTGAAACACCCTTGACCTTTAGGTGCATCTAAACCGGTGTAGCAGGCATGCCATGGTTGAGCATTATTTTTCTGATGGGTGAATCTGATGGTATGATAGCAGGTGTCTCAAGCTGGTGGCCAGACCCAAGCACTATACACTCTGTGCTACCCTGGCCATTCACCAAGGGTGGCAAATACTGTTTTGCTATCTGCTTTACATAGATGTCACTAATGCATATGGTTGGAGGGTGGTAATGCAGCTACAAGCTCAACAAGGGTTGGATGCATAGCTCAGCAGGGGTCAGGATAAGTGCTGCTAAGATTTTATAGGCCCAATACAAAATGTGTCCTCAGCCCTTTCACCCAGTATTTTCCCTGAGACTGCAAATTCCGCACATGACCCCAGCATTTTTATTTTTTAAAACTTATACTCAAACACAATTACACAAAAATACCACAAGCCATAGATTATTAATTACATTTGAAATGCGTAGCCCCAGCCTCTCTCAGTTACATATCTGTAACTTGATTTCCTTTAGAAAACAACGAAGAGTCTTGTGGCATCTTGAAGACTAATAAATTTATTCTGGCATAAGCTTTCATGGTTTATAGTCAGCTTCATCAGATTCATGGAATATTATGGAGAGTTTCAGTTTTTTTATACAGTATATATTGTGGCGGGGTGGGGGATTGTAAACAATAGGGTCAGAAGGAAACTCAATGCAAAAAATACTGATGGTGACAATCACATTATCAACAGTGATCATTTACAGTGTAGCTCTTGTCAATAACAAATGTCCTGGCACAAAGTTAGCCAATTAACACATAGAGTACACTAAAAATCTGTTATCCCTATTCAAACCTTTGGGTTACTTTGAGTAAACATATTTAGGATTGCATTGCATATATTTGTTTAAAAAAAATGAAAGCAAGGACTTAACTGATTATGACGCTTCAGTCCCCCCCCCCATTCTTATTCAAACAACCTCTTAGGCTGCCTGTAATAAAAATAAGCAAAGAAATCATGTGCTCTGCTTCTACTGATGTGTGTGAGTTTTATTTGAGAACAACAGACACAGATCCATTCTAAATGAAGGACATTTTGGATGACAGAGCTTTTTCTATGAGATGCCTGAACATCCTTTGTACAATGTTAAGTGAAATGGGAGTTACTTTGAGAAGGAAAAGAATTTCATTGTAATAACTTTTGTCTGCTGTCTGAGAACCAAATTAGACATTACACAATAGACACACGTAAGTCTTACTGCTTTATAAAAATAAAAAAGCAGATGTGGAAGGTTGCTGATTTGATTGGAAGAATGGATGTGGGGGTGGGATACTAAATTATTATCTCTCTGGGCATTTTCTCATTCAAAACAACCTTCTGCCTCCTTTTCCTCTCATGAGGAAAAAGACACAGATATCCACATCTTCTCCTCAAAAGCAGCTGGAGGAGATTTTGATCAGAAAAACAGCTCACTGGGGGAAAAATGAGCAGCTTCTTCTCTACCAGTCAAGGAAAGGATGGGACTTGGTAAGTGCTGCAAACCTGCTACTCTGTCCGCTTGGCAGATGGAGGCTAGGATAACTGCAAAAAAAGATGTGGGGGCAGCCTCCTTCAGCAAACTGAGAGAATGCCTTCACAAAAGACAAAGAAGTCCTCCAGTTTAACACTGATGAAAAAGCTTTCTAGCTGTGCAAAGTTGGTTAAACTAAAAAACTATGTTTGTGCTAGGAAAAACTCAGCAAGGAGAGACCATTGTGGAAGCTGTTTGAGAGATACTGGATGGGAAAGCACACTCTGAGTGAACTTGAGATATATTGATTATAATTCGATGGTTTATCTGTTATTGATATTAGTCCTGTGGTAGCAGGTGGTTGTTTTGAACTTAAACTTCTTTCACTGTTTCCTCCCCTTCTCTTACAAGCTGTATGCAAGTAGAATTGCAATAAAATGTGTACATTTTGTTGTATGCGATATAGTACCAAACTGCTAACTATGTAATTTTAAATATATATAAAATGAATGAAATGTATTATATAAAGTTTTTCAGGACACCTGATATGTAGAATCCTGGACCCCTGATATCAAATGGTCACACTCTCAAATAATATATAATTGATGACAATCCAATTGAGCAGTTGGTGAAATATATGTTGCTAATGTCAATGTTTATTGTTTATTCGAGAGCATTATAAATTAACTCTTGCAAGAATATTTTGCGAGAATCCATTTGTAATGCTTTTTTCTTAGTGTGGTCAGGAGCACCTTTTCCTTAGGGCCCTGGGCTGGAAGCAGCTCCCTTCCAGTCCATTCTGATGGACTGAAGGAGGGCTGCCAGCATTTATATATGTGCTAAATATATCTGTGACAGGTGCGCATTGGATGACATTTGCACATAAAGTTGTAAAGATTGGCTGAATTTTTGCTTAAAAAATTGTTATTCTTTTGCCACCCACACTGCTGCCCACTTCTCTCCATCATCATAACTGAAAACCACTCACATGAATGACAGCTAGTGAGCTACAGTGTAGTGGCGGTTATGCTTGTTAACAGGAACATGCCTGCCCTTGTTTGGCCTTGTCCCGCTATATTGCCACAAACAAAGTGAGGTAGCGGCCCCATGAGGTGAAACAAGGTGAGGGGAGGACCTTTAACGGCAGCGGAGTGGTAGATCTGATCCATGGGAGACAATCCACCAGGTCAGGGCATGGCTTCATCTCAGAGGCACCATTTCAGATTTCACTGGTGCGATTGGGGTTGGGGGGTGGGACAGACAAGGAGATTCATGTGGGGAGGGACATAAAACTGTCAGCCAGCCTTAAAGGCTCACATTTGGATGTATTCAAGATTAAAACAAAGGAAACAAACAAGCAGTGTATTCAAGAGAATCTGCTGTGGTTATGTTTTAATACATCATAATAACTATAGCAATGTTATGAACACAGGTCAAAACAGTTGCCCTTTTTTAAGTGAAGGGATTTGTGCCTTTGGCTCATGTACGAATAGCAAGGCTCATTTATGCTGCAATCCTATACAAACTTACCTGGGAATAAGTCCTTTAGAATGCAGTGGAATATATTTCTGAGGAGACATGCATAGGATTGTGCAGTTAATTGCTTACTTTTAACAGTGGGCACCGAGTGTGTAGAATGAAGGAGTTGGACAGAGTTTTAGCCACTCCTGTGGAAAAATCAGATGTGGTATGAAACGCATGCCTCCTTAGGTGGTACCTATTATGGAGCCCTAGGATGCAAGCACCTTCATGGTAGAAAATACATATACACCTGTATGTCCCTTATTCTGACTTTTATCTTGGGGATGCAGACCCCCAGCCTTCCTTCTTCCTTTCCTTCCTGAGGGGGCAACATGGAATTCGTGCCACTGAGCCACTTTCCCAGGCTCAGTACCTATAAATGTACAACCTAGTCCTACGCTAAGTGTCTTCAGCTGGCGTCGGTCCATGCTCCCAACTGTCCATGTTGCATCTTCTGCCAGGAGGGCAGAGAGTGTCTTTTGATTCCTGATATAATTTGACCCTCACTACAGATCCTCTGCAGCACAGATGACATGGTCTAATGGCCCATTATACAAGCTAGGGCAGGGGTAAGCAACCTGGCATCCTCCAGGTGTTATGGACTAGAACTCCCATCAGCCCCAGCCACCATGGTCAATAATCAGAGCACTGAGTTGCCTATCCCTGAGCTTTATTAGATCCAGCTTTCATTCATTCATTCATTCTTTCCTCCCTCCCTCCCTCCTTCTTTCTTTTATAGCCTGCAAGTCTATGTTATTTGTGTTTTGTTAATAAATCTAATTGCTTGGTTAATTACAACAGGTGTGTTCTCATCTAGGGGGATCCTAGACTACCTTTTCACCTCACATAATTACTTGGGCACTTTTAGCCAAGCTACTATAAAAGCGTGTACTGACTTCCTACTGCTGACCCAGGACTGTCCTAGGAAGAAAAATTCTCCTGGGTTCGGGGCAAGGAGTATGTATCTGTGGTGGGAGGAGCATGTGTTTGAATGTGTGTGGGGGATGAGAATGTGTGAGTGTGATGAGAGAGAGAGAGAGTATGTCAGGGGTGTTGCAGCTCTTTCAGCCCAAGGGCCAAATTCAGTTTTGGAGAAGCATTCAAGGGCTACATTCCAGTGGTGGGTGGGGCTGAAAACAGAGGAGGCAGGGACAAAAAAAATAAAAATAAAAATGCCAGCATCTTCTCATTTAAAATTCTCACTGCCAGTTAGTAAGCTTTAGGAGAGGCATTTCAGCCTTTTAGAGTGGTGGTGGGGGGACTGCACAAAAGGTGGGAAACCATCCAATGACTGGTGGTTGGGGAAAGGAGGTGGGGCCAGAGAGGGGGGCATAGCCATTTGGGGACCCCAAGAGGGCTGGAATTGGTCCCCGGGCATGAGATTCCTGCCCTTGATGTATATGCATGTCTGAGAGTATGTGAGTGTATGTGCACATGTGCGTGCATGCACATGTGGTATCTGTGCACACAGGTGTGACCCTGGCACTCTGGCAGACACCTGGTGTGGCCTTCAAGGCCCAGAGGTTTGTCCACCCCTGATCTACAAATTTTAGCAACATGGAACCAAGGGAGCTGCTGCAGTGACCTGCAGAGTATGTGCTATGCTTCTTTTCTTGCCTGGGGACAGCATGAACCATAGCTGCTGCAAGTGTAAGCTAGTAGCTCTGCTAGAAGAGAAGGTGAAGGGGCTTGCAGCATGTCACTCTATACTCCAGCTCATCAGGGAGGATGAAATAGTAGATGACAGGCAAGATTCACTCCTGAAAGGGCACCAGAAGGAGAATTTCCAAGGAGAAGGAAGAAAACAAAGTGCAAGGGGCAGGCGCATTGGTTTTCCTTTGCTGGAGGTATTTAAATGGGGACTGGATGACCATCGGTCAAGGATGCTGTAGCTGCATCCTGCACTGCAGGGTCTGCACTAAGCAGAGGGGTGGACTAGATGAACTCCAAAGTTCCTTCCAACTCTATGATTTTATGAAAGGACCCCAGGGATGTCACAGTGTCCCTGTAGATTCTCAGTAGGGATAGGGAAGAATTCATCTGGTTCAAATTTCAGTGTGAACTGACTTAATTTTATACTTTTGAACCAATATGCAAACTGAAATTCAGTAATCCTTCTAAATTCATAAAGGTGTATACCAGGCAAAATTGCATACAAAAATGCACGTCGGAGGAGAAATGCACTCGAAAATGTGTATACATTTTCATGAAAACTTCTTCTTCTTCTTCTTCTTCTTCTTCTTCTTCTTCTTCTTCTTCTTCTTCTTCTTTAAATCTCAGCTTTCAGGATGAACCAAATTTAAGATTGGAAAAATTCTCAAAGTTCAGGATGAACTAAATTTAAGACTGGAAAAATGAGAAACTGAGAGAAACGGAAATTGTCTGATTTGTCCATCCCTAATTCTCAGTTATGTGCTCTGGCATGTAATCAGAAGTTGGGGTCACAACTTTTCCTCCTGAGACAGTCCTGTGTCAAAGCACAACATTTGCTGGTCCCACTGCTCCTCAGTTGTTCCCTTATAGAAGTCAACCCGCAGTGTATGTGTGTGTTTGTGAGGATCTAAATGTCCTACCTCAGTGTATCCAGTTCCCAAAATTAGCACCTCCAAAACACACCTTTAACCATTAAGGTTGGGAAGAGGGGGAAAGATGTAGACAGAAAAAAAACTGCTTTGGGAAACACTGCTTGCCTTAAAGGTAGATGACCCAGTGACAAAATTACATATTAATCTGTCTCAAATCAGATGCTGCACTGGTTTTGATTACTTCACCTTATCCAATACTGCCTCCTTGTGGTTGGTTGCAGTATTACTTATTTTCCCCGCATTACCTTGATAGAAATAAAGCCATAGGTGCATGCATTCTACTCCAGAGCTCTGAACAAGAAAGAAATGGCATACAAACAAAACAAGCCAGTGTATTGTATTGAGTAAATGGGGTGGAGGGAGCAGGTGTATTCCTTTATTCCTGGAGCTAAGGTAATAGTAGTATATAGCATATTCCAAGTCTCACATAGATTACTGCAGTATTCCTTAGAACAGCCTTGCTAGCTAGGTGGGCTAATATCATCCTATAAACCAGTAGCAAACTCATTTTCCAAGTGTGGAACCTTATGTAGCCAAAAGGGCACCATCCACATATAAGCGGGAGATATCAGTACGGTTGAGGGAACCACAATGTTTGCACAAGTACAATAAACTCTTAAGGGGAAAACCTTTGAGGGTAGGAATCCCCCCCCCCAAACCCCCAGTTAAATGAGGACTGAGCATACTCAGTGAGCATGGAATGCTGACTGACTTTGGGGTGGGGTGGGGAGAGAAAATAAGGAGGGCTGGAATGGAGCATGCTGGAAGCAGGCATGGCTGGCTGGATCTCTGAGCAGGAGCATTCCACGCTGCGATGTTTTGTTGTTGTTGTTGTTCAGTCGTTCAGTCGTGTCCAACTCTTCGTGACCCCATGGACCATAGCACGCCAGGCCTTCCTGTCCTGCGCTCTCTCCCGGAGCGTGCTCAAGTTCATATTCATTGCATCCGTGATGCTATCTAGCCATCTCATCCTCTGCCGTCCCCTTCTCCTTTTGCCTTCAGTCTTTCCCAGCATCAGGGTCTTTTCCAGGGAGTTTTCTCTTCGCATTAGGTGGCCAAAATATTGGAGCTTCAGCTTCATTATCTGTCCTTCTAATGAGCACTCAGGGTTGATTTCCTTTAGGATGGACTGATTTGACCTCCTTGCAGTCCAGGGGACTCGTAAGAGTCTTCTCCAGCACCACAGTTCGAAAGCATCAATTCTTCAGCGCTCAGCCTTCCTTATAGTCCAGCTCTCACAGCCATACATTACTACTGGGAAAAACGTTTTGTTGCAGGTCCCAATTATTGGAAGCTGAGAGACCAGTAGATAATTGTTCATCATTTTGATCATTTCTTCTTCAGCCAGAGCCACTGAAGACTAATGATAATTTGAAGTAGGGGCAAAAATAAATACTTGTTTTCCTTCATAATCTTTCCCTTCTTAAAGGAAGAATTCTTGCCTTGGGAACCTGTTTGCTTTGTAAATGATAAAGGGTGCTGGTTTAAAGCCAGGTTGTCTTATTTTGGAATTAAGGTGGACACTTTTCAAGGTGGACACTTGCACCTGCTGTTCTTCGGCAATTTGGGGACTATATGAATTCCTGTTCCACCTGTTAACCCTGTGTTACAAAAATAACTAAATCTGTTCTTGTTCATGGGGTCATACTGAGTGCAAGTAGCACATGGAAATTGATACACACCCTCTTTGTAGTCTTCTGATTAAAAAGTTCTCCTGTTACCCAGAATGAGCAGATAGAATGAGGTGGTGGAATCTTGGACTGTATAATTTCAGACTGTAGTTAGAGTGTGCCTGTCATTGCTTTCAGTGCATCTCCACGTTAAACACTCCCTAGATGTAGTAAGCCTGCATCTTAAGGAGAAACCAGTATTCCAGGAACTAAACTGTTCCTGGTATACTAGTTTCTACATTCAGGGAGGGGTTTTTGTTTTAACATGGAGCATTCCAAAATATGATACCCTCCACCTGAAATCTGAAGTTGGACAGTGCAGAATTCTGCCACCTCAGTCTCTGGCTTCATCATTCCATATTATGTGTAAAACAGCTCTTAGCAATAATGCGTCCAAAATTATGCATACCTGTTTTTTCTGGTACTTGTTTCTACCAGTCCAGCAAGGGAAATCCATGCATTCAGATGCTATGTTCACACATCTGCATGTATATCACAATATTAACTGATCCCCTCTGGATGCATATGATGCAAATAAGGCCACTAAGTCACATACCACAAAGATCCTGCTATGTATTCAACTTTGAGAATACCTTTTATATGCAGTTCTGCAAATCTTTTTAGAAATCAACTATTTCTGCACACCCAGTCCCACAGGAAGTTTTGACACTTCTTTCAAGAGTTGACTGAATGTGCAGATGTTATACTGGATGTGAGTTTGCCACTGTGAGTACAACTTGATGGTTGCTTGCTATGAACTCTGCCAGAGGTAATTCACACAGCCAGCTTCTCCCCCCACCCCTATGGATTCAGGCTTATGGTAAATGGATTATCTGAATAATACCCAAGCTGCAGCTGCAGTGTTGCTTTCCAAACGTAGCCTACATTTAGAAATAGTGTGGTGGTTCCCCACAAGTTCAGTTCACATCTGAATTAACCAGGAGAAATTCCACACATCTCATTGTCCCCAGACTGGCCAACCAGTTGTGTTGTGTGTGACTTGATTCACACAACTAGTTCATCACATGTGCACTGAATCTCTGCAAGGAAAAAGAGCTTACAAAAGGGTTGGAAAAGTACACTGGGATGTGGTTTTGTAGTAGGCAAACACTTAGGCACTTCTGGATAAATGTAAATCTTCTGTCATGGACACCAGCTTGTCTAGTTCTGCCTGTGTCTAAAGACCAGTTCACACAACCTTTCTAAGTGTCCATCCCAAAGTTGCATGGTTGATTAAATCAGAGGATTTTCTTTCCTCATATGACAAAGGCAAATGACTAAGAGTCACATGACTATTCTAAACATGGCCAAATACTTTGTTTTTCAGCTCAGATCTTACTTCTAAGAACTAAAGGATGCCACCCAAAAATCTGGCACTAGGTACTGTGTGTATTGCAGTGGCCTTACCACCAAACTAGTCCTCTAGTTTGGTCAGATCGATTTTCATCATGTAATGAGGATGTGCATTTCTCCAGTCACCTCATCCTCCAATTTAAAAGAGATCTCTCATCCTAGGTCAGAGCAGTCAGACTACCGCTTTGCCAGGCGATCACGTAGCTCTCACACTGAACTCCCCTCGCAGCTGAGCTCCTTTCATTTGCTTTGCTGCAGAGGAAAATGACGTTTTGTGTGTGTGTGCGCGCACGCGCGCGCGTGCACGCTCAGGTGGTGGTGGTGGTTTGATGTATTGTAGCGAGTGAAATAAAACATCTTGTTAATTTAATAGCAGCAAATAGCATGCCAGAAAAATGGAGATCTTTTACATTTTTGTTGGCTTGCTCACACCGTTTTTAATTCCGTTCAGATGCGTCTATTCAGGCATACCACGTCAAGGGACTTTTACACTCCTTCGATTCTTCCGCTGTAACCAAGATTTTAACCTCTAAAATGTATCCCCGAGCGGGGTTTCGAACCTGCAGCTGAGAGAGGGGGCGGGCGGGTAGTGTAGAGAGCTGGGTAGAAAGGAAGGACTCTGGTGACCCCCTGTGGCCAAAGGCTGTCATTAAGGAGGGAGACTCACCGGAGCCTGACGCTCCCTCCCCCTCCCCCCCCCCTCCCCGCCCGATTGCGGGCGATTAAGGCTCGCGAGCTCGCGTTATTAATAACAGCGCTTCTAATCGAAGAAGGCTTCCAAGAGGAAGAGCGGGAGAGAGGGAGAAACAAAGCAATAAAACTAAATTGTTTTCTTTTGATGGGGGAGATCTGAGAGAGTTTATTTGCAGATGCTGGGATAAAGCGAGTTGATTTATCGACAGAGCAAGAGTGCCGCTCTTAGGACGCCACAAGTACATATTTCCTGAAATAGCGCTCAATACGATATCTGAGACGCAGCAGCACTCCACGCCTATCGGCTCGCGCATCGCTCCGCGCGGGCGCCGCTTGCGTTGGGCCGAGCGCAGGACGTGGAGGGCGGCGGGGAGGGGGGAGGGGGGAGGGGGCGCCCCCACCTGCTGTCGCCGCCCCGAGTTTGCTTTCCTCCCCCCGCGCGCCCCGTCCCCCTCCGCTCCACTTGCTGCGAGGATCCGCGCGCGGACGGGCCCCTCCTAGATACAACTGGGAATTGTCCGTATGCTTTGCAAATATTGGATTAGCGTTTCCTTGACCGGGGCTCTTGAGAGGAGAGGACCCCGGGGTTTTGTTCTGGGGTTTTGTTTTTCAGAAAAATCTCGCGCCAGGTCTAAACTAAGCCTAACAGTCAATAGGTAAGGAAGGCCGGTTATTTCCCGAGCTCAAAGGGTTTTTAAGAAACTCATTATCGGGTTAGTTCGTTCCTCCTAAGCAGCTACTCCGGTTGCGGGAGGGGAGGGCACGGGACGCGGGTGGGGGGCGGCAGGCAGGAGGGGAGGGAGAGGCAGCGGGCCAGAGAGGCGGGCTTGGGGGCCACCTGAGTTGCGCCGCTTAGGAGAAGCGCGCAGACACCCGCTCAGCGCCCGCAAGCCCTCCAGCGCCATCCATCCGTGTGCAAATGAGCCGAACGTTTCGCCCTCGCTTCTCCGCCCCGCATCTCGCCTCAGTGATTTCCGTTTGTCTCCGCCTTTTGTTGTCTACAAACATGGATTTATTCGACGACCGTTTAGCCGGTGCGCAGAAACACAGCTGCAGGCGCGCAACCCCTTTGGTGCCGTGCTTCTGTTGCATGTCGAAACACGACTTTCCGCCAAGAGGCTGGACTGAGGGGGCAGAATCCAGCCACAAAGCGAAACCCACAAAGCTAAGCTCCCTTTGGAATCGCCGAGACTGACCCTGGGCCGCTCAGCGCCTTCCGCTTGTTTTGGTTTTGCAAACCGGCGTTCTTTAGAATGTGGGTGATCGAGTCAATGGGTTGGATCCAGACTTAGTCTTCCCTACAGAAGGCCCATAGAAATCAATGGGACTTAAGTTAGTCGTGATTAACTTGTCCCATCGATCTACTCTAAGCATGACCAGGTCTGGATCCAACTCAGTAGTTATCAATATTACAATTCATATTTGTTGCTCTTAAATGTATCACTGATTTCAGTGGGTGAATGAAGCATATGCTTGGCTGCAGCACTATGCATATTTACCCAAGAGTAAGCCCCCACTGAACACAATGGGACTAATTTACGAGTAAACATGGATAGGATTGCACTGTAATTCATTCATTTATTGCATTTATATCCCACCTTTTTTCTAAGGAGCTCAAGATAGCATTCATAACTCGTCTCTTCCCCATGTTATCCTCACAACAACCCTGTGAGGTGGGTTAGGCTGAGAGAGAGTGTTTGTACCAAGGTCACCCAATGAGGTTCATGGGCAAGGGGGGATTTGAACCTGGATCTTCGCAGACCTAGTCCTAGTTAGAGAACCCGCCCTTCCCCAGCCTCGTCCCCTCCAGATGTTTTGGACGGCAGCTCCCAGCATTCCTGACAATTGGCCAAGCTGGCTGGGGCTGATGGGAGTTGAAGTCCAACACATCTGGAGGGCACCACACTGGGGGAGGCTGTGTAGCCAAAAATCACTCTGGCTCTCTCTATCCCATTTCAGTAAATGGGATTTACAATCTGAGCCTAGTCAATTCTTCCTGAAAATATTAAAGTCTGTTAATTTCAGTGGGATTTACTTGTATATTTAGTCAGTATATTTAGTACTGAGGCTTTAAAATGGTATAACTCTGCCTGGGTCGTACCTGTTATTAGAGTTCTTTCTCCTGACCAAAATACTGAGTGGCTAAGGAAGAGGTTTTCTAGGAGATATAGATATAAAAGATATATCAGTATCTCTCAACCTAAACATTACTTGGCCCCAAGAAAAGGTATTATTTTAGAGACTATGTGAATTTTGTTCTAATGGACTTACTAAAACTGAAATGCAGCTTCCCTAGACAGACAGACAAACACAAACACACTCATGGCATTAATAGCTACAACAATCCAGGTGTACTGATTTTCCACAATGACCAAAGAGGTGATATGGAAGCTGCAATCTTTGCCTCAGAGTAAGCCCCATTGAACTCAATGGGACTTATCTCTGAGTAGAAATGCATAGAATTGCGCTATAAAAACATGAGGCATGAGATCCAACCAAAGTTAAGCACTTTAAAATCTACTGATTGTCAAGAGGACAGACTGAAGCAAGTGCTTAACTTTTCCAGTGAAATTAGTGGTTAGTCCCATGATTAATTTTGTCTGGACTGTATCCATAATTTTTTTTTCTCCAGAAAATTTTCTGCGAACTTTCTGGACAGTGTGGGATGGTTCTGGATTTATCTGGAAAGGGGCAGAGGATATATATATATATATATATATATATATAAAATCTCAGCAGCCCCGCTGCCTTATCTGAGGAGCGCCTGCATAACATTACATCTCCTCTTGAATGATTCCTTGTTCTGTCTGCCCAGTGTAGCCAAACAGTTAGGCAAGCAGGCAGCCAGCGGAACTACAATCATGATGGACTTGGGGGAGGGGGGAATAAAAGCTACATTTTTAAATTTCGATTTTATGGATGAGATTTTGCTTTAGGCTCTGTACAGATGTAAGAATCTAATTTCCCGTGAAACTAGAGACACGTTTTCAGTAGGCTCTGGAGAAAAAGAGGCCCTGTTTGCCTTCAAATAGAGGGAGGGAAGAGGTCCCCCCCTTCTTCTTTTTCTTCTTTTTTTTTCCAGAATAGATATAGTACGAATTTTTAATTCGTCTTCCTTTCACAGACAACAATACTGGTTTTGAAAGGCGGATACAATTTGGGTTTTGTGAAGGTCTCTTTCTGCCCTCTCCGGGCCCAGCTGTCCATATGGAATACAGCATGTACAACGTGGCTCACAATGGCACCAACTGACAGGCAGAACAAAAAACCCGAGGTGCTTCCCCCTGACTCGGGGATGCTCTGCTCATTCCAGATACACCAACTGATGAATTGCATTGATGAAGGAGGAGGAGGAGGAGGAGGAGGAAGAGGGAAAGAAGAGGAGGTGGAGGTGGAGGAGAGATGGAAGGGAACGCATTCTCCCCCGCGCCCCCCGCAACCCTCCCTGTCCCTTCTGTGGCTCTTTATTTTCTCCCCGCAACTTAATATGCACGCCTCTAACATCCTCGACTCCCAGCCTTCCCTATTGTGCCGTTTTGTGATGAGTACTGTATATTGTGCGAAGATAGACTGCCCCAAACTCCCGCGACGCCATCGGCGTGTGAGCCGTAAGGCCGCTGGGGGCCAGGGCTACGCAAGACTCGCCAGCTTGATAGACTGAGCCGGGGCCTAAGAGACCCGGGCTCCCCGCCCCAGCTAAGGGTGGGAGGGCCGCACAGAAAGAGGCGCAGTTGCTTCGGCGGGATGGCGGGCTCGAAGGGGCCACGATCTCGCCCCTCTTGCGTCTCCAGGGGTCGAGCTCCTGCAGCCTGGGCACGGGCGCGGGGAGGTCGTGTGGACGGCGGGTGGGGGCTTGAGGCAGGCCCGCGAGCCGGGTGCCAGCAGGGCCCCGGGACGTGTGCTAAGGTCGAGGCCATCTCCACCAGGCCAAAGCGCCTGGCTTGCCCCACGGAGGACGAGCCAGCCTCGAGGGCGCCGCGCCCCAGAGCAGAGCAGTCGCAGGTCCTCGCCTTGGGGCAGTCCGGCCCTGCCCCTGCCCGGGCGGGCGCCCCGCAGAAAAGGCTGCCGCTGGCCCGCCGCGAGTCTGCGCTTTCCTAGGGGCAAGGGTCTGGCGGAGAAAGGCCTCAGGGAGGAGGCAGCGCGAAAGCCCCGAGCGTGGTCTCGGACGGCCGCAGCCGCTTGGCGAGGCGATGGAGCGCTCAGCCCCCCGCCTGCCGCAGCCGCGCGCGGCTTTCGGGTAGCGCGCTCCGGGTGCTCCAGCCACCCCGCGCTGCAGCACCGATCTCGGCGCCAGATAATCGTGTTTGCTTTAGATATGGAGTTGAAACCTGGCCAGCAGCGAGAAGGGCGGCCCTCTGGGACCGCGCTCTGTGCCCAGAATGCACCTCCTGCGGATCCCGCCGTTTGCTGAGCTTCAGGAGGAGCTACAGTCTCCGGAAAGGGGCGCAGCTTCCAGGTGAAAGTGTTTAAGGTGGGCCTGGTCTGGAACAGCAGTCTACGGGCAAGACAGATGCCTGGGCCGCCGCCGCCGCCGGTTCATTCTCTAAACGCCCCTTGCGAATCCTTCTCGCTTCCCGCAATTGACCATTCCGCAGTCTACTGTTAGGAAGGTCTTCTAAGAACCAGCACGTTGCACTTGCACTTTTCACTCATTCACTGTCCCCCAACCATTTTCTTCATGTCTCTCTGCTGCCTGTCCCAGGGGCAACCGCTGTCTAACAAAGTCATCCTAGCATGTTTACCCAAAAGGAAGCCTCGCTATGTTTAGTGGGGCCTACTCTTAGGTAGGAGTCCGTAGGATTGTAGCCTTTGGGAGGGGTCAGAATGAGCACGCCTCAAACGCCAAAAAAGATGATGCCGAGGCACTTCTGTCTCCACAGGGGACTGAACGCTCAGCTTCCTTCACCAAAGTCCAATAAACACAGCAAGAGGTCCTAGAAGGCAGCCGCACAGGACTTCCACTTTCGAACCACGGAGATCAACCTCAACCCGGTTAAGAAAGTAAAAGCCATTGAATCGCTTCCGGAATCAAAAGCTTCTCAGCTTGAAGGAGCACTCTTACATTTAAATGAGGCGGCAGAAAGGGGCGGGGGGGGGGAAGAGGAGGCTGATTTTTCATTTCCACCAGTCACTTTATCTCCTTAATAGTATCTCAAGTAGATAAACTTGAGCAGGCGAAGGCAGAGAGGACAAGAATGTATTTGGCGGTTTGAAGAAAGGTTGGGCCTGAGGGAAAACAGCGCTCCTGCCCTTGCAGTCGCCCTCAAGAGTTTTGAGACTCCGGGGTCTTCTCTGGCTAGCGAACACAGGCCGGGACCTGACTTCGTTTGAAGACACACAGCCTCGCCATCTCGCAACCTCCTAAACCGATCCAAACCGCAGAGCGACCTATCCCCTTTCTTACTGATTCCCAGCAGCTTCCCTTTCCTCCCTCAAAGCTTTTTCCAATGACCAGTCTGCCCAAACTCAAGCGAATGCATTTCTGCTACTAAAAAGGAAAGGAAAGCCGCTAGCTTCAGCTTAACCCTAACAAAAACGTTCTATTAATGTGGGTTGAAAACAACAACAGCAAAAAACAAAACAAAAACAAAAAAACCATACTGCATTTTTATTAAAGTTCTTATTAAAAAAATCAGAATATTCCTAATATTGGTCTTCTGCCCGGATTTACACATGTATATTTCTATGGAGATTATATTTCTACAGTTTTGTTTGTTTGTTGCTCTTGCTTTTTTTTTTTTTTAAAAAAACCCCATCCAATCAGAAACAAACCAAAAAACCAAAAAAATCAAAAATAAAGTCCGTCCGGGAATATATGGCAACCATCACTACATATCTACAAAAAAAACCCTTAAAAATTACTAATAGATGTCAGAATTTTATACATCACTTTCTCTCTCTCTCTCTCTCTCTCTCTCTGCTTAAAATCCTCGCTTCTTGGCCTATATATCACTGAACAGCTTCTACATCACACAAACATATTTTACAAAAATCACGAGAGCGTCAAGTTTTTATTCTTTTTTATTATTCTTTTTTTAATGTGTAGTTGTAGGTAGACAGGACCACTAGGAACGGCGCGATTTTTTTCCTTGTAAACATGGCGCACAAAACACCCCCAAAGAATGAAAACTGACCCCCGCCCCTAAAGAAGGAAACCCCCTCCCCACCCCAGCCTCGGCATCCCCGTCTTGCCTCCCCCACCCCCTCCCCCAGGCCAGCAGGACTGGATTGGCACCCCCCCTCCTCCTCGGAGTCTCTGCAGCTCTAGAGCCAGCGTTCACCAAGTCCATTGCTGGGCTTGTACCAAGTGGTGCGCGGAGGGGTACTGGGGGTTGCCGGCCGAGCTGTACTGGGCATTGTATTGCATGTGCTGGAGAGACTGGGCGCTGTAGGCTGAGAAGGGGATCCCGGCCTGGAAGGTGGCGGCAGCCAAGTCCTGTGCCTTGAGCGTGTGGCACGGCTTGCCGTCCCTGACTAAGACGGGCACGGCCACCCGGCGCGGGGAGGGGAGAGGAGTCACTTCCATACCTTTCTCGGCCCGGGCCCGCTTCATCTTGTAGCGGTGGTTCTGGAACCAGATCTTCACCTGCGTCGGGGTGAGGCGGATCAGGCTGGCCAGGTGCTCCCGCTCGGGCGCGGAGAGGTACCGCTGCTGCCTGAAGCGCCGCTCCAGCTCGTAAGTCTGCGCCTTGGAGAAGAGCACCCGCCGTTTCCGCTTCTTGCCAGAGTCGCCGTTACTCGACGTTTCCTTGTCGTTGTCCGGAGACTCGTCCGCCGAAGGCTCTGGGGATTTGGACGCGGAATCCTGTTGGGAGTTGCTGGATGCCAAGCCGTGCACTGAGGGGGAAGCCACAAAGGAAGCAGGTCAGAAGAGGGCGGGCGGCGCGGCAGAGCCCCTTCCCCACCATTGTGTCCCGCCGGGCGCCGCTTCTTTCAACCCGCTTCCTGCCTGCCTTCCCAGCCCGGAGAAAGAAGGGCGACGGGGCGCTTTGCCATCTTCTTGCTCTTGGGCGCGCGCCGCGTCCCGCGATTTTAGCTAAAGGGAGTTTTTGCCAAGACAGAATAAACACCGACAAACTGTAAGAGAAAAGATCGCAACCTCCGTGCATGTGTCGCATAAGAGAACTTTGGATTACGTGTGTGTGTTATTAGTAACGTCTACATTTGTGTGTGTTTATCATATTTACACCCCCCCCCCCAATACAAACACTGTATGTGTGGTATGGATTATTGTTTTATTTCGCTTTCTGTGTGCGTGTCATACACACGGAAAATTACGTACAGAAATACAAGCAAATGAAAGACAACATACAGTTACACATACACACACCATATTAATAAATCTTTTAGGGAACATAACATAGAAATAATGGGAGACATCGATCTCTGGATGGCACAGAGCATTTTTATCAGCGTAATATTGGGCGCAAACCACAGTATAGTTACGCAGCTCCTATTCATTTCAGTGGGGCTTGCGCAGGAGAACTTCCAGATGGATTGTGCCTCCTCTCCCCGCCCCCCTCCCGCACTTGGACTTTGGACACTTCCCTTAAAAAACAAACAAAACGGATTTCTTCTTTCTGGGCTACGTGGATTGATTTTTAAAGGTTAATTCAACAAGCCATTCTTTGATGCAGAACAGCCAATGGGACGATTTACAAACGTCTAAAGCAAGGCCATCCAAAATTACCCTACAAAGCACGCTCTGTTCGTTAGAAAAGTAGAAAGAAGGATGGGGGGGGGGAGAGTTAGGTGGATGGGGAATTCTGGATGTTATATTTTAAAGTCTTTTCTCACAGGGTTTTTATTCTCTCTCTCTCTCTCTCTCTCTCTCTCATATGAATAAATAAGGATTCAAAATCTATTTACTCATTTAAGACACTTAAAGAATATAACTTTCTAGACTGTTATTTTCAAGAAGGACTTTAGAAACACACCATACACAACAAAAATAGGAGAGAGTAGTGCAAGCAACAAGGGTTCATCCGGGTGCCTAGGGGGTGTAACAGGCTCGCCATTAGAAGGTGCCCCTGTGTAAGTTTGGGTACTTACAGGAATACTGGATGCTCTCGGTGGTGGCGAGCCAACGCGTGTACGGATTATCAGTATTGTCGTAAAAGGGGTTCTTCAGAGGCAGCGTCGGAACAGCGTCCAATGCGGTTGTCCCCAAAACTCCGGGCTTTTTGGGGGGTTCCGAACCCTCCGTCTCTTCGTCCCCCCCTTCCACGATGGATCCGTCTTCGTCATTGGTGTCAGGCAAGTCCAAGATGTCCTTTACAGAAAAGCCGGTCTTTGTGTTGGTCAGAGACATATTCTGGCCAAATTTTATGCAGGAAACTTTGAAGGACCAGTTTGTCAATCCTCTGGGTTCGCCAAACATACACCGGGAAAAGGGTGGGGGAGGGAGAGAAGGAGGAAGGGGGTGGGGGGACTGGAATAAAAGGAGGAACGGAAATACTGGAAGGGGCGAGGGTGGCTGCGGTGGTGGCTGTGAGGGGGCGGAGAGGACAAAAATCAGCGGCGGTCTTTAGGCATATAATATCTGTTGTTTCAGGCTTGGGTCGTCGAGAGCCGTGGCGCACAAGGGGGGCGACTGGGGCTTCCGCAAGACTTTGTAACTCCAGGAAAAATGCCAACGTGCGTTTACTTGAGGGTCTGCTTTAAGCACAGCGCGCTGACGGTGCCTCCTTGAAAAAAACAAGCCATTTCTGAGACGGGCAGTCCATATAAGGTTGGTCTCCGCACATGAACCTGCCGAGAGGAGGGAGAGGGAGAGGGGTGGGGGTGGTGGGGGAGAGAAATACATTAAAAACGCAAAAGGTTGGCCACGTGTGGGCGGGTCTTAGGAGTCAAGTGGATGAAGACAGTGTTTGCAGATGTGAAATTGCGGGGATGGGGGGGGGGATGCGAGCCTCCACCATTGGTGCTGTAGCACATGATGAGTGGTATAACGTGTCAATTAATTACAAAGATGGGGAGGGCCTTTTCTGCACAGTATTTACATACAAAGGAGCTCCAAGTAGCCAGATATTCCACATACTTGAAAGTACGTTTTAACAAATTGCCTCTGAAATAAGAGCCCCCCCCCGCGCCTCCAACCCGATTTTGCATTCATTTCCCATTCTCGTTACTGACATAAAACCGCCTTTTTCTTTCTGTCTTTCTTTGGAAGTAAGCTGGAAAATTGACTATTTTGCAGTGGCTTGAGCTAAACTCGCCACCTTAAGAAGAAGAAGAAGAAGAAGGGAAGGGAAGGGAAGGGAAGGGAAGGAAAGGAGGATGGGGAAGAAAAGAAAAGGGGAATCTATTCAAATTATTGGTTGTTACCTAAAGAAGATGTTGTTGGGATGGCAAGAGCCCAACTTATGTAAACCTCCTAGGTCAATATTGTGGTTGAGGCTTAAGGATGAGTACTAGAAATTAAACAGCAAGTAATTGATTCCAGTTTGCTCCGAAATCAACTAAACTGGCAATAAAGAGGATCATTCAGCTCCTAGATAGAGTCGAACGATTTTTGGTCTCTCTGTGTTTTTTATTTACACACCACTAATTTATTTCACTCTCTCGCTTTCTGGAGAGATTACGTGTTCGTTTAACAGGGCATTCTTCTACAGAAGCCAGAGCTAGCCAGTTTTTAAAATTCTGTTTTAAACTGGGAGTTTGAAGAGAAACACACGCACGCAGGATTACGCAATTTCAAAGTCATTCTCTTTTTTTAAAAAAGCAAATGAAATGTAAAACGTTATAAAACAACACCTAAACAGTAATAGTGTCCAGAGTACGCTGCTGCTGCTGCTCATACAGACACTATTAAATAGCATCTTAGGGCCAGTGAAAGAACAATAAACCTTGTGGACGGGGAAATTCCCAGCATTTTCGGTTTTCACTTGAACCAAACTGGTTTTGTGGGGGGTGGGTTGGCTCTCCTCTCTCCTCCCCTTCTCCCTCCGTCCATCCCCAGAGATTCACGGCTCGTAGCCCTTCCTTGGGACTCTTCTGCTCGATCCCCCGCCCCCCCCCTTAGAGTGAACTCTCCGGCCGTCCCCTGCTCTAAGGCTGGAGGCGGAATACAGCAGCATTGTTTATCTCCGAGGGAATCTGGGTGGGGCTGCGGTGTGGTGGGGCTGGGGGTGATGCTGACTGCAATATTTAGGGGACGACAGAACTCTATAGAAGGAATCCTTCTGAGGTCTTCAAAGCCGGCTTTGGGGAAGGGAGATTTTCAAAAGGGGATTGCCTCCTTCTCTCCCGCAAACTCCCCCCCCCCCTCCCGCTCCCTAACACTTTCGGAGACGATCAAAATGCTAAGTCTGACTTTCTCAACCACTGGCTGGGGAGGGGGACACAACTCTGCTGGGGGTTGGAGGGTGGGGGCAATGAAGTGCGGGGGGGATCCGAGGAGACGCACCAAAGCAATTAATGATTGTTGATCAGTTTATTTCGCTGTGTCCCCCCCCCACCCCCCTCTGCCTCCCATCTCGTATGTGATGTGGATGACAATGCTTCGGGATTTTTTTAAAGCAAGTCCCTGAGCGCATCCTGGGTGGTCGGACCGGGGCAAACACAAATACAAACCGATTGCTAAGCTGCGGACAATGGGCGAAATGTAGACAAATGTCCGGCTTCTGTTGGAAGCCTTTGTCCTAGACCAGGTTTTGCATTTATTTCACTGGCGAAATAATACATGATTGACGCCCTCTTTCAATGTGTTCTAACTGTTTGGAATAAATCTGAGGTTGTTCCTAGTTGTCATGGCATTCAACGTCTTTCAATGGACTATCTCTTCATTCATTTCGAAATCTTGCCACAATATTAAGGAAAACCCCTTCATGTGGTTGCTCCCTAGCTCGTCTTCTCTTTTCACTCGAGTAAAAATAATAAAAAAAATACATCATGTTGTGGCGAAGGTGGGGTGGGGGAAGGCAGGACTGGATTTAAAATTGATATTCATCGTTTTCATTGCACGTACTACGTGCACGTACTCAGAACCCAGGGGGGGGGGGGGAAACACGACGATAAGTCGGAATTTGACAGCCTTGCAGGAATTATCCAAGTTAATAATATACAAGTCTATAAAGTGAAGGGTGGGGGAAGGAGAGAAATCCAGGTTTTAAAATAAATGAGCTAAGTTGATAATGCGCTGAAATAATTTAAGGCACCAAGACAACCGCAGTGATTGTGAGAGGATTTCTAAATGGTGGGAGGATTAACTGCAGGACAAGAAATAAATAAATAAAGTCACTTAAGAGTAGCGAGGTGAAGCGAGCATTCCTTGTTTTTCCGCGTTGCAATGTAGTTTTAAGAAGGGAAAACCCCTCCCTTCTCTTTGGATCCAGGCCAAGGCGGCAAGACCCGCAGTTAAAGAACAAGACTTTAGGAAAGACCAGCCGCAGCCGCAGCAGCAGGAGGACGCAGCTACAAATAACAGCAACAAACCGCGTAACAGACAAGCAAATCTCAGCCCTCCCCCAACCTTCTTCCCCACCTTTCTCTTTAAATCAAAGCTCGTGGTAGGGAAGGGAGAACTGGGGAGGGGCAGATAGGAGGAAGAAAGAATGCTGCGGGAGGCATCGTTCTGCTATCCTGTGTTCTGGGAAAGGCTCTTCTGTGTTTGGTTTTTTCTGTTTGGTTTTTCTGTTTGTTTTTGGTGGGGTAAAACTGTCCGCCTGAACCCTTGATGCTTGGGCAGGGGGCAAAAAGGTTTCCTTTAAAATCGGGAGAAAAGTCTCACTTGTTGAATTGTATCAATAAAGACCTCCTGGTGGAGTTACACTCCGGAGCACACGCTCCCCATGTGATGATGGGCCCGGGGAGATCCGCTCCCTCCTGGCCACCTGATAAGCAAATATTTTCCTAAGGGAAAATCAGGGCTCCTAGAGAACATTAATCAGCCGCCCTTGGAACGGGGGTGACAATAGGCCATTGAGAAGCGCACACACACACCGACTGAGCGACACAGCTGGACTGTGACAAGCTATTCTCCTTTGTACACAAAAGACCTGCAATAAGTCATAATTTCGTTCCCTATCGCCATCACTTCACTACCACCCATCAATCCATAGGGCCTAAATACAAGTTTGCCGTACATAACAAAGTTCCCACAACTGCAAAGAAAGAAACAGCCTCCCTCCACTTTCTCTCCTGTTAATCATGGTCACCCATAAACATCTCCCTCTATTTCTGTCTGTTACATGTTTTGTGCGAGACATGTTTTGTCTATTTCAAAGCACTGAGGTACTGAACCTCGCAGTCCAAGGAAACCCTTGAGTAGGAATGCAACTTGGAGACAAACCCCGCGGGCTTAGGTCTGAAAAACACACACAGGTTCTGTGTCCCTGTGGTGAACTGGTCGATCTACTACCGTCTGGTGAGGACAGGACATGAAACGCCACATCCTGGCCTACCTAGGTGAAATGCTCCAGAAAGGTCCCTGTTCAGCTAGCAATAGGAAAGGCAGCCCGAGAGACTGAGGTACGCTCTTGGGGTGCTGAGTCTTCCACAAGGACAGCCGACGTCCAGCTCGATTTGTCTTGAGGGCGCAACGGATTTTTAGCCACTGCCCTGAATTAAAAGCCTAAGGTGGAGGGAGACATTTTGAATCAGGACTTCTCTTACTAGAAATGCTTGCTGCGTTTCCAAGTGGGGCCCTGCCCTTTCTCTTTCCTTCCTTTTAGGGGCCCACATATATCCTTTCCTTCCTTTTAGGGGCCCACATATATCCTTTCTCTTTCCTTCCTTTTAGGGGCCCACATATATCCCTCGTTAGACCCGAATCCTCTCTAGCCCACTCTCTGGGGTCATTTCCACTAGGCAGTTACCCATGCCTTCCTTGGTCTTCCTTTCCTGGATTGGTTTGTTCCACAGATTGGCGTTCCAACCCAGCTATATAGGCTGAGGGTTTGGCAAAGGGCGTTTAGGGTGAGAGAAGTAATGCTCTCAAGCCCCTGCCCAGGGGTTTTCAAAGGGGAACTTTAGAGTATTTAGATTCTTTCCCCAAGTTACACTCCCATGACTCTGTGTGAGGCTGGACTTGACCATCGCGGGGTTCGGGAGATGATGTTGACAGAAATCCACATCCCTAGGAACAACTAAAATGCACCCGGGCTTGGGCTCTTCTTGCAGATTTTACCGAGGGGTAACAACTGGTCAGGGTATTGTCTCCTTATTGGCTAGTCAACGGGAATCCTACAAAACAAACAAACTCCTCATTTAGCGACCCCCGCGCCGCCAGCAACAAAAACAAATCTGACCATGGACGTGGGTCGTCCCAGTGGTTGCTGTTTCCTGACACCCAAAGCAAAACTGGTAGGAATTTTGTCCGCCCATCAGTTTAAGAATCCTGGAATGTTCCTCCATCCAGAGACTACGGGATCTAAGCCCTGGAATTAAACGATGGAGGGGGTTATTTGAACAATGGCACAAGAGGCTGAAAAGGAGAGGTGCGTGTACACAGCGTAAGTGCTTGTGCTTCAACACAAGTGCCCTCTAGGAGCTGGGAAGTGTTTACCTGTTTACTTTTACAGGTAGCTCAAACACTAGACAGTTGCCTCTTCACTGATTTCTGCAGATGTCTTCACCGCCCTTCAAGCCTCGAGAAAGAATTCAGCATCGAAACACGGATTTCTGTATGTGTTTCAATACACACTAGAATGCTTTTTTTTTTTTTTTTTTACAGTTTGTAGGAATAACAGCAGAGGCCCTCTTAGCCGCCACACTCCTGTAAATTGGTGGTGCCCTTCCAAGTTCTTGCATGCGAGAGGCTATAGCTCCATGAGGGCTTGTTGGAGGGAGCACCACCTCGAGGAGAACTGAAGTTTCTTCAGCACCCGGCGAGCTACGGTGCAATAGGCAAATAATCCCGAAGTAGGACTTGAAAGTTCGCAGTCCTGGTCATACTGTACCCTAAAAACTAGGAAAATCTGAAGGCTGAGAGTCTATAGTTTGTATTATACCAGTCTCGAAAGCGTCTTGCAGTTCAGTCCTCAATGAACACGGTTCTTTCCGGCCAAGCCCTGCTCAAGACTTCTGGCAAGAGCGATGTGCTCCTCTTTGGTATACGTTTGTGCAACGATTACAATAAAATTCCAGCCAGGGTTCACTATGTCGCCTAATAAGCCGCACGCACTGCAGGGTGTGGGGGGAGAATGCAGACAGCTAGTTCAAACGCCCACTTAGCCTTGATACTAGAGACCCAATGGCATTATCTTTCTCTCCCCCCTGAACTGGACAGAAGCATTATCGGTCATTAAAAAGTACAAGATCTTTCCATTCATCTTAAAGCACTGGTGGTTGGACTTTGTTATTTGTATTTGTTTGCTTGAACGGAGGAGAAAAAGGTGTTTAACAGAAGTCCCTGTGTGTATGTTTGTGTGTGTGTGTGTGTGTGTGTGTGTGAGAGAGAGAGAGAGAGAGAGAGAGAGAGAGAAAGCAAGCGAGAGAGGGCTATACAGTATATAGGGTTGATCTCTCACCCATCACAACATCCCATCTCAGATAAAAGCCTTCAAGTGGATTAGTTTATTGTTTGATTAGAGCAAAGGTGCAAGCAAATTGTTTTCATTCTCTCCGTGCAAACAAAAACACATTGCACCTTAACGGTCCTAGTTAGGATTAGTTGAAAGCAGACACAAAGCCTTGATGGTGGGGAAACTGGATTTTTATCTCACTCTTGATAGTCTCAGGATACGGCACACTTGAAATCAATAGGGAAAGACAAGACATACAGCACATCTACTTCTGATAATGGTAATGACGTGATTCACCTTCGCAGGACACCAAGAGAACAATGGAGACAAGTCGTGTAAGCCTTTGTTTTAAAGTGTTGGGGGGCGGGGGAGGAGACCTTAATTATTAGGGGGTGCCATCTTTTGAGACTGGTAATAAACTGATATTTGAACATGCAAGGTTTCCTCCCCCTCAAATAAACGACTTAACATTCGAGTCAGCCTAGACGGCCTAGACTTGTGGTTGATTTACTTCTCTCTCTCTCTCTCTCTCTCTCTCACACACACACACACAGATACACACACAACGCTTCAAAAGAACGAGCTTCATCTTTTGAAACAAAGGTATTTTTGGTTTTATTTGCCCTAAAGCGACATTGAAGAGCTACTAGGTGCAAGAAAGATAATGGCAACAAAGGTGGGCTACCAACACAACGGGATGCTAAAATAAGAACACCCGGACAAAACTGTCTTACTAGAGTGGAGTAAACTCTTGGAGAGAGAAATCTACGGAAGCTTCTCCTTCTGAAATTAGGCTCTCATCAACCTACCTAATGCTTATTTAACTCTGGCTGAGGAGGTGCTGTGTTGCCAGCAGGCTGGAATTACCTTTGCCTTGCTGAAAGAAGAGAATTAAAGAAGATTTCCACAGTTCTAGGAAGGTAGAGAAAGAGCGAGTAATCAGTCCTGTATCAGCCCTATATCAGGCACTGTCAGAATGGAACCCCCCTTCCCACTTCAGCTTCAGAAAAAGCAATCGGCTCCTTGTCATTCTCACGGTGAAAAAAAATTAAATTGTGTTCAGGATCTCTACATCTAAACGAGGTTTTTATTATGATGATGATTATGAATTTTTTGCCCCCTCCAGCGCTCGCTTTGATAACAAGCTTTCCCCGATTCTTTCGGAAAATCTCCCGAGGTCATAAATTGTAATAGACGTCATGGATTTTTTCTGCAGGCTAATCAGTTATTTACGGGCTGTACCAAAGCCAGAGGGCACGTGTTAGGACTTTGATAAATTGACTTTAATGAGATTTTCAGAAATATATCAATATACCAGTACCATATAATATAATTTTAAAATAATAAATTAAGTTGTTCCTCCAACTACCTAAGCAACCTAGGGAAACTGTTGGCATCGCCATATAGGGCAATATAGGTTGTACAAATCGAAGGTGCCCCTCCGCTGTATGTATTATTTCCTGCAAAAGCTAAGTCTAGCCTCTGGGTATCCTTTTGGTTCCAGTCCATTATGACCGTTTTATTTGTAAACTAAAAGCTTCCTTCCCTCTGGCCAATCCCTCAGCTTTATTCGTTCGCGTCCCTTTAATGATTAAACGTGCCACAATGAGATTAAATATTCTCAGTTTGCCTTCAGAACGGTTCCCCTCTCCAAAGAAAAGACCAGGCCATTCTTTTTGATAAAGAAAATTTGACTAGGAGAGATTTTTTGCTTCTTTATGCAACACAGAGCTGAAAGGACTTGGTTATCTGAATTAACTTCATACATCTTCTGTTTAGAACTCAAATACAAGGGAGGGATGGGTGGTGGGCGGGGGATGACAGCCAGCCACACAACTTTCGCTCCCATTCCAAGTGATTATGAGAGCGAAATTCGTTTTAGAGACTTTAAGCAAATCTCCGAAATTCTCTTAAGGAGAGGAAGAGCTGAAATAGGTGGGCTTTAAAAGAAAAGAATGACCACATAGAAAAGAAACAAAAAGTTGAACGCCGAAGAACTAGGGATCACAACCTTCCAGCACTGAAATGCACCCCCAAGTGGGGAGATGAATGAAGTTGAAAGGCAAAGTTTTTCTTTTAATAATAAAAGACGGGGGATATTTAACAGCTGCAAGAGAAATATGCCCGCCTCTGATTCGAACATGCTGGTTCTGAACCATTTATGATACGATGGCGAGCTCTGTCGACTCCCTCGAGAAGTGTCTGCCCTCCCCCCCTTTTGTGGGGGTAACAGGTTTTCTCGGTCCTACGAAGCATCGATGACCTGCTCAACCGATCTGTCCCAGGATCGCTCCTCTCCCTTCCCCTTTATGAAAAAACACCTTACATAGAGCTCTCAGGTCGCCCTAAAGTCGTGGAATGTTACAGCATTTCGTAGCAAGGGCGCCAAGGGCTCGAAAAACGGCAGGGAAAACCCGTCGTGAGCTGAACTTGTGGCCAGGTCAGGCCGGGGAGGGCGCGCGCTGCAGACCGCAGGAGCGCGTGTCGCCCAAGCAGGTGAATGCGGGTCTCGCTTGCCGCGAGTCTGCGGGAGGGGGCGGGGAAAAGAGACGCGCTGCTGCTCCGGAGGCTCTCCGGCAGCCGGGACGCCTCTCCCTCTCTCGGCTGGCTGAATTTACCGGGGGGGGGGGGGCTGGCCGCGGAGTGAGGGTCGGGCCCCGGCGGGCCGGCGCTTCCCTCCCTCCGGCTGCGCGCCTTCTGCCGTCCCTCGCTCTTTCCCCCTCAGCAGTAGCGCTGCCGGGCAGCTCCTCTCCACCTGGCCAGGTGAACAAGCAGGAGCGGCCGGGGCTGCCTCTCCTAGCAGGGAGGCGGCCCGGGGGCAGAGCCGAGGCGCCCCTTCCCGGCCGGCTCGGGGCAGCGGCGAAGGAGCAGCCTCCCCCTCCCGCTCTTTTGCGCGCCAAGCCGCGGCAGCCCTCAGGGGGCGCGTCCACGCGCCGAGCGCCTCACCCGGGCCGCCCGCCCCAAGCCCGCCCCAAGCCTCCGCAGGCGCGAAGCGCTCCCGTGGCCGCCCCAGCGCGCCCGGGCAGCTTCCCTTCTCGGCGCCGAAGCTGTGGGCGCGCCACGCGGCAGCAGCGGACCGCCGCCCCCAGCGCAGCCTCGGCTTGACCCGTTCCGGCTCCTCCCCCGCCCCGCCCCGCCCCGCCCCGCGAGAACGCGGCGCCTCTCACCTGGTGGGCGGCCGCGCGGCGCCGTCGCGCTCGCCTGCCTCGCTGCGTCCCGGGGCCGCTTGCCGGGCCCCCGGCCGGCCGGCCGGCCCGCGTGGCCAGGCGGGCTGTGGGGAAAGGCGCCTGCGGGTGGAGGTCGCGGCGAGGCGAAGCGCGGCAGGTCCCCGGACTGCCGGGCGGCGAGGAGTTCCTGGTCGTGCCGGCAGGCACGTGGAACCCGAGCGCGTGTCCGGGAGCGCGCGTGCAAGGGCAGGCGGCTGCGGCGGCGGCTGGGCTTTATATAGGCGCCCCAGAAGCCCGGGCGCCTTCCTCCCTCCGCGCTCCCTCACATTGTCTCAACCCAGTCAGCAGCTCTGGGCGAGCAAGGCTGCCTGAGGAGGGAGAGGGCGGCGCGGCATCTCTCTCTCCCTCTCTCTCCCTCTCTCTCTCTCTCTGTCCCTCAGCGACGCGGTCTTGTTTGTTTTGCTTCCTGCTCTATGACGTGGGGCAAAATATTGGCCATATGTTCATCGGTAATAAATTGGTTGGAAGCGCAAACACGCCTGTTCCTGGAAAACTCCCTCTCAGCTGCCACCACCTCGGCTCTGCTCCTCCGAAGCAGATGGACCTACAGCACGCCCCCCCCCCGCCCCCGCGGTTCCTCGGGCAAATCGTGCCTGATCGACGGGTCTCGAACCAGCTTGCACGCTTTCTCTACCCCAGTCCCGCTTCTTCCAGAGCCGCCAACAAAACTTGCAGGTTTTTCAGGCTTATCCAGTCCACTGCCCGAATCTCCCCCTCCCATTTTTAACAAGCTCACCTTCCCATAAATCGCTCGGTAGCTAAGGCACTATAAAAACCCCAAGGGCCAGATGTGGCACGTTATTTATGTGAGAAAGCTCGTTTACATTAGATATGCTGATCCAAGCTTTGATAGCGCGGTTTGCAAGAGATTAAGGCTGGTTTTCCATCGATGGTTCCAGCTGCAGCTCTCTTTCTTTCAACCGCACCCCCCCGCCGCCTCACTTCGTGGTGGTGGTCTGAGGCCGGCAGGGTGGGGGGAGAGGAGGCGCGGGGGGGGGGGGAGAAGCGATGGAGACGGTTCAGACAGGGCGAACTGAGACTTTTTCCCTCTCGCTAGATGCAGACCCTGGAAGCCAGGAAGAGATATCCTTGCCCCCTGCCCTCCAGCACATTAATTCCCCTTTTCTTCAGCTATTAGGTCGTACAAATAGCTTGCGAGACATTACCACTACTCACAGAATGGCGATCTTGCATTTCATTCAGCCTCTACCACCTCCAAGCTGAGCAAAAGATCACTGCCACACCGCACACAGAAACTCACGCGATGTACTTCGTGTTAATTAATCCGAAGTCTCTAGTAATTTACGACTGATGACCACTAAAGCCGATTAGAACCCCCATAGACACGCAATGGAAGGCAAGAAGAAGCTACTCTTTTAACAACTCTTTAACCACCCTGATTGCAGCAAGTCCAGCGGGGTGCTCAAACGGTAATTGATTCGCGTTAAGTGGTTTTGATCATGGTGTCCTGCCACTGTGAAAAAAAAGAAGTCCCCAAGGATCTTCTTCTTTTTCTTTAAACCCAATAGAAGCCAATAATTATTAATAATAATAATAATAATAATAATAATCCTAACCAGCTCCCATTAAATAACCCCAGTAGGCCTCATTATGGTATCTATATCTATGCCTATGCATACGCTGATGGAACCGGAATCAGGATTGGAACCACCCAGGTAAGAGCTCTTGGGGCTGTGCTTAAAAGGTTACTGGAAACGTAAACAAAAGGCAAACTCAGTGTGAATGGGTATTAGAAAAGAGTCAAAAAGTAAATGATAAGTATCCTGATGCTATTATATTAAATGATGACAGGGCCATCACATTTAGAATATCTTGCACAGTTCTGGTCGCTCCATCTAAAAAACCAACAGCAGCCACAGTAACTGATCACATAGCTCAAAAGAGTCTAGAGAAGGGCAACCAAAGCCGTCCAGGGGGATGGATGGAGCACTTTCCTTAGGAGGAAATGCCTCTGGGACTTGTTTTGTTTCTACTTTAAGGGCGCAATCCTATGCAATCCTAGGCTGGCTGAGGAATGCTGGGAGTTGTAGGACTTTTTCTGTCTAAAAATGCATAAGACTGTGCCCCAAAGCACACTCAGCCTGGTGCCCTCCAGATATCTTGGACAGCAACTTGCATCTTTCCCAGCCACACTGGCCAGTAGACAGGAGTGCTGGGATTTATAGCCCAACGCCAGGTGCTTTAATGGCCAGTGCTAAATTCCACCATTTTATTCAAACTCAGGTTACCATCCTATGCATACCTGCTTCAGAGTAAGACCAACTGAATGCACTGGGACTTCCTTCTGTCCAGCCCTGACTAGGATCAGATTGTCAATTTACATTGTGCTTTCTTGATCTGTCTCCCCCGCCCCCTTGCCCCCCCTCCAATGATGACCCAAACTCTGCCTGTTCCATGCCTGGCTGTCTGGCATCTTCCCCGCCAGAAAAGGAAGCTATTTCTTGTTGTCAGCCCTTGCAAGAGGAAAGAAAATTAATTCCGCCTTCGTTGAATAGCTGCAGTTAGGTAACATCTAGGAGCTGGAGAAGATGAGTTCAGATGCGAGAAGAGAGACAATCCAGCAGGTGCAAAGAGAGCTATAAAAGGCACCTTTTAACCTGAAGTGCTGAACACGAACAATAGCTCTCTAACCGTGCGTTACCTCCTGTCTCTTCATAGGGCACCTTTAATTACTGCTGTAAAATCTCAAACCACGCTATGCTGAGCAGTAGCTGTTGATCTTGACATGGTTACTACTGTACTTCACACTTCCTCACGGAAATTAAGTCTTTATCTACAGTTAAAAACAGGTTATACTGTTTTATCGAGGGGTTTATTTCACAGGTAGATCCAGTCTGAAAAGTGTGTTCATGCACTCTTCATGGAAACATCATTCCTGTGAGAGGAAAGGCTGGATCCAGATTCTTCTTCCCTTGGGATGAAAAACACCTTTCTCCATGTGCCACTTCACCAAGTGGTACTCTTTGCTGCTTGAATTTAACCCTCTAAGGCACCATCCAGCCAAAGTTGAGAACTGTTAAGTCCCATTCATTTCAGTGGGAGAATTAAGCAAATGCTTAAATCTCTCCCACTGAAACCTTGTGCCTAACCTTGGCTGAAGCCTGCCCAATACGTTTTTGAAATTCAATTATAATTCTCTTTCTATGGAGAGCAGATTTTTTTGAAGACCTAAATTTTCATATTGTAATCCATAATGCAATCCACATCTCAAAATTTAAGTCTTAAATTTCAACAAGAAAAAACCAGTTTTTGAATGATCATGAATAATTGTTTCTGCAAGAGTTTTTTTAAAGTTCAGATTTAATAAATACATTTATACAATGATCAATGTTAATTAATTCTATGAACAACAAAAAGTGAATAAGCACATGCTCCTAGGATACAGATCGCACCTTCACATTCCAGGTTTGAACCAATACAAGCCATGGCACCTGAGCGAGGTGGTGTAGAGGTTGCTTCCCTGCACAGTTAATAATAATGCAATGTAGACTTAGCATTATGTCAGCTGCAACTGAGATTCATCACTTCATTAACATGCATTGATCCACCATTCTGAGAACATGCTTCTGATAATTTTAAAAGTATAATAATAGCATTTATATTGTACCTTTTGATTATTTAAAGTCCATCACATGTACGTATCTCAATAATTCTTACATCAGCACTGTAAGGTATGTCAGTATTATTATCATCCATGTATTGCAGATGCTGATAGTGAGTTCAAGGCTCAGGCAGTACTTGAATCAAATACTTCCTGGCTCACAGCTCACACTCATGGCCACTACACTACTTCAGCTCTCTCACAGATAAAATCATTTTTGGGTGGTTGACACCCAGATTCAACAGGGATCACCGGTGCAGTAAACAGAGCAATTTGAAGCCATAACATCATGTGCAGACTGCTGCTGAAAGCCTCACACCTAATCCAATGAGCTTGGAAATGAAGATCTGTTCATGCTTGTGTAGACTAATTGTGAGACTGTCATTAGAAATAGCATTGGAATAGCTGTGTATGATGGAGCTTTAAGAAAAGTGTGAAGTTGGCGCGCAGACCTACATAACTTGTGATCCAGCAAGCCAAAAATAGCCTGCTGGGCATGGGTAGCAGCCTTCCAGGGGCTCAGTAGACATCCTTATTTGCCTGCAACTGTAAAAAAAAGAAAAGAAAAATAAAAGAAAGAAAAACAAAAGCTGGGGGTGGGTGGGAGCTTTCAAGGACTTTGAAGTCTGCAATATGTGGGGATGGGCTACATTGGCTTGGTTGGTCACAAGTTGTGCATACCTGGTTTAGGAAGGGCCAGTTCTGACTCCCATGGAAACAGATGTGAAAAGGCCTGTGCATATGCATTGAGCCAGGATGTTACCCAATATTTATAAACTGTTCTGATTAGAACTATTTTTTTGCTCCCACTTATTTCAATGGCAAAGATCCTTGTGAAGCACCTTTGTGTAATACTTCAAAACAGGCAATCCCTTCACCTCCGCATGCATGTTGGCGTAGGCTGCCTTTATATTTGGGCAACCAAGCCTAAGCATACCTCATCTAGCAGATACACACCTGTGATTAACAGATGGTCATTGCCTATGATGCCTTTTAAAGGCACACATAACAATCTGGCAATGGCAAACTGAAATTAGTTTCATATTTGACACTTTGTAGTTAAATTATGACTCTGATCTAATGATAGCTCTTGCTACCATTTTATTTAAGCCCCTTTTCACTTTGTTATAAAATACACATGAGATTTATTAGAACAGAGACTTCCCACTTGCTTTTACAGTCTAATTGATAAACAATAGATAGCGGTTACTTACTCCATAAGTCTTGTAAACGGAGTCATTACCATAATCGTGGTGATCATAATGACCCAGTTTGCATGATCGAAATAGCCCACCATAGTTTATCTAAGCAGTGCATGTTGGTGCATGCCAGGTGAGATTTGAATATTCACTGTCCAGCTATGGCTTGTCATGTCATGTGAACTCAGGTGATGGAGGTTGTGCGAGGGTTAAACAATGCTTGCATAACCCTAGAACAGGTCATGGGTTATGCAAGGGTTGTTTAACTCTTGCACAATCCCACTACCCCAGTTCACACAACACGACAAGCCACAGACAGGCAGTGAGTATTCAAAATGGCTGCCTGCATGCGCTGACACGCGCCACAGCCCCCCATCCGATTGTGTGAACCAGCCTGATGTCACTCTGGGCTGACACAAGGCATTTTACTGTCTAAGGTGGACAACACGGTGCCTCCCCCATTCCATATACAAAACTGGAAGTCGAATCTTATTTTAACACTGGTGACGGCAGGATGGCAGGAGGCACGCGTGGGGTGAGCTGTATGATACACAAGCTCTGTCTACTTCTGCCCCTCATGTGTCTCATTGGACACATAGACAGCTAGGTTTGTGATGGGCGTGTAGACTGCACAGTGAATTGCCTGCCTGGTGTGAAGGTTGCAGATATCACGTGCTGTCTAGATAGCCTAGTAGACAGTGCTGGGGTGGAGTCAGTGGTCGTGGTCCATGCTGGTACCAACAATGTGGGAAAATGTAGTTGTGAGGTCCTGGAAGCCAAATATAGGTAGCTAGGTCAGAGATTGAAATCCAGGACCACCAAGGTGGCTTTTTCTGAAACGCTACCTCTTCCATGCACAGGGCCAGCTAGACAGTCGACACTGAGGAGTCTCCATGTGTGGATAAGATGGTGGTGCAGGGAGGAGGGGTTCAGATTTGTTAGGCACTGGGGAACATTTTGGGACAAGTCAGGCCTGTACAAGAGGGACGGACTCCACTTGAATCAAAATGGAGACTGCTGGTGCTAAACATAAAAAGTGTGGCAGAGCAGCTTTGAAATTAAACCCTGCGGGAAAGCTGACAGGAGCTGGGAAGCATCCGTTTTGGGTTAAATCATCCCAAGGGGATGAAGATGAAAACGTTTTTGATTGCCCAAATGTAGGGATGTTGGAGAAATCCTCCACGGACCCCAATGAGGCCAGATTCTATTGAATCTGGCCCCCCCAAAGTCCGTGGAGGATTGGATGTCTTACCTGCACCTCCAGGAGGAATCCTCACTGGCTGGATCCTCCCCGCCGGTCGGCTCCAGAGCACCAGTGATACGGCCGCCATTGCTGTATTGCTGGCTGGGCGGATTGACTGAGGATGCAAATGGCATCCTGGATGCCATTTGCGGCTGTAAAGGCCTTAGTTTAAGGTAAATGCAGCTGTAAATGGCTGCATTTACCTTAAACTAAGGCCTTTACGGTGGCAAATGGCATCCCAGATGCCATTTGTGTCCTCAGGCATTAGTCCCCTTCAGCCAGCGATATGGCATGGTGGCCGTATCACTGGCACTTTGGAGCTGGCCGGCGGCTCTGCGGAATCGCCGCGGAGCAGAGCCAGCCAGCCAGGATTCCAGGGGGAGGGATGGATCACCTCCCCTCAAGGGCGGATTCCCCAGCGGAGCAGCAGGAATCTGCCCATCCCTACCCAAATGTAGAAGGGGAGGAAATATGCGAGGAGTACATGGTAGAACATAATAGCTAATCAAACGGGCCAAAGTCCCATAGCAAAAGATACACATGCCAGAGGCGTCTGGGGAGGGGCACAGTGTATAGGTGTTTCTCTGCAAATGCTAGAAACCTCTGAGCCAAAATGGGAGGATTGGAGTGCTTGGTTTTAAAGGAGAACCTAGATATAATGGGCATTACAGAAATCTGGTGGAGTGGAGAGAACCAGTGGGATACGGTCATCTCTGGATATAAACTCTACAGGAAGGACAGGGAAGGGCATACTGGGGGAGGTGTTGCCCTATACATCAAAGAGGGCATAGTGTCAAGCAGACTAGAACAACTAAAAGGGATTGGCTCTTCCACAGAAGTGCTGTGGGTGACAATACCAGGCTCCAAAACTACTTTAGTGCTAGCAACGTGCTATTGTCCCCTGGACCAGAATGCTCCGAGTGACCTTGAGATGGAAATTGAAATCAGGGAGGCCTCCAAACAAGGAGCTGTTGTAATAATGGGTGACTTCAATTACCCCCACATTGACTGGATAAATGCATGTTCCAGTCATGACAAAGAGGTTACATTTCTTGATGCCCTAAACGATTGTGCCCTACAACAGTTGGTCATGGAACTGACCACAGGGGGAGTGACCTTCGATTTAATCCTAAATGGTGTTGCCTCGGAGCTAGTACAAGATGTAAATGTTGTTGAACCATTTGGAAACAGTGACCACAGCACTATCAGATGTAATATATATTTAAGTGGAAAATTGCCCAGGAAGTCCAACACAGTCACATTTGACTTCAAAAGAGGAAACTTCTCTAAAATGAGGGAACTGGTGAAAAGGAAGTTAAAAGGAGTCAAGAGGATTAAATCCTTTCAAAATGCTTGGAGATTACTCAATCCCACAATAATAGAAGCCCAGCTAAAATGTATACCCCAGGCCAGGAAAGGTAGCACCAATTCCAAGAGGTCGCTGGCATTGTTACGAACAGAGTTAAGGAAGGTATCAGAGAAAAGAAAGCTTCCTCCAGAAAATGGAAGTCTTGCCCAAGTGAGGAAAACAAAAGGGAGCACCAACTGGCACAAAGGCAATGCAAGCAGACAATAGGAGATGCAAAAAAAGCATTTTGAAGAGGGTATCACTAACAATATCAAGGCCAACAAAAAAGAATTCTTTAAATATATTAGAAGCAGAAAACCAGCTAGAGAGGCAGTTGGACCATTGGATGACAGTGGAGCTAAAGGCATACTAAAGGAGGACAAGGAGATCACAGAGAAGCTGAATGAATTCTTTTCATCCGTCTTCACTGCAGAAGATATAGGACAGTTACCTGTGCCTGAACTGATGTTTTCAGAAAAGGAGTGTGAAGAACTGAGGCAAATAGTTGTGACAAAAGATGAAGTTCTCAACCTTATTGATAAACTGAAAGCAAATAAATCACTGGGCCCAGATGGTATCCATCATAGAGTTCTCAAAGAACTCAAATATGAAATTGCTGATATTCTAACCAAAATGTGTAACAACATGTCCCTAAGATCAGCCTCTACACCAGAGGACTGGAAGATGGCCAATGTAATACCAATTTTCAAAAAGGGATCCAGGGGGTATCCGGGAAATTACAAGCCCGATAGCGTAACGTCTATTCCAGGTAAATTGGTTGAAGGCATTATTAAAGATAAAATTAGTAAGCATGTAGACAGACAAGCCCGGCTGAAAAAGAATCAACATGATTTCTGCAAAGGTAAGTCCTCCTACTCTAACCCTGCAGAGTTCTTTGAGAGTGTCAATAAACATGTAGACAGGGCAGGGGTGATCTGGTAGACATTGTTGACTTGGACTTCCAAAAGGTTTTTGACAAAGTCCCTCACCAAAGACTCCTGAGCAAATTTAGCAGTCCTCTTATAGATCAGTAACTTGTTAAAGAACAGAAAGCTGAGAGCAGGAATAAATGATAAATTCTCCCAGTGGAGGGAAGTAAATAGAAGGGTCCCACAGGATCTGTATTAGGACCAGGGGTGTCATTAAAGAAGGGTCCACCTGGGCACAGGCCTCGAATCTTTTTTGAACTGTGCCCCGGATCTTTTGAGCTGTCCTAATTGCCATTTTTTTTTTACATATTTCCAATGACTTGCATTGGAAAACAAAAATGGCAATAACTTTTTTAGTTTGTAAGATAAATTCATGAAATTTGGAGGCTTAGAAGCCCTCACAGAGCTAACTGAATTTGCCCAGTTTCAGGCAGTTAGGCTTTTGTGCTAGTCACAGGTAAAATTTGCTATTTTCAAGAAAATGTGTCAAAGCAAAGAGCTATAATTTCTTTATTCTTCCACATAAGTGTATGGAATTGGGAAAGCTGGCAGCCCCCCTGGAGCTGATGGAACCTGCCAAATTTCAGGCAGTTATCTCCAGTGACTTTTGTGCTAGTCACTGGTAAAGTTTCCTATTTTCAAGAAAATGTGTCAAAGCAAAGAGCTATACTTCCACATAAACTCATGGAATTTGGGGATGTAGCAGGCCCTTTGGAGCTGACTGAACCTACCAAATTTCAGACAGTTAGGTCCAGTGGCTTTTGCACTAGCCATGTGTAAAGTTTCCTTTTCTCAAAGTCTAAAACAAAAAGTAAAAACTGTCAAGTCACCAAGGGGATTAGAGATCCTAATAAGAAGGTGTTTAAGGTGACTATTAGGAGGTCACTATCCCTAATCTCTGGTGTAGGGTTTTTTTTTGAGGTGCAAAAAACCTCTCTCCCGCTACTTTTCTTTTCTGCTGTTACATGCCCACTGTTGGGAGCTTGCCTGCAATGAAATTTTGGAGAGGGAGAAGGAAGGGAAGAAAGAGCTCCATGTGAAATATTGGTATTCACACAGCTTCTGATTTTACTGCCTCAAACTGGAACCTTTGGCTTCTGCAGAAGTTTAGTAGCTTCAGTACAGCAAAGGATTCAATCAGCCTCCACAAACTTCTTTCTCCCCCTCCACTTTAATTTTTCCTAAATAGCTGTAGGACTCAAATAATCCCAAAGGGAGGGTTAGGTCTATGTGGCGTCATGATCAAGAAACTGCAGGGGCTTTTAAATAGGTTCTACAGTTTTAAAAAAGCTAGAAAAAGCCCTCAGCCACTTCATAAAGCTCATTTAAGTATGTGCAATCATTGCAAACCCTGCACAGCCTCCTAAATTTCTCTGAAGTACCACCTCTCTGAAAGGAGCCACTTGGCTTAGGGAGTTCTCTCTAACCCCCACCCCCATGCACATTTCCAATCACCATTCTTCTTTTCTTCTTCCCTTCCCTTCCCTTCCCTTCCCTTCCCTATCCTGTTCTTTCTTTCTTTCTTTCTTTCTTTCTTTCTTTCCCTTCTTTATTCCACCCAGAGCATTGGGGAATTCTTAAAAAGAATTCTTGCTCTTCAGTGGGCAGTTCTGAACTGTATTTGACTTTATACAAACAGACACGACGGGGGTTGGTTTTTCTCTTTCTCCTCACTCAAGCCTTTGAGAAAAGTGGGTTCACATGGTTGCAGAGAAACAAATCTGGGACTGCTTTGTCTGCCAATTGTCATTATCCAGCAATAGGAAGGGCTGCAGCTCAGTGGCAGAGCACATGCTTGGCAGGCAGAAGGTCCCAGGTTCAATCCCCAGCATCTCCAGGTAGGGCTAGGAAAGAATCCTGCCTGAAACCCTGGAGAGCCGCTGCTGCCAGTCAGTGTCAACAGTACTGGGCTAGATGGACCCAGGGTCTGACTCAGCATAAGGCATCTTCCTATGTTCCTATGAACAGAAAGCTTTAATTAAAAAAATAGGAGTTTGGGGTTTGTTTTTTAAGTGGAGGGGAGATAAATACTGCTCATTTATGCAATTCTATGTTTGCCTACTGAGAAGTCCCAGTATGTTTAATGAGGCTTACCCTCAAGAAAGTGTGCATAGGATGCCAAGTTACTTTTGCAGGGAGGTTTGCACCTTGATGTTCTGCATGTTTACTCAGAAATAAGTCCTGAGTTATGAGCACTGTTCTGCAAGATTAATGAATTGACTACGCTTTCAGCTCAGTCTTTTGCATGTTTTGTCATTTGTGGGTTTGGGTTTTTTTGGTGTTTTTTTTTTTGCATGAACTCTAGCTTCAGTGGTGAGGGAAAAGCACTTAGTACATGCTCAGAGTTTCTCCATAAGTTAGTCCTAGTTTTGAAAACAGACTCATTGGCTGAATCCTGGTGAAGTCTTGGCACAAATGAAGTTATGGGGAGGAAGATATGAGAGCTTGTACATAAGAAGGACAAGGTAGAGAGGAGCTGCACAAAAAAAGACATCTGATCTGATGAAGAGTTGCTGGAGGATGGGAGGATGAGGAGGGATGGTTGCATGGAGGGGAATAGAATGCGTAGGGGGAGAATGTAAGTGCTCAGTGGTGAAAGAAAAACATTCTACACATGCTCAGAGGCACTCTCTATTTAAGAACATAAGAAGAGTCATGCTGCATCAGACCAAGGTCCACCTAGTCCAGCATTCTGTTCACACAGTGGCCAACCAGATGCCCATAGGAAACATACAAGCAGGACATGAGTGCAATAGCACCTTCCCACCCATGTTCCCCTGCTGCTAACATTGGTGAAATGTAAATAAATTCTAGTTATTCTAAGTTAGAATGCATGTATACCCTTCAGAAACTTTTCAGGTTTCTTGCCTGGGGGACACCTCTAATGATCTGTGCATTTTCATACAAATTTACCCAAAACTATTGGGGAAGGTGTGAATGGAAGGGAAAACAAATCCCTCCCTTCCCCAAATTGGAGAACTCCCCTTCCACATGAACTGCTGCACCTATCCTTCTGAAACTTTGCTGGTTTCTTACTTAGAGACAACTGTAGGCTGTCTGTAATTTTCAGAACAATGGTCCACAAGGAACATAGGGAGATAAGTATGTCCTCTTTTGGAGACCTCACAATGTCAAGGCCACCCTTGCACAAAACTCATTGCGGCTAGCAATCTGAAATTTGGCAGGCATGATCTCCTCTGATGGGGCAATGAATCCTAAAATTTTTATCCAATTCTTCCAAGGAATTAAATGTTATTGGCAGTTCCCTTTACAAGAAAATCAAAATATAAACCCTGCACCTATTTTTCTGACATTGGGCAGGTGTAATCCCATTCTAGGGGGCTACTATGCCTGAAATTATCATCCAGTTCTGATCAAGAGAAAAAAGTTAGGCTTTTTTTTTTCTAATTTCCCATGGTAATCAACAGGAACCATAAAGACTCATTTTTCCAAACATTGACTCAGGTTTGGTGCTGAGCTGAAGTGGTCTGACTACAAATTGGCCAGAGCAGAAGCGGGATGTTTTCCAAAATGCTGAACCGGAGTCTGAGTTGAAGTGGGGTGGGGGGTCAGTGCACACTTCGTCTGTCTGTCTGTCTGTCTGTCTGTCTGTCTTCTATACACACATGCAAGCACACTGCATGTACACACCACACACAGACACATATATATATATTACACGTGCGCTTAGACTTGTATATGCAAATTTGTGTTATGGGCCTGTGCCTCAGATCTTTTAAGAACCTAGCAACACCCCTGATTAGAACCAATGCTTTTCAACCTGTTCATAAATGATCTGGAATTAGGAGTGAGCAGTGAAGTGGCCAAGTTTGCTGATGACACCAAATTATTCGGGGTGGTTAAAACAAAAAGGGATTGTGAAGAGCTCCAAAAGGATCTCTCCAAACTGGGAGAATGGGCATCTTAATGGCAAATGCAGTTCAATGTAAGCAAGTGTAAAGTGATGCACGTTGGAGCAAAACATCCCAACTTCAAGTATAGCCTGATGGGATCCGAAAATGTCAACCCAGTGTGTGGCCACTGTAAAAAAGGCAAACTCCATGTTCGGCATAATTAGAAAAGGAATTGAGAATAAAACTGCTGATATCATACTGCCCTTATACAAATCTATAGTGCAACCACACTTGAAATACTGTGTACAGTTCTGGTCACTGCACCTAAAAAAAAGATATTGTAGAGCTGGAAAAAGTGCCGAAAAGGGCAACTGAAATGATAAAGGGTCTGGAGCATCTCCCCTACGAGACAAGGTTAACACAGCTGGGATTGTTTAGCTTGGAAAAAACTAAAGGGAGAGTAAGGGGAGACATGATCGAGGTCTACAAACTTATGCATGGTGTACAGAATGTGGATAGGGAGACATTTTTCTCCCTCTCTCAAAATACTAGAATCCTGGTCATCCCATGAAGCTCATTGGTGGGAGATTCAGGACAGATAGAAGGAAGGACTTCTTCACACAGTGCATAGTTAAACTACCAGTTGCTGGGGAACATGGGTGGGAAGGTGCTGTTGCGCTCATGCCCTGCTTGTGGGTCGACAGCTGGTTGGCCACTGTGTGAACAGAATGCTAGACTAGATGGATCCTTGGTCTGATCCAGGAGGGCCCTTCTTATGTTGTTATGGCCCTCAAATCTGCTGCCTGAGACAGCCACCTCACTCTGTTTGTGCTGATGTCCCCATCAGGGTAGGGCTGTCCCTGATGTTTTTAACCTTATAAGAAAAACAGCTTGAGCTGGACTGGCATGCTGGAGTGCTTGTGTGACCATTGTGATTAAAGGCAGATTACAAACAAGAATTTAAGAACTCACCTTTCTTGAGAGACAAGTGGGAATCACACACATGCATGTTTGCATGCACACACACACATCCTTTTCTGTTGTCTCCACCATGGATGTAGGGTACTGGTTTGCTTAAGCTACAAACACTTATGTGCAAACAGCATATGGTCCCCAAAGGGAAAGCATGTGCTTAAGTCAAATAAAACAGAGAAAGAACTAACAGAAAAGACAAAGAAGAGCTTTGTATGATACAAATGCTTTTGCGTGTTTTTTTTTGTTAGCTCAGTCCCATGTGAGGCTGGACCATGTTAGTGATGTTTACTTTCTTGTCAAATAACACAAAAGAGGACTGTAAAATGATTTTGTCAAGGAGTTTCCATGAAAATCACAGCTGATCAGCAGAAAATACGCATGCTCTGAAAGGGTGTGTGGATTTTAGTCAGATTATTCCTGATATGCACATCCATATAGTGCTTTTGAGTATTGAAGGTGCTTTATATACGTTATCTCAGCCATCTTAACAACAGCCTTGGAAGTATTATTGTCTCTGTATTGCAGATGGGGAGCCAAGACTGCACAATCGTGGTTTGCCTAAGGCCACCTAGTAAGTTCACAGCAGAAATGTGTTATTGCGTGTCCTTGTTCACATGCCCACTTGAACTTGCACATGCGAGTTTATGTATGATGATGATCATGGGTCTAAGGGGGCCTTCAACTAGAGCTGCAGTGAGGAATAGCTACTTCTAAAATGGGGAAATTAGCTCAAACGCTCTAGTCCAAATATACTTCATTTATGTAGATTTTGTTCTCAATACACACATGCACACACATTACAGAAAAGAACGATTGCTTGACACTAACCCTCTAGTACATGGACCAATATACTAATTCTAATAGGCTGAACAAAAAGATTGGGAAATATGAAGATTGAGGAATCAGTGTTTGCCAAATAAGGAGTGGAAGGTGGTGCTAATAGAAATGGCAAGGCAGGCAATTCGGTGGCTATGCAACTGAGGAAGGTTGGGTGTTGGTGACGATCATGGGTCACAGGGCCAGAAATAGATAGATTTAGGAGGAAAGGAAAGGGAATAGAGCATGAGTGGCTATAATTACCTAGCTTCAGAATGATTGCAAATTGTTAGGAAAATGTTATGGGCCTGGACAACCCTCAGGTTTCTCAGCTTTAGTTCTGAATTAAACATGGCTCATCAGCCTTAAGTCACTAAGGGAGCAAACCTATGGCCACTAGACAGAGGCTAGATGACCTTAGGATATGCTGTTTTCCAGGAACCGACCTCGGAGCCCGCGCTTTGAGGTCGGTTCCTGGAGAACTGACCTCCCCCCATTTCCATGATGCCTCGAAGGCAGCGTGGAACAGCTCTATCCTCCGCGCTCGCAAGAGGAGGGCAGAGCGGCTGGAAAGGGGCATGGCTGGGGGTGTTCTGGGGCGGGGAGATTGTAGCTGCCTGTACGACACATCCTATGTATCATACAGCAGCCTCCTTCCCCACTCCGTGCTCCTGGGGCTAGACAGCCGCAATAGCAGAGAAAGCAGGGCAGGAGCAGCGGAGGGAACGATCTCCTCTGTGCTTCTCCTGCCCTGCTTTGGATAGGCAGTCACCTCCGAGTTCGGAGGCGGCCACCTATCTAGATAGGATTGCACCATAAGGCAATATTGAGTACTATGTCATCCAGAAAGAGCCAAAGGATGATATATCCAAAAGTTCTGGGACAATGAGCACTCACAGCAACATTGGGGATACTGAACAGAGGCTAAGTTGTTATACGGGAGCTTAGAGCCACCACAATTTGGTTGAAAATAGAATATGGATAGAATGCAGGATCTCCTTAGAATTCACAATGAGATTAAAAATGGTTGTGCTCCACTCAGGGCCTTGAGTAGCAATTTCCCAATGCTCTGGGCTCATTGCTTGACCATCGCCCTTGTGCACAAAGACAGCAACTCACACAGAGGGTGCAGGCTGTCTGCATGGCCTCACAGGTTTGAGCTGCATTCCTACAATGTTATGGAACCTGGCTTTGGACTCAGTGGGTGCTTTACCAGGGGGTAAAGCTTTCTCTCTGGGTTTACAGGGAAAACAAATGTATTTGGGCAAATGTGGCAAAAAAAGTTTATTAAATAGGAAAATGCAGGACTCTGGCCTTGGAAATGTGGGATAGGTGCCATAGTGGAGTAGGAAAGAGTCATGAGGAAAGCTACTGGAAGCCAATCAGACCCCAGGTTATTCTAGAGCTGAGACCCATGGGCATGAGGGATGCCAGCAGAAAGAATGAACAACTGCTGCTCAAATTCTAGGACACTTATAGGGTCCAAAAGAAAGGGTACAAAGGATTGTCTCAGAATGGGTTGAAACAAAGGGAACAATAATTTGGTTCTGGGGAATAAAAAGAAAGCTCAAGGAGGCTCCTTGCCCATTGTTTGCTTGACATCTGAATGGCTATGCAGGACCACAGCAGTAGAGTAAATTATAATTAGATACCAATATTCAAAACAAAAGGCATTGTTAAGGTCATCTAGGTGGTATTTGAATCTGTTGACCCATTAAGGAAGTGGGAATGTTTCACGATTGGGCCAAATTTCCTGCTGAGGCCTGAGGAAGGCTTGTGGTTTCATTGGCTGAGTGGTGATGGCATGACAATCAAGCAGGCATTTGCATGTTTCGATAGTTACAGGGAGAAACTCCCTTTAATCTAATCAATCGCAGAAGCACATACACACTATGGCTCCTGCCCCTCTACAGCCATCCAGAACGTTAATGATATTCCTGTGAGCTTTTCATGCTACTTCTTTTGGAAAAAGAATGAATTCTTGAGCCAAAGTGTCATAGTAATGCCAATGTAATACACAGCATGCAATATTCAGACAGCCAGAATGTCTGAGCTCCTCTGCAACCATTCTGAGTCCAGGGCCATGGGTCAAACTAGATGCAACGTGGGTGATCTGTGATTAGGAACTCCCACCCTTAAAAAAACTAATAGAAGCTGCCAGGGCAGGGATTAGACTGGGACCATGACACTACAGGAGGGGCTAATCCTTTCTACCAAGTCTCTTTCTGCTGATTGAAACTATCATTAGCCCCACAGAGACAGGCATCATACAAGTACAAACTAACATGAATAATAGTTGATTGCTTCAACTATTTTAATTAAGAAAACATTGTGGAGGAAAGGGTTAACCCAGGGGTGCAGAGCTATATATGGGTGGGGGCCTGATTGCCACCTACTGGGCTCTCTACAGGGGAATATCCCCTGTTATCTATGGTTTGAGACTGGAGATAACAGAAGCAATTCCTCCAGAGGGTGGGACTTGAGGTCAAGCCCCACCCCCTTCAGGAACTCATGGCTCTGCGGGCCATATTGTGGAATCTGGTGGGCCACATTAGGCCCATGAGCCAGGGGTTCTGCACCCCTGGGTTCACCCTCCATCTCCCATGTCATGCTCTTTATCTGATCACACCCCACCCTCCATTGTTGTGTCTTAGTTCATAAGCTGCATTTGAGCCAGCAGTGTGATATGGCTGCTAAAAAAACTAAAACAATCTTAGGTTGCATTAACAGAAGCATAGTGTCTGCAGAACTGCAGAACAGAGCAGAACTATTACTTCCCATGATGTGAAAACTATGCTTCTGTTAATGAAAATTGCCAGTTTTCAAGAAGGACATTGACAAATTAGGGTATATCCAGAGAAGGGCAATCAGGATGGTGAGGGGGCTGTCAATCAAGTCCTGTGAAGAATCACTGAAAGAGTTGGGTATGTTTACCCTGGAGAAAAGATTAAGGGAGACATGATCACAGTCTTCAAGTATCTGAAGGGCTGTGCCATGCAGAAGACAGAGCAGAGTTGTTCTCTGTTGCTCTGGAGGGCAAGACTAAAATCAATGGTTGGAAGTTGCAGGGAAGCAGATTTAGGCTAAACATTAGGAAAACGTACTAAGAACAGACTGATTCTGAAGCCACTTGCCTTGAATTGGGTCCGAATCTGAATCTTGATTCAGAAATCCAAATGGTCATGCCTTCCATTGATTATCACTGGAAATCAATGAACAGCGATAACTTCTTTTCTTTTCATCAGCCCGTTCAGTTCGAGATTTGACTGAATCCAAAGCCTGCCCCTACATAGAATCATAGTGTTTTTATCATTTTCGATTGCTTTGCATTTTATGTATTTCATTTACTTGTACACTGCCCAGAGAATACTAGTTATTAGGTGGTCTATAAGTGTAATAAACAAGCAAATGAACTCTGTTAGAAGATATGAACACAACTGCCATTCCTGAAGTATCTTTCTAAACTAAAATTCCTGTGGGAAATAGAGATAAAAACTAAAAAATAAATTCCTGAAGGGCAATTGAAACATGGGTATTAATGTTTAGATTATTTTCTCTCACACATTTGGACATCAAGCCCCTTGCTCTCTAAATCAGAACTTCAGCAATCACCTAATTTTATTATTTATTTATTGGTACATGTTGGAGGGGTGAATGAGTATAATCTAGATTGGCTCCTCTCATGTTAGGGGGTAGTCAAATAAGATAAACCCATCCTGAAGCCAACCCCTGATGCTTGAAAATATAACAATTTTCCTGGTTATTGGTGTTTCCCTTTGCAGTAATGAAAATGGCAGCAACACGGACGTATAAACCAAAAACACAAATGGAGGGCACAGTCCTATGGGGATAGGCAGCCGCCTCCCAACTCGGAGGTGACCGCCTATCCAATGCAGGGCAGGAGAAGCACGGAGGGGATTGTCCCCTCTGCACTTCAGCTGCCCTGCATTTGCAGCTAGACAGCCGATTTCGACTGTCTAGCTGTGGGACCTCGGAGCGTGGGAAGCAGCAGCTGGACAACATGTAGAATGTGTCATAGCGGCATTTCCGACTTCCCTGCCCCAACATGCCCCCAGGAACGCCCGTTTTTGCTGCTCCGCTCTCCTCTTCCGAGTGCGGAGTGTGGGACCATACCGCGCTGCCTACGAGGCAGCTTGGGAAGGGGTGGAGGTTGGTTCTCAGGGAACCGACCTATCCTATGGCCGTCTAGCCGCTGACTCGTGGCCATAGGATTGTGCCCTAACAGTAGCAGTAGTAGTAATAATAATTATAACATTTATATCCCGCCTTTTTACCTCTTGCAAGGAACCCAAGGCAGCTTACATCCTCTTCCACCATTTTATCCTCACAAGCACCCCGCAAAGCAGCAGGTGAGGCTGAGAATCATGGCCCAAAGCACCCATGGGACAGGAAGGATGTAGAACTGGTAAAATTCTGAACTCTCTTAGCTTTTCTAATATGTTTTTGATCAGGTTGATCAGAACCATAGTATATCCTTTTAACCAGTACCAACAACTGTGACAGGCTTAATATAGAGCTCATTGAAAAAAAAATCTAAACCTGGATGTTTTAAAATTAAATTGGGCAATATTTCTATACAGCCACTTGGCTGTGCTTGGTAGTGGGTCAGATGTAGTGATGTTGGAGGATGTTCAGACTCCATGTAGTTGATCAATTGCAAAGAAGCTTCTGGGGGAAGGGGAAAGCCAGTTGGCTTGGACTGAGCATTCTTTCACTAACACTAGCTATAACCAAGTGCCACATCGTTCCCCACAACAACCCTGTAAGACGGGTTAGGCTAGGAGTCTATGACTGGCCCATTGTCAGTCTGTTTGTGTGCCTATCTCTCTCGTATATATGCACAGACAGGTATCCTTGAATTTGTTCTTTTAAGTTTTTTTTTTTTTAAATTAAATAGCTTACTACACACCATAAACTACATGCGAACATAGAAGTCCATGACAAACGATGCCATGAACTCGCCTTTTGCACTGCCTAATATATTTGTTTCCCAACTAAATTACCACTGATACACTCATGAAGCTAATACTAAAACTTGTAATTTTACTATGTTAAGATTAGAGAATCCACTTACATCAAGTGCAAATCAGAGAATCCACCATTTTTCATATTCCTGTTCAAGAATCCACACTCCTCCTCCTGAGAAAACATGCATAGGGGCTGTGCTATTAGTCTGGCTAAAAATATTGAATAGAAGAATAAAGCCATAAATATATGTAAAAATTCAATACCCCCCATGTAGGGTCTAGGAAGTAAGTAACATCCCAAACTCCTTTTTTTCTTGCTGCCACTCCTGGTGGAAAGGTGTGCTATGATTGCTACATGTTTTTATTTTTCAAAAATTGCCTATTTGTACACTATTTTTTTTTATCTTGTACGCCATCTTCTCAAGGTTCTACCCTTACAGGCACTCTAAAAATTCAATTTCATCAGGCTGTCCTGAGGGAGATGAGAGGAGGAAGCAGGACCATTCTATCAGCCCTATTGAAAGGTGTAGGGTGAATTTTTTTTTTTAATACAAAGCAGAGACAAGTGTTTTGACTAAACAAAATTGAATTGCTTCTATTCTTACTCACAAATATATGATCCACTGATTAACTCTAAAATATGTAGAGTTAAGCAGTGTATCATATATAAGAAAGGAAATGTCTGACATCACGAGCAATCATTTATGTTTTTCTTTTTAATTTAATTCTTTGCCAGCCTTAATTGCTGATTCCAGGGCAATGTACAGCACATTAAAACAAATAAAATATAACAAGCAATAATAACAAATCAAACAGCATAAAACAATGGAAGCGACCGCAGGAAATGGACTTCACAAAAGTAACGTAAAATACTTGATGGAATAAAGGAGTATTCAGCTGGTACCTCAAAGAAAACAAGGAAGACAGGCAGCTTCCCAGGGGATGCAGTTCCACAGCTGAGGTGCCGCAGCTGAAATACCCTCTCCCTAGTCACCCTCCCACCCAGTAGAGTAGTGGCAAATTCAGAAGTGCGGGGTTCCTTCTTGACACGTCACAGCCACGCCCCCTCACAGCCATGCCACCTTCTAAGATTATACAACCTTGTAAGATTCACAGCCTTCACCTGGGATCCCAGAACAATGCAGCTGAGAGTAAGGCACTGGTATTTCAATTGGACGTCTGAGGAAAAATGCAGGGGTGTTAAAATCTTTTTCACTCACTCACTCACAAACATTTTAGGTTTTCAAGATATGATACGCTATGGAAGCTTCACCCTCTCATCTCAGCCCTCATGGACAGGTCCCTTCTCATTTAAACAGCCCCCTTGCACACTCCTTTAGCGCCCCAACATTACCCATTAGCCTTCCCTAAGCTCCTTCATTATATCTCCCCCCTCCCCTCCAACAGAAACGTCCATACACTCAGCTGAATTGAACTACACACACACACACACACACAGAGTCATGTAGTGGTAAATTTGGAAATGCAGGAGCTCATTGTGACAGTCTCCAAGGGCAGTCCAAAAATTTCAGGCAGCTGATCCATATCAACAACCCAGTTCTAGGAGTTTTCCTCTCCACCAGGAGCACGTCTTTGGTAAAGCAAATAGGTCTTAATTGCCCATTCCAGACCAAGTCATCCCAAATACCTTGCATTCCATCATGGAACAATATATTGTTGCTTGGAAAATTCATTTGCCCCACAGCTACAGTGAGGCTCGCAGCTACGCTCAGAGGGAACAGGGAATTCTGAGGGGGGTGGCAGATGACATCAGAGTCCCTGCTAATGAGAAAGTGCCAGGATTAGGGTCCCTGTGAGACCTGCCTAAGCTAGGCTTCAGCAGTATGCGAACCGAGAACTACCGGAAGTACAAGCTGGGTTTAGAAGAGGCAGAGGAACTAGAGATCAAATCGCCAACATTCGCTGCATCATGGAGAAAGCAAGAGAATTCCAGAAAAACGTCTATTTCTGCTTCATTGACTACGCTAAAGCCTTTGATTGTGTGGATCACAACAAACTGTGGCAAATTCTTAAAGTGATGGGAGTACCAGACCACCTTACCTGTCTCCTGAGAAACCTGTACGAGGGTCAAGAAGCAACAGTAAGAACCAGACATGGAACAACCGAGTGGTTCAAAATTGGGAAAGGAGTACGACAAGGCTGCATATTGTCACTCTGCTTATTTAACTTATATGCAGAGTACATCATGAGAAATGCCGGGTTGGATGAATCAGAGGTCGGAATTAAGATTGCTGGGAGAATTATGAACAACCTCCGATATGCAGACGATACCACCCTAATGGCAGAAAACGAAGAGGATCTAAAGAGCCTCTTGTTGAGGGTGAAAGAGGAGAGTGCAAAAGCTGGTTTGAAACTCAACATTAAAAAAACGAAGATCATGGCATCTGGCCCCATCACTTCCTGCCATATGGAAGGGGAAGAAATGGAAGCAGTGACAGATTTTACTTCCTTGGGCTCCAAGATCACCTCAGACGGTGACTGTAGCCATGAAATTAAAAGACGCTTGCTCCTTGGGAGGAAAGCTATGGCCAACCTAGACAGCATAGTAAGAAGCAGAGACATCACCTTGCCAACAAAGGTCCGTCTAATCAAAGCTATGGTTTTCCCAGTAGTAATGTATGGCTGTGAGAGCTGGACTATAAGGAAGGCTGAGCGCTGAAGAATTGATGCTTTCGAACTGTGGTGCTGGAGAAGACTCTTACGAGTCCCCTGGACTGCAAGGAGGTCAAATCAGTCCATCCTAAAGGAAATCAACCCTGAGTGCTCATTGGAAGGACAGATAATGAAGCTGAAGCTCCAATATTTTGGCCACCTAATGCGAAGAGAAAACTCCCTGGAAAAGACCCTGATGCTGGGAAAGACTGAAGGCCAAAGGAGAAGGGGACGGCAGAGGATGAGATGGCTAGATAGCATCACGGATGCAATGAATATGAACTTGAGCACGCTCCGGGAGAGAGCGCAGGACAGGAAGGCCTGGCGTGCTATGGTCCATGGGGTCACGAAGAGTCGGACACGACTGAACGACTGAACAACAACAACGAGACCTGCCTCCACTATACCACTGCTCCCACCTCACCTCTGACCGGGGGTGGGGAACTTGAAGGAGAGTATTGGCACATGATCTCAGGCTGATATGGGAACAGGCATACCTTTAGGTACGTGAGTCCTAATAGGATTTGTTTCAGTAGCAGCACCATGAATGGGCTCAGAAATGAACTGGCAGCCAGAGAGCTCTTTCAACCAGTGGTGTAGTGGAGCCAGGGGTAACAGGGACGCAGCACCAGCACTTTTATATTAGCAGGGATACTGACATCATCTACCACCCCTCCCCTCACCCAAATTCCCTGTTCCTTCTGAGTTCCCTGTTCCTCACATCCTTGCTTACGAAGACAACTTGTAGTCTAATCTTATTGATGTCTACTCTACTCAGAAATATGTTCTACTGAGTTTCATGGGATTTACTTCCGGGTAAGTGTGTATAGGATCGCAGCCTAATTCACCTTAAAAAAAATGAGTAGGTGTCTGGAAAAATACATACTATTAATTAGTCTTCTAATAAAAATAAAATAATGAGAAGGTCAAGTTTGTTTGATATAGGGCATAAGTAATCCACAGAAATGTAATATTACAAGATGATGTAAATTATGAAATTTAGCAACAAGCCTGTATACATTATTAAAAGTGCTGCAGAACTGGGAGAGTCATTGTGTGTGTGTGTGTGTGTGTGTGTGCGCGTGTGTGTACGTGTGTGCGTGTGTGTGCTGATGGAAGCTTAAAGGAATGATAACAAAAGGTACAGAGCAAATGTGAGGACAACAACTATAGCAAGATCTAAGCCATTAATGCAAGTGAATTTCATTACTGGAAGGTTAACAAATGTCAGGGAGAGCAGGAGGAAATAGCAGAGAATAACTATGCTCCACACAAAGCAAAAGCGATTGTGTTTGAGAGACACAGATAGTCAAGAGAATCACATCTCTAGGTAACAATTATTGGGAAGTATAAAAATGTGGACATTGTTCTGAATGTTGTAAACAAAATAATTTTTTTCTTGATTTCCACCACATGATCGAGCAAGCTGTTCTTGGACAACTGCTGAAATGCAAAAAAGAGCCATCAAAGAACAATAGGTTTGGAGCACATTGGTCCTATCTGTATGCTAAGAGAATGGAAAGAGGTTTAGGTCTATCTAGCCCAGTACACTGTACTTTGATTGCTACTGGTTCTACTCACTTCTAGATAAATGACAGTGAGTTGGATATAGACTTAGGGCACAATCCTATTCATGCTTGGACATGCATAGGATTGTACCTTTAGTTATGCTTAAAGTAGACCCATTCAAATCAATGTGACTTAAGTCCCATCAATTTCAATGGGTCTAAGTCTAAATATGACTAAATATGGATTCAACCCACTATGTAGTAAGAGTGCAAACTTTATCTGATGAAATAGGTACTATGGTAAAGATATAGAAAATAATATACCTATACTATATAAGCACCGTTGCAGCCACCTTTGCAGTCCAAGTATCCATTTCGGTCTGCCCAACCAGTACTAACTGAAAGGGTTATGATTTCCAGGCTAGGAGATATTCCAAACCACTGTATAGCTTCCCCTTTGAATGTATCTGTAACCATTTTTACTGAATTATATATAAACTAATGTAAAGCCCATGTTGCCATGGGCGCTAGTAGTCCTGTTCCTTTCCCACTTTTTGGCCCCTCAGTGTCCTCACCACAGAAAGGCTCATGAATAATGCAAATGTGGCACATGCATAGTGAACCCCCCCTCTGAAATTTGCATGCAGTGCAGCCCTGCCCCCTCCCTCACATGCCCCAATTGGCTGTCTTCGTCCCCTTCACCTCCCCGCTGATGGTGACAGCCTAACCAAGTGGCTGCACCCAGGGCCTGCCTTTGCACCACATTGATTGGCTAAGCAGGGCTGTCTGTCAGAAAGGTTGCCTTTGACATGAAAGAAATTAATTCCTATTAAAGCTGATACTGAACTTTTTAAAAACTTTCAACATTTTTTTGCACATCTACACTACTCAAACTTAAATGAGCAAAATTAGTCAGGTAGATCTCAAGAAACAAGCCTTGCACTACAGTATTCTTATATAGATATTTCTGGAAATTTGACCAATTGGGTTATTCAGATTTCAGCTACCCTCTTTTCATCCTATTCCTCTCCTTGAGTTTAATTAGTCTATTTTTAACTGGGCAGCTTCAAACAAATGCTTGTGGTTGACTACATCAAGTGTGGGATCATGATAGAAATATGGATAAAATAATATTAATGTAATTATTTATTTATAAATGAAATTAATAATACAGTTCTTATTTTGTCACAGAAGAAAAATAACTCAGAATTTTAAAAAAATCAAGTTGAAAAGCAAATGGTAAAACAATTAAAACATAAATATGGGCTATTATACTGTTAATTTCAGAAACCTCAAAGCAACAAAGACATTTTTCAATAGATATCATTCTTTTGTGTTCATTTTGTAAGCACACTGTAACTTGTACATTTGGATATCAATGCAACATCTCAAATTTTGGTATACCACCATTATAATTTATTTTCCCCAATACTGTACTTTACTTATTTTTGCAAGGGCAGTCTAAACTCTATTCTGTCTGGTCTATAATATTATTCAGATACCCTAGAAGGATTGTCTTTGCATTATATGGTATTTCATAATGGGATAAATGTTTTTGATCTTTGCAGGATATTCTTCCGGGGTTTATTAATAATAAGGCACGTCCAAAAGATATGAGGGGGAAAAAATCTTCCTTTGTTCCATTGCATCTTCCACATGCATCGTTTAAAGTTCTATAAATCTTCTACAACTTCTAAGGTGTAATATTTATTTATTTATTTATTTATTTATCAGCAACATCTGTAATTTACAAGATTTATTTATTTACAACATTTGTATACCACTCTACATCTAAATAGATTCTGGAACAGTGAACAACAAGAGATAAAATAATAAAAAGATACAAAGAATACAACACAATACTAAAATTATTCCTTTTAAAAACAGAATGCCAATATACCACTGATAAAGGATATTAAGGCTGCAATCCTACAACCTGACGGATAGACTCTGATGGGCTGTACGATGTTGTGGAAGTACTGCTTTGCCAGCAGAGGGAAGCTCCGCTAGCAGGGCAGCATGTATGCCTCAGAGGAGTTCCCAGGAGCCCCTGGTATGCTGGCAGAAAGCTACACCATGTAGATTTAAGGCAATGTTTTACTGGCAGTAGGTGGAGCAGGGACGCATTTTGAGGGTACATAGGAGAGATCGGGGAAGGCTTTGGATGTATAATCTTCACATTCCACCATCACACTCTCAACAAAGGAGAAAACTACATCAGAACTAGACAGTGGAGGCTGGTGGCTCTCATTTCAGTGAGGATGTAAATCCATTCTGGGTTTTAGTCAGAACCAGGTAGAACTCTAAAATAGCTATCCAAAGTGCTGAACTCCATCCCCAAAATAGGTTCAGCACCTTAAATAGCTCCTTAAGAGTTCTGGCTGGTTCTAATGGAAACCAGAGTAGATTCACAGTCCCACCGAGATAGGAACCACCAGCCTCCACTTGGACTGTTGGAGAAATCTGCAGTGGAACCACATGAGTTCAGATTTTTATATATCTGACCTGCAGATTCCGCAGCAGATGGCTTTTCCACTGTCGAGCAGATTCCGTGGACTTGCGGAACGATTTGCTAACTTCCCCGAATTTTGTGCAAATTTTGCCATAGAAAAATGTGCAAAATTAAAAACAACGTGGCCAAAATTGCACATTTCCCCCATAGATTTATTTATGCATGAACATGCACATATCAGGCAATTCCTGCATTTTTGCACGTGCAAAATTGTGCAACTGTGGAAATGCGAATTTGCATAAATGCGCAAACAAATAAAATTAAATTCTGTCATTGGGAAGATGACGGAACAAAAGGCACCTAACAATCTACAAAACACAGACAGAACAGGTTTTACACAATCTGCAATCCGTACCATGGACTTGGAGCTGGTATAGTGATCTCCCCTCCTATAGGTGTCTTTAATTCCTTTAAGGGGAGGAATTAAATAAACAAAATGGGAGGGGCAGGAAAACCTCACCCACCGCTGCTTTCTGCCCTGGCTAGTACTATCTAGCAGGGCTTAGGAAGTGGTGGTTCCTCCACAACAGATCCTTCCCCTGCCCCATAGGATTGCTCTGTTAGTCAGTCACCTTAGTGGTATTCTGCTTTTCTGTATATTCTACACTCACAATGTTTTCCAACAAAGCATGAAAAAGCAATGAACAAAAGTATAATACATCACATACATTATCTATAGTAGTCTTCCCCAACCTGGCCTACAACAACAGTGTTTTGGCCTACAACTCCCAGAACTTCTGGCCATTTGCCATGCTCGCTGCGGGTGATGTGAGCTGAAGTCATAGAATCAAAGAATAGTAGTGGTGGAAGCCGCCTATAAGACCATCAAGTCCAACCCCCTGCTCAAGGCAGGAATCTAAGTCAAAGCATCCCTGACAGATGGCTGTCCAGCTTCATCTTGAAAGCCTCCAGTGTGGGAGAGCCCACTACCTCCCTAGGTCATTGGTTCCATTGTCATATTGCTCTAACAGTCAGGAAGTTTTTCCTGATGTTCAGCTGGAATCTGGCTTCCTGTAACTTGAGCCCATTATTCCGTGTCCTGCACTCTGGGATGATCGAGAAGAGATCCTGGCCTTCCTCTCCAAGTACTTGAAGAGCGCTATCATATCTCCCCTCAGTCTTCTCTTCTCAAGGCTAAACATGCCCAGGTCTTTCAGTATCTCCTCACAGGGCTTTGTTTCCAGTCCCCAGATCATCTTCGTTGGCCTCCTCTGAACCCTCTCCAGTTTGTCTGCATCCTTCTTAAAGTGCAGTGCCCAGAACTGGACACAATACTCCAGATGAGGCCTAACCAGTGCTGAGTAGAGGAGAACTAGTACTTCACAGGATTTGGAAACTATACTTCTATGAATGCAGCCCCAAATAGCATTTGCCTTTTTGGCAGCCACATCACATTGTTGGCTCATATTCAGCTTGTGATCGACAACATTCCAAGATCCTTCTCGCTTGTAGTATCTTTGAGCCAAGTATTCCCCATCTTGTAACTGTGCATTTGGTTTCTTTTTCCTAGGTGCAGAACTTGGCATTTATCCCTATTAAATGTTATTCTGTTGTTTTCTGCCCAGCACTCCAGCCTATCAAGACCACTTTGAATGTTGTTTCTGTCTTCCAAGGTATTAGCTATCCCGCCCAATTTTGTGTCATCAAATCTGATAAGCATTCCCTGCACTTCCTCATCCAAGTCATTAATAAAAATGTTGAAGAGCACTGGGCCCACGACTGAACCCTGTGGTGCCCCACTTGTTACCTCTCCCCAGTTTGAGAAGATTCCATGGATAAGCACTCTTTGAGTCCGATTCTGTAGCCAACTGTGGATCCACCGGATCATTGTTTCATCTAGCCCACTTTGAGCTATTTTGCTCATCAAGATATCATGGCGCACTTTGTCAGAAGCTTTGCTGAAGTCGAGGTATATTATGTCCACAGCATTCCCACAGTCCAGAGGGGAGGTTACCTGATCAAGAAATGAGATCAGATTTGTCTGGCAGGATTTGTTCTTGACAAATCCATGTTGGCTTTGAGTAATCACTGCATTGTTTTCAAGATGCTTACAGATGGATTGCTTTATCATCTGCTCCAGAATATTCCCAGGGATTGATGTCAGACTGACTGGTCTGTAGTCCCCAGGTTCCTCCTTTTTACCCTTTTTGAAGATAGGGACAATGTTAGCCCTCCTCCAGTCATCTGGCACTTCACCCGTCCTCCGTGATTTCTCAAAGATAATAGACAGTGGTTCTGTGAGTTCTTCTGCCAGTTCCTTTATTATTCTAGGATGCAGTTCATCTGGCCCTGGTGATTTGAACTCATTCAAAGTAATTAGGTGTTCCTTGACCATATGCCTATCGATCTCAAGCTGCAATACTGCCCCTTCAGCCTGTACTTCGCCTTTGCCAGGGGGCTGATAGACCCTCTTTCGGGAGAAGACTGAGCCAAAGTAGGAATTGAGCACTTCTGCCTTTTCTTTCTCATCTGTTATCATTTTGCCATCCTTATTTAGTTGTTGAACCACCTTTTCTTTCTTCTCTCTTTTACTCTGCACGTATCTGAAGAAAGCCTTTTTGTTGCTTTTAGCATCCCTCGCTAACCTTAGCTCATTCTCAGCTTTAGCCTTCCTGATGCCATCCCTGCAATTCTGTGCTACTTGCCTGTACTCTTTGTAGTTTGGCCTTCCTTCCACTTCCTATATGTGTCCTTTTTTGTTTTCAGGTCATCTTTAAGCTTTTTGTGAAGCCACATTGGCTTCTTCTGTTGTCTTCCACCTTTCTTTCTTGTTGGAATTGTTTGTAATTGCACCTTTAGAATTTCCTTTTTTAAAAACTCCCACCCATCTTGCACTCCTTTTCTGGTTAGAGTTACTTGCCATAGGACCTTACTGATCATTATTCTGAGTTTATTAAAATTGGCTTTCCTAAAATCCAGGGTACGCGGTTGGCTACACTTGGCTTTTGCTTCCTTTAGAACCAAGAACTCAAGTATAACATGGTCACTTTCCCCCAGAGTTCCCATAACTGCTACTTTATCCACTAAGTCATCTCTGTTGGTTAAGATCAAGTCAAGGATAGCTGATCCTCTAGTTGCTTCCTCTACTTTCAGTAGGAGGAAATTATCAGCAACACAAGTCAGGAATCTCTTGGAGGGGCCATGTTTTGCCGAATTTGTCTCCCAACAAATATTGGGGATATTGAAGACCCCCATTACTACTTTATCATGCTTCCTTGAAAGCTAGGCAATTTGCTTTTCAAAAGTTTCATCTTCGTCTTCTCCTTGATTGGGTGGCTGGTAGTAGACTCCAACCAGCAAGTTCCTTTTATTCTTTGCTCCATTTATTTTAACCCAGATGCTCTCGATAGGGCTAGCAAGCTCATCCTCCTGTATTTCTGTGCAGAGATATGTATTTTTAACATATAGTGCAACTCCACCTCCCTTTCTGTTCCTCCTGTTCTTTTTGAACGAGTTATATCCTTCGATTGCTGTATTCCATTCATGGGAGTCATCCCACCAAGTCTCAGTTACACCTATCAAGTCATAATTTCCCTCCTCTATTAAGAGTTCAAGTTTGTTCTGTTTGTTTACCATACTCTGGGCATTAGTCTATTGACATCGAAGCCATGTGCTTTATAGTCTGGCTGTCATCCTAAATGTTTGTGAAGACTATTATTGGGCGCTATTAGAGCTGTTCTCTCTGTTCTGGTGCATGAGCCTTCATCCATTGTTACCCCACCTTTACGTCTCCCTCCTCTGTAGGATTCAGTTTAAAGCCCTTCTGATGAAGTTCTTCATGCTGTGGCCAAACACATTCTTCCCAGCCTTTGTGAGGTGCAACCCATCCCTTGCCAACAGTCCATCCTGCAGGAAGTATAGCCCTTGGTCCCAGAATCCAAACCTCTCATGCTGGCACCACCTTCATAGCCATTCACCCAGAGTATTTTTCTTTCCCTTTCTGTCCCTATACTAGTGGAAGGATTGATGAGAAAACTATCTGGGCCCCAAAGTTCTTGAGTTTCCTTCCCAAAGCTTCAAAGTCTGACGTGATTTCATCATAGCTTCACTTGGCGGTATCGTTTGTTCCCACATGGCTGAGAAGAAAGGGATACCTGTCAGTGGGCTTTATGAGTGCAGGCAACCTTTCAGTCACGTCTCTAATCCATCCTCCCGGGAGACAACATACCTGGCGAGTCCATGGGTCTTCGCAACATACTTGGGTTTTGATCCCACGCAGCAAGGAGTCTCCCACTACTACTACTCTTCTCCTTGTTGTAGGCCTTGGTTTCATTGCCTCTGCTTGACTGACCTTCAGCCTCTTGCTCGCTCTCACGCAGGTTCCCCTGTAATTCTTCCTCTGCAGGCTGTCCTCCAGTCTCATCCTCAAGGACCTGGAAACGGTTCCATAGTTCCATTGCCTCCACTGGTGCAGAATGGCTTCTAGTTCTTCTGCTCCTGTCACCCTTTTCCAAGGAGTATCCTCTACTTCATTTTTCCTCACCTCAGCATTTTCCTCCTCTGCCTCGGCTTGCTGTTGCTCTTCTAGCTTCTGTTCTTCACTTTGCTGCTGTAGTTCCACCGTTCCATCCAAGAACTCTTCGTGTTCTCTTATTCCCTGGAGGGTCGACACTCGCCGCTCCAGTCCTCTTTCCTCCAACACCGTGATCAGCTTGCACTTGTTGTACGTGTAGGCCATATTGTTCCCAGGCAAGAAAACAAACATAGCACAAACGTTGCAGGTCGCCACCACTGGATAGTCTTTTCCTTCCATAGCCTCTATTCCCTTTTTGTATCTAGCTTTCTGATTGTTCTAGAGTAGCCTGTGCCTGGTCCTCTACTCACTGGTGGTTAAAAACACCAGCCCACTGGCATGGAAGTGTGTGTTACAAGAAAAAGAAATTTTAAAAAATGAAGAAAATGAAAAAGAAATTTAAAAACCCCCAACATTAGGGGCCTCCCCCTTGACCTCCCCTGCCAAACTCCCCTGGCCATCTCCTGTTTGCTCTCCCTGTCCGCTTGCTCTGATCGCTCGCTCTCTGGGAGCTTGCTTGCTTCCATAGTCCCTAGGCCAGCCGGAGCAGACTCTTCTGCTCTGCTCAGCTGGGAGGCCGGAAACAGACTGAAACTTCCTCCCCACATAGCTGCTGGGTTTACTCAGGCCACACATCTGGAGTCCAAAACATCTGGAGGGCACCACATTGGGGAAGGGTGATCTATAGCATTTCACAGCATGTAACAGTTTCATAATAGAAATGATTAAAAATGAGGCATCTAGCAGTGGAATCCTATGCATAATACATCCTGTGTCTACTCAGAAGTGTGTCCAATTGAGCTCAGTTGGACTTACTCATAGATAAGCTTCGGCTATTGGGCGGTATAAAACTTCACCTATTGGGTGGTATAAAAATGTAATAATAAAAAAGTGTACATATAGGATTTCACAGCCTATATATACTAGAATATGGGAAGTTTTCCCATATCCAGATTTAATCTTCATTAAGAATATGATGCCTTATATATTTATAACATGCATATAAAATTGATCTGCACATCCCAGAATGTCAGTTTCCAGCAGAAGATTATAAACTTCCTGAATCAATCCTTTCTTATAATCTTTATTGATCCAATATTCAAACATTGACTTGGAACCAAAGTTTTCACTCCATGAACAGTCTCATTCATGGGAGGAAAGTTTTGCTCATCAAAGGAGTGATCCCTAGTAGTAGATCGGCAACTTCTATAAAATGAGGCAAAAAACTGTACTTAGTGAAACAAATGTGTACCTTTGCATAATATAGCAGCAGTGAAATTTTGGTCTGGAAATCCAAAATGGCTACCAATTCTAATATTCCTGCCATTGCAGCTACCATTCTGGGCTTTTCCAGCTATACATCCTTCTGTGGTAAAATACATTTCTTGAGCTTGTTTCAAAAGATTTATAATAAAATTACATCTCCAACATCCCAGAACATCCTTATCATATACCAGTCTGTTCCCTAGTTATGGTCAACTGAAATCTAGTCACACTTCGGTTTGCACAGTACACTGTACCCCTATTCAGGCATTGTCAAAATGGTAAAACTAAATGTGTGAGGAGAGGGAGCACGTTAGCCCTGCCCTCCTCTGTGCATGTTTCCATTGCCATCTACTTGTGGAGGGTGACTCTCTGCAGAGGAGAGCCTCCTGTATCCACACAGGCTCTTCACACGTTTGAGAACACTAGAAAATCAAGCTCTGTTTGGGTGTTCAGAATATGTGTACAGTCAACATGCAAGAAGACGTGCTCTAGCCTCTCCCCCTTCCTGTGCATTTCCATTGCCCTGTGCAATGTGAAATGTTGTTGTACGGCAACAGTCTGGAGCACCTCCTGAATCTGGGGAGGCACTCCATGTGATTAAGAACCCTGGAAAATCAAGGCTCTTCATTGTCTGGAGTGCCGCCACAGATACAGCAGACGCACCTCTTCAGACAGTCACTGAACAAGAGCACAGGGCGATAGAAACATGTGAGGAGGGGGGCAGGGCGAGAGAGTTCCTTTCCTCTCCTGTTGATTGTACACAGCTTCTGAACACCTGAATAAGGCTGCAGTGTTCAGAAAATCTTCAGAAAGTCACCCTCCACAAGTAGGCAGCAGCAGAAACATGCAAGGAGGAGGGCAGGGCTAGTGTGCTCCTTCTCCTCATGAGTTTAGTTTAGCCACTTAGAGAAGGCTCGAATGGGGCTTATGCACATTTTCAACTTTGAGAATGCCTGAATAGGGCTTACGTACGTTTTCAGCTCTGTCTTCTTTCACACTGCAGTTGTGCCATTCAGCGTTCTTAAAAGAACTGAGCATGGGCAGTGATAACTAGTGTTTAGAGTCCATGCACACTTCGACATACTTGTCACTGCTTACGTCTCTCTAAGTTCCTGGCACAGGAACAGCATTGATTTCAGGGAGCATGGCTAGTTAGCTCCAACTGAAGACAGGAGTCTGGAGACTGGAAACTGGAGACTTACTCAAAAGAGTGGATCCTCTACTTCTAGGAACTTGCCGGTGAAATTGGCACAATGGCAAGCCCTAGCTCAGGATATCAGGCAGTGATGAAACAGAGATCCACATGTACTGTTGTCCCCTCAGAAAGAAAGGAAGGAAGGAAGGACCGAACACTGAGGCCTAGCAGCAGAGCCAGGCTTAGGGATGGGCAGGCCAGGTGGTTGCCCAGGCTGCTAAGCTCGGGGGTGGGGGCACCTAGCTGAGCTGAGAGGCTGTATTTTTTTAATGTACTGTCTGCAGGGAGCTAGGGTGGTGAAAAGCAAGTGTCTGTAACCTTTCTTTCAAGGTTGTACAGGTTGTTTGAGTACTAACTGCAAAAATAATCTTCCTTCAATTAGCTTTAAAGTATGTTTCTTTTTCAATTGCCACTTTGATGTTATTTGTGCTAGGAAAAAATCAGTGGAACACAGCTTTACTTTGAGGCAATGTTACTGAGTGTTTAGCACTTCAAAGACTGCAAATGCTATAAGCACTATATAAATAATAATAACGCTGTAAGCTGTAAGAGATCAGCTGGATACCTTCTTTATTTATAACTTTTCTTTATTATTTTTAAAGATAAAAATAATGGATATTCTAAAATAAAGAATGCTTACCAAAAGATAGGAACTGCTACAAAACAAAAACTCCTGGACTCTGAGCTAACTGGGGAAGTCCAGGAATGCATTTACCAGCTTAGGCTGGTACACCAGCTGCGCCCCTATCTGGAGACAATGGACCTTGCCTCTTTTATCCACGCACTAGTCACATCCAGCTGGACTACTGTAATGCACTGTACATGGGGCTGCATTTGAAGACGGTGCAGAAACTTCAGCTGATGCAGAATGCGGCTGCCCGAGTATTGGGGGTGAGGCAATTTGATCACATAATGCCTATATTGCACCAGCTGCACTGGTTACCAGTGTGTTTCCGAGGCCAATTTAAAGTGCTGGCTTTGACTTTTAATGTCTTAAATGGCTTGGGACCAAGTTACTTGAGAAGGGCCTTCACCCATATCAGCCTGCCTGCACTTTAAGATCAGAAAGAAAGGCTCTTTTCATTTGCCTACCCGTGAGCAGTTAGGTGGGTGACCACACATGACATGGCCTTCTCTGCGGTGGCCCCACACCTTTGGAACAAGTTCCCATCAGAGGTCTGCTATGTTCCGTCACTGCAGGCTTTTAAGCAGGCTTTGAAAATGCATTATTTCACCGTGGCTTTCTCTTGATATGACTGCTGTTGTTGCTGTTATTGCTGTTGCTGGTTTTATTATCAGCTTTTATTGTTGCTTTTATTTTTATTTTATTGTGTTTGTTTTTATTGTTTTTAGTATTTTAACTGTTTTTATGTATTCTATTGCTGTGGGCCACCTTGGGAGGGCTTCTGCCTTGAAAGGCAGCCAAGAATTAAAAAAAATAAAACTAAAAAGAATTATAAGTAAAACCCGTGATAGCTCTCCAGTGTTGCATAGTGCTCTGCCACTGCTCAGGATGTGGCTTTTCAAACTTTGGCTTGTGTAAACTGTAGCACAGAGGCTGAAAATCAAGGTTTTGAGCAATGTTGTTGTCGATAGACATGACATCTGAACCAGGCCCCATAAATCCATTGGGTGGCCCTGCAAAACTGCCGGGGGGGGGGGGGGACACACCAAAGGCACTCCTCGGCTATGGCACTATTTATCCTAGGGCCAGCCCTGCCTAGCAGTAACAAAAGATCAACCTTAAAAAACCTCTATGCATTTTCTACAATTTAATCCATAGCTTCCCAACTCTGTGACATGCACATTGGTGTACATGCATCGCTACAGGCATTATCATTACTGGTTTGGGGTCTAGTAACATCTCCATCCCAGCTCTCCATCAGAGAGATCCTCCTCAGACTCTACGTCAGGGGTGCCAACCCTTTTTCAGTCCAGAGGCCAAATTCCAATTTGGGAAGTGTCTTGAGAGCGGCATTCCAGCAGTGGGTGGGGCCAAGGACAGAGAAAACCAACTGGGCAAGGCTAAACGCAAAACTTGCCAATTTGGAATCTGGTTCCAATGGATTCTTGTGCCGTGAGATCTCCTGGACAGATGGTCCCCTGGCTGAGCCATAACAACAACACACCACCACATTGCAAATGGCTTTTGAAACTAAGGGGAGTTTTAAGGTGGTCTGTGATATGGAAGGATTATCTGCTGCTGAAAGAAAATAAAGAGTAATAATCACCCCCCCCCCCCATACAAAAGCCTTTAGGAGTGTCTAAGTAGCTCTTTGGATCCATGTCAAGGGCTAGTTTCACTGGATGTTAACCACTGATACTGACGATGGGTTTGGTGGAATCTGGACAGCCAAAGTTGACAGTCAGAATTATTTTCATCCTGGCAAGTGAAAGTGGGGGAGCGTAGTACCAACACTAGCTGGGGTTATCAGTTCCTAATTATGGGAGTATAAAGGACCTCAAGTCCTTAAAATTCTTAAAACAGAGGCCTCGTTATTGGAGTATAAGGGACCTCAGATTCTTAAAGCATAGGCTGTTTGAAACTCCCCCCACCCCCAGAGCATGTGCAGCACAAAATATTTTCAGTAAAAAAATAAATAAATCTGCAGCTGCCCTGTGCTAGCATCCTTTTGTGTCAAAGCAGAAGAAAATCCTTTTACAAAAAGTGTTCAATAATAGGTCAGATTACTGTATGCAAATCTCTAAGTAGCTTTAATAGTATTAATTGAAATGTTAAATTACCCATAAACCAAAGTTTTACATCAAAAACCAGAACAAACAGCAGAGCCAAGTATTGAATATCAGGAGGGGTTCCACATTTTAAGATGTGAAAACCTTGATTCTGGTTAAGATAAAAACTTAATATAAGCGGAAGAGTAGACAGCCCCCCCCCCCCCGATTCAGGGCTCTTATCTCCAAGAGTGGGTTCTACTAACAGTACTTCTCTGTTGCCCCCCCCACATTTTCTTTTCACACTGCATCCAATATTTCATTTTTTAACAAGTGTCAGATCAATTGTTAAGCAGAATCTGAGTACTTCCTAATTTGCCTGTGAGACTGTAAGTGTGCAGAGAGTTTATGAATTTCCCCACAAATTTGAAGCTGCCATTGATGATAATACTTTGCATTTATACAGTGTAACACTTTCTATTGGGTCTCTAAAGGGATTCACAGCAAAGGCCTTATTGAGGGACAACAACAACAACAACAATAATAATAATAATACACATATAAGAATTTTACATAAACAACAATGGACGTATCACAAAACAATAAAACTGAGCACAGCCCTCCCAAATTTCTGTCTTCCAGATTGGGTCCACAACTGCTGGCCAAAGAGGGAAAACCGTCTCTTCTCATTTCACTTCCGCTCCACAGCAGTCTTCTCAAAGTGGATCAGAGTCCAGTAATACAGGAACAAACTTTACAGACAGCCCTTTATATAATATAAAAGACCATAAACAGACAAGGAACTCAATAGTGTTTGGGAAAATCCTGACTCCTTAACAAATTTAAAGGAAGCCTCACTACTAACCTCTCCCCAGGGTTCAGGGCCTTACAGAGAGGAGAAAGCAAGCGCCTTCCCAACTGCATTGAGGTAACTGCCCATAATGGTGGCCACTCCTTATGTCGCTCCCTTACTGAGCATGTGCAGGAATATCCCCCCCCCCCTCGGTCCAGAATTCTTAATGGGAAATATACCAGTGGGTTACAACAGCACTTTGGAGTGTTCACATACTTCACATCCATTATCTCAGGATCAAGCGATGTGACACCAAATATATCATTAGCTGTCATGCCAGTGTTTTCCTTTTTTTTAAGAAGCAGGTCCATGGCTCCTGAGTTTCATGGGACCACAGTGCATACAGAAGGGAAGGGTTAACTACCTTCTCTCTCCCTGATGCCTACTATCAACTCCGGAAGGGAATCTCTCATTGGTGCAAATGGAAGCTTCCCTTCCGGGATTAATAGCAGGTGCAGAGATTTTCTTTTCTCTTTTTTGGCAGGAGCATGGTGGGGGAAGAAAGGATTAAACCTTTCCTTCCTATGTGCTGTGATCCCAACAACAGTTGAGGCTTCCTGCACCTGCTATTAATTAAAAGAAACCTGCTGTGGCTGCTAATAATGTGTTCAGCATCACATCTAGTTTGGCCTTCAGTAGCCCTTACAATAACCAAATAAGGTACATTGGTATTATTATCCCCATACTGCCGACAGAAGCATAAATGCTTGAAGCTTACTTGAGACCATTAGTTCCTGGCAGGCACAAAATCTGAAGCAGAACTCTGTGGTTCTTTCACAATTCAGTTTGTGAGCAAGTAGCTTTCCTTTTCTGATTTTCTGGGGTGGTGATAGTGGTGATGGAGCTTCCTTCCAGCACCAGTGTAGGAAGGGCAGGAATCTGCAATAACACGTTGGTGCACATGGATGCTTGTGTACTTCCACTACGTTCCTGTTGACCTTTCTTCTGTAGCCCTGAAGCCATGGCGTTAGATGGGAAGAATGGAAATGCTGGGCCAGCCATGCTTTTCAGCACAACAATTAACAATTATACAGTAGTAACCCACTGTATAATTAGTACAGCACCTGTCATGATGATGGATGAATAGGAAATGTTGGGAAGTCCTTTTCACGCAAGGAAACTGGGAGGGGGTTGCCCACCACACAGATTCACTGTCAGTATGGGCCAGAACACCCGGAGTCAAGAGCAAGAAGTAAGTTTTGCCTTTTCCTCAGTGAAGTCCTTGATGGGTTGGTTTCTTATACAGACAGACAAGGAAGGATAAAGAACAAGTAAAATGCATACCAAATAATACTTAATAGCATCTCTGTTAAGTGTTTGGATTTTCCCTCTTCCATGTATAGGTAGCTTTCCAAATCATGTAGTAGTATGAAGCCAAATGAGCCCCTGGGAACTATTTCTGTATTTTCCCTCTGTAATCTCTATGTTTATTTGAATGCTTTTGTTGTAGTTATTTTCTGAAACTCATTTTTATTTGCAACATCTCCTAGCAAATAACTCTCCTTACACTATAATTTCAGGATCAACAATAATGTTGACAATGGAGGGGGGGAAATCACATCTGTGAGAAAGCAAGAAAGACAAATATATCCACACATTTGTATTCTAATATTCAGGGGAGGAGGGAAAGAGTAACTGACATAAATACAGTTATTGAAAATTAAATTCTTAACACCTTTTTTTACTTTTGGTCCACTTCTGTAGCAAAGGACTAAAGTACAGAAAGTCCGTTAAGTATCATTGAATTAATATTAAAGATGTAAGTCAGCAGCTGGAACACTTCAGGGATAAGAGGCTTGAGGTATGCAGTCTAATTCATTGAAAACACATTAATGTAAAGAAAGATAACATATTCAGCCATGAAGTTCTCTGGGTAACCTTGAGCCAGTCATGTCTCTTGACCTCGGGTACCCTGCCTGGCTGTTGGGAGAATAACATGGGGTAACCTCTGTATAAGTATCCTGTGCTGCTTGGAAGAATTACAGTGTACAAATGGGGCACAGTCCTTTCCAATTACACTTTAAAATATAAATAATAATTAAACATGTATGCTAACAAGTAGAGCATCTTCTCCAAAAATGTAAGCTTCCTATGTTAATATTTCATCTCTCTAATAGTACAATAATTCTCAATATTCTAAAATGCCTTTGTCATCAGTAGCACTATGGATTAAAGCTAAGCTGTTTTGTTTATAAAAATTTAAACCACATATTAACATGGCTTATGTTTGCTGTGAAGTTTAGTTTACCAGTTTTAGTATCAAAGAGCTGGTTCACACATCTATATACATCACTTGGTTACTTAACTACTGAAAGCTGAATGTGTCAATGGCACCACAGAAAATTATTGCATTAGAGGTGACTTCAGGCAATGTTGATGGCTCATTTAGACATATAAATCAAAAACTTTCTATCACATTCTTCTGCCAATAGTAAGATCAGTCCCAGTTTGTGCACATCCAGGATTTTAGCTTGTTTGTAACAACCTACTCACAGATGATGGTTAGGTTCTAAGGCAGTGGTGTACTACAACACCACATAACTGCCCAGCCAGGATAGCTGGTGGGGGGCTTCTGGGAGTTGTTGTCTGACACATCTGGAGGACATGAGATTGGGGAAGGCTGCTGTGAAGAGTTGAGGTCTACAGAGGCAAGGAAAAGTAAAAAGATTAGGCCGAGAGGCCTGGAGTTTTTTGTTGGGAGGGGGTATCCCTGAGAGGAGTAGTTTCATTTCCCCAGTTAAGTTTCATTTCTTCAGGCTTGAAGCAGTCCTTTTGTTTTTGAGGAAGGAGGGTATAAAAAGAGAGAGTCAGAAAGACCAGAGCAGTGCGAGCAGAGTCAGGGAGACCAGAGCCTGAAGAGAGAGTAAGAAGCAGCAGCTTGGAGAAGTCTAAGTACAGCTAGGGTAAAGGAACCTGCGTTTTGTAACTCTTATTTTCTCTTAATGACTTTTGTATCACTCAGCGCTATTCTGTAAATACCTTTAGTTGTAATTTGCTTACCTTAATTTACCAGTAAACTGTTGTGTTTAAAGCATGTGTCTAGAGTGCCAATCACCCCATGTCTACAGCCTCAACCCCATGTTATTGAAAAGGGGAAGTTTAAAAGAAGGAAGGCAGGAGTCTTAAGGAGGCAAGAGATCCCTAAGGAGTTGCTCAGGGGGTCCAGGTCATAAGGGAAACCCTGACAGCTGCTCAGTGGGATCACTGGAGAAATCTAGCCGCAAAGGTTTCATAGTGATGGAGCATATGTACTTGCAATATAGCTGGGACATAACATTAAAAATTCCAAAAGATACATACAGCATTGAAATGTGGACTGTTTCTATCTTCTGCTCCTTCAGAAAACCTGTTGGACAGGTTAGGATTGCTATCTTGTAGCAATGAAGCAAAATAATATGCTGGTGTAATAAATATATGTTGCCATTCCCCTTTTGTTGGTGGAAGTAGTGAAAGGGGGGTACCTGCATCAAACTCTAAGCCACGCCCCCTTTTCAAAAGTGACAGGTGCCCCACCCCCTTTGGAGAACGAAAGTTCCACCCTAGCTGGAAGCCCCACCTTCAGAAGTCCTGCCCCGGAAGGAGTGATCAGCTGGTCAGGTCATATGACATTCAGGGTCACCTGACAGGGGTCATGTGACCCCTTTACGAACTCATCATGCCACCATGGACCAGTTGGATGCAGTATAAGAGCCCTAACAGGTACGGGTGCGGACATGGCTTGCAGGGCCATTTCCAAACCCCCACCAGATTGGCCCAGAGGGGTCATGTGACCCCCTTACAAACTTGTCATGCCACCGTGGACCAATAGGAAGAGGTTTTAGAGCCCTAAGAGGTACGGGTGCAGAAAAGGCCTGCAGGGCCATTTCCAAACCCTCCATGGATTGGCCCAGCAGGGCCCACGTAGCCCATTAAGGTCACGCCACACCCCACTGACCAATAGGGACAGATTTACCCCCAGAAAAACAACCTTTCCTACCAACCAATCAAAAGCAGGGGCAGTCAGATTCGACTGAGGCAGCCTTTTTTTTTTCCTTGTCCAGACATGTTTCCTGCATAGAGAACATGGAGACGCCTGGCACCCTTGAATATTGAACCCCAGAAAGGCTGTAAGCCGAGTAGTGTCTGTTGTTGTTGTTGTTCAGTTGTTCAGTCGTGTCCGACTCTTCGTGACCCCATGGACCATAGCACGCCAGGCCTTCCTGTCCTGCGCTCTCTCCCGGAGTGTGCTCAAGTTCATCTTCATTGCATCGGTGATGCTATCTAGCCATCTCATCCTCTGCCATCCCCTTCTCCTTTTGCCTTCAGTCTTTCCCAGCATCAGGGTCTTTTCCAGAGAGTTTTCTCTTCGCATTAGGTGGCCAAAATATTTCAGCTTCAGCTTCAGTATCTGTCCTTCCAATGAGCAGTCAGGGTTGATTTCCTTTAGGATGGACTGATTAGACCTCCTTGCAGTCCAGGGGACTCGTAAGAGTCTTCTCCAGCACCACAGTTTGAAAGCATCAATTCTTCGGCGCTCAGCCTTCCTTACAGTCCAGCTCTCACAGCCATACATTACTACTGGGAAAACCATAGCTTTGATTAGATGGACCTTTGTCGGCAAGGTGATGTCTCTGCTTCTTACTATGTTGTCTAGGTTTGCCATAGCTTTCCTCCCAAGGAGCAAGCGTCTTTTAATTTCATGGCTACAGTCACCGTCTGCAGTGATCTTGGAGCCCAAGAAAGTAAAATCTGTCACTGCTTCCATTTCTTCCCCTTCTATATGCCAGGAAGTGATGGGGCCAGATGCCATGATCTTCGTTTTTTTAATGTTGAGTTTCAAACCAGCTTTTGCACTCTCCTCTTTCACCCTCAACAAGAGGCTCTTTAGATCCTCTTCGCTTTCTGCCATTAGGGTGGTATCGTCTGCATATCGGTGGTTGTTCATAATTCTCCCAGCAATCTTAATTCCGACCTCTGATTCATCCAACCCGGCGTTTCTCATGATGTACTCTGCATATAAGTTAAATAAGCAGGGTGACAATATGCAGCCTTGTCGTACTCCTTTCCCAATTTTGAACCACTCGGTTGTTCCATGTCTGGTTCTTACTGTTGCTTCTTGACCCTCGTACAAGTTTCTCAGGAGACAGGTAAGGTGGTCTGGTACTCCCATCACTTTAAGACTTTGCCACAGTTTGTTGTGATCCACACAATCAAAGGCTTTAGCGTAGTCAATGAAGCAGAAATAGACATTTTTCTGGAATTCTCTTGCTTTCTCCATGATGCAGCGAATGTTGGCGATTTGATCTCTAGTTCCTCTGCCTCTTCGAAACCCAGCGTGTACTTCCGGTAGTTCTCGGTTCGCATACTGCTGAAGCCTAGCTTGTAGGATTTTGAGTATCACCTTGCTGGCATGTGACATGAGCGCAATTGTGCGGTAGTTTGAACACTCTTTGGCGTTGCCCTTCTTTGGAATTGGAATGTAAACTGACCTTTTCCAGTCTTGCGGCCATTGTTGAGTGTTCCAAATTTGTTGGCATATTGAATGCAGCACTTTAACAGCAACATCTTTTAGGATTTTAAATAGCTCAGCTGGAATACTGTCATCTCTGCTAGCTTTGCTGTTACTAATGCTTCCTAAGGCCCACTTGACTTCACTCTCGAGGATGTCCGGCTCAAGTTCAGTGACCACACTATCATGGCTATCAGGGACATTCAGATCTTTCCTGTATAGTTCTTCTGTGTATTCTTTCCACCTCTTCTTAATCTCATCAGCTTCTGTTAGGTCCCTGCATTCTTTGTCCTTTATCATGCCCGTCTTTGCACAAAACGTTCCCTTGAGATCTCCAATTTTCTTGAAGAGATCTCTAGTCTTTCCCATTCTGTTGTTTTCCTCGATTTCTTTGCATTGTTCATTTAAGAAGGCCTTCTTGTCTCTCCTTGCTATTCTTTGGAACTCTGCATTCTGTTGGGTATATCTTCCCCTTTCTCCCTTGCTTTTCGCTTCCTTTCTTTCCTCAGCTACTTGTAAAGCCTCCTCAGACAGCCACTTTGCTTTCTTGCATTTCTTTTTCTTTGGGATGGATTGAGTTGCTGTCTCCTGAACAATGTTACGGACCTCCATCCATAGTTCCTCAGGCACTCTGTCTATCAGGTCTAATCCCTGAAATCTATTCCTCACCTCCACTGTATATTCATAAGGGATATGATTTAGGTCATACCTGCATGGTTTCGTGGTTTTCCCTACGTTCTTCAATTTAAGCCGGAATTTTGCAACAAGAAGCTCATGATCTGAGCCACAGTCAGTTCAAGGTCTTGTTTTTACTGACTGTATAGAGCTTCTCCATCTTTGGCTGCAAAGGACATAATCAATCTGATTTCGATATTGACCATCTGGTGATGTCCATGTGTAGAGTCATCTCTTGTGCTGTTGGAAAAGAGTGTTTGCTATGATCAGCATGTTCTCTTGGCAAAACTTTATTAGCTTTTGTCCTGCTTCATTTTGTACACCAAGGCCATGCCTGCCTGTTATCCCGGCGATTTCTTGACTTCCTACTTTAGCATTCCAATCCCCTATGATGAAGAGGACATCTTTTTTTGGTGTTAGTTCTAGAAGGTGTTGTAGGTCTTCATAGAACCGATCAACCTCAGCTTCATTGGCATCAGTGGTTGGGGCATAGACTTGAATTACTGTGATATTGAATGGTTTGCCTTGGATTCGTACTGAGATCATTCTATCATTTTTAAGATTGTACCCCAGTGCTGCTTTTCCCACCCTTTTGCTGACTATGAGTGCTACTCCATTTCTTCTAAGGGATTCTTGCCCACAATAGTAGATATGATGGTCACCTGAATTAAATTTGCCCATGCTTGTCCACTTTAGTTCGCTGATTCCCAAGATGTTGATGTTCAGTCTTGCCATCTCATGTTTGACCACCTCCAGCTTACCTTGATTCATTGATCTGACATTCCAGGTTCCTAAACAATATTGTTCTTTACAGCATCGGATTTTCTTTTCACCACCAGACACATCCACAGCTGAGTGTCCTTTCGGCTTTGGCCCAGCCGCTTCACTCTTTCTGGCACTACTTGGAAATTCCCTCTGCTCTTCCCCAGTAGTATATTGGACACCTTCCGACCTGAGGGGCTCATCTTCCGGCGTCATCTCTTTTAGCCTTGTGATACATTCCATGGGGTTTTCTTGGCAAGAATACTGGAGTGGGTTGCCATTTCCTTCTCCACTGGACCACATTTTGTCAGAACTCTCCACCATGACCTGTCCGTCTTGGGTGGCCCTGCACAGCATAGCTTATGGCTTCACTGAGTTACGCAAGCTCCTTCGCCACAGCAAGGCAGTGATCCATGAAGGGGGAGTAGTGTCCACATGCTTTAAAAAAGAACTAGAAAGGGAGAGCCTGCTATAGCTCCTGTGAATGTAAGAAGAAAAGATGCAGCTGTGGCAGAGAACTTACCTGTAGACATTTTTACAGAATTCCTGGAAAATCTGAGGAGGTTGTAAGCAGCCTGTTAAAACAATGGAGATCATCCGCAATAAGCAGTTAAATAAAACTTTAAGGAAGAACGGAACTTTACATCTATATAGATGTACTGCCACAAAAGTTATAATTGCAGTTTTCACAGAGCTACTAGGGGGCAAGCCTTATGGAGACAGAAAAGGAGGTTTCCCAGTCAAAAAACATTTCATATTAAGTTGTCTAGCAGCACCTCGCCCCTTTTTCTTTCTTTCTGCAGAACACTTGCTTACCTGCAATCTGCCCCATCACCTTGGACATAGTTAGAAAGCTGTTATGGTTTCCCCCCCAAACTATGCTCACCCCATAAAGTGACTTTTGAGATGAAGAAGACACAGATCAAGGAAGGGACTACACAGAACTGTCAGGATCCAACTAATAGCCCTCACACTTTTGTTAGAGAGTTTTGTGTTAGTCTTGCTTAGCATCACCCTGCCCTTCCTTCCTTCCTTCCTTCCTTCCTTTCTGCAGAGCACTTGCTTTTGTATTTAAAACCGACTATAAGCCTACCTGCAATCTGGTCCTTCACCCTAGACACATTTAAAATGCTGCTAGGGTTTCCCAAAAACTATGCTCACCCCTGTGAAGTGACTTTGTATCATTAATCCCCATTTTGAGATGTAGAAACCACCCCCACAGGTCATCAGGGTTATATTATTCAAAGTGTAGCAGCAGCCTGTTCAGCAAGAGTTGGGGTAGGGAGACTACTGCCCCATTAATGATTAATGATACAAAGTCACTTTACAGGGGTGAGCATAGTTTCTGGGAAACCCTAGCAGCATTTTAAATGTGTCTAGGGTGAACGACCAGATTGCAGGTAGGCTTATAGTCAGTTTTAAATATAAAAGCAAGTGCTCTGCAGAAAGGAAGGAAGGAAGGAAGGAAGGGCAGGGTGATGCTAAGCAAGACTAACACAAAACTCTCTAACAAAAGTGTGAGGGCTAGTAGTTGGATCCTGACAGTTCTGTGTAGTCCCTTCCTTGATCTGTGTCTTCTTCATCTCAAAAGTCACTTTACGGGGTGAGCATAGTTTGGGGGGGAAACCATAACAGCTTTCTAACTATGTCCAAGGTGATGGGGCAGATTGCAGGTAAGCAAGTGTTCTGCAGAAAGAAAGAAAAAGGGGCGAGGTGCTGCTAGACAACTTAATATGAAATGTTTTTTGACTGGGAAACCTCCTTTTCTGTCTCCATAAGGCTTGCCCCCTAGTAGCTCTGTGAAAACTGCAATTATAACTTTTGTGGCAGTACATCTATATAGATGTAAAGTTCCGTTCTTCCTTAAAGTTTTACTGAACTGCTTATTGCGGATGGCCTTCATTGCTTTAACAGGCTGCTTACAGCCTCCTCAAATTTTCCAGGAATTCTGTAAAAATGTCTACAGGTAAGTTCTCTGCCACAGCTGCATCTTTTCTTCTTACATTTGCAGGACCTATAGCAGGCTCTCCCTTTCTAGTTCTTTTTTAAAGCATGTAGACACTACTCGGCTTACAGCCATTCTGGGGTTCAATATTCAAGGGTGCCAGGCGTCTCCATGTTCTCTATGAAGGAAACATGTCTGGACAAGGAAAAAAAAAAGGCTGCCTCAGTCGAATCTGACTGCCCCTGCTTTTGATTGGTTGGTAGGACAGGTTGTTTTTCTGGGGATAAAACTGTCTCTATTGGTCAGTGGGGTGTGGCACGACCTTACAGGGCTACATGGGCCCTGCTGGGCCAATCCGGGGAGGGTTTGGAAATGGCCCTGCAGGCCTTTTCTGCACCTGTACCTGTTAGGGCTCTAAAACCTCATCCAACCTGTCCACAGTGGCATGACGGGTTCATAGAGGGGTCACATGACCCCCATCAAGTGACCCTGAAGGTCATATGACCTGACCAGCTGATGACTCCTTCTGGGGCAGGACTTCCAAAGGTGGGGCTTCCGGCTAGGGTGGGACTTCCGTTCCCCAAAGGGGGCAGGGCACCTGTCACTTTTGAAAAGGGGGCATGGTTTAGAGTTTGATGCGGGTACCCCCCTTTCACTACTGGTGGAACCATCAGTGCAAGAGGGCAAAGTGGAAAGCAGATGGATAACTCTTGTGTATAGACTTCGCACACACCCTGGGGAAGTGGAGAGACAGCCTAAGGCAGCCTTTCTCAAGTGGCAAACTCCAGATGTGTTAGACTACAACTCCCATCATCCCTAGCACAACCACCATGCCAATCAGGAATAAGAACACAATAAACATAAGAAGAGTCATGCTGGATGGATCAGACCAAGGTCCATCCAGTCCAGCGTTCTGCTCACACAGCAGCCAACCACCTGCCCATGGGAAACCACAAGTAGGAGATGGGTGCAATGGCACCCTCCCACCCATGTTCCCCAGCACATGGTGTACATAGGCATACTGCCTCTGATACTGGAGGTAGCATATAGCCATCAAGACTAGTAGCCCCTGATATTGATAGCTGTATCTTCCGGGAATTTGTCCAGTCAAATCACTTTTTAAAGTGATCCAAAGCGGTGGCCATCACTGCATCTTATAGAAGTGAATTTCACAGCTTAACCAGGTGTTATGTGAAGAGGTATGTCCTTTTCTATGTCCTGACTGTCCCATTAATCAGCTTCATGAGGTGACCCCTTTGGGTTCTAGCATTATGAGAGAGGGAGAAGCATGTCTCCTCGTCCACTTTCTCCACACCTTCCACACCGGGTTGCCAGGAATGCCTTGTGGGTGGCTACCAGTGATTTTATGTTGGGTTTTGCATCTACTGCTATACTGACCTGTCCTTCCTACTTTGCTGCATAGGACTGTGACTTTCTGACATATGGATGGCAATGCCGGCATAAGGTCTGCCTGCTTAGCAGGACCGTCGGACCAGACCAGCCATCTAAGCATTGCTAAGAATCACTATTAGTTTCGGGAAAACAAGCACAACCACAACTGCGTGGGCCACTGGTGTATATAACTACAGGAGGAAGGACCTTGGATTAGTTGTTCATGTCTTGGCACCATATATATTTTCCTTGAACTTCCTTCTGTCACTCAAAAGCCCAACATTATTTTCTGAAGCACATCAGAGGTAATTTCAATTCAGAACAGAAAATAAATTCTGTGAATATCTGCAAAAGTATAAAAGAAGGGAGTGAAGATGCTGGGGCAGTATGCAACATGTCACCATTGCAGCAATTCATTTAGTATTCAATGTCTGCGTGCGTGTGTGTGTTTAAAAAAAATGACTTGGACTGAGAAGCTTTAAATGCGTTCGCAAACTCTTTTGATAAGCACAGAAAGGAAAAACAGTGTATAAGTGAGGTGTCAAGTGATTAAACATTTTAACATTTTTATTATACTAAATGCCAGCGCACAGTGAGTAAGCCAAGGTTTCCTATACAATGCAGAAGTTTCCTGTACATTGTGTAATGGGCCCTGTCAAGCTAATAGAAGAATGATCAAGTGGCAGAATTGTCAATGACAATGTACTTTAGTTCCATGTTTATTCTGCACTCATGCTGAAGTGTACTGAAATCAGGTTGACCCATAGCATAACATCATTACTGGAATCCATCCTTATTTTGAACATGCCCTTTGCTTCTCTCTAGACTTGAAATGAATCCACAGACATTCAAATTCTCTTCAAACTTTCTATTTGGGCATTTTGATATGGAATTTTCTCTAGACATTATTTATATTTGACCCTCATCACATTTGATTTTATATGATTTATATCTGGCGTTTGACAGTATTTGACAGGTGACATGCAATGGTGTTGAGCATTTGACAGTATGGATAACTGACAAGTATTGGTATATTCCATTGGCTTTCAGACTTTCATCCTGATTGGTTTGCTATGAAACAAGCCTGCCTGGGTTTTGAGATCTTTAGCGAGGCCCGTTCTTCAGTCCCACCAACATCAGATGCACCTTTGGAGGGGACACAAGAGAGGGCCTTTTTAGGTTGGCCCCCTTTCTGTAGTCCTTCTGCTGGCAGGCAAAGATGTTTCTATTCAGGCAGGGCTCTGGCATGTAAGCTGATCTGTTGCTGAACGGGTTTTTAATTTTGGGGGGGCGCTGCCTATTTTGTTTATTATTGTTTATTATTGTGTTATTAATTATGTTTTAATGGATCTTTTTTATCTTATGTTTTAAATAAGTTTTTTTAAAAAAAATCTGAATTTTATTATCGGTAGCCACCTTAAATAAATAAATAATAAACAATTGCACACATTATCCCAGCATGTTGCAGAGGATTCTAGGATGTATTCTACAGTGTAAGCTCAGATCACACACTTTGCTCTGCATCCAAAGCCTTCCTCTGGGTGCCTCCCTCGAGGAAGGCTCGGGGGGCGGCAACATGGGAGAGGGCCTTTTTGGGGGTGGCCCCCCATTTTTGGAATAATCTCCCTGACGAGGCCCGCCTGGCTCCAGCATTTTCATCTTTTCAGCACCAGGTTAAAACTGCCCTCTTCTCTCAGGCATTTGGCAGCATATAAGGAGTCTCTTTGATTGTCTCTGGCTGATTGTTTTAAATTGTTTTAGATATATGATGTTGTGTGTGCTATTTGTTCTGTGTCATTACGTGAATGGTTTTATACTTTATATAATGTATTTTAATGTTTTTTAAAAAACTTTTGTGAACTGGCCAGAGAGCTTCAGCTGTGGGGCAGCATAGAAAGATAATGAAATAAGGCACCATTAGGACTCTTCCTCATCCATTGTGAACTAAGGCCAAGCTCTACAGTCCACATCCAACATTTTCCTTTGACTGAGGGCCAAAAAGAAAAGTGACATGGGAGACTCATGAATGGATCATCCAATGGCTGTATTTTCACTGCAAAACAGCATTAAAGTCTCAGATTTTGATCAATACAGTGGGAGGGGAAGATTTCTAGCTCTCCCCCAATGACATTTCCTCAGTCTAAATCACTTCAGTGGAAAAAAGACAGGTACCTGTATCCTGCCTGTCTTTTTCTTGCTGTTAATATCAGCTTCAGGGAGGGGCAATTTAGATGAGGAAAAGGGCATGGTGGAGGGTGGGGGAAGTATCTCTTCCTCTGGGGAGGCTGTAGGACATGCTGGGTACATGCAGCCACTATTTTGAATATGCAACCCTCACTTGGGGGTTGTTGTGTTGCGCTAACCCGGCGAAGATGGGTTATGCGAGGGTTGTTTAACCTTTGCATAACCCTTGCTCAACAGGTTTGCATATGAGGACAACCCCTGAGCGAGGGGTGCATATTCAAAATGGCAGCTGCGTGCAGCCAGCATGTGTCACAGCCTCATCATGGGTTAAATTATTCATGGTGTACTGCTGCGTCATATGAACTGCTGTGTTGTCTCTGTTAGTTTTTATGCCCAGTTAGGCCTATCAGTTTCCTGCAGCAATATTTCTGTCTGCTCCACATTATGCTTAATTTAGATCAGTCAGACCTGTGGCTCGTTGTGGGTTAAATAACTCATGATGAGCTGTGGCATGTTGTTTGAACCCAGTCACTGTTTCATGCCCAACCTCTCCTGTATATATTAGGGATGCGTATCAGATTCAGTCAAATCCTGAATCCAGTACTGAGTTGGGCTGGAAAGATTTGGGAGACGTCCACATCAAAATGTTCAAAATTCATTCTGTTCTTCCAAAGCAGACCAAATTGAATTTGAACCCTCCTGAAGCTTTGTCAGCACACTGGAGATTTGGAGGGACACAGAGACACAGACGGCGTGACTGCAGGAATTGGTGCATTTTCCCCTGGCTTCTCCAGATAAGGAAAACGACAGGAGCGGGAGAGGAGGCGGTGTTGTGACTGGACTTCGAGTTGCCCTCTTAAGAGATCAGAACTCCATCCCCATGGCTGTGAACTGCAAGCATCCTCCTTCCTTCTAGCCTGCCTCTTTGTCTGACGCTAGAGCTTATTGCAGTGCGTAAGAAGAACCACAAAAGGACTGCTGCCTCTATGATGACAGAACACCCCTAAGCTGACTCCTTCACCTCTGTTTCACATCCTAATTCCACACAGCAGACTGTCCATTTGTTGTTGTTGTTCAGTCGTTAAGTCCTGTCCGACTCTTCGTGACCCCATGGACCATAGCACGCCAGGCCTTCCTGTCCTGCGCTCTCTCCCGGAGCGTGCTCAAGTCCATATTCATTGCATCGGTGATGCTATCTAGCCATCTCATCCTCTGCCGTCCCCTTCTCCTTTTGCCTTCAGTCTTTCCCAGCATCAGGGTCTTTTCCAGGGAGTTTTCTCTTCACATTCGGTAGCCAAAATATTTGAGCTTCAGCTTCAGTATCTGTCCTTCCAATGAGCAGTCAGGGTTGATTTCCTTTAGGATTGACTGATTGGACCTCCTTGCAGTCCAGGGGACTCGTAAGAGTCTTCTCCAGCACCACAGTTTGAAGGCATCAATTCTTCGGCGCTCAGCCTTCCTTATAGTCCAGCGCTCACAGCCAAATGTTGCTACTGGGAAAACCATAGCTTTGATTATACGAATCTTTGTCGGCAAGGTGATGTCTCTGCTTCTTACTATGCTGTCTAGGTTTGCCATAGCTTTCCTCCCAAGGAGCAAGTGTCTTTTAATTTCATGGCTACAGTGAATCAAATAATGCTTTGTATTTTCCACTGCAGACTGCTCATTGAAGAGAAAGATGTGGACATGTAGCAGCCAGTAACTGGCTTCCTCAGTCAAAATGTCAGACACAACCACACTTTATTTAATAGGACAGATAGGTTAATATAACAGGGTGGTCCTTAACATGAAGCGGCATGAGGCAATTGCTTCATGTGGCAGGTTCAAGGTGGGCCACCATTTTCCCACCTCTCCTTTCACTTCTATTAAGTAAACTTCAATCCAGAACTGGGTGTGTCTATCATTTTGACTTTTGCCTGAGATTCAAAGAAGTGTGAATTCAGTCCAGATTCAATCCAGATTCACGCAATTCAAGTGTGAATTCAGTCCAGATTCAATCCAGATTCAAAGAAGTGTGAATTCAGTCCAGAACTGGGTGTGTCTATCATTTTAACTTTTGCCTGAGATTCAAAGAGGTCTATGACTGAAACAACCTTCATCTAGCTCTCATACAGCCCATCCCAGAAAGGAGCAATTCATTCCTAATCCACACATCAGTGTTCCCCCCGAACAACCTTCAAATACCCACTTAGGGTGCAATCCTATGCATATCTGGGACAGAAAAAAGTCCTACAACTCCCAGCATTACCCAGTCAAGATGGCTGGCTGGGGAGTGTTGGGGGTTGTAGTACTTTTTTCTGTCTAAAAATGCATAGGATTGTGCCTTTAAATTGTATTCAAGCAAGGCCTTTGTTGTACAAGGTGGTCTGTTGGGCTGGCTGCTGTTTTTATTCTTTAATTCTTACTTTTTTTAATTGTGTTTTTAATGTATTTGTTTTATGATTCTTTTTACTAAGTTTTTAGTTTAAAATTTAGTTCCTATTATTGTTAACCATCCTGAGCACCATTTTCTTGGTGAGAAGGTGGGATATAAATAAACAAACAAATCAGTGACCAGCAACATTTGGTATGCCACTCAAAATGAATAAACCAGTTTGTACAGCAGATGACCCCCTTCATGGATCACTGCCTTGTTGTGGCAAAGGGGCTTGCATAACTCAGTGAAGCCATAAGCTATGCCGTGCAGGGCCACCCAAGACAGACAGGGCATGGTGGAGAGTTCTGACAAAATGTGGTCCACTGGAGAAGGAAATGGCAACCCACTCCAGTATTCTTGCCAAGAAAACCTCATGGAACGTATCACCAGGCTAAAAGAGATGACGCCGGAAGATGAGCCCCTCAGGTCGGAAGGTGTCCAATATACTACTGGGGAAGAGCAGAGGGAATTTCCAAGTAGTGCCAGAAAGAGTGAAGTGGCTGGGCCAAAGCCGAAAGGACACTCAGCTGTGGATGTGTCTGGTGGTGAAAAGAAAATCCAGTGCTGTAAAGAACAATATTGTTTAGGAACCTGGAATGTCAGATCAACGAATCAAGGTAAGCTGGAGGTGGTCAAACATGAGATGGCAAGATTGAACATCGACATCTTGGGAATCAGTGAACTAAAGTGGACAAGCATGGGCGAATTTAATTCAGGTTACCATTATATCTACCACTGTGGGCAAGAATCCCTTAGAAGAAATGGAGTAGCACTCATAGCCAACAAAAGGGTGGGAAAAGCAGTACTGGGGTACAATCTTAAAAATGATAGAATGATCTTATTACAAATCCAAGGCAAACCATTCAACATCACAGTAATTCAAGTCTATGCCCCAACCACTGAGGCCGAACAAGCTGGGGTTGATCAGTTCTATGAAGACCTATAACACCTTCTAGAACTAACACAAAAAAAGATGTCCTCTTCATCATAGGGGATTAGAATGCTAAAGTAGGAAGTCAGGAAATCACTGGGATAACAGGCAAGCATGGCCTTGGTGTACAAAATGAAGCAGGACAAAAGCTAATAGAGTTTTGCCAAGAGAACACGCTGATCATAGCAAACACTCTTTTCCAATAGCACAAGAGGCGACTCTACACATGGACATCACCAGATGGTCAATAATGAAATCAGATTGATTATGTACCTTGCAGCCAAAGATGGAGAAGCTCTATATAGTCAGTAAAAAATAAGACCTGGAGCTGACTGTGGCTCAGATCATGAGCTTCTTATTGCAAAATTCCGGCTTAAATTGAAGAATGTAGGGAAAACCACTAAGCCATTCAGGTATGACCTAAATCATATCCCTTATGAATAAACAGTGGAAGTGATGAATAGATTTAAGGGATTAGACCTGATAGACAGATTGCCTGAGGAACTATGGACAGAGGTCTGTAACGTTCAGGAGGCAGCAACTCAATCCATCCCAAAGAAAAAGAAATGCAAGAAAGCAAAATGGCTGTCTGATGAGGCTTTACAAGTATCTGAGGAAAGAAGGGAAGCAAAAAGCAAGGGAGAAAGGGGAAGATATATCCAGCTGAATGCAGAGTTCCAGACAACATCAAGGAGAGACAAGAAGGCCTTCTTAAATGAACAATGCAAAGAAATCGAGGAAAACAATAGAATGGGAAAGACAAGAGATCTTTTCAAGAAAATCAGAGATCTCAAGGGAACGTTTTGTGCAAAGACGGGCACGATAAAGGACAAAGAAGGCAGGGACCTAACAAAAGCAGATGAGATTAAGAAGAGGTGGCAAGAATACACAGAAGAACTATACAGGAAAGATCTGAATGTCCCTGATAGCCATGATAGTGCAGTCACTGATTTCCTTTAGGATTGACTGATTTGACCTCCTTGCAGTTCAGGGGACACGTAAGAGTCTTCTCCAGCACCACAGTTCGAAAGCATCGATTCTTCGGCGCTCAGCTTTCCTTGTAGTCCAGCTCTCACAGCCAGATGTTGCTACTGGGAAAGCCATAGCTTTGATTATACGAACCTTTGTTGGCAAGGTGATGTCTCTGCTTCTTACTATGCTGTCTAGGTGTGACATAGCTTTCCTCCCAAGGAGCAAGCATCTTTTAATTTCATGGCTACAGTCACCATCTGCAGTGATCTTGGAGCCCAAGAAAGTAAAATCTGTCACTGCTTCCATTTCTTCCCCTTCTAGTTGCGAGGAAGTGATGGGGCCAGATGCCATGACCTTAGTTTTTTTAATGTTGAGTTTCAAACCAGCTTTTGCACTCTCCTCTTTCACCCTCAAGAAGAGGCTCTTTAGATCCTCTTTGCTCTCTGCCATTAGGGTCGTATCGTCAGCGTATCTGAGGTTGTTGATAATTCTACTGGCAATCTTAATTCCGACCTGTGATTCCTTGAACCTGGCGTTTCTCATGATGTACTCTGCATATAAATTAAATAAGCAGGGCAACAATATACAGCCTTGTCATACTCCTTTCCCAATTTTGAACCAATCGGTTGTTCCATGTCTGGTTCTTACTGTTGCTTCTTGTCACTCATACAGGTTTCTCAGGAGACAGGTAAGGTGGTCTGGTACTCCCATCTCTTTAAGAATTTTGCCACAATTTGTTGTGATCCACACAATTAAAGGCTTTAGCGTAGCCAGTGAAGCAGAAATAGACGTTTTTCTGGAATTCTCTTGCTTTCTCCATGATCCAGCGAATGTTGGCGATTTGATCTCTAGTTCCTCTGCCTCTTCGAAACCCTGCTTGTACTTCCAGTAGTTCTCGGTTCACATGCTGCTGAAGCCTAGCTTGTAGGATTTTGAGCATCAACTTGCTGGCATGTGAAATGAGCGCAATTGTGTGGTAGTTTGAACACTCTTTAGCACTGCCCTTCTTTGGAATTGGAATGTAAACTGACCTTTTCCAGTCTTGTGGCCATTGTTGAGTGTTCCAAATGTGTTGGCATATTGAGTGCAGCACTTTAACAGCATCATCTTTTAGGATTTTAAATTGCTCAGCTGGAATACTGTCATCTCCAGAAGCTTTGCTGTTACTAATGCTTCCTAAGGCCCACTTGACTTCACTCTCTAGGATGTCCGGCTCAAGTTCAGTGACCGCACTATCATGGTTATCAGGGACATTAAGATCTTTCCTGTATAGTTCTTCTGTGTATTTTTTCCACCTCTTCTTAATCTCATCTGCTTCTGTGAGGTCCCTGCCTTCTTTGTCCTTTATCTAGGGATGTACGAAAGTCACTTACCTTTCCGCGGATTATGTTGATGGGGGGGGGAGGCATTCCATCCCTCCCCCTGGAATCCTCGACGGGGGGGGGGGAGGCGATCCGTTCCTCCCCTCCGGAATCCTCCATGGCTGGCTGTGCTCCGCAGCAGCTCCGCGGAGCAGCCGGCCAGGCCCAGCCCAGGCCAGAGCCGTCCACAGCAGGATTTCCGGCTGCGGAGGGCTCTGGGGGGAAAACAACAACAACCGCGTATGCAAATGGCAGCGGCTACGGCAGCGCACGTGTGTCAAAAAGGGACGCAAATAGCGCCCGCTACGCTATTTGCGTTCCCCTTTATTTTCGCCGTCATAGACTATGTAAATATTTATGTAGACTAAGACGGCCAAAAATAAGGAACGCAAATGGCGGCGGCCATATCCGCCGCCATTTGCGTACGCAGTTTTTTTTTTTACCCACCCATGATAGGCTACATAAATCTTTACGTAGCCTATCACGTCTTGTAAAAAAAAAACCCAACCCCCCCCAAGACTGCAAATGGCGGCTGTGGCAGCCGGTCAGAAGACCAGCCGCCGCCGCTGCCGGAGCCACTGCCGCCCGGAACATCCGCTCCAGGTAAGTCTCGTCCCGGGGGGGGATCCGCTGGGGGGCGTGGGCGTGGCAGACTGTTCTGCCATGGAGTTCGGGGGGCCGAATGCTCGGTCTCACCGTGATCCGTGGCGGAATTCTCTGACATCCCTACCTTTATCATGCCCGTCTTTGCACAAAACGCTGCCACCCGATTAATCTTGAGATCTCCGATTTTCTTGAAAGTATCTCTAGTCTTTCTCATTCTATTGTTTTCCTCGATTTCTTTGCATTGTTCATTTAAGAAGGCCTTCTTGTCTCTCCTTGCTGTTCTCTGGAACTCTGCATTCAGCTCGATATATCTTCCCCTTTCTCCCTTGCTTTTTGCTTCCCTTCTTTCCTCAGATACTTGTAAAGCCTCATCAGACAGCCATTTTGCTTTCTTGCATTTCTTTTTCTTTGGGAAAAAGGTCTAATCCCTTAAAAGGTCTAATCCCTTAAAACTATTCATCACCTTCACTGTATATTCATAAGGGATATGATTTAGGTCATACCTGAATGGCTTAGTTGTTTTCCGTACGTTCTTCAATTTAAGCCGGAATTTTGCAATAAGAAGCTCATGATCTGAGCCACAGTCAGCTCCAGGTCTTGTTTTTACTGACTGTATCAAGCGTCTCCATCTTTGGCTGCAAGGTACATAATCAATTTGATTTCATTATTGACCATCTGGTGATGTCCATGTGTAGAGTCGCCTCTTGTGCTGTTGGAAAAGAGTGTTTGCTATGATCAGCGTGTTCTCTTGGCAAAACTCTATTAGCCTTTGTCCTGCTTCATTTTGTACACCAAGGCCATGCTTGCCTGTTATCCCGGTGATTTCTTGACTTCCTACTTTAGCATTCCAATCCCCTATGATGAAGAGGACATCTTTTTTTGGTGTTAGTTCTAGAAAGTGTTGTAGGTCTTCATAGAACTGATCAACCTCAGCTTGTTCGGCCTCAGTGGTTGGGGCATAGTCTTGAATTACTGTGATGTTGAATGGTTTGCCTTGGATTCATACTGAGATCATTCTGTCGTTTTTGAGGTTGTACCCCAGTACTGCTTTTCCCACCCTTTTACTGACTATGAGTGCTACTCCATTTCTTCTAAGGCAGTGGTTCTCAACCTTCCTAATGCTGCGACCCTTTAATACAGTTCCTCATGTTGTGGTGACCCCCAACCATAAAATTATTTTTGTTGCTACTTCATAACTGTAATTTTGCTACTGTTATGAATCGTAATGTAAATATCTGATATGCAGGATGTATTTTCATTGTTACAAATTGAACATAATTAAAGCATAGTGATTAATCACAAAAACAATATGTAATTATATATTGTGAAATATTTATTTCTAATTACAGATAAATGAAATTTTGTCTTGAAGCATGGTGTAGCATGGGTAACAGTCTTATATAACAACAGTAAACTACATTGCTACATTTTGCGACAGTATGTGTAAAAAGCCTGGTGAATTAACCCATAGCGGCTGTGACGACGTGCAAACTGACTCAGTGTTTCAGCAGCTTGCTGAGGCCTTCAGAAGGCTGGCTGGTCTGAATCTGCCGTTAAGCTCCTTTGAGGAGCTGTTTGTGTTTCTTAAAAAGCCATTGCCTGATTCTGCAGCCACTTCCTCTTATGACATGAGGGCAGTGAGGACTGCATGGGGGGGTAGTATCCTCCGAGTCCAGTAAAGCCATATTTTTTGGGCTGGAGGGTCTTTGAATGGAGGAGGATGGTTCCCCGAGTTATGCATGGAGCAACCTCCAATTGGAGGTTGCGTATTCAAAATGGTGGCGGCATGTGACCCCGGCAAATCTTGGATTAATTAACCAATGATTTGCTGCTGGATCTCTGTCTCTCAGCTTAATCTACTATCCATTATTATCATGAAGCTGAAACACCGCTTCAACTTCCTCAAAGGAAGGGCTAGTTATAAATGCAAACAAGCGATCACACTTGCAAGAAAGTACAGATTCTTCAACTCAATGGTGCCTTAATTTTCCAGTAAATATGCTGGGAATATTCCCAGTAAATATCCCAGAATAGAGGTGAAAATCAAAGACAATGAAATCCCTGCTAAGGGCCATTAGTTAGGACAAAGGCAAATCTCTGTGGTTCACGGAGCAATCCTATCCAGATAGGCCGCCACCTCTGAACTTAGGGGAGACCACCTATCCAAAGCAGGGCAGGAGAAGCACAGAGGGACTGTTCCCTCTGTGCTTCTCCTGCCCTTTTTTGGCTAGACAGCTGATTGAGGCTGTCTAGCTGTGGGAGCACGGAGTGGGGAAGAAGGCCGCTGTATGACAGAGTTCCGCCCTCCATGGAACACCCCCAGCCATGCCCCTTTTTGGCCGCTCCGTCCTCCTCTTGCGAGCGCAGAGGATGGGGCTGCGTGGAAGCGGGGAGAGCTTGGTTCTCCGGGAACCAACAGGTCGGTTCCCAGGAAGCAACATATCCTATGGCCATCTAGCCCCACTGTCTAGCGGCCATAGGATTGCTCCCTCAATGACCTATCATTATCATAATTTGCATGACATTTGAAAGTCCATAATGGAAGTGCTGCATGAACTCTTATCTTGACACAATCCTTCAGAAATAGAGAATTCAAATAAAGACATTTGCAAAATGGTTAACATGATATTCTCATGCATAATGTTCTTTCGTGAGCCTTCTGGTACTGTGGTTATTGTGTCTTGTTTTTATCCTCTGCATCCATAGAGGGCATGGTGGTAGCAGCCAACTATTAGTTCTTTTGGATCCAGTCGCTCTAAACCCGAAGGCTGGCCGCGAGGAGCGCAAAGCCTAAGCTATTTGGATTTTCCCTTCTTGCCAGCATAAACATTTACGGCGCATCAACTGTGTGACTAAAGGTGCAATCCTAGGGCTATTTAGACAGGAAAAAGTCCTACAACTCCCAGGATCCCCCAGCCAGCCAGTGCCCAAGCAGCTCGTGCACTGGTCTGGAAAATGGGGCTCCGCTCCTAACACAGGAGATGCCCGCTCTATCTGAAGGTTATTAGCCACTGCAGCAGCAGCAGCAGCGTCCCTCTAAAGCAGCAAACTGCTTTCCAAAAAAGTCAGGGCCAGGCGCCCGCACTCACCCAGCCCTCGCCTGCAAGAGAAGGGCTGAGGAGGGGGCAGGCGAGGCGAGGCGAGGCAGCCGCTAACCGTGCGCCGCAGCCCTTCCACCCGGACCCCTTCTCTTCCACCGCTGCCCCGCCCTCCTCGGGGCTCCGGCGGGAGGGTGCTCACACGTGCGCTGCCCCGACCCCCTCCCACGCGTGACTGGAAGTGGCGTAGGTGCAAAGCGGAGCCGGAGAGTGGAGGCGCAAACTCCTCCCCTTCGGCTCAGGCAACAGCCAGAGAGGAGGGAGATGAGCGAGGGCGAGATGAGCAGGGGCGGACGCCGACAGGCTTTGCCCCTCTTCGCGCTCAGGCTGAGGGGGAGAAAGAAAGCCTCGCGGCGGCGGGAGGGGGCGCTACCGAGCCTCGCGGCGGCGGCCACCTCCAGGGCCGGGGCCACCAGCAGCATGCCTTAGGTCCTAAGGACCATTTTCCGATGGTCTTAGGCGACCCCTGTGAAAGGGTCGTTCGACCCCCAAAGGGGTTACGACCCACAGGTTGAGAACCGCTGTTCTAAGGGATTCTTGCCCACAGTAGTAGATGTGATGGTCACCTGAATTAAATTCGCCCATGCTTGTCCATTTTAGTTCGCTGATTCCCAAGATGTCGATGTTCAATCTTGTCATCTCATGTTTGACCACCTCCAGCTTACCTTGATTCATTGATCTGACATTCCAGGTTCCTAAACAATATTGTTCTTTACAGCATCGGACGTTCTTTTCACCGCCAGACACATCCACAGCTGAGTGTCCTTTCGGCTTTGGCCCAGCCGCTTCACTCTTTCTGGCGCTCCTTGGAAATTCCCTCTGCTCTTCCCCAGTAGTATATTGGACACCTTCTGACCTGAGGGGCTCATCTTCTGGCGTCATCTCTTTTAGCCTTGTGATACGTTCCATGGGGTTTTCTTGGCAAGAATACTGGAGTGGGTTGCCATTTCCTTCTCCAGTGGACCACATTTTGTCAGAACTCTCCACCATGCCCTGTCCGTCTTGGGTGGCCCTGCACGACATAGCTTATGGCTTCACTGAGTTACGCAAGCCCCTTTGCCACACTTGGCTAATATTGTATTACTTTTGGATTATTTGAAAATCTTTAAAGTTAGCCTGTGTTACAGATGAGATTCTGAGGACTACTGTTGAATTTACTTCCTTACAACATGTACACCACCACCTGTGTCTTAAGATGTCTATTTTGCATACTTCTGTTTTCCAGCAGAGGCTAGAAAATGTTCAGGAAAATGTGTACATAAGGAGAATGGCCCAGGAGATGGGGGAGTGGGGCTCCAAGGCACACAGCTGGCCAGAGTAAGCTACCCATGCAATAGCACACAGCAGATCTAGCACCACACCAGGGATGTCAGAGAAATTTGCAGTGGATTCAAATGAGTTTGGATTTCTGTGAATCCAACCTGCAGATTCCTCAGTGGACCAGCTTTTTCCAAATTGTCTGGATTCTGTGGCCTGGTTTTTACTTGGGGTGGGGGAGGTTTGCACAAGTGCGCATTAGCACAAGTGCACATTTGCAAACAGGAACAAAATTCTCACACATCCCTGAAAAGAATTCCAACTCTGTCAATGAACAGACGACAGAACGAAAGGCGTAGGGTCTTGATCTGCTGTGTGCCCGACAATTCACAAAACGCAAGATGGATTTAACACAACCAGTATGTCCCTACCCCACACCCAGGCAAAGCAGGCCAGTAGAGGGCAAGGCGCAAATCCAAGGAAGGAGGAAGGAAATGTGTCTAACTCTCTGACATGGTAACTGCATTTGTCTGAACGAAGACATCCATGTGGTGGGTGGGCGAATCTGACAGTTTCACTTTCTACTACATTCAAATTTTTAAATCTCAAGTTCCTTCTCTCTTGAATATAAAGAACTTTACAAATTTTGGTAAATTCTTATAAAAAAAGAACTGAAATGAAATTCTCACTCATTGGCACTGGCCAAAATCAACAGGTACAGCTATTCCCAGCATGGAGGGGACCATGACATACTTCTTCAGGAAGAAGTCCTTCTTCACACAGCGCATAGTTAAACTATGGAATTCGCTACCACAGGAAGTAGTGATGGCCATGGGTTTGGATGGCATTAAAAGGGGGTTGGACAAATTCCTGGAGGAAAAGGCTGTCAGTGACTACTAGTCTTGATGGCTATGTGCTGCCTCCAGTACCAGAGGCAGTGAGCCTATGTGCACCAGTTGCTGGGGAACATGGGTGGGAGGGCGCTGTTGCACTCATGCCCTGCTTGTGGGTTCCTGGTTGACAGCTGGTTGGCCACTGTGTGAACAGAATGCTGACTAGATGGACCCTTGGTCTGATCCAGCATGGCTCTTCTTATGTTCTTATGACATACTTGCCTACCATGTAGCTGTTAGAGGAAGAACCTGTCAGAAAAAAAGAGGTGACCACCCTAATTCACAAACATGGTAGAATACTCAAGGAATCAAAGCTAGACTTCTAAGAGCCAAGTGCGAAAGCCCTCTGCCAGGATGAACAAATTGGTTTCCCCCACATTCGATTTTTTAAAATCTCAAGGTCCTCAATATGGAAAACTTTGCGAATTTTGGTAAATTCTTATCAAAACTGAATGGAACCAAAATTCTCACCCACCTCTACACCATTGGGTATAAACATATTTGAAGTAACATTGGAAATGAACCTCTCTCTATATATGTATATGCCACACATTCCTAAGGGAAAGAAGCAGCACAAATCTACTTTATTTTCATTATGGAAGGAAAAGCTGAGGGCCAATTCACATGACTTGATTTCTTTTCACTTGGCAGCTGAATTTGTGAACTGACTCCTTTGAAAAGCATTGCATGGGAGGTGACAGGAAAATTGGGTGCAAGCTATCTCTCGATGTTGCTGTCAGTATTTATTGATTTATTTGTTTTTGTATTTATTTATAGTATTTAGAATATTTATAGATTGCCTTTCTGCCCACCAGGGCCCTCAAGGCAATGTACAATTTAAAACAACAATGAAACACTACATATTGAACAACCAATTAAAAGCAAAATGGAAATATTTGAAAAACAAATCAGACAGTCACATAAATCCATCCAAAACCAGGTGAACTGGAACAGTTTTTACTGCCCACCTATAGCAAGGCAAACATTCATAGAATCATATAATAATAGAATAATAGGGTTGGAAGGGGCCTGCAAGACCACCAAGTCCAATCCCTGATCCCTGCTCAATGCAGGAATCCAAGTCAAAGCATCCCTGACAGATGGCTGTCCAGCCTTGTCTTGAATGCCTCCAGTGTGGGAGAGCCTACCACCTCCCTAGGGAACTGGTTCCATTGTCATATTGCTCTAACAGTGAATAAGTTTTTCCTGATGTTCAGCCGGAATCTGGCTTCCTGTAACTTGAGCCCATTATTCCGTGTCCTGCATTCTGGGCTGACCGAGAAGAGATCCTGGCCTTCCTCTCTGTGACAGCCTTTCAAGTACTTGAAGAGCGCTATCATATCTCCCCTCAGTCTTCTCTTCTCAAGGCTAAACATGCCCAGTTCTTTCAGTCTCTCCTCATAGGGCTTTGTTTCCAGTCCCTTGATCATCTTTGTTGCCCTCTGAACCCTCTCCAGTTTGTCTGCATCCTTCTTAAAGTATGGTGCCTGGAACTGGACACAGTAATCCAGATGAGGCCTAACCAGTGCTGAGTAGAGGGGAACTAGTACTTCATGGGATTTGGAAGCTATACATCTATGAATGCAGCCCCAAATAGCATTTGCCTTTTTTGCAGCCACATCACATTGTTGGCTCATATTCAGCTTGTAATTGACAACAATTCCAAGATCCTTCTCGCTTGTAGTATTGTTGAGCCACGTATCCTCCATCTTGTAACTGTGCATTTGGTTTCTTTTTCCTAGGTGCAGAACTTGACATTTATCCCTATTGAATGTCATTCTGTTGTTTTCTGCCCAGCATTCCAGTCTATCAAGATCACTTTGAATTTTGTTTCTGTCTTCCAGGGTATTAGTTATCCTGCCCAGTTTGGTGTCATCTGTAAATTTGATAAGCATTCCCTGAGAGTTCTTCTGCCAGTTCCTTTATTACTCTAGGATGCAGTTCATCTGGCCCTGGTGATTTGATCTTATTCAAAGTAATTAGGTGTTCCTTGACCATATGCCTATCAATCTTAAGCTGCAATCTTGCTCCTTCAGCCTGTACTTCATCTTTGCCAGGGGGCTCATAGACCCTCTTTCAGGAGAAGACTGAGCCAAAGTAGGAATTGAGCACTTCTGCCTTTTCTTTGCCATCTGTTATCATTTTGCCATTCTTGTTTAGTAGATGAACTACCATTTCTTTCCTCTGTCTTTTACTATGCATGTATCTGAAGAAAGGCTTTTTGTTGCTTTTAGCATTCCTCGCTAACCTCAGCTCGTTCTCAGCTTTAGCCTTCCTGATGCCATCCCTGCAATTCTGTGCTACCTGCCTGTGCTCTTCCTTTGTAGTTTGGCCTTCCTTCCACTTCCTATGTGTGTCGTTTTTTGTTTTCAGGTCATCTCTAAGCTTTTGTGAAGCCACACTGTCTTCTTCCATTGTCTTCTGCCTTTTTTTCTTGTTGGAATTGTCAGGAATCTCTTGGAGGGGCCACATTTTGCAGAATTTGTCTCCCAACAAATTTGTCTCCCAACAAATATTGGGGAAATTGAAGTCCCCCCTACATCATGTTTCCTTGAAACCTTGGCAATTTGCTTTTCAAAAGCTTCATCCTCGTCGTCTCCTTGATTGGGTGGGCAGTAGTAGATGCCGACCACCATGTTCCTTTTATTCTTTGCTCCGTTTATATTAACCCAGATGCTTTTGATGGGGCTCATCCTCCTGTATTTCTGTGCAGAGATATGTATTTTTAACATATAGTGCAACTCCACCTCCCCTTCTGTTCCTCCTGTTCTTTTTGAACAAGTTATATCCTTCAATTGCTGTATTCCAGGCATGGGAGTAATCCCACCAAGTTTCAGTTACACCTATCAAGTCATAATTCCCCCCCTCCCTGTATCAAGAGTTCAAGTTGGATCTGTTTGTTTCCCATCCTCTGGGCATTACTGTATAGACATGGAAGGCCATGTGCTTTATAGTCTGGCTTTCTTCCTACATGTTTCTGAAGACTATTAGAAGATGACTATTATTGGGTGCTATTATAGCTGTTCTCTCTGTTGTGGTGCATGAGCCTTCATCCATTGTTACCCCTAACTTTACATCTCCCTCCCCTGTAGGGTTCAGTTTAAAGCCCTCCTGATGAAGTTCTTCATGCTGTGGCCAAACACATTCTTCCCAGCCTTTGTGAGGTGCAACCCGTCACTTGCCAACAGTCCATCCTCCAGGAAGTATAGCCCGTGGTCCCAGAATCCAAATCTCTCACATCAGCACCACCTTCGTAGCCAGTCATTCATCTGGAGTATTTTTCTTTCCCTTTCTATCCCTCTTCTAACTACTGGAAGGATGGATGAGAAAACTATTTGGGCCCCAAAGTTCTTGAGTTTCCTTTCCAAAACTTCAAAGTCTGACATGATTTCTTCGTAGCTCCGCTTGGTGGTATCATTTGTTCCCACATGGATGAGAAGAAAGGGATACCCATCAGTGGGCTTTATGAGTGTAGGCAGCCCTTCAGTCACATCTCTATTCCATCCTCCTGGGAGACAGCATACCTGGCGAGTTCCATAGGTCTTCGCAACATACTTGGATTTCGATCCCACACAGCAAAGAGTCTCTCACCATTACTACTCTTCTCTTCTTCTTGTTGTAGGCCTTGGTTTCATTGCCTCTGCTTGACTGACCTTCAGCCTCTTGCTTGCTCTCATGTGGGGTCCCCTGTAATTCTTCCTCTGCAGACTGTCCACTGGTCGCATCCTCAAGTACCTGAAAACGGTTCTGTAGTTCCACTGCTTCAACTGGTGCAGAGTGGCTTCTAGTTCTTCTGCTCCTAACTGCCACCCTTTTCCAAGGAGTATGCTCTACTTTGCTTTTCCTCACCTCACCTCTTCTGCCTCAGCTTGCTGTTGCTCTTCTAGCTTCTGTTCTTCACTTTGCTGCTGTAGTTCCACCGTTCCAGCCAAGAACTCTTCATGTTCTCTTATTCCCTGGAGGGTTGACACTCATCACTCCAGTCCTCTTACTTTTTCTTCCAACAGTGTGATCAACTTGCCCTTGTTGCACATGTAGGCCATGTTGATCTCAGGCAAGAAAACAAACATTGCAGAGGCTTTGTAGGTCACCACCACTGGAGAGTCTTTTCCTTCCATAGTCTCTATTCCCTTTATGTTTCTAGCTTTCTGATTTTACTGGAATAGCATGTGCTTTGTCCTCTATTCACTGGTGTTTAAGAACAGAGTCCCCTGGTATGGAAGTGTGTGTTACAAGAAAAGCATTAAAAAATGTTAGGGGCCTCCCCCTTAACCTCCCCTACTGAGCTCCCCTGGCCAACTCCTGTTTGCTCTCTCTGTTCGCCCACTCTGACCACTCTCTCTCTCTGGGAGCTTGCTTGCTTTTATAGGCCCTAGATGAGCTGGAGCAGCTTCCTCTGCTCTGCTCAGCTAGGGGGCAGGAAACAGCCAATCTAACCTACCTTAGAAAAGAGTTCAACAGTTGTGGTGCTGCTACAGAAAAGGCTCTGTCTGGTGTACCCACACCCTTAAATCATAGCACCACCATGACTACAGGACTTCACCATGACTACAGTTTGTTCCCTGACTATAAACTGGCCTTGAGGTCCAGCTCTGCCTGCCCCTGAATGGCTTGGGATGTGAGCTGTGTAAAGAGGGAGAGGGACAGAATGGAGGAAGAAGAGAGTGGAATGGAAGTTTGAAGCAATGGCTGGTGTTGGTGGGGGGAGAAGAAGGGAAAAAGAGGCAAGGAATGGCTGTAGAGGGAAGGAAGGAGCTGAAAAGGAAGTTCAGGAAAGGTGGCAGCAACGTGGTGAAGAGGCAGGCCCGATCCACACCTTGTGACGCATCGTTACAATCCCACCATGGTAGCACTATATCCCTCTTGCGCATGTATACCTTGTAGGACACACAATGACATTTGTTGCGGTATTTTGGATAATGTGGAATAAAAGCAGGAAATAACACTGCAAAAGCAGCATATCAAATGTGTAACGTGCCCCAACAGTTATCAGTGCACTTCAATACTGCCATAAAGCAGTAGCGTAGATCTAGCTGCAGAGAGAGCAGCCCTCAGCCCAAGAGGAAGAGTGAACCTCCATAACAGGAGCTGGCAACAACAGACTGGACGAACTGGGAAAGCAGCTATTGCCAGTGTAACGGTAACGTTAAGTTTTGTAGCGAACTGTGATTCAAAGTTAGAGTTTGTATTATACAATGTGTTTTATTTGCTATGTCATTAATATTGCTATTTAACTATAATACTAACGTTAAGTAAGCATTGTTACGGATGTAGTGGTTTGTGTCTGGAATGAGTCCAGATCTGCCCCTCCTCATCCTAATTATAGAAGAAACCTGTGCCAGATCGACGCCTCGTGGGATCATATTGATACAATCCCATCATGGTAATGCTATATCCCTTTTGCACATTTATACCTCATAGGACACACAATGGCATCTGTTGCTGTGTTTTGGATAATACGGAATAAAAAGTGGGACATAACGCTAGAAAAACAGGATATGGGATGTGTAATGTGCCCCTACATTTATCAGTGCACTTCAATACTGATAAAAAAGCACTAGTGTAGATCTAGCCCTGGACATTACACGCCACTACAACAGGGCCTCTGATAAAGGCCACATATTCCACGCAGGCTCAAATGGGAAGAGGCAGTCTTTCAGATATCCTGGTCCCAAGAAAAGACAGGCAGGTAAGAAGAACCAACTCCTTGAACTGGCCTCAGAAACAAATTGGAAGCCAGTGTAGTTGGTACAAGCCCCATCTTATATGGTCTATAAAATGCATGCCGGCTACAGTCTGCTGTTGCATTTTGCATTAGCTGTAATTTCTAGACAGTGTTCATGTATAGCCCCATGTAGAACACATTTCAGTGATCTAAACAAGAGGTGATTAAGGCATAGATTACTGTGGCCAATCTGACTTCTCCAGGAAGGGACACAGCTGGCACACTGTCTGAAGCTGGGCAAAGTCACTCCTGGCCACAGGAGCTTCCTGGCCCTCCAGAAGCAATGCTGGGCCCAAGAGCATCCCCCAAGCTGTGAATCTGGTCCTTCAGGGTGGTTGCAACTCCACCCAGAACAGGCTGTACCTCCAGTCCCAGATTGGCTTGTCTACTGACCAACAGACTGTACTGATTGGACCGAGCCTCGGTGTATTTGGCCACATCCCATCCATCACTGCTTCCAGACAATGGTTCAGGATTTTCACAGCCTCCTTGGCATCAGCTGAAGAAGAGAGATAGAGATCCAGCTCTAAACGCCAGATGACTTCCCCCAGCAGATGCATGTAGATGAACATGTAGGTTTAAGAAAACATAGGGGACAAAACAGAGCCCTGAGGAAACCCATTGGCTAGTCTTCCCCAGCCTGGTGCCCTCCAGATTTTTGGAATACAACTCCCATCATCCCTGCCCAGTGGCCATGCTGGCTGGGCCTGATGGGAGTTGTAGTCCAAAACATCTGGAGGGTGCCAAGTTGCAGAAGGCCAATGACTATAGTTCCCCAACATCACCTTCTGGGAATGCTCAGCCAGATAGGAATGGAGCCACTGCAAAAACCAAGTCCCATACCAGCCTCACATCCCAGAAGGAGTCCAGGAGAACCAACCGGGATACACTTCCCTTGTCTAGTCTTGGCACAGGCCATTCAGCAAGGCGATAAAGACTGTTTCTGTCCCAAACCCAGGCTTGGCCCCAGATTGGAAAAGATTCAGATAATCAGTTTCATTGAAGAAAGCCTGGAGTTGCATTGCCAGTACTCACTCTGTTGTATGTTACTAACTCATTCCACTTCATAACAGGAGGGAGTTAGGAATGGGGGGTATGTGCCATGAGGTGTGAATCTCCCTGACTTTAATTGTACCCCTCAGTCAAGGTTGGTATAAGGTTTTAAGGGCTCTGTCCAAGCAACTGCTAGATATTCTATTTTCCAAAAAAAGGGGAACAGCCCTTATTGCTTTTTAAAAAATGGTCTTTTCCCAACAGCCTTAGATGCATCCTGCAATCTGTCTGGCATCTAGTGAGGCTAATCCAATTATGTCTGCATAACTCCAAATGCACCCCAGACAACATCATGCCCAGTCTTTTATCTCCCCCATTTTGTTTAACATCTAGCTTGATGAAGAGTTCAGGGGAACTCAAAAGCTTGCTCAGAATTTTGTGACATTGGAATAGGTCCCCCAAATGGCTATTTCCACACTGTGGCTTTTGGATTCACGTATCCGTGTTGCAACATGACTAGTCTGGAGCAACATTACATTCTGGGCAAGATGTTAATGTAAGACCTCCGTTTTCATTCTTGAGTCTCTGTGTTTATTTAACTGAATCAGTCTGCTGCTGCTTAGAGCAGTGGCACTCAACCTTTAGCAGCCCAAGAGCCACTTCATCACTAAGGAGATGCAGAGAGGTGGAGAGCTCTGTGCAGACGCATTCGGCAGCATGCTGAACACCCAGGCACATGGAGCAACTTTACAGCATATTAATAATTCTTGGCCCAGGAAGGGTAGCGAGCAGAGGCAAATTTGCTCGAGCAGGGGTGGGAGGACCAGCAGTAGAAGGGACCTTCGTTGTTAGACCAGGGAGATCTGGGTTCAAATCCTACATCAGCCATGGAGCTCATGTGATGACCTTGTGCCAGCCATTATATCTCAGCCTAAACTATGCCACAGGTAATCTTCTAGCCTGTTACATATAAATAATCCCTTAAAAAATAGGTCAAGGCAACATACCTAAATGCTAGAAAGATGCTTGATAGCAGCATAAACATTTATACTTTTGCCATGATGGCTCTGTTTCTCAAGTCTGAAAGTCTGAAAGATAGAATAGAACAGAACAGACGTAAATGCGCACTCTCTCTCTCTCTGGAATGAAGAGTGCAAAAGTTCACAATGTCCCACTGGAGGCCAGGCTGTTTAACATATTCAACAGTCATCTGGGAAAAGGCATGAAAAGTGGACAGTCTAAATTTGCGGATGATATAAAATAATCCACTATATCGTACTTACGTCTTGTAAATCAGGCTGTGCAGTCGTGTGGAACAATATCACAATTCTGGGAGAGTGGGCAGCTAAAAGGCAGACAAAATTTAATGTCAATATTAGAAATATGGCCTCACAGACACAATGGCGAACTCTGTTGCCTTTCCCCAGTCAGGAAAGAGATGCTGGGATATGAATGTGATGCACACAAGGGGTTCCTGAATATGTGAGCTTCCCTATTGACTTCAGTGGAGTGGGAGTCCTTCATATCAGCAGCCCATGCTCACATTAGATGCCACCCCTGGTCTGCCTCCTCTGTGAGAGGGACATTGTGCTTATCTCACCAATCCTAATGAATTATCTGGGAATGATTTCCCACGGATTGCTGGGGCATATTCTATGCACTTGTAGGAAAGGCAACTTGTATGAGTGGGAGGTTCAGGGCCCCTAATGGTGTCTGCGCCGGGGAGTCGGTCATTGTCCCCAGCACAGGCAGGTGAGCAGCCACTCGTGCTACTGGGTGTGTTCCTGCTGAGTGCTTTTGATGTGATACAAAAAGGGGGGTTTGCACTAACTGGGAATGGGAAGAGTTGCTTCCGGCCCTCCCAGTCTTCTGTCCACACAGACCTTTCCTCTTTGCTCTCCCTCCCTCCTGCCATCCCTCCCTCTCCTCTCCCAGCCTCTAGCCTCTCTGTCTCTCCCCAACCCCTTTCCCCACTATTTCACTCCCTTCCCCATCCCTAGCCTTCTTCGTTCTCCCTGCTAGCCCCTAGCCTTGCTTTTCTTTCCCACTCACCCCTTTATCTTGCTGTTTTTCTCCACTCCCAGCCTCTAGCCTCACTTTTTCTCTCCACTCTGCCCCTTTGCCTTGCTTCCTCTTCCTGCCCACTGAACAGCTGATCAGTGGCAGGTTCAGGAACAGGAAGGAGAACTGGAACCCTAATGTTATTTATTTATTTAGGGCACAATCCTATGGCTGCTAGACAGTAGCTAGACAGCCATAGGATTGGTTGGTTCCCGGAGAACCACCTCCCCCTCCTCTGCTGCCTCATAGGCAGCATGGATCGGCCTTGCGCTCTGCACTCAGAAGAGCAACATGAAGCAGGGGAAACAGGGTGGGACAGGGTGGGAGGTCGGAAGTGCTGGTGTGACACTTCCTATGTCTTGTCCAGCCTCCCCACTCCACGCTCCGAGGTCCTGCGGCTAGACAGCCAGAGTCGGCTGTCTAGCCACGACTGCAGGGAGGCTAGACCACAGAGGAGATGCGCTCCTCACTGCTCCTCCCACCCTGCCGTGGATAGGCGGTTGCCACCGAGTTCGGAGGCGGCCGTCTCTCCCCATAGGATTGCTCTCTTATTTACTTTTGTGGGGAGCAAGGAGTGACGAGCTGTGTGGGCGCCACTGGAGGTGCCCACAGGCACCATGGTGCCTGCATGTGCTGCATGGGGAACCCCTGATCTCTTTGAAGGGCTGCCCAGTCCAAGTTTGGTTTCAAGACAAAGAACCATAATGAAGAAGGGAGAGGAGTGACCTTGAAGGTACAAATTAAGTCAGCACCTGGACAGCAGACCGAACGGAAACACAGGTCACCTGCTCACAGTCTTCCCCACTGCGGGGAGACGCACTGTGTTTCTATTTAAATTATAGTAAAATTATTTCTGAATTTGCATCTATACATATAAATGAGCACACGCAAATGTTTTGCAACTCTGTGCCCCCCTTTTCCTCTTTTTTGATGATGCTTTTCTTTTCTTTTTTGCCCAATCGTGAGTTGCCGCCTTGTAAGGAAGGCCTGCAAAAGAGGACAGAACCATCGGTTTCTGCTTCACTTCCAAAATTTTGCATCAGGTTTGTGTCACTGTTACCCAGAGCCAGCCTATAGGCTTTTAGCTGCCTGAAGTGCTATAAACTTTCCTAAAATGAAGACTGAGGAGAGATCTAGTGAAATGAACAGAGTGTTTAAAACAAAGTAGATGTTGTGTTTTTGCCTCTCACAGTGGAGAAGATGTAATGGATGGCAAAGGCCATTGTACCTTTAGAAGAGGCAACTGAGGCAGGCACAGCTTGTCATGCAGCATTGACAAAAAGCTGCACCTGCTGAAATGTCCTCTTTATTGGAATGGAAATAAATAAGGGCCAAGGCATGTAGCCTGTTGCCTCCTTTCCACCTTCTGTAATCAAAAACTGTTTAAGGAGACAGCAATTGATTGTGAGGAAATGGCAGACAAGGAAAGGGTTAAGCATCCCTCCCACAGCTGCTTCTGTGCTCTCAATCATCCCCCCTCCCTCCTGAAGTATTATTTTAATAGAAAAAAGGGGTGTTTGTCATGTCACACAGCATGTCAGATATCACACAGAATTTGGCTGGAGGATTATGGGAGTTGCAGTCTAACACATCTGGAGAGTGCCAGGTTGAGGAAGGCTGATATATATATAGATAGACTAGGGTGGGGAGTGTAAAGGCATAAACATTATTTATTTATTAACAACATTTATATACCACCTTATCTGCTAAAAGCCATCAAAGTGGTATTGTTGTTGTTCAGTCGTGTCCGACTCTTCGTGACCCCATGGACCATAGCACGCCAGGCCTTCCTGTCCTGCGCTCTCTCCCGGAGTGTGCTCAAGTTCATATTCATTGCATCGGTGATGCTATCTAGCCATCTCATCCTCTGTCGTCCCCTTCTCCTTTTGCCTTCAGTCTTTCCCAGCATCAGGGTCTTTTCCAGAGAGTTTTCTCTTCGCATTAGGTGGCCAAAATATTGGAGCTTCAGCTTCAGTATCTGTCCTTCCAATGAGCACTCAGGGTTGATTTCCTTTAGGATTGACTGATTTGACCTCCTTGCAGTCCAGGGGACTCGTAAGAGTCTTCTCCAGCACCACAGTTCGAAAGCATCAATTCTTTGGCGCACAGCCTTCCTTATAGTCCAGCTCTCACAGCCATACATTACTACTGGGAAAACCATAGCTTTGATTAGACGGACCTTTGTCGGCAAGGTGATGTCTCTGCTTCTTACTATGCTGTCTAGGTTGGCCATAGCTTTCCTCCCAAGGAGCAAGCGTCTTTTAATTTCATGGCTACAGTCACCGTCTGCGGTGATCTTGGAGCCCAAGGAAGTAAAATCTGTCACTGCTTCCATTTCTTCCCCTTCTATATGGCAGGAAGTGATGGGGCCAGATGCCATGATCTTCGTTTTTTTAATGTTGAGTTTCAAACCAGCTTTTGCACTCTCCTCTTTCACTCTCAACAAGAGGCTGTTTAGATCCTCTTCGCTTTCTGCCATTAGGGTGGTATCGTCTGCATATCGGAGGTTGTTGATAATTCTCCCGGCAATCTTAATTCCAACCTGTGATTCATCCAACCCGGCGTTTCTCATGATATACTCTGCATATAAGTTAAATAAGCAGGGTGACAATATGCAGCCTTGTCATACTCCTTTCCCAATTTTGAACCACTCGGTTGTTCCATGTCTGGTTCTTACTGTTGCTTCTTGACCCTCGTACAGGTTTTTCAGGAGACAGGTAAGGTGGTCTGGTACTCCCATCACTTTAAGAATTTGCCAGAGTTTGTTGTGATCCACACAATCAAAGGCTTTAGCGTAGTCAATGAAGCAGAAATAGACGTTTTTCTGGAATTCTCTTGCTTTCTCCATCATCCAGCCAACGTTGGCGATTTGATCTCTAGTTCCTCTGCCTCTTCGAAACCCAACTTGTACTTCTGGTAGTTCTTGGTTCGCATATTGCTGAAGCCTAGCTTGTATGATTTTGAGCATCACCTTGCTGGCATGTGAAATGAGTGCAATTGTGCGGTAGTTTGAACACTCTTTGGCGTTGCCCTTCTTTGGAATTGGAATGTAAACTGACCTCTTCCAGTCTTGTGGCCATTGTTGAGTGTTCCAAATTTGTTGGCATATTGAATGCTGCACTCTAACAGCATCATCTTTTAGGATTTTAAATAGCTCAGCTGGAATACTGTCATCTCCGCTAGCTTTGTTGTTACTAATGCCTCCTAAGGCCCACTTGACTTCACTCTCAAGGATGTCCAGCTCAAGTTCAGTGACCGCACTATCATGTCTATCAGGGACATTAAGATCTTTCCTGTATAGTTCTTCTGTGTATTCTTGCCACCTCTTCTTAATCTCATCTGCTTCTGTTAGGTCCCTGCCTTCTTTGTCCTTTATCATGCCCGTCTTTGCACAAAACGTTCCCTTGAGATCTCCGATTTTCTTGAAGAGATCTCTAGTTTTTCCCATTCTGTTGTTTTCCTCGATTTCTTTGCATTGTTCATTTAAGAAGGCCTTGTTGTCTCTCCTTGCTATTCTCTGGAACTCTGCATTCTGTTGGGTATATCTTCCCCTTTCTTCCTTGCTTTTCGCTTCCCTTCTTTCTTCAGCTACTTGTAAAGCCTCCTCAGACAGCCACTTTGCTTTCTTGCATTTCTTTTTCTTTGGGATGGATTGAGTTGCTGCCTCCTGAACAATGTTACGGACCTCCGTCCATAGTTTCTCATCAAAGTGGTATACAACCATTTAAAACAATACCAGTGTATTGGTACAATAAGTACAAGAACATTAAAAATGGTGAAAAACATTCAAATCATTAACCTACACATTTTAAAAGGCTCAATTGAAAAGATGCACCTTTGCCTACTTTCTAAAAGCCAGGAGAGTGGGGACCAATCATAGTTCTTGAGGGAGCACATTCCACAGTTTGGGAGCAATACAGGAAAACGCCCTTCCATGCACGCCCAACAAAAGGGGCTCTGAGCGTAATGGTGTCCTCCAAAGGGCCTCTCCTGCAGATCTTAACACCAGTACAGGTTCATAGCACAGCAGGCGGTCTCTTAGACATCCAGGTCCTAAGCTGTTTTGGGCTTTGAGGGTTAGGACCAACACCTTGAATTGCACCTGGAAAGCAATTGGCGACCAGTGCAGGTCTTCCAGGATGGATGTAATGTGGTCCTGATACTGTGCACCAGTTAGCAGCATAGCTGCTGCATTTTGCACTGACTGAAGCTTCTAGACCCTCTTCGGGGTGGCCCCATGTGGAGCAATAGTTGGAGTGTGCTGTAAGCAGGGGATGGATAACAGTTGCCAAGTCAGACAGATTCAGGAAGGCTTGATACAGCAATACCACAATATGATACAACAGTGGTGTAGCAGAGACATCCCAGGGGGTCTGCTCTGGAAGGCACTTTGGAATGAATGGTGGCCAAGGCTTCATGAAGGAAGCGGCTTCTGAGGAGGGATTTGTAGGAAGATAGGGGTGGTGCCACAGAGGAGATCGGGGAGGGAGTTCCAAGGGAGAACTGGCACAATCACTGTGTAGAAGAGGGAATCTTGGCAAGTACAGCACATTATGCAGGGCTGAGAAAAGTGACACCTGCTAACATCTCATTATATGGGAAAGGAGCCGTATTTGGTCGCCCTAAATTGATGTCCAGAGATGCATAACTTAGCAAACTGCTTTGTGTAGGAATGACTTAGATCATCCCAACAGCAATGTCCTGATTTCCTAATTTCCTAATTTCTTATCCATGGTCATTTTATTTTTAGGACCCACTCCTGCCATGTATCTTGCTAGCCAGCTAAGGATAACCATTCAGGGGAAAAGGGGCTATCTGACTGTGGCAAAGTAGTACAATCTCTAGTGACACCTTGTGGTAGATGATGAGGGAGTTAATACAATAAGATCTCTTGGGTACAATCCACCAGGATATTCATTCATTATAATGGGGTTTCTTGCCTTGGCCCCATTCATTTCTGTGTGTTTGTGTAGAAGAACGTCCCAGTGCATTTCCTTCCTTGCAAGTAAGAAAGTAAGTTTGTAGAAGAGTCCTGTGATTTAGTGATGAAGATATAAACCAGGATCTCTTTCTAATGTACATTTCAGCATAGGCAAACATTAAATCATGGAGGTGATTGGATACAGATATCAAGACGCATGAGTTCAGATATAACAGTTTCCCCTTTTAATGATACAACTAATGACTGCCAAGGTTCTGAATGGCACAGCAGAGTTAAAGCAGGTTTTCTTTTGGGGGTAGGGGGTGGGGCAGTTGCTTTTAAACCACAGGCAGAGATGGTTCTGACAGGTTGGGCTTAGGAAGCAGATTTCAACACAGTGTCCTATTCTGGAACTCTTTATATCAAAGGGCAGGGTATACATTCATAAAATAAATAATAAACACATTAATAAGTTTTGCTCACAATTAAATACAGCCAAGAAGTAGATGAATGGAAGAGACCCATGACATGCAGTTCTTTGGATCTTTGCCTTTGTTCTCCAATCATTGAAATAAATGGGAGCTTGAAAAAAGAATACCAACACTCGATGGTTCTTGGACTGCCAGATAAATCCAGCTCTAAGGCAGCTTTCCCCAATCTGGTGCCCTCCAGATGGTTTGGATTACAACTCTCATCATCCCCAGCCAGCATGGCCAATGGGTAGGGGTGATGGGGGTATCTGCTTGGGAAAGGCTTCCTTCCCTATGGGGACTAAGAGACTTGTGGGAATTGTAGTTAAACACATCTGGGGGGCAACAGGTTAGGGAAGGCTGGCCAGCAAGGAGGTTTCAGGAGCAGAACTGTGAATTCCCCTTTTGGGCCATCGAATGACTTCAGCTGGACTCAGCTGGGGTATGTATTCTGCCAGATTGTTGCCAGAATCTCTATGGTGGCACAAGACATGACAACAGCCTCAGAGGAAAAGGAAAGGCTATACCACCTGCTGTGACAAAACAAAACATAACTTACATTGCCTCCCATGTTTTGGGCCTCCTCAGATGTGTAGAAGAGTCCATGAGTGTTTTTTGTTTCTTGGTGTGTTTTAAGACAGAGGTGAGGCCACAAGCTTTGGTTGGGTAAAACAAGGTTTTATAGATCTTCCGTAGACCATGGACCCTACAGACCTGGCCTGGTGAACCTCTAGAAAAATGACACCATGAAAAGAGGAGCAGGGTCTTTTCTGTAGTGGTGACTTTCCTGTGCAATTTATTTTCCAAAGAGGCTTGACAGGCCTTCTGGTTCTCCCAGGCCTTTGAGGGATGATGTGGCAGTTTTATTGTGTATCCTTTCTGTTGGCTGTATTTCCACTGCTGTTTTTATCAGGTCTTATGTAGTGTTCTGTGTCTATATTTTGTTGTTATTTTTATGATATCGGTTTTAAATTATGAGCCACCAGGAGGTCCCTGATAAATCTATCAGGTTATGAATTTGAAACTTTGTTTTCATATTTGAAATGCTGCCTACTGGCTATGAAAGACGGGTTATAAATATGAAAGAAACCAACCAACCAACCAACCAACCCAAACCTATGTAGCCACTCTTTCTTACCATGTGTTCTTTGGATTCCTTGCCAAGCTGGTTTGTGTTGGAGGTTAATTAGTACAATTAATAATGAATACTCTAATTATAGTCATTTAAGCGGGAGAGTTTGTTGTTGTTATTATCTTGTATGCAGTCATTACCAAACACTTGGATGTCTTTTCATTAAAACAACTAAGGCAACAATTAGGCACAGAGTGATCCGATGCTAGCAGAAGAAATATACAGGAAGTAATAACCCAGGGCAGTGAAGAAGACAGAAAAAGAGTTTCTAGAGTGTGGAGGGGAGGATTTGGAGGATGAATTTGGCTCCCAGCATGGGCTGGATTAGGCCTCCCTTGCACTAGAGTTGCTCATACAGGAAATATGCCATGTCTGTTCACGCAATGCATACACATCACTACATGACTTGGGGCTTGAATGAGTAGGAACAGATATCCACTGAGAAGGGAGGTGTTATCAAAGTTCTGTCCCTGATGTTGGATTTGAGAAGGCTGTTCCACACATGCAAGTCCTCCTTTCATTCATATGTAAAGCGACCCATAGGCTCCTTTACTACAAAAGAATCAAAAAGCATGTTTGGATAAAGCTTCACATTCAATGAAGTGCTTACTGGACTCCTTTTCTGTCAGATCACCCTGCCAGCTGCTGAGAAGCAAGTGTAAATTCAATTTGGAAAAGGGGTGTGTATCTGAGGGCAGGGGAAGAACGCACCCACAGATTTTTGGGAAAGCGAATGCTGCCTACTGGCTGCCTACTGGGGAGAGACAGGTGCTTGAGCTTGTGAAATAGGAAAGCTGAGGAGTATGCTGCTCAGGAGTGGGGGAGCAGGAGGGAGATGGGGGAAAATGTACATAGGACCCAGAGACAGGAAAGGATCCGTGCTGGGGGTGGGAGGGGTGGTGAAGAGGACTGACGTTAACATTGATTTGGAATAAACAGACAGTCCTTTGGTCACAGATCACTTGCGTAGTGGCAGCTGGTGCTCATTGGCGCTGGTGGGGCGGAGAGCAGGGCAGATATTCAATATTCTACTGAGACTGTAGAGATGGAGGAGATCATGTGTGGCAATCGGCAGCTGCATGCCATGCACTGGAGCAATGTACCTGGTTGTGGGGGGGGGAGGGAGAGGGTCGCTGCCCCATTCACCCAAATACAGAACTGCCTCTGCTCTTGCAAATGCAACAGGTATGGAGCACAACCCAAACCAAATGAGCTATCAGTCCTTTCATTCTGAGATCAATTAATGCCCATCATGAGATCAATTAATCCACAGCAAGGCTGGCGGGGGAATGCTGGGAGTTGTAGGTCTTTTCTCTGTCTAAACATGCGTAGGATTGCGCCCGTAATTAATATGCAGATCATATATGGGTGGAACCTATGGAATAGCTGTGGTATATATCAGCCTTCTCCGAGCTGGTCTCCTCCAGATGTGTTGGACTGAAAGGCCCATCATGCTCAGCCAGCATTAGAGTTGCTGTCCGACACATCTGGAGGGCACCAGCTTGGGGAAGCCTGGCATACATGGAAAAGAGTCTCTTCTCTCCTTTCAGTGACACAATTCATACACAATTTATCTCTTTTATGGGCTTGAAGATTTTTAAAGATACATATCAAAGACCTTTCCATGCCTCTAACATGAATAATAGATTCTGGTGCAGCTTACAATAAATCATCTTCGTTCCTCATTTGGCTGTGAGCAAACATGGCTATTTTAAGTGCAGCAGTTGGAATTACATTGCAGTTTCACGATTTCAAAATGTTCCCACCTGCCTTATAGTGCCTCTGATGCAACTGTTCAAAATGGGCAAGGCCAGAGTGAAATAAGAGGTTCAAGGTTACAACCATGGCTTTCAAGCCAGAGTCATCCTTTTGTTCCTCTTGCCTGCATAAGAAGGATGGGCAAGTTTTCTTCCCTCTGGGCCAGTTTCCAAAATGCATAGGACTGCCCCATCTTCTGTAGATGTGGGTGAAGCCCACTGTTTTGGGGCCTGATTCATGTTATATAATGACTCCCTCCATCCTAAACTTGATTATGGAAGTAAGGTCTAGTTCACATCTGCAGGCTTATTTCTCATTTCACTAATTCACTTGGTTCAGGACTGTTGTTTTATAGTGGAGGGAGTGGTACGGATGCTAAATCAGGGGAAATTGATGACTATTATGTATTTTATTGTACTTAGCCACCTTGGATATTATGTATGGGGAAATGGGGTATATAAACAAACAAATCTGCCTGGCCAGTTTTCTGCTTTGCTAGTAATTCCCAGAAAAGCAAAGGAAAAGTGTGTGTGTGTTTCCCCCACTCCTCCACCAGTTTTCCCCCGCTGTATGCTTTTGGTGAATAAGCAGCATATGTGGTGGGATCAGAGGCAGGGAGCAGAGCCTAACACAGCCTTCCCCAACCCAGTGCCCTCCAGATGGGCTGGACTACAATTCCCAGTGCCACCCAGCCAGCATTCCTGGTTGGGGGATGGTGCGAGGTATAGTTCAACACATCTGGAGGACAACAGGTCGGAGATGACTGGCCTAGCAGTTTGGAGAACAGGTCTAGAAGGCAGACTCCAAGAGTTTTAGGGGGACCAAAGGGCAGAGTCCTCATCTGGAGGCAAGCTTCCCTCATAAAAATGGAAGTGGAGTCTCCACAGGCACAGATGCCCTTACCACTGTTACTCTGTCTTTTTTAAAGGGCAGTGTTTTGATGTGTTCTGTCATGTATTGGAAAAGAGATCCTATCACAACTCAGCACCATATTATGATCCTGTTTTTATTTTCTCAAACTTTTAATTCGTGCTGAAATATGTTCTGGCTAGATTTTAAAAAAATGAAAGAGAGGTATATCGCTGTAACAACATTGTGCTAAAATGTCAATTATTCCTCCCCCCAACCCCCCCCCATTTTGATCACCACCAGTGACTGGAAAGTTTAAGTAACATCATTTAAAAAATCTATAATGTTAATCTAATATAGGGCTGGGCAACTTGTGGCCCTCCAGATCATTTGGCCTACAACTACCATCATACCTCACCATTGGCCATGCTGGCCAGGGATGCTGGAGAAATCTGCTGCGGACTCCAATGAGGCTGGATTCCCAAGAGTCTGACCTACAGAGCCTGCAGCAGACTGGCCCCCCTTACCTGAGCATCATCCGGATTTCACGTGGGGCGGCTCTCTGGCTTTATAAAAGGTGTGGGGAAACAACAGCTGTAATTGGCACATTTCACACCATTTGTGGCCATAAAGTATTTACTTCTACCTAAATTGCATCTGTAAACAGCTGTAATTTAGGTAGAAGTAAATGCTTTACAGCTGCAAAAGGAGTAAAATACATCTATTATGGCTGTAGTTTTCCCATGATAGGTTAATGGCAGCTGGCATTAGCCTATGTCATCTTTTATAAATCCAGAGATCTGCCACGCAGAATCTGGGAGATGCACCAGGGCTCTGTGGAAATCCATGGGGCCCCAAGTGGCCCAGATTTCCCCATAGTGGATTCCTCCCTGGACTGGACGTCAGGGGGTTCACCCATCCCTAATGCTGACTATGGATGATCTAATATAATGGGCTCTTTCAGATGGACAGCTCATAGCTCTATTAGTCATCAGGCATTGTACATCTATTCCATCTTTCCTTCCTTATTGGATTTTTTTCGGAAATAGAAAAGATGGAAGAAGCTGTGGGAAAACATCAGAGGATTATAAATAGGAGATTACATTGTCTGTACCTCCTGTAAAATTCCATGAAGGAGGCAGGATGATGGCACAATAAAAGCCACTTCTGGAAGAAGCCAATGTCACTTCCACTGGTGTGGACAGAACATAGTGGGATGTCCACAGAGATAAAGCACAATGCTCCCAGAAGTGCAGAAAGTCATTTGCAGTTCTGCATGCAGTTTATGATGGAGGAGCCACAACTGGGTTGCATTAGGAGCTTCCCATCTGTTTTACAATGGACTGTGATGTGCACACACACAGACGCAAATCCCAAACCCACCCAGCCTTGCCACCCTTGGCTTCCTGACCAATGAGAGTGTGCTTCCCTTCAGCTCTGCAGCCCCAGGGAAACTGGCAGTTGGAGCGGAGTGTTCTTTCTGGCTGTGAGTGGGGAGCAAGCTCCCTGCTGCTGACCACTTTCTGGCCAGCCCAGTCTTCCGCTTGCGCTTATGTTCATCCTGGGAGGCAGAATGTGCACCCTCCCAGTGGCCCAGGGGCTTATGGCAGAGGCCAGAGTGTGCTTCTCTTCACTTGTGTGGTCAAAACAATTCTCCTCAGCAAGTCTTGTGGGCAAATATTCTCTGAATACTCACTGAGTATTTTGTGTCCAGTATCTGCATTTGGCACATAAAGATTTTGCAACAATTGACAGTATCTGGCAACTGGCATGAGGTAGCTGTTGGCTCCTGACACTATTTGACATGTTGCATATGTACATACAAAGCTGCCTTGTACTGAGTCCTACATTAGGTACAGCTAGACCTGTATTGTCAACTCAGGCAATGGCTCTCTAAGGTCTCAGGCAGAGATCTTTCCCATCACTGCTGCCTGATTCTTTTTTAACCAGAGATGCCAGGGATTGAACCTGGGGTCTTCTGCATGCAAAGTGCTGGCCCTTCTCTGTTATTAGTTCTTTCCCCTAAGAGTCCATTTGGAACAACCTCTCCTGCCTCTAGTCATCAAGTCACATCTCTCTCTTCCTTCAAGTCCCCTCATCTCAAGCGACTTCTTCAGAAAAAGCATGTTCTAATCCCCCATTGCTTGCACTACCCCAGCACCTAACATTCTCCTACTCTGTTCTCACAACCCATTCATCTGTATTTGACCTTTCCTCTGTCCTTGCCTCCTGTGTTCTGTGACAAGGGGCATTTCAGTGAAACGTTCACAAAACAAAATTATTGTCTTAATGCAGGTGTGAGCAACCTGAGGCCCACCAGATATTATTGGACTCCAGTTCACATCCAGCCCCGCCCAGTTGATGAGTCATCACAAGTAGAATTTCCAAATCACCAGATTTCAACTCAGAAGACAATATTTTTCAGTACAGACCTGACACATTCTGCTGAAAGTTATCAGGTGATAAGTTGCTGGGTAATGAGACATCAGAGGGTGAGCCTATATGTGTGAATCATTCCCCAGCCACCCAAGGCTTGGTGACTCTTAAATTAATATATGAATTTTGAAAAGTTGATTTACTGTTGGCTTGGGAGATAGCATCACCATAATCAACAGTGCCTAAATAACCCACTGTCCATAGATAAAAGCAAAGAGATCCTCACAATCAATCTGTGGCGATTCATCTGGGTTTCATATCCTCCAATATTTCACATACGTGTAATGCCCTAATTCTTATATGTAGGATCACTGCCCGAGGTGCCTAAGATCCCTCTAGTCCTTACAGAAGACTCTACTCCATGTCTGCATGCTGTATTCATTGACGCTGTGTAACGGAAGAGCCAACTCCCACTGTCCTGTCCCTTGAAGAAATCCTATCTTTGCCCAGAGAGTCTCTCCTTTATTATAGAGTGAATAAGAGACATCTGAAACACCCCCTCCCCACAATACACAAGACCATGTTTTCCCCATAGTCAATCCCTTCTGAGAGAAACCCCACAGGAGTTCCTTCCCAACCCACACTTCTCTTCCTCTACTTCCTGTTAATGGCAAAGAGCTAAGCACCCGTCTCTGGAGGATTCAGTCTGTGTACAGGTGCCCCACACATTTTGCCACCTTTTGATTGGCTGGTTGTTGTCCCAGTCCCTTTCTGGAACACATTGTAAAAATGGGGAGGCATAAATAAGTCTTCATTTGCCTGGGGAATCTCAGTTGCCTCCCTTTAAGATGAGTTCCATGCTATTTGCACATCAGCCAAATATACTCTGCTTGTAAGTTATTGAACCAACGTTAGAGACTGTATCAGTCTAGGTTAGTTGGAGAATATATATGTTTTATTTCCTTCCTTTGTGACTTCTGATTTTTTCCACTCACTATAAATACACCTTTATTATTTGAACTCTGGGGCTGACTGAATCCTTTGCTGGTTTGCCAGGGTGGACTCACCCACAAACTTGGCTGCCTGCTCCCAGCTACCTAAAAGGAAGTTCAAGGGAGCCTGCTAAAAGGCCTGTCCCTTCTCCATAAATAAATACTGCAGGTCTGAATTCCTGAGAGTTTAGACTCTGGGGAATAATGTGGCTGGTAGCAGTTCTACTCATGAGAAAGCAACATGCAGAGCATCTCCTGGCTTGTCCTAGTTCACAAGGAAGGTGGGAGCCTGTCTCCCTTCATCACACACTGCAATAGCCTGTCCATTTTTTCCAGACAAGGGAGAGCGATTTTTACCAAGATCACAGCTGGGGAGGGAAGGCCTAAATCTCCCCTCCCCATACACTAGTATTTAATTATAGAACCCCAACAGCATGATTGCTAGTTAACAGAATGTGTAGTTGGGCCCTCAATAGTGCTTGTTGTTAAAGATATACTAGAGCAGAGGTGCTGAACCTCTTTCAGCCTGAGAGTCAGTTCTGGAGAAGCTCTCAGGGGCCGCATTCCAGTGGTGGGCAGGGCTGAAGGCAAAAGAGGTGGGGACAAACGCAAAAGGAACAGAGCTAAAAAAGATCGGACCAGCATATTTTGCTTCCAGCTCTTCCTGCCAGTAGCTGAGCCATAGGAGAGGCATTTCAGCCTTTTAGAAGAGGGGGAAAAACTGCAAAAGCTGGTAATCAGTGCTCGGGGGAAAGCTGGTGGGGCCAAGGAAGAGGGCATAGCCCATGGGGAACCCCAGGTGGCCCAGATTTTGCCAGTGGGCCTGTGGTTTAACACTCCTGTACTGGAGAAACATAATTCTCCTACAGTGCGCTAGCAGTTCAAAATATACCCTAGTAGTGACCATGTGTGAGATGGCAGGCTGCACATGGTGCCTTCTATGCATGTGCCCTGGAATCAAGATGCAACAGCACTTTCTCTCCAACCAGAAATTTAATTTCTGGAGACTCTGTGGAGGGAGCTAACCTATGAAGAAAGAAAACTCTCACATGAACAGCATCTTAACAAGCCCCCCACCTCACCCCAGGAAAACGTAGGTAGAGTCTCAGGGATGGGTACCAGAAAACAGGGAGCACCCCTGATAAATAGGAATAGCTGCTGGAATATAGGGTGTTGTCATTCAGCATGCATGTCTTGACTTGATGCTACATGTCAGTGATGGATGATCATGAATGATCAAATTGCCCTGTGGGCCTGGGACACATGTTGACTGGCCTAACATTCCAATTCACAGGGCAGAGGAGCACACATTGTTTCCCCCTCCACCACACATGGCATGTGTGAGGCAGGTGCTCCACATGGAGGGGAAAGAATGGTACGAGCCTTCTCATGGACAGCCTATGATGCACGTGACTTAGGTGCATGGTGATGAGAGCTGTGCATCTGATCATTCATGACATGACAGGATCAGCCAGTGGAGCAAGTATGTGAATCAGGCCTTAGACCTGATCCCCATACACAGCACAGTCAGTTGAAACTGGGGTGGTAGAGTCTTGACGTAGCAGAATGAACTACCACTTTAGGATGGCAAGGGGTCATATTTTTCAGTGCTTCCCTACATACAAAAACAAACACATCCTGCAAGTAGAAAATTTACATAGCAGGTGGTGAGCTGAACTAGCACCTTTCTTTCTCCCTGATGTGTGAACTTTCTGCATGCATTCATGTTTTTTATTTTACATGGGGGTACATTAAAAAATGCCACCCTCACATGCAGTCCACTCTACCATCTCAAGGGTTTACCACTGCATTCTGCTGTATGTGTAGATGAGACATAAGGTCCCTTTCCTATGCAATCTTTTCCCCTTGTAGGTACTTATATTCAGGGAAAGAATTACTAAAGGGCTCTTCAGTTACACAAGTATTTGGTTTATGTATTAAGATACTGTAATTTGAGTCATTCAGAAGATTAGCCTGATACATGTTTTCAGTGTAGGTGATATGACAGTATTCTAAAGCAACTGCTTTGAGTTCAGAAATTAGAGTTTATAGTGTACATTTTATATATATATATATATATATATATATATATATAGCGCCAGTATATATGTTGGTTTAAAGGATTTAAAAAAAAATTTCACCTTGGCCTGCCTTTTATCAGAAATCATTCTGAAACTTTTTAATTTATGGGCTTTTATTGCAATCCTCAATTCATCCTGAGTAGTCTATTATTAAGTGTTCTAGGGGCTCTTATTGTTCTTTATCGAAGGATTGTATCTCCCTGCAATTCATCTGTAGTCATTCTTCATAGAGAAAATCTTTCATATTAGGTTCCTTTCATCATTCGATGACAACTCTTGAATGCAGCATTATTCAGCAATGGGTTTAGAAATTATAATCATTAGGCAATTTTTCATATAATCTGATTTTATAAACTGTTTCTTTTTATTATCTTTTGATGGAAAACAGTAAATGCATCTGTCTATTTTGATCCTCCCTGATAACTGTAATAGAAAAACTAAGTAAGAACATCTTATTGAGGAAACAGCCACACTGGATTTCTCATATGCATGAACTGAGAGGTTATTTAATGTGAAGGAAAAAACCCTCCCCTACTTAATGAGACATTCTCAGCGCAAATATCTAAACATTAGTACTCTACTCCTTATTCATGGCTGTCAAGGTTCAACTGACTTTGTACTCCAGAGAGGGTTATTATGTCACATAAAATGTACAATTAAAAGCAAAATGGGGTGGAGGAATGACAGCATTTCATACATATTTAGGGTCCACTTCTCAGTTACTTCATGAGGCCTTTTATCCCGCTAAGGATTTCTTTAGAAACCTTGAAGCAGAAAGCTGGTGTGCTCTCATGGAGAGGCTTGGACTGATGAAACCTGAATTCAAACCCCAGTCACTCATATGTCTACATTCTAAACGTATATCATTTTTATACCAGTTTAACTGTCGTGGCTTCCCCAAAAGATCCCTTGGTATTGTGGTTTGGCGAAGGTGCTGAGGATTCTCCGTTAGAGAGTCTTAGATTCTCTCACAGAAACACAATGCCCAGGAATCCTTGGAGAGAGGCAACAGCTATTAAGTCAGTCTCTCTGTGGTGTAGATTCACAGTAAGCCACTGCCTGTCAGCCTAGCTCACCTCAGACGGCTGCGGTAAAGATGACATGGGGCAACTCGATGTCTGCTGCCCGAAGTTCCATGGGGGAAGAATAGATTACAAGTATGACAAGTAAAGTAGAGGCAGATTAGATTCAGCATTTTAGCAGTTCTGTTGAATATTTATTTACTAAAATTACAAATGTACATTGTTTATTGGTGTTTATGTAGATGATTTTTAGGAGGATGAGGTGTAGCAACATGCCTCTTACTCCAGCTATCCCCAGTCAGTAGCTAAGAAATCAAATCTGTTTCAGCTACAACTTTAAAAGTTATCTGGATAGATAGTCACACATCATAACAGTTTAGAAATTTCCATAGAGCTGGTTGGCACAGTGGTCCTGGTAGATGAGACAACTCCTGCACTACCAATGATCGCAAAAGCAGAGACAGAAAACAATGACTCCTGATTGCTAAAAGGCTTTTTTGGGAAGGAAATCCTCTAATTGGTGGGTTTCACACATTTCTAGATGGGATATTGGTAGGGCTAAGCCAAAATAACTCAGTTTTTCACAAATATTTTGGCAATGCCAGTGAATACCTTCTTTTTTCTATTTTTAGCACTTCTTGTGAAAATGTTTGCCTGTTCATGTACATTGCTCACACAGTAACATCATCACATAGCTAAATATGATTAACTACATGCATCTCATCATGATGTTCAGTTCACCCATTCTACAATGTAATCTCTGATTGGCTGGGGTCACTCATGTGGCTGTTGCAGGAATGAGACTGGTTGCAGGAACATTGGACAAAGTAAAATTGACTCTGGAGTACAATATATGGGAAAGAATGGCACTGAATAGGATCAAAATCACCGTTTTTGATCCGAAAATGAAAACTCGCAAATATTTGGCACAACCCCTGTCATTATGCTACTGAAACTAAACTAGGACTTGGAGCACAGGTTGAAATAACGTCTGGATGAACCATCTTTTGATTGTGCAGGAAGTCCTTGGAAATCAAAAGATATGGTCCGGGTAGTCCAACCATGGAGGCGAACTAGGCAACTGCCTGGGGTGTCAATATTCCTGACGCACCTCCCTCGGCTATGTACATCTCTTGGAAAGAGAGCACTTTTGGATTTATCCACCATGTTTAATGCATGCTCTTCAATGAAAACAGGCATCTAATCTAATCTAACCTAATCTAATCATGGAACATAAACCTATATTATTCATGGTGTTCTGGAATCCGGGATGATTAACTGGATACTATATCACCTAATGTGAAACACAATAGTTATTGAAATTAAAAATGAAAATGATAATATGATAATATAGTAGCTCAATACACTCTAGATAATTTATTGTGCTCAGCAAACAAGACACAGGAAGGGTGAAAATGGCAACTTTTTAATTTGCGTATAAAAATTGTAGACTAGCCCTGGATAAGGTAATGTGTTTTCTGAATCAATTTTTGTTGATGTAGGAATATTCATGCCTTTGGTCTGGACAATTTTTTTCTGCCCCGTGAAAGACTTACACACTGCTAGACCAACAGAAAGTGCATTTTAGATTATGGGAAATAATGAGCAAGCGGATCATTGGGAATATAATTTTAAATGGATTGTATTCGGCTTCATGGGAGATGACGAGTGAAACTAGATTTCAGTGTATAAAAAGATAGTTGAAACAGAGCTCAAAGATTCCCTTCTTGTAATTGAAAATGTACGAGGCAGCAGGTGACACACAGACACAGCCAAGCCTCCCTGCTGTTCAAACAGGGGGGGAAAACAAACAAGCGGTTTTATCACCTCCTCTGCTTGCAGGTTGTGGGCACGGCCTGGCATTCTCGCAGCTGGGGGATGGGCTTTCCTCCTGCAGTGCTGTGCTACTGCTTCTCATTTTGTTTCCAGATGATGGATCATTTCTGTATCTTGGAGGACAGATGAGAAAGAGAAGCTGAGAAAATGTATAGAAAGGCACCGCATACCTCGTTCCCGATACCTCAGAGTTTACCACCGACCATGCAGGGAAGAGCAAGGCTGGAAATCGGCCATTATAAAGAATTTAAGAGCTCAAATTTTGGTGGGGTGAAAGTTGAAATATCAGCCAATATTTCACTGGTCTGAGCAATCGAGCCATGTTGTGAGGAGTAACTAGTTTAGGGGTCTGCGAATCTAGTAAACTCCACATTTTGGCAGGCTCCACTCATAAATTGCCAGGTTCTTCCTGACTCCACCCTTGGCCTTCTAGATTCCTAAGGGCTGCTCTGAGCCAGGTTTTGCCCTCCCTCTCCCTAAAACTAGCACCATCCTCTTGGATGAAGGGTGTTGGAGGCTGCTTTATACTGAGTCAGAACATTGGTCTAGCTAGCCCAGTACTGTTGGTGCTGATTGGCAGCGGCTCTCCAGGGGTTCAGGCAGGAGTTTTTCTATCCCTACCTGGAGATGTTGGGGATTGAACCTGGGACTTTCTGCCTGCCAAGCATGTGCTCTGCCATGGAGTTATAGTCCCTCTCTTTGTGTCTCTGTGTGTATTGTTGAAATCAAAAAGTTAGCTGCCTATCCTTAATTATTTGGGCTGTGTAGGAACCCCCTGATTGGCCTTGGAGGCTGCTTTGGGGCTTCTGAGGTGGGCCTGATTCACTTCGGGCTGATTTGCCCCCCCCCAACCCACTTCAGCCTCCGGAGCCGAAGCAGGATTCAGATAGCCGAATCCTGCTTCACCCCCCCCCCGCTGCTCCCGACACACTTTGTGAGCCCCCAGCTCCTTACCTGGGCCCTTGGAACACACGCTGGCAGCCATCCTCTTGGTTCAGGGAGTTGTTGTCATTTTGCCGCCACCGCCATTGTAGCTGCTGCTGCTGCCAGCTCCTGGGCCTTTGGGACATCCGCCGGCGGCTGTGTTCTTGTTCCAGGGAGCCATCATTTTTAAAATGGTGACTCCTTGGAGCAAGAAGACAGCTGCCGGTGCACGTGCCAAGGGCTCTGGTAAGGAGCTGGGGGCTGGGCAGCAGCAGCGGTGGATTGCGCCAAAACACTCTGGAGCGACCCGACCCACTACGTGCTGCTTTGTGCCCCATCGGAAGTGGCCCAAAACGCCCTGCTTTGGCTTAGAGTTCGGGCTTTGGGCTGAAGTGGTGCACAGCCCTATTAATTACAGGGAACTGTTGTTGGTTGAGATTTGGCCTGAGGACTTGGATCCAGGAAGTGATCAAAGCTCCCAACTACCAATCTCTTTAAAAGAGATAGTGGGCTGGCTTCTCCTGAAGAAGCCCAGGTTTTAGACCCAGAGGACCTTAGTAATTTCAGACCAGTGGCCAAACTTCCATTTTGTGTTATGGTGGCTGGTCATGTGGTTGCTGATCAAAATCTGGCACTTCTGGATGATACTGATTACCTGGAGCCATTTCAATCAGGTTCTAGGCCTGGTTTCAGAACAGAGACTGCCTCGGTCGCCCTGTTGGATGGCCTTCCCCAGGAGAAAGTCTGAGGGAGTGTGTCCCTGTTGGTTCTCCTAGCCCTCTCAGTGGCTTTGGATACCCTTGGCCATGGTATCATTCTGGGGAGGCAATCTGAAGTGGAAGCTGGAAGCACTGTATTACAGTGGTTCCACTGCTATTTTGATGGCTGACTCCAGAAGGTGGTGCTGGAGGACTGTCCTGCTTTGTGGAGACCCTGGTGTGGTGTTCCTTGGAGCTTTGTTTTGTCCCCCATGCTTTTTAATATCTCCATGAAACAGCTGGGAGAGGCTGTCTGGAGGGATGGAGTGAGGTGTCATCAATATGCAGATGGCACTCAGCTCTGTCTCTGCTTTTCTTCAAATACAGGTGAAGCAGTGACTAGTCTCCATGTGTAATCTCTGATTTGAGCCAACAGAGATGACAAAACTTCCTCTGTTCTTGAAAGGTACGGAATGGGCTGGGAATAGCGTAGGACAGGGGTGGGCAACCTCTGCTCCCCAGATGTTTTGTCCTACAACACCCCTCACCCCTCACCATTGGCTATGCTGGCTAGGGCTGATAGGAGTTGTAGGCCAAAATATCTGGAGGGCCACAAGTTGCCCACCCCTGGTGTAGGAGGAAAACTACTTATGGTTTGTTTTCCAGAGAGGGAAATCTGCAGGACCTAGTTGAGGACTCCTAGGAGAGCAAAAGATTTACACATTGTGCTTGTGCACTACAGATTCTACTGGTGCTTAAGTCAGCATTCTCCCTATGAATGGGCACATTCAGTGGTTCTGGAAAGATTACCTGGGTGGCTGGGCCTACACTGCAGTCCAGGGGATGCCACAGGCACTGAGATCCTGAGCCACCCTTCTGAAAATGGAGGCTGTGAAGTAGGTGGTGTGCTGGCCATCACCATCTTGCTTTCCTCCATCTCCAGGAGGAGTGTCATAAACCTCTCCATCTCCTTGGTTTTTCATTGGGTTCCTGTTCTGTGCACCATTTATATTTCAGGGAACAAGAATCAGGAAGTACTTTTGGGAAATTGTGGTTCTGTGATTGAAGGGAAGGGAAAGTTGTCTTAGCACCCCTTGCTGAGACCTCCTATCATTATATCAGTATCATTCAGTTGCTCAATTAATATGTTGCTGCTATAACAGTGTAGATTACTCATTTAGTAAAAATGATCCACACTATGACCTTATTTGCACATCACAGTGGCAAATCATGGTTTATTTAATTCATGCTTTGTGGGGATGTGTGCTGCATATAAGCTGCTGCCACTTACTGTAAACAACCTCTGATCAGCATGATCAGAAGTTGTCAGTATGATGTGCAAACCCGGACTGCTGGGTTGTTTAGGGGTTCACCCCTGGTTTGTTGTGGGTTAACATGGGTTGTTTAAGGGCTAAACAGTCTGGGTTCACACATCATTCTGACACCTCTGATCGCAGCAATCAGAGGCTGTTTACAGTAAGCCAAAGCAGCTTGTGCAGAGCCTATATCCTGGCAAATTGTGGGTTAATTAATTAACCCATGATTTGCCACCGTTACATGCAAACTGACCCTGTAGATTTTGTTTAATGAAATGAACGCAAAATATACAAAAACATGAATTGTGGGGTTCTGTGAATGAAGAGAAGGGAAAAGTTGGCTGAGGTTCACCTGCTTCCTATTGTAATACTGTTATTATTCAGGAGCATAATTAACATGTATTTTACTCAATTAGTGCAAATGACATGCACTGTATAGGACTAAAGTTTGTAGGTGTAATTAAGGCAATTTTATTTACAAAAAGAATGCAGGACACACACAAACATGAATTATAAGATTCCCCATTATGGGCCAATATTTCCTGCAAGGAAATACATGATTGTATTGCACACTTCTCTTGCAACCCTATGGTCATATGGGTTGTCGTTCCCATATTTCAGGTGCAGTACATGCTTAGGAACATCCAGACCAACCTACAGTGCATGCACCTCAGTCTTGCAAATGTTGTGCAGCACGACACATGCTGTGACCACGACCACAACATTCTCCTCTGCCACTGGCAGTCTAGCAGTGAGGCACCTCCACCTTGCCTTGAGTCTGCCAGAAGCCTACTTGACAGTACTGTGACAGTGGCTGAAAACCCTGTTGTGGATAGTCTTCCTCTAGCCAAGCTGGCCTGGCCTCCCTCTGGTTTCATGAGTCACTTCTGCATAGGATAGATTCAATCCACCAGTATTAGGGATCTGCACACCCTGGATGGTGATTGTTGGGTTCCTTGGAATGAAAGCACCCTCAGCCTGGCACAGGGTAGGGTTATGAAAGATGAACATATCCCAGTTTCTCCTGCTCCACCCTACTTTAGTGTGAATTACCTAGCTGTCCCTTCAGTTGTCCCTTGAAGTAGGGTGGAATAGAAATTCCTGTGATTGACAAAGTCATCTGCCAGTCTTGTAAGGGCAACTATGAGCAGATGTATCAATGATGCCAATGCAATGAGGAAATCCCATCTTCTCAAAATGATCCATGATCTATAAAGGATATATTTTAAAATAATTCTGTAACCAGGAAATGTGATGGTTTTGAGAATTACAATTCCGCTCCACAAAGTGCTCACAGAGAAAAGAAAGAAATAGTGGGATTTTGAAACTGCACACATGCCGCAACATTGCCACGTTGCTCACCCCAGAAGTGTCCACTTGTAAAATGGCAGCCGCCATCTGGGTATAGATAGAATGGTAAGAATACATGCAAAGGTTGTGACCACTGCAATGCTAACTCCACTCTCCCCACCCCAAATAAATTGAAATAGCATGACAAGATAGTGGTATTTTGAAATTGCACAAGGGCAACAATTTCTTAAGCAATTTTTTTAAAACCTGCCTTCCAGTATTCACCCAGCTACTTCCAGAACTACCTCTTCCACTGTGGTCCTCCCAACTCTGAACTGAACGGTGTCGAGGGATGATCTGAATGTTCAACCACTCCCAAATTGTAACACGTTCAGGGAGAGGGGTGGGGGCACCATCCCAAAAGTTGGGGACAGGCATTCGTGTGGGAGGTGGTTATTTGGGTAGGGGGAGAGCTAAATTTACAGTATTGGTGAGGTGGTCCTGCTGCTGTGTGCTGCTGCCATATACAGTACACAGCAAAGGTACCAGTTCTCTTTTAAACTGTATAGGGAAGGACAACATTATTTTTAAAGCCGTGGGATCACTTCATTCATTCATTCATTCATTCATCCATCCATCCATTCATTGATCACATTTCTATACCTCTCAATAGCCAAAGCTCTCTAGGCAGTTTACAAAGATTAAAAACCTTTAAAAATACATTACACAAAGTGTACATCTACAGGCAAACATACAAACAGACAGCATATAAATAAAGCAATTTCAAACAAACAACAAGAAGACAAATCCAGGACCTGATTAATATCATCATATGCTGCCAAATGCCAGAGAGAAGAGAAAGGTCTTAACCTGGCACCAAAAAGATAGCAGTGTTGGTGCCAGGCAGGCCTCATCAGGGAGATTATTCCATAATTGGAGGGCCACAACTGAGAAGGTCTTCTCCCTTCTGGCACCTGAAGGAGGGCCTTAGATGCTGAACATAGTGTACGGAGAGGAGTTCATGTTGGGAGAGGAGTCCAATTAGGTCTTGCACTGTTGACTTCATCACCCCCCCGTCACATATTTCTTTTCCCCTTCCCCAGAAAGTCTCCCCTTTCACAGAGAACCAAGGCTCCAGTGAAGCTGGGGAGGGGGATATTCATCCCAGCCCTGGTGGTAACTTTGCAGTTGCTTTCTAGATTGGAAAACTACCATATACAGCTGTAGCCACACATTTCTCGGTGGAGATAGCTTCCTGCATGATGGTTTTCTGCTTCTGGAGTAGGGGTTAGTGTATCTCTGCAATTTCAAACAGGGTGCTGCTGCTCTTCCAGAAATACTCAATCCACTTTTCATCATCCCAGATTCCAAGGACAAACTGCTCCCATTAATGCCGACTGATGGGTAGCCCATCAGCACTTATATCTGATGTTTCTTGGTCCTGTCCTTCTCTTATGGATCTCACAACTAGCCCTTGAAATTTGGTCCTAAAATAGCCCATCCTCCCAATAGTCTCCTCATCTGCCACCTTCAAATCCTCAACAGTTACATATTACATTGGCTGACCATTCAATGAAGTATTGCAATCATCAAGGGGCTGGAGCATCTCCCCTATAAGGGAAGGTTACAACAGCTCAGATGATTTAGCTTGGAAAAAAGGAGGGTAAGGGGAGACATGATAGAGGTCTACAAAATTATGCATGGCATGGAGAATGTAGATAGGGAGACATTTTTCTCCCTCTCTCAAAATACTAGAACCTGGGATCATCCCATGAAGCTGATTGGTGGGAGATCAGGACAGATTAAAGGAAGGACTTCTTCACACAGCGCATAGTTAAACTATGGAATTTGCTACCACAGGAAGTAGTGATGGCCATGGGTTTGGATGGCGTTAAAAGGGGGTTGGACAAATTCCTGGAGGAAAAGGCTATCAATGGCTACTAGTTTTGATGGCTATGTGCTACCTCCAGTACCAGAGGCAGTATGCCTATGTATACCAGTTGCTGGAGAACATGGGTGGGAGGGTGCTGTTGTGCTCATACCCTGCTTGTGGGTTCCTAGTCGACAGCTGGTTGGCCACTGTGTGAACAGAATGCTGGACTAGATGGACCCTTGGTCTGATCCAGCATGGCTGTCTTCTTATATTCTTATTTTTTTTTATCAATACCCTGGTGTAGAATTGAGCAGCAGAAGCATTTGGCAAGGCTCCACATTGTGCATAGAATGTAGTTTTGGAAGTTTTGGAATGATGTTTAAGTATTTCACTATTGCACAATACTAATGTGGATGGGCTCCAGCAAAGGAGATCATTACCTTGTCGTGGTGCTGGAGCTTGAGCACCTCAATGACATCATGAGCTAAACCGTGAAGGGACACCCAAGACAGGAAGGTCATGGCAGAGAGGTCAGACTAAATACGATCCCTGGGGAAGGAAACGGCAACCCACCCCAGTATTCTTGCCATGGAAACTAAATGGATCAGTACAACCAGAGATATGTCAGTATACCATCGGAAGATGGGACTCCCAGGTCAGAAGATGGTCAAAATGCTACTGGGGAGGTTCAGAGGATAAGTTCAACTAGCCACAGATGTGATGACGCAGCTAGCTCAAAGCCAAAAGCACAGCTAGCAGCCGATGGTGCTGGTGGTGAATGACGAATCCGATGTTCTAAAGATCAACACACCATAGGAACCTGGAATGTAAGATCTATGAGCCAGGGCAAATTGGATGTGGTTATTGGGGAGATGTCAAGATTAAATATAGACATTTTGGGTGTCAGTGAACCGAAATGGACTGGAATGGGCCACTTCACATCAAATGACCACCAGATCTACTACTGTGGACAAGAGGACCACAGAAGAAATGGAGTAGCCTTCATAATTAATAATAAAGTGGCTAAAGCAGTGCTTGGATACAATCCAAAAAATGACAGAATGATCTCAATTCGAATTCAGGGTAAGCCATTTAACATCACAGTGATCCAAATATACGCCCCAAGCACAGATGCTGAAGAAGCAGAAGTACATCAGTTCTATGAGGATCTGCAGCACCTACTGGATAGTACGCCAAAAAGAGATGTTATTTTCATTACAGGAGACTGGAATGCTAAGGTGGGTAGTCAAACGACACCTGGAATTACAGGCAAGCATGGTCTGGGAGAACAAAATGAAGCAGGACATAGGCTGATAGAATTTTGCCAAGACAACTCACTGTGCATAACAAACACTCTCTTCCAACAACCTAAGAGATGACTTTATACATGGACTTCACCAGAAGGTCGACACCGAAATCAGATTGAGTACATCCTTTGTAGCCAAAGGTGGCAGACATCTATGCAGTCGGTAAAAACAAGACCTGGAGCTGACTGTAGTTCAGATCACGAACTTCTTATTGCACAATTTAGAATCAGACTAAAGAGAATAGGGAAGACCCACAGATCAGTTAGATATGAGCTCACTAATATTCCTAATGAATATGCAGTGGAGGTGAAGAATAGATTTAAGGGACTAGATTTAGTAGATAGGGTCCCGGAAGAACTATGGACAGAAGTTTGCAACATTGTTCAGGAGGCAGCAACAAAAAACGTCCCAAAGAAAAAGAAAACCAAGAAGGCAAGATGGCTGTCTGCTGAGACACTGGAAGCAGCCCAAGAAAGAAGGAAAGCAAAAGGCAACAGTGATAGGGGGAGATATGCCCAATTAAATGCAAAATTCCAGAGGTTGGCCAGAAGGGATAGGGAATTATTTTTAAACAAGCAATGCACGGAAGCGGAAGAAGATAATATAATAGGAAGGACAAGAGACCTCTTCCAGAAAATTAGAAACATCGGAGGTAAATTTCAGGCAAAAATGGGTATGATCAAAAACAAAGATGGCAAGGGCCTAACAGAAGCAGAAGAGATCAAGAAAAGGTGGCAAGAATATACAGAAGATCTGTATAGGAAGGATAATAATATCGGGGATAGATTTGACGGTGTGTTCAGTGAGCTAGAGCCAGACATCCTGAAGAGTGAGGTTGAATGGGCCTTAAGAAGCATTGCTAATAACAAGGCAGCAGGAGATGACGGTATCCCAGCTGAACTGTTTAAAATCTTGCAAGATGATGCTGTCAAGGTGATGCATGCCATATGCCAGCAAATTTGGAAAACACGAGAATGGCCACCAGATTGGAAAAAATCATATCCCCATACCAAAAAAGGGAAGCACCAAAGAATGTTCAAACTATTGAACAGTGGCACTTATTTCACATGCCAGTAAGGTAATGCTCAAGATCTTGCAAGGTAGACTCCAGCAATTCATGGAATGAGAATTGCCAGATGTACAAGCTGGGTTTAGAAAAGGCAGAGGAACTCGAGACCAAATTGCCAATATCCACTGGATAATGGAGAAAGCCAGGGAGTTTCAGAAAAACATCTATTTCTGTTTTATTGACTATTCTAAAGCCTTTGACTGTGTGGTTCATAACAAATTGTGGCACGTTCTTGGTGGTATGGGGATACCAAGTCATCTTGTCTGCCTCCTGAGGAATCTGTATAATGACCAAGTAGCAACGGTAAGAACAGAACACGGAACAACGGACTGGTTTAAGATTGGGAAAGGAGTACGGCAGGGTTGTATACTCTCACCCTACCTATTCAACCTGTACGCAGAACAGATCATGCGACGTGCTGGGCTCGATGAAGCCAAGGCTGGAGTTAAAATTGCTGGAAGAAACATTAACAATCTCCAATATGCAGATGATACCACTTTGTTGGCTGAAAGCGAGGAGGAGCTGAGGAACCTCATGACGAAGGTGAAAGAAGAAAGTGCAAAAGCTGGGTTGCAGTTAAACCTCAAAAAAACCAAGATTATGGCAACCAGCTTGATTGATAACTGGCAAATAGAAGGAGAAAACGTGGAGGCAGTGACAGACTTTGTCTTTCTAGGCGCAAAGATTACTGCAGACGCTGACTGCAGCCAGGAAATCAGAAGACGTTTACTTCTTGGGAGGAGAGCAATGACAAATCTTGATAAAATAGTTAAGAGCAGAGACATCACACTGACAACAAAGGTCCGCATAGTTAAAGCAATGGTATTCCCCGTAGTAACCTATGGCTGCGAGAGCTGGACCATAAGGAAGGCTGAGCGAAGGAAGATAGATGCTTTTGAACTGTGGTGCTGGAAGAAAATTCTGAGAGTGCCTTGGACTGCAAGAAGATCAAGTCAGTCCATACTCCAGGAAATAAAGCCAGACTGCTCCCTTGTGGGAGTGATATTCAAGGCAAAACTGAAGTACTTTGGCCACATAATGAGAAGACAGGACACCCTGGAGAAGATGCTGATGCTAGGGGGAGTGGAAGGCCAAAGGAAGAGGGGCCGACCAAGGGCAAAGTGGATGGATGATATTCTAGAGGTGACGGACTCGACCTTGGGGGAGCTGTGGGTGGCGATGGCCGACAGGAAGCTCTGGCGTGGGCTGGTCCATGAAGTCACAAAGAGTTGGAAGCGACTGACTGAATAAACAACAACAAACAGCACCTCTTGTGGGGAAAAGTCCTTGTCTTCTTATGCATCCCCTTTCTCCAGCTACTCAATTTTAAGCTGTAGTTCTCCTGCTTGTACTCCATCACGCACAAGTCTACGCTGCAGAGGGAAAACATCGCACATATGCACACCGTAAGGACATCTCTTTCCATTTTCGAGTTTTCTTCCATTCTCACCTTTTTCCTCCACACTCATGTGATCCCCAGGAACCTGTCAACTACCCATGCACGGGTGCCAGAAGATGAGCATTGGCCAAAAAGGTCACAACACACCTGGCTTGTTTGTTTCTTTAATTTGTACTCCACCTTTCTACCAAGAAAATGGCACTCGTGGCAGCTCACAATCACAGATAAAGAAAAACTTGATTAAAACAATAACAGATACATTATAAGCACAATTAAAAAGCATGAAATAACAGAATAAAACCAGCACCCCGCTGTTTGCAGGTCCTCTTGCTAGGATCTGCACCACAGCCCATTCTGTGCAAGAAGCTCTGCTGTGCCAGTATTTTCTCAGAAGGCAATTATTGCTCTCGGGGCGCATGCAAAGCTATATGGTGCAATAACCACTGCCATTTCAGTTTGCCTCTCTCTTTTTAGGTTGTGGACTGCACGCACAGATTTCATGTTGCACAGGAATGTACTGTAGGTTTAAAAATAAATTGTGTGGTTACTCACAGCTGTGCAGTCAAAAACAGCCCGCCAAGGTAGGTCACAGAAAAGGAGGGTGGGGTCATGGTGCTGATTTTGGTCTGTGTTTTGCCGGGCGGGTTCCTGCCTGCAAATACCATGGAAGAAAGCAGTGCTAGGAAAGATCAGGGAACAAAAGGAGAAGGAGGAGAAGGGCCTGGGAGGGAGAAAGAAGGTGGAGAAAAAATGTTGCAAAACATTTCAACAGTAGGGGTGCAAGACGTGCAGCCTGCCGGACGCATGTGGCCCACCAAGCTGTTTCTGGTGGAACGCCAGATCCCTGCATCTGCCACCAAAATAAATGGCAGCAGCACTGCCTGGGGTTTCCCTTGCTAGCAGGGCAATCCCTTACTTATCTCCAGTCTCTGCTGAGGTTATCTCCCTTCCCTCCGATCTCTCAGTAGAGATTGGGGATAGGGGTGTTGTGCATGCGTGCGTGCGCACATGAATGTATGTGTGGCACACACAGCTCTGCCCTCCAACACATCACTACCACTTTCTGCCCCCCAGCATCTGCTCCCTGAAATGGCTGCCTCATTTTGCGTAATGGGATGGCAGGGTATGGCCAGCCCTGGTTGGAAAGAAATTGCCCTTGGCTCCGGCAAGCTTTTTTCCACTGATCACTCACCCATGAAAGTAAGGTTGAGCGGCAACAGGACCCCTCAGCTCAGCTTTTGGGGGAGCAGGCTATGATAGTCAGATGAGTCTCCTGCTTTATCAAGACAATGAGGCAGGGTTGCATTGCCCAACCAGGAGACAGAGCAAGGCTGTCCAGTCTGTCTCCTCTGCTTTCAGGGAGTCTGCACTGCCATTATTTACGTTAGGCAGTTGCTTCTCAGGGCAGATCTTTCTTATTGATAAAGCTGTGACCCTTAAGCCCATTCAATGCCTCATGTCTTCATTCTGTTTGGGGGCAGTTATTATTGTGTAATACGTATATCGCAATGTGTTGCACACAGTACTAAGGAATGGAGAGCTAACAGCACAATGCTAACTTTGCAAAATACTGCAATGCCATCAGGCATTTTTAAGCTTCTTGAGAGACAATTCTACTACACTACTTAGCTGGGGAGCTATTCTGTGTTTTTATGCAAAGTTTTATGCAATGAAAAGCCCGGTCAGTTATAAATAGAATACTGTTGAAAGCATTCTCGTCACCTGCACCTTGTATTCTAAAGACTTTATGGATTTCACCTTGAAAAAGAAGATGCATACAGTGGCCTTAACTCTTAACAAATGGGAAGCTTTTAAAATTATTTAATTAAATAATGTGCCTAATAGCTTCTGCAGGGTTGGGAGGAGAAGGTATAGAGGAAGAACAGTTGAAAAGCAGGACATTCTTTTCAAGGGTGTTTTCTGAACTTCACTATGAAAACATTTCTACATTTCTATGATTAATGTACAAATAAAAATTCAATGTAACATAGCCATTTCTACTCTTGCCCATACAACGTCTATACTCTGTTCAACATTTTGAATCTATCGCACAAAACTGCAAATTATTATTAGTGATTTTATTTCATGGGAACCAGATCCAAGTGTTCATTCAAACTCTAATCCAGCAACAGAGATCCAATTATAATAATGCTTAGCATTTATATAGCACTTTTGGTTGCAGTCCTTTGCACACTGAAGATTGAGCTCAACTGGGGCTTATGTTTGAATATAGTATATATTCAATATATATTATATAAATATAATATATAGTATATATTATGTTTGAATATAGTATATATAGGTAAGTATATTCACTTACCTAGGAGTAAGGCCTATGGAAGTCAATGGGACTTACTTCTGAGTAGGCATGTATAAGATTGTACTGTTAGTGTTCAGAGCACTTCACATACATTATCTTGTTGATCCTTACATAGGACAGAATCATTATTCCCATATTTTATATGCAGGGCTGAGGCTGAGAAAGACTGGCTTGCCTAAAATTCATGCCAGAGATGAATTCCAAACCAGGTACATCCAGGGCTCCTCTACACAAGGGTTTTGTAGTGCAATTGTCATTCTTCAGGCACAGTATTTTTCCGGGTGCTTTGTACTACATTGTTCTCCTCCAGTGTTCATCCTGTGCCTTCTACCTTCTTTTCCCGTGTTTTCTCTGAATGGGAAAAGTGCAGTATTTTCTGCAGTTCTGGAATGATACTGCAACTGCCTGTCTGTATGTTTCTGCCATTACATTAGATATGCTCTGTGTGGGTGTGATGCCAGCAATGACGAGGCAGTGGGAGTCTCCCCCACCTCCTCCTCCCCGATCAGGCACTTTGCCTGCGCTTTACAATGGGAGCGGGAGATTGCTCCGCTCTGCCGTTGCTGCCCAGAAAAGTTTTAAACCCTTTCCACTCAGCCCCCATGTACACACAAAAAGTGTAACTGCTTGCTGGAGGGAGGGGGAGACCGACTTCCAAAGTTGCGAAAGTACTGTGGATTCTATGTAGATCTGGCTGAGGTAGGCACAGGAGGCAGCAGAACTGAAAAGGGGAGGTAAGGAAGTTGAAATGGAAAAGTTCATGCCAAGAGAGGGGAGAGACTACCCCAGAGGGGGTGGACAGAGGGTGTACAATGCTGCTGACATCTGATAACATCCTGCTAGATTCCATCTACCATGTAGCATTAATTAGGCTGACCATACGCACCGTTTTAAATGGGACAGTACCGTTTTTTTCATATTTCCCAACCGTCCCATCATTTTAATATAAATGTCAATTTTGTCCCGTTTTTAATTTTTTGTAAAAAACTGAACGCGTTTATCATAAGGCTCTATGCTAATCAATGCGTGCAGTAAAACTACTAGTGTGACGAAAGAGGAAGTCCCACTTCCTTTGTCCAGCCAGGGCCAGGCTTCTTGAACTGGCGATGATCAGACGCCGCCCCCTTGCTTGCCTGCAGGGGCGGGGAATTCAAGAGGCGGTCGCTAAGCCCCATTCAGCGTGTGGGAGCCAGAAGGGTGAGTCTTACTGTTATTTCTACCATCATTCCGCCCATAGAGATTCATTCTGCCCGACATTCAGTTTGATTCGGGCTTTTCAGACTCATATTTCGGTTCAACAGGCTGTTAGCTATTTTTTTATTACAGCGGAACTCTCCGGTGGGACATTAGCATATACCGGCTTGTGATAGCAGTCGGGGTGTTCATTACTTTTTTTTCTTTTTGGTGTATGTTTATGATTTTTTGCAGCCTGGCCATTGCAGTCCTGCATTAGAGTGTTCAGTGTGGTATGCCATACAGATTTGTTTTCTGCTCATGTGATATTTTATAAGTATTTTATATATGTATATTTATGAGTGGGTTTTTTGTGTATATGCAATAAATTAGTGTTATTCATTTGCACCCCTTTCCATGTTCTTTTGCAGTGAGTTTAGGTTGTTTTTTAGGTCTCTTATAGCCTGAGAGACCACAAAGGGAACTGCAGTTGTTTTGTTATATTGTGGATTTATTATTTTTTTGACCTTAGCACAGTTTCCTTTATATATTGCCAGCATGGTGTAGTGGCTAGAGTGCTGGACTGGGAGTCGGGAGATCTGGGTTCTAGTCCCCACTCGGCCATGGAAGCTCACTGGGTGACTTTGGGCCAGTCACAGACTCTCAGCCCAACCCACCTCACAGGGTTGTTGTGGGGATAAAATGGAGGAGGATTATGTACGCCTCCTTGAGTTCCTTGGAGGAAAAAAGGCGGGATATAAATGTAATAAATAAATAAAATAAATATTGTAGGGCCAGGCTTCTTGCCCAGAGAGAGAACATCTCTAGTAAGAGACGGAGCGAATGCGTTCTCGCTGCTTGCTATGATCAGAGTCCCACATTCTACTCATACCGTTGTTAAGTCTTAATTTTGAAAGCTTAAAGTCTACCCTTGCAATGCCGAAGACAAAGCTCATGGAGGTAGAAGTGACATCAACCAACATCTACATAGCCAGAAACATAAGGATGCTGAAAAGACTCTGGCTTCAGTTAAAAACATCAGTTCATTTATGAGACGTGATGGTGATAGTGAAAGCGATAGAATTGCAGCAAGTGAAGCTCTTTTTGCTTATCATACTGTGCGTCACGGCCAAAGTTTTCGCACAAATGATTGCTTGTCAACATTGATAAAGAAAATTTATGAACCAAAATTTTCTTCAACGCATACCAAATCAGAAGCAATAATTACCAACGTTTTATCACCATTCATATTGGGCCAAGTAATAGAGGATTTGCATAAAACAAAAAGCACTACAGTTAGTTTAGATGCATCAAACAAAAGAGACATTAAACTTTTTTCAATCGTTGTGTGGTACTTTTTGCCAAATTGTGGTGTTCAAGACAAAATTATAGACTTTGTTTCCTTACCTGGTGAAACATCCGATCTGCAGTGTGCTATGTTGAAGGCAGTAATTGACAAATTTGCTTCACAAAACAAAATTGTTGCTTTGTGTGCGGATAACACAAACACCAATTTTGGTGGTTGCAAAAGACTTGGCAAAAATAATGTGTGGCGAAAACGTGAAACTGAACTGAAGAGGCCGATTATCGGTATTGGTTGTGGGGCACACATTATACACAATTGTCTCCAGTGTGCTGTCGACTGTTTACCAATTGATATTGAATGTTTTGCAGTGAAAGTATACAAATACTTCCATATATACACAGTTAAGAGTTGAAGAATTGAAAAACTTTTGTGACTTTGCAGGAAACAATTACGCTACATTGTTATAGCATGGAAATACAAGATTTTTGTCCATAGGTCCATCAATTGACAGAGTTTTAAGCATGTTTGATGGGCTTAGTTCTTAGTTTCTTTCTCAAGAAAAATGCCCTGTTATGTTGCGAAAATGGTTTGAAAATCCCTGTTTGAAATTGTGGTTGTCATCTGCAAGAGATCAAGTGTCTACGTTCCAAACTTACATTAGTTTAATTAAAAAAGATAGTATTTCAGCTACAGAAGTAGCCACAAACATTGAAAATCTTGTAAACAAATTAGAGTCCAAAAAAAGTGAAGTGTTTGTAACTACTGATGTCAGAAAAACAACTGAAAATGTTAGTAGATTCAGGAGAAATTAATGAGGCTAAGTTTTTTGAAGTAGTTGAGAATTTCTGTGAAACCAGCTTAGAATATATCAACAAGTGGAAGTGCAGTGTAGGAAACACTCAGAAATTCAAGTGGGTGCTACTAAGGAAGACCCCTGAATGGAAAGAAATACAGGGCAGCCTGAACGAGGAACTCATCTCACACACAGAAGCAGAAGAAACTTGTGTATTCGAGCAGTGGACCCTCATAAAATCTACAAATGTGAGGCAGTTGGATACATGCAATAAAGAAGACATTTCTGTATCTGATAGATGGGTAAAGATTTTTTCTGAAATGAGCGAAAAACGCTTAGACTTTCAAGACTTTTGTAATATTGTAGGGTTTATTCTTTGTCTTCCAGGAAGCACAGCACCTGTCGAGAGAATATTTTCTGTTATGAACGGTATGTGGTCAAAGGAGAAATCTAGATTAAGTGTTAAGACAATGAGGGCTATGTTAGTTGTAAAACAAAATTGTGTCATGGAGTGTGAGAAGTTTTATGATAAGGTGTTGAAAGACCGAAATTTGCTGCATGAGATTACTTCATCGGAGAAAAATTCGTGGTACGATCGTGGTGAAATACAGTCCCCTCTACGTCTACCTAAATTTTTGTATGAGTTCTGTCACCGAAGAATAAGTGTTAGCTCAATATGTTCATGTATGAAAACGTTTGTTATCATCTTACTTTATCATAAATACAGAATATTACATAACCCCGTCCCGTTTTTGTCATCCCAATATCCCATTTTTGTCTCAAGGATATATGGTCAGCCTAAGCATTATGCATTTAAAGAAAAACCAGCTGTGTAAAGTACCGATCTCAATCCCAAAAAGAATCTGGAAGCAGAAGCCCTGATAAGTTGTGGTGTAAAAACCCTGGGTGGGATCTTCACAACAACAGAATGAGAAACACATTGGAGCATTATCTGGATTTTCATGGAATCAGTGACACATGAAGCAAGATAAGCCAAGTGTACTGTACCTTTAAAATCCGGTTTTCAGGATTGAAAGGGCCATTCTTCCAGGTGGGGTGGGTAGAACTGAACATCATCAAACCAGTAGGGGCTGCTCAACCAATGAGAGAGACTAAATTCCCAGCCCATGTCCAGGCTCCTCCCTGCTACTACACTATTGTGAATGGACAGCAACTAATTTTTCCCCACATGTGCAGATTTCACTAAATAAGCCAAAATTCCCAATTTCCAGTTCAGCATCTGAAGGCTCCCTATGAGAACATTCCCCTCCACAGACAATTTTGTCACATTCCAGCAATCTGCTGCAGAGTTATTCCTCTTCCCCCTGTTTCCCAATGTGCACATTTTGCCTTGAAAAGCCCAAATCCCCAGTTCTCAAGTGCCACATCTGAAGGCTCCCCCTGAGAGCTTCCCACCCCCACAATTTCACCCCATTCCAGCAAACTGTTGTGGAATTATTGCTTTCACTACCCCCTTTCTCCTTCTCTGGGCACTTTCTTCCTGCTTGCAATGACAGGCTCCAAAGACCTTGCCAGATCAGAGAAGCACCTTTACATAACACCAAAGAAGCGACTTTACACAATATCGGAGATGCAATTTAACACAACAGTGGAAAAGTGAAGTAATGCAAACATCAGAGAAGTGCATCATCATGGCAAAATACTGGCAAAATGGGAGTGCAGTGCGATTCTGAAGGCTGGAAAGGCTCAGTGAGGTCTTGGCCAGGTGAAAGACAGACCCCTGGGCAGTGCTGTCGTTCCAAAGTAACTGTGGAGGATACAAGCACACAGTATCAGAAGCATGGAGAACCTGAATTAAAGAAATAAAACAGAGTAAAGGTGGTCTCAAAAAATCTGGCTTTTCAATAGGGGATGGGGAGAATTTCTCCCCGAAACTTCGGGGGGCCGAGCGCCAACGCATTCGGTCCTCCGAAGGTTGTTCGGGGAGAACTTCTCCGCCGCCCCCCGACCCCCCCGGGATGGGACTTACCTTTCACAAATGTCCCTCCCAGCGGCGGGTCCTGGCAGCGGTTCAGCAGGTCTTTGTCAGGGGCGGGGGCGGCAGCCAGTCTTTCGACCAGCTGCCGCCGCCGCCATTACAAGCAAAGTAAAAAAAAAAACAACGCCCCTGTATAGGCTATGTAATGATTAACGTAGCCTATCACGGCTGACTTTGCAGATCTAGCCGTGATAGGCTACGTTAATCATTACGTAGACTATCACAGGGGCGTTTTTTTTTTCTTTTGAAGTTTGCGGCCGGGGAGACGGGGCGCTTCTCCCCGGCTTGAATTTCGGCCGGGCGAGGAGGGAAGCCTCCCCCCCCGGCCTGAACTTCGGGGGGAGCAGCGAAGCGCCTCCCCCCCACCGCCAAGCAAGCTGCGAGACCAGGTAAGTGACTTTCGTGCACCCCTACTTTTCAACTGGAAATCTACTGGATGGCTGTAAATTGGCCATGACATCATCTGCCATGAATGACCTTGAAATGTTCCCAATTCACAGCAAATTCCCTGTGAGGACAGCCCCCTGGTGTGCTGAAGCTCCCAGGCTCAGGCTCTAATCCACTCTACCGCTTTAAGTCTTCTAGCACTAACCAATCATTGTTTTTTCTGCTTTTTGCTGCATGCAGAATAGCACAGCCCCTTCCACATCACAGAAGGCACTGCAGAACTTATCATGTTTTTTTCAGGTTACATCCTGCCATATCCCATCCACATTGTTTGTTGTTTATTCGGTCAGTCGCTTCCGACTCTTTGTGGCTTCATGGACCAGCCCACGCCAGAGCTTCCTGTCGGCCGTCGCCACCCCCAGCTCCCCCAAGGTCGAGTCCGTCACCTCCAGAATATCATCCATTCATCTTGCCCTTGGTCGGCCCCTCTTCCTTTGGCCTTCCACTCTCCCTAGCATCAGCATCTTCTCCAGGGTGTCCTGTCTTCTCATTATGTGGCCAAAGTACTTCAGTTTTGCCTTGAATATACTTCCCTCAAGTGAGCAGTCTGGCTTTATTTCCTGGAGTATGGACTGACTTGATCTTCTTGCAGTCCAAGGCACTCTCAGAATTTTCCTCCAGCACCACAGTTCAAAAGCATCGATCTTCCTTCGCTCAGCCTTCCTTATGGTCCAGCTCTCGCAGCCATAGGTTACTATGGGGAATACCATTGCTTTAACTATGCGGACCTTTGTTGTCATTGTGATGTCTCTGCCCTTAACTAATTTATCAAGATTTGTCATTGCTCTCCTCCCAAGAAGTAAACGTCTTCTGATTTCCTGGCTGCAGTCAGCGTCTGCAGTAATCTTTGCGCCTAGAAAGACAAAGTCTGTCACTGCCTCCACGTTTTCTCTTTCTATTAGCCAGTTATCAATCAAGCTGGTTGCCATAATCTTGGTTTTTTTTAGGTTTAACTGCAACCTAGCTTTTGCACTTTCTTCTTTCACCTTCGTCATGAGGTTCCTCAGCTCCTCCTCGCTTTCAGCTAGGGATGTACGAAAGTCACTTACCTGTTCGCGGATTATGTTGATGTTGGGGGGGAGGCGTTCCGTCCCTCCCCCCGGAATCCTTGCTGGGGGGGAGGCGCTCTGAGCCTCCCCTCCAGAATCCTGGCCGGCCGGCTCCGCTCGGCAGGGATTCTGTGGAGCTGCCGGCCGGCTCCGCCAGCAGCCGGACATCTGGCCGCTGGCTAGCAGGGACGCAAATGGTGGCAGCTGTAGCCGCCACCGTTTGCGTCCCTGCAGTCAGCCGTGATAGGCTACATAAATGTTTACGTAGCCTATCACATCTGACTAAAAAAAACCCAACAACAACGCACGTACGCAAATGGCTGCGGCCACGGCCGCCGCCATTTGTGTTCCTTATTTTGGCACGTCTTAGTCTACATCAAGATTTACGTAGACTAAGTCGGTGAAAATAAGGGGAACGCAAATAGCGTAGCCATTGGTCGCCGCCATTTGCGTACGCGCATTGTTGTTGTTGTTTTTTAGTCAGACGTGATAGACTACATAAACATTTACGTAGCCTATCACGTCTTTTTTTTTTTTAAACTGGAAATGGTGGCGGCGGCAGCTGGTCGGAAGACCGGCCACTGCCGCCGCCACCGCCGCCGAACCGCCGCCAGAGCCACTGCCGCCTGGAAGATCCGCCCCAGGTAAGTCTCGTCCCGGGGGGGGGCGGGGGGGCAGGCTGTTCCGCCACCGATTTCGGGGGGCCGAATGCACTGGCATTCGGCCTCCCTGAGATCCGTGGCGGAATTCTCTGACATCCCTACTTTCAGCCATCAAAGTGGTTTCATCTGCATATCAGAGATTGTTAATGTTTCTTCCAGCAATTTTAACTCCAGCCTTGGCTTCATCAAGCCCAGCACGTCGCATGATCTGTTCTGCATACAGGTTGAATAGGTAGGGTGAGAATATACAACCCTGCTGTACTCCTTTCCCAATCTTAAAGCAGTCCGTTGTTCCGTGTTCTGTTCTTACCGTTGCTACTTGGTCATTATACAGATTCCTCAGGAGGCAGACAAGATGACTTGGTATCCCCATACCACCAAGAACTTGCCACAGTTTGTTATGATCCACACAGTCAAAGGCTTTAGAATAGCCAATAAAACAGAAATAGATGTTTTTCTGAAACTCCCTGGCTTTCTCCATTATCCAGCGGATATTGGCAATTTGGTCTCTGCACTATTAGGAGTCAATAAATAGTATACAGTCCAACTATACCTGTTTCAAATAATTGCTTTCCACTCTGTTCAGAAAATAATGTGCAACATGTACTATGAACTACAATCAAAGAAAAACACTTAATCAATGTAACTAAAATTCTCCATTCTGTACAAATCATGCATAAACACATTTGCATAAATTCCCCCTATTTTGCATAACTTATTCTGCTAAGTCACAGGGAAGGGGGAATGAACTGTGCAAAGCAGTAACCTCTTGACCCTAGTGAGATGAATCTGGCACCTCTCTGGCTTCTGTAATCTCACTGGCATTCTTCACACACTTTCAAGCCTACCTTTGTAACCATATGGGTAAGATCATGACAATGGGTAGTCGTAGTAATTATATATTACCTCTGGTATCAGAGGGCATATGCCTCTCAATAGCACTTGCTGGCAAACACGGGGAGTACAGTTGTACTCATGTCCTGGGTATAAGCTTCCCATGGGCAACTGTCTGGCCACTGTGGGACCTAGATAGGCCTTCAGTCTGATACAACATGGCTCTTCTTATGCTCTGAATCTTGGAAACGTTCCTCCTCAAAGATGAAAACTGATATTCTTGGGAAGTTGAATTCTGTGCCCAGTGTTATATGCTTTGTTTTTCTGTGCTTGTTGGAAGAAACTTGGTGTATGCACAGCACTGACTATGTGTGTTCCCAGTAGGGCTGTGCACTGCTTTGGCCCAAAGCCTGAACTCTGAGCCAAAGCAGGCTGCTTCATGCTGCTTCGTGCTGCCTCGTGCCGCTTCCGAGGCAAGACGGAGGGAGCATGAAGCAGCAGGAAGCAAGTTGGGTCTCTCCAAAGCGCTCCAGTGCACTTCAGAGTGCTCCGGAAGGCCAGCCACGCCACTGCTGCTAACACCCTGGGCCCTCAGGACACGTGCTGGCAGCCGCCTTCTTGTACAAGGGAGTCAGTATTTTTAAAATGGTGACTCCCTGTATTTCTGGAAATAGGTCCTGTGCAAATGGCAGCCATCAAGTATGCTACATTAATGTTGCGCTTCCAGAGGGCTAAAGTAGAGCTTGCGGCAGCCACTCCCTGGAAGAAGACAGCTGCTGGCACATGTCCTGAGGGCCCAGATAAGGAGCTGGGGGCTTGAGTGGCACAGTGGGGGCGTCAGGGGGGCTCAAAGCAGGATTTGGAGACCTGGAGGTTGAACCGGGTTGTGGGAGCAAATCAGCCTGAAGTGGAATTTGCTCCGCTTGTAATGCTTGGTTGTATCCTAAACTGAGCACCATCCTCCCAGACATATTCCCCAGCTGAGCTCATAACCCAAGTGGGAGAAAAACTCCTTGGTTCACTTTCCTCTTCTTGCTCATCTGGCACGGCCTGGTGGCAGCTGCAGCCACAATAACAACAGAGAAAGAGGTCTGGGTACCTGAGAGGCCTCCCCCACCCCATCTTTCCTTCTTTCTTCTTGGTGCCTGGAATATTAATGTCCTGAGGACCAGGAAGGAGAAAGGAAGGAAGAGGAAGAAAATCTCTCCACAGCTGCTGCTGTTGCTGCAGCTAGGCTGGGCCAGGAACATGAAGAGGGAAGGGGATCAGGCTTCTGGGAAGTTGGAGGATCACAGGACATCCAGAAATCCTGCTGCACTCCAGATCAGGAATGAACATAGGAAGAGTCCTGCTGGATCAGACCAAGGGTCCACCTAGTCCAGCGTTCTATTTCCCACAATGGCCAACCATATGTTGATAGGAAGCCCACAAGCAGAACATGAGTGCAACAGCACTCTCCCACACTCATGTTTTCCAGGAAGTGGCATTCAGAGCCATGCTGCTTCCAATACTGGAGGTAATATATAGCCATCATGAGTAGTACCATCAGGAGGGCAATGGGTTTTCTGAATGTAGACCTGGGCTCGGGGGGGGGGGACTGTTTTCCCAACCTTTGGGGAAACTACCTTGTTTTACTGAGCCCGAGCCCGAATCGAGTCCACATTGCTCATCATTAATGAGGTCTTACACTCCAGCAGACTTGAAAAATGGAGGGCCCACCTCTGAATGAGCACCCTCTCTTAAACAAATCCCATTAAGCATTTGTTAGAATTTTTGAAGGAGCGAAGGCGGTGCCTGTCCATAATGTACAGTGTGCAACCGAGCAGTCCTCCAAAGCTTTTAGCAGAGGGGATGCTGATGTCTTACTCAGCTCATTTGTGCTCAGCCTTCAGTGACATGAACCAATAAAGCATTGTTTATTCAAAGCTTAGAGGGTCTCATGATGACTCTAATCCCTGCACAGATAGCAAACAGATAACACAGACAAGCACATTTCCCCTGCATCAGAGAATATACCGAGGAATATAATACACATGCTGTAAGGCAAACCCATTATTGTGTTTAATATGATACTAGCCATTTTAAAGTGGTAAAAGGTGCCACTCATAAACAAAAAAAGTGTTCTGTTAAGAACTATGCAGACAATTCTTCAAAACTCATATGCACAGAAGCAAAGCAAGGAAAGTTAAACCAGGGAATATTTGTGTGAAATCTTCTTTCCACACCTTTTGTAGGGAGTGCAATATTTCTTTGTTCTAGCTTGCGTTTTGCTGATTTTTTTTTGTTAAGTATTGTTTTCATGATTTCATTTTGGTTTGGGTTTGGGAACAGGGCTGGCCTTACTACCAGGCAAAATGAGGTAGCTGCCTCAAGTGGCAGAAACCCTGGAGAGCTGCTGCCGGTCAGTGTTGACAATACTGGCTAGATGGAACAATGGACTGATTCAGTATAAGGTGGTGTCCCATGTTCCTGTGCAGGGATGTCAGAGAAATCTGCAATAGAATCAAATGAGTTTGGATGTCTATGAACTTGGCCTGTGGATAGAAAGCAAAAGTAGCTGTGTTTGACCATTTAAAAAGTTCCAAAATCCATATTTACTGTTTATTAGTCCAATTCAAAGGTCACCAAAAATGTGCAAGCTTTTGAGATCACCAGATCTTTTCATCAGGCAAGATGTTACAAAAAGCAGTGTGTGTGTGTGTGTGTGTGTGTGAAAGTAAGAAGAGAAAGGCTGCCTTGACGCTGAAGTCATGATGTCAGCATGGTTAGAGTCTTAAGATGAAATGGGGACAGGGGAGGGAAGGGTTTGCAGGCACTCAAATTGGGAACTAGAAGGGAATGTGGTTGGCAGTTTCAGGCCTTGCCTGTAACTGGCTCAGGATCTCTGGAAACAGGGAAGAAGCCAATAGGCTAGTTTGAATGGTTGCAATTTGCCCAAAGACTATTGAGGTCTACATATGCAGGAGAATGAGATGGCAGAACCTTGAAGTGGTGGAGTGGACTATGGCATTTTTAAATGTTCCTACTTGTAAACAAGCAAACCTCCTCTAAATATTTTTAAAGTACACCAAGGAGAGGTCTTGGGTGTGGAGTGCTAGTTTTCTACTTGCAAGGAATTTTATAGGGGAGCACGTGAATGTAGAATAGATAGAATGTGGTTATTGCAGTGAACAACCCATTTAAATTCAAATATTCAAAGCTGTTTACACAGATATTTAATGCATATGGATTTAGGTTTCTTGGCCTGTCTGAAAGGAGGCAGTCTCACAGAGGTGCATTTGGGCCATTACTACTAGGGCTGTAGCATCTGTGCGGCTCCCCAGCATGCACAGGGAAAAATAATCCCACTAGATTGTATCCAGAGCTGTGCATTCTGCATGAAGAACATAATACAATTTCTACACCAAGGTAGCTCAAATTCTGTCCCCAAAAGACAAAAGTAGGGCTGTGCATGGACCCCCCATCCGACTCAGAGGCCACCTCAGGGCTTCCAAGGTGGGCCTGATTCAGCTATGGCTGATTCAGTGGGTCTCTGGCTCACTTTGGCCTATGAAGCCAAAGTGCGTTTCGGACATCGGAATCCCACTTTGCCCCCCCACACACACACACACACTACCCAGCCCCCGGCTCCTTACCCTGGCCCTTGTTCCGTGGGGGGGGGGGGGCTGCTGCCACAGGGGAGCAGATGACTTTTTTCTCTCTACCCAGCAGCATCCCTGAATCATGGTCCAAGGGTTTTAATTTCCATTCTATTTTTAACCTATGTAAGACTCGTAAGGTGCTATTGCACATACAAGAATGAAAATGTAACAAATCAGTTAGGATAACTGACTCTAAAATGAAAGGGGAGAGTGCCATCTTCTGGCAAACATTGAAATTGCACTGAGTGTGTGAAAGTTTTAACATCCAACAATAGCGTGGATTCTATCCGTGAATGAAACAATTCCGTGGTGGAACCACATTTCCCTGCTCCTTGTTCGCATTGGAGGCTGCTGCCTTCCTTTAATGGAGATGTCCCAAATGTTGATGGCATCTGCCCAAATGTTACACTAGTTTGCAATTACTCTCATAGCCAATTTATTCCTCATCCTTACTAGTAATCCTCAGCTGAGAAATGTATTTCTCAGCTTTATTAACTGGCAGCCTAATCCTTTGCACTGGAATGATCTAGACTGCATATTTACATCTTATACATGAGAAGTAGGGCAGAAGGAGTGGTGGCTGGTGGCTCCAATTCGGTGGGGCTGTGATTCCATTCTGGGTTTCAGCCAGGACCAGCCGGAACTCTAAAGGAGCCATCCAAAGTTCTGAACCTATTTTGGGGATAGGGTTCAGCACCTTGGATACCTGCTTTAGAGTTCTGGCTGGCTCTGACTAAAATCCAGAATGGAGTCATAGCCCCACTGAATTTGGAGCCACCAGCCTCCACTGTGGAGAAGCAAAATTCGATATGTATTGGCATTTTACCAATGTTGTCAGTTTCCCTGACTACGGAAGTATTACACAGCATTTAGGAAGTTGCATAAGAGGAGGCCATCAGAGAGAAGAGATGTTGCTTTACAGAGAAGCGCCGCCTGTCCCATCGTCAACTTGTATCTTTGTAAGTAAATACATATGGCATTAACACTTTCAGTCTCTAGTACTCTCTCCTTCCAAGGAATCTGACCCTGTAAGTCAGCCTCCTCCCCTAACTCAGTACCTTCCAGATGTGTTGGATGCCATTGGCCATGCTGGCTGAAGATGATGGGATTTGTAATCTGACACATGTCAAGGGCACTTGGTTGCAGAAGGCAGCTGTAAATTATTGCGTCTGAGTCTTCCCACTGCCCAGAGGTGTCAGGAGCTGTAAAAATGCCTGCCTTGCATCTTGAGTTAGATATTGTCAAAAAAAAGGCTCTTACTAGATGTGTGACACATCAGATCTGTATGTTTACACCTAAATTTGCCCAAGTCATCTATTTTATTTATTTGTTTGTTACTTTTCTATACTGCCCAATAGCTGAACCTCTGTGGGCAGTTCACAACAATTAAAACCACGAAGTACAGAATAAAAACAATATAAAATATAAAAGCTTAAAACTTGGGTGTGTGTGTGTGTGTGTGTATAAAAATACAACCAGAATAAAATCTAGCAACTATGCAGAAATTTAAAATACAATAACAGTTTTAAAACAGCAAAGTTAAAAGACTATAATGCTAAAATACCTGGGAAAATAGAAAGGTCTTAACCTGGTGCCTGAAAGAGTACAATGTAGGCACCAGGAGAACCTCTCTACAGAGCTAATTCCACAGATGGGGTGCCACAGCAGAAAAGGCCCTCTTCCTGGTAGCCGCTCACCTCACTTCTTTTGGCAGGGGCTCCTGGAGAAGGACCCCTGAAGAGGATCTTTGGGTCTGGGCAGGTACATATGGGACGAGATGATCCTTCAGATAACCTGGCCCCAAGGGCTTTGAATGTTAATACCAGCACTTTGAATCTGGCCCGGAAATGGACTGGCAGCCAGTGCAGCTGGAAAAGTACTGGCATAATGTGATCTCATTGGCCAGTCCCTGTTAACAATCTTGCTGCCCTATTTTGGACTAGCTGAACTTTCAGGACCATTTTCAAAGGCAGCCCCAAGTATAACGCATTACAGTAATCCAGACAAGAGGTTATCAGAGCATGCATAACTGTAGCTAGGCTATCTCTGTCCAGATAAGGGCGTAGTTGGTATACCAGCCTAAGCTGATAAAAAGTGCTCTGTGCCACTGAGTTCACCTGTGCCTCATGTGACAGCTCTGGATCCAACAGCACCCCTTCTTGCTGCTGCAACAGCTATTTCTGACTCATAAGTGGAAAAAGACTACATCCTGATATAGGATTGCTAAAAAAATGTACAAGACATCACAACAGACACAAGAACTGGCACCAGTCTCAATCCCTGGGATATGAAGCTATTACCCTTCGGGATATCTGAAAATTCATTTCAGTTCATTTTTGACCCAAGTTTACCCAGTTTGCACCTCCTGGAACTGAACGTGGACTTGAATGCAAACTGTGTTTCTGAGCTTGCAGTGCAATTTGTGGAAGAAAAAAAATGTGTTCAAAAATGCATACATTTCAAAAATGTGTAAAACTGGGGGAAAACGTGCATGAAAATATACACAAATCTTCACACAAAAAGAAAGCGAGCAATGCTCATAAGCTGACGTGGACACAAATCGAGGTGGAATTGGAAGGACCTCGAGCTCAGGGTTTGCTGATTTGTACACCCTTTGCTCTAGCATTGTACCAAACCTGCATTCACAGAGCGGCGTGGGGAGGGGGGGATCGTGTATGGAGGGACTCAAAATATCTTAGCCGCATCCATTTACATTCAGTCTCTTCAGGTGAAATGCATCAGGGCTGATGCCATAGAGGCAAACAAGCCACCAAGCCCATCAAGTGGGGATGGCAACTCCAACCACAGCTGAGCTGAGTCTGTCCACTCTGTGCCTGAGTGACAGCTTTACTCAAACTGAGGAAGCTGATCAGAGGCAGCAGTTACTGAGGACCTTGCAGAACTCTCTTGGCGGCTTGTGTCATTTGATATATGCTGCACTAGTAGCAGCATTTCCACCCTCTGGCCTTATGCAGTGGAGGTGCTGTAGCATAGGAAGAGACCAGGCCAACAGTTCATTCCTCTGCTGGGCTGAAAGCAACAGAATGAAATTTAATAGGGATAAGTACCAAGGAAAAAGAAACCAAATGCAGTTACAAGATGGGCGATACTTGGCTCAACAATACTACAAGCGAGAAGGATCTTGGAATTGTTGCAGATCACAAGCTGAATATGAGCCAACAATGTGAAGTGGCTGCAAAAAAGGCAAATGCTATTTTGGGCTGCATTAATAGAAGCATAGCTTCCAAATCCCGGGAAGTACTAGTTCCCCTCTACTCAGCACTGGTTAGGCCTCATCTGGAGTACTGTGTCCAGTTCTGGGCACCACACTTGAAGAAGGAGGCAGACAAACTGGAGAAGGTTCAGAGGAGGGCAACAAAGATGATCAGGAGACTGGAAACAAAGCCCTATGAGGAGAGACTGAAAGAACTGGGCGTGTTTAGCCTTGAGAAGAGAAGACTGAGGGGAGATACGATAGCGCTCTTCAAGTGCTTGAAAGGCTGTCACAGAGAGGAAAGCCAGGATCTCTTCTGAGTGCAGGACATAGAATAATGAGCTCAAGTTGCAAGAAGCCAGATTCTGGCTGAACATCAGGAAAAACTTCCTGACTGTTACAGCAATATGACAATGGAACCAATTACTGAGGGAGGTGGTGGGCTCTCCCACCCTGGAGGCATTCAAGATGAAGCTAGACAGCCACTTGTCAGGGATGCTCTGACTTGGATTCCTGCACTGAGCAGGTGGTTGGACTCGATGGTCTTGTAGGCCCCTTCCAACCCAACTATTCTATGATTCTATGGCCATGGAGGCACAGAAAGTCAGTGGAATGTGTCCAGCTGCTAGAGTCCCTGGTTCAGGATCTCTGGGTGTCATACAAAACGTTTTTCTTTCATATCACTGCTAATAGTTAACAATCCACCTGAGAAACATTAGTGTATCACTGATACAGTATGACCAGTCACATGAGCCAAGGCAGTAAATCAGGGAACACACAGGAGCCATGCGATTAGGTAATTACAACCTCACATCCTGTGATTGCACCAGTAGGTCATTTTCAAACAAACATAGACAAGGGAGGTGTGAGCATTATGACTATTATTTATATTCCGACTTTCAGGATACAAATCCTTCCAAGGCAACTTAGAAGTAAAATCAAAATAGATTTAAAACACACACACACACACACACACACAGCAAACCCTTTCAGCATAAAACAGGTCATCCGGACTTCCCACAGGGCAATTGGTGGCGGGTGGCCCTGTGAGGGGAGAGACAGGCCGGCTGGAGTGGACTCTCTGCAGTGGTCTTTCCCACCTCTCTCCCTGTCTCTGCAATACGGGGGCTCGGTTTTCACAACTGGCGAAAATGAACATCGGAGACGGTTCAGCTCAGGCTGATATGGAAATGGAGATGAACTATTATAAGCAAATGCCTCGGTTGCTGCCACACCTTTTCCAGCTCAGCTTGTAGGAGGCAAAATAGGACTCACACACTTACTTCCTGGTGTAGTTTAAGCACAGCATGAAAGCGGGGTGGGGGGCGGGGAATCACCCAAGAGACAATTTCACAACATTATATTGTACAATTTATTGGCAGCAAACACCAAGGTAAAGGGCTGCTTCACACATGCATGCTGGTTGGTCTATAATAACATGGAGTTTTGCACGTGTGAATGAGCCATCACAGATCAAATGCCACAAAGAGAACTGTCGATCATTTCCCACCACCCAAAGCACAACGAGAGTCCTCGAGTGGTGAACACTCAAGTGTTGTTCATGCACATCTGAACTGGTTCAGAGAGTTTGCACAGAATGCTTTTGGATGAACGACAAAAGCCAGCTAGGAACTTGATAGTTGGTTTCAAAACTTTGCATGTCCTGTATTTCAAGAATATATGCCACCCTTCCCCAACCTCCAGATGTTTGGGACAACAGCTCCCCAGTTTCCTAACCACTGGCCTTGCTGGTGGGGCTGAAGGGAGCTGAAGTCCAAAACATCTGGAGAGCATCAGGTTGCAGAAGACCAATATATGCATTTCTTAAGGAGTCAGTTCCCTGTTTATATTAGGAAGGGGCTGTGAGCAAAGCAAGAGTACTCCATGCCTGAGGGACGCTTCCCATACAGGGCAACTATAAAGGGAATTTCCTGGTAGGCAACGAGAAAAGGACAGGCAGGGAAAAGAGGGTGGGGGGGATGCCAGAAGAGAAGACATCATGATACAGATGGGATAGAATGAAAGGACAGGATGTGCCTCAGTTGACAGTACATTCCCTTGTAGGATGACGTCCAGAGATGAGCGGCAAAGCAAAGTGAAGAGACAGTCTCTCAGGTGGCATTTTTGGGTGCCATTAAAGGCAGTGGACTGGGAGACAATCTGACCCAGGGCACATGAATGATTAGGAAGCTTTCCTGGCCAACCACCTTTGAAATGAGACCTGCACAAGTTAATTTCCCAGTGGCTCATGCCCCATGTTAATCATTAAGTGTTGGGACACAATTAGTAGGAGATGAGGCATAAATATCATGGCTGCTACAAGCTCATTGGGTAGCTTTAGGCAAGCCTCTCTCTCTCTCCCTCAGCTTCAGATCTGGAATAAGGAGAAAATAAATCACTTTGACCTGCTTTACAAGTTTGCTGTAAGGGTTACTGAGATCAGGTATGAGAGGTGTGTAAATGCTTATTATTCTGGTTACTTGTGTAAATAGTTTTTGGAAACTTCAAAATTGGAGTGAAATGGGTGGAAATATTTTCTGTCAGAGGAAAGGCCTAGGATCAAGGCCTTCCATAAAGAAGTGTTATTGGAGTGATGAAATGTTACTGAGCAATGTTCCACCTTAATTTTGTTGAGGAATTGAGAGCTCTACAAAGTTTACAGGAAGCATCATGAGAAAAATCAAAATGTTGTGGAAATGAGGTGCATATAGTTTCAGCCAAAAAACAGGAAGTCATCTTTTGTAGAGGAGAAATGGAAAAGCAACTGTATATTGCAGGATGATTTTACCTCTTCCTTTCCACTCTCCTCCCCAAGTGTCATTTGTCTTTAATTAATGGAGGGAGCAAGCCTACGCCCCCTAGACAGCATCTGGGGGACACAGGATCTTTCAGTTTCCTGGCTCTTTGCTCAAAGACAGGGCTCCAAGCTCGGAGCCAGAAAACCATGTCCCCCCCCCTCCCCCCGTAGCCAGGGTGGAGAGAACTGCGCTGGCTGCCTCTCCGTGCTCGGCAAATGGAGCGCAGAGATGGGGTAAAGGAGGCATTCCTGGGGGCGGGGAGAGAGGAGGCCAGGCTGGCTGGCTTATGCCTTCTCCTACTGCCGCCCCAGCCTCCTTCCCTCCCCCTCCCCGAAGCCTCCGCTAGACAGACAAAATCACCTGTCTAGCTAAAATGCAGTGTGGGAGGCGCACAGTGGCATAGGATACTCATAAGCCTCTGAGTTTGTGGGCTTACAAGTGCCCAGGGTGCAACCCATAGGATTGCACCCTAAATTGATTATACTAAATGGCCTGCAGCTGGGGCATTTTTATTTTCATTTTAAATCCCACTGTACACTCACAGTGGGACCCGCAAGGCAGCTCCCAAAACAATATTAAAATTGCGATATTGGTCAGAAAGGATCTTATAAAACTTTCATATAAAGCTACGTTAGCACACATCATCATTTAGCGATGAACTAGATGTGATGGCGTCAGACTCCTGTTTTCAAATGGAGGTTGCCATGAAAGAGCTGAAAAGCAAGAGAGATTTGGTCTTGGGGCTTCACTCCACCACGTTTTTTATCCTGCAGCTTACTGGGGCTTCTGTTTCTGGAGCCTTTGCAAGATTTAAATTGGTTCTTTACACAGCTGGTTTTTCTTTTACTGCATAAAGCTACCTGCCATTTACACTGGTGGGTGGATCCTGGTGGGATGTTATTAGATGTCAGCAGCATTGTATGCTGTCTGTCCACCCCCTCTTGGGTATCCCCTCCCCTTTCTTGGCATGAGCTTTTCCATTTCAACTTCCTTGCCTCCCCTGTTCACTTCTGCTGCCTCCAATCCCTACCTCGGCAACTTCTGTATACAATCCACAGTACTTCCCAGTGTTGTTCCCAGGAGTGGAATAGCGAAAGGGCTGGAAGTCAAGGGAAGTGCGGGAGGGTGACTCTCCCACCCAATCATTGTCACTAGGTGACATCAACACCGCACTGCCCAACGTCTGCCTACACAAAGCGTGTCATAGTGTGATGCCAGCAATACATGGTCAGGTGATAGCAGATCCATTGCGTGGCTGCAAATAATATTGCATTTTCCGCATACAGAAATATCACAAGGAAAACAAGGGGAAGGTGCGGGACAGCTGCTGCAGGAAAACGACGTTGTGAATGTGATTGCACACAGGAAATACAGTGAATGAAGAATGACACACACGCAAACCCTGTGTGAAGGAGCCCTTGGAGTTCAGGTGGAAGAAAAACCGCTGGGGTTAGAGGCTGTAGAGAAGAAAGCCACAGGCAGGTGAATGGATTTAGGCGGATGGGATTTAGTACCCATTGCTCAGCTGCTACTTTTCTGCTTGAAATCTCTGCTCAACCTCCACCCTGCTTTACAGCTGTTCATGTCTCGTTCTGCCCTTATGTCTAGAAACAGAAGTCAGAAATATAATCAACTCAGTGGTCTTTCATTTTTTTTTAATGTATTAACAGGGATGAGAGCAAGTCAGGCAGGACTCTCTATGGAGATAATTCTACAAAGAGGGTGCTATCACCAAGAAGACCTTGCTCCTTTTGGTGACCTGCTTAATTTCAAAAGGCACCAGAGCTTGAGGTGGATCCTCCTCTGAGAAGCTGAGCACGCAAAGAGCTCAGCTGCAAACATCTCAAGGTGATCCTTCAGATATTCTAGGGCCAAAACAGACATTACTTTTAATCTGTATCTACAGCTATGTCTTTTTTATTTTTACTCTAGAGTAGACTCAGGGCCCCTGATCTGGATAGGGCCCATAGTCTTGTGGGAGGGGAAGGGTTAAAGCCCCCTACCACCCCCCGAGTCCTGATCTGGATTGGGGGCCCTGTGCCTACTCTAAAGTAAAAGTGAAAAGAAGATGTAGCTGCTAGATATAGATTTATAGTAATGTCTCTTTTGGTCCCTAGGTTCACACATTAACTACTAGTATGAAGCTTGTGCAAGAGAACTTCCCAGTGGATTATGATGATGCACATCAGGTGCTGTTCAAGTAACAAGTGATGCTAATTATAGTAATTATTTATGAACCTTGTGGAATTTCAATTAATGAAGGGCTTTATGGAGTCTCTTTTGAGAACTATGTTACAGCACAATTCTATGCAAGTCTACTCAGAAGTAATACCCATTGAGTTTAATGGGGCGTATCCCAGGTAAGTGTGTCTAGGACTTCAGCCTTAATCTGCAATCTATTATTAATGAATTTAGACTGCAGTCATTTTTTTTCCATTTATTTTTTATTGTGAAATTTTAACAAAGAATACACACACACACACACACACACACACAGAGATTTGTATATACCTATATGAATGAATATATGAAGTGTGTGTGTGTGTGTATATATATATACATATATATACACACGTATATGAAACGACAACTTTCTAGCAATTATACATGAGCTTCAACAAAAGTTGATCAGTTAACCTAGGTTGCAGTTTCAAGCACACTGACTAGGGAGTAAGGGCCATTGAACACAGTGGAACTTACTTCGGAATAAACATGTATAGGATTGTGGGGCTAGTGTTAGATTTGGCCCGTGTTTGTTGTGTCAGGTGTAGAGTAGTTTGACATCATATATGGAGACTTTTGAGTCTAGAAACCTCCATGTTCAAATTCCACGGTTCTGGTCATACAAATGTGCTGACAGAATTTCATCCCAGTCTCACAGGGGGACACTCCACTGGGGAAGTCCTCCTGCACAAGCCCCCTCAGAATGAATGGGAGAGCACTGAAATGAGAATCTGGGGCATGCAAAATGCCCTGCTCAGCTCTGAAAATTCTGGCTTGCCTGAATCAGCAAAGCTTACAGGTAGCTGCATGAATTATGTAGGTAGCCATATAAGAGCAAAAATCAACAAGCTGAAACACTGGTAGTGGGGTCACTACAATCCCCGCTCAAACAGATCAGCTTTCTCTAGGCATTTCAGGCTGAGCAGGTTTTTCCCCACTTAGACTGAAGCTGATATCATCAAGTTCAAACATATAGCTGTATTGACAAAGATTTTCAGGAGAAAAAGATGTTGAAGGATGACATGTTTGTGTAAGAAGTCATCACAAGGTGAACAATATTAGGTGGAGATTCCTTTTCTATGAAATAAATACTCTCATAACGTTGTTATTGTTATTTAAATGTTGTTGTTATCTAAATGAGAGCATGGATGGAGAAATTCTGCTGCACCAGCCCCATTGAAGTGAATGTGAGCTGCTCACAAGTATGCCATCTTGTCTGTGTCTACACTATGGATTTTTTTAAAATAACCCAAACAAGTATTAAAAACTAAAGACATTTGTGCTGTCCATGAGGAAAAAACATCTAAAATCCAGAGTTGGGCAATACCTTTCTTAAACCAACCAAAAATCCACAAAAATGTGCAAGCTTTTGAGTTCTCCAGAGTTCTTCATCAGGCACAAAAAGCAGGAGGTGGGGGAAGAAACAGAAAATTAGACCAGATGTTGTAGCCCTGAGGTCTCCAGTTCAGATGGACACAATCTCAAAATGGAGATTGCCGACTGAATGAATTCGTCAGCAGTAGGGATGCTGGAGAAATCTGCTGCAGACTCCAATGCGGCCAGATTCCCAAGAATCCAACCTGCGGAGTCCACAGTGAACCAGCTCCACTTGCCTCCGGGTCCTTTGGAGTTCCTGTGGGGTGGCTCTCTGGCATTATAAAAGATGTGCTAGGCTAAGGGTGCCTGCCATCAGCCTCTTGTGGGAAAATTACATCCATAATTGGCATATTTTGCAGCCTTAAAGCACCTACTTCTACTTAAATTGCAGCTGTTTATGGCAGCTGCCATTAGCTTAACACACCTTTTATAATGCCGGAGAGCTGCCGTGAGAAATCTGGTGGATGTGCTGGGGCTCCCGGGAAATCCGCAGGGGTCCAAGTGGCCCAGATTTCCCCGGACTGGAGGTTGGGGGATTCGCCCATCTCTAGTCAGCAGTCGGTGTTGCAGGTATCAGATTACACCTAGCAATGCATTTGGAGGGGGGAAAGCAGCAGTGGTTGGTCTCCATTTCTGGAAACACAAATAGGGCAGTTAGTACTAGACTTATATCATGTATGCGTTTCTGGCATTTATGAACAGCTCTGAGCAATTTTCATATGAGAGGCACAGCACCATCTATACATATCTACTCAGAAGTAAGTCTCATTGAATCCCGTGCGGCTTACTCCCAAATAAGTGGGTGCAGGATTGCAGCTTGAATGCATCATTTAACTTGAACTACCGTTGTTTTGAATTGTGCTTGACACTGATTGGCTGGTTAGCGTGATGTCACCAGCACTCCAGCAGCTCAGGGAGCAAATGTTTAAGCAGCGGAGTGTACACAGTTCAGCTTTGGTGAAGTAAAGGAATGTTGTCTGTTTGGTTGGGATTAAAACCTCCCACAATAGGGAAGCTGAGGTGTAGGGAGACTAGGGGCAGGGGATGGAGGCTGAAGGAAAGGGACCGAGTGAAGAGGCCAATAAGGCTTTTACCACCACAGATCTCCATGCCAGGAATGTTTGTCTGAGGAATAAGACTGAATTTCCGGGTGATTCTCCACCCTGAGGAGTGCAGGGCATGAAACCAAAAGTACAATTATGCAATATGATAACATGCATGCATATGACACTACCAGATAGCATGCAGAAACTTCACAAGCCAGGAGGAAAAAAACCTGCAGAAAACCAATGAGCTTTTTCTGACAGCTCATTAAGATTCATAAATAGTGATAGGTGAGCTTACCCTGAGTGAATTCGTTAGTTACTCAGAAAGTCACAAATTTCTCCATGTGAAATCAGGGCCAGATCTACTTCTTGTGTCATATTATTATGATCCCATCATGGTAACACTATATCCTTCTTGTGCATTTATACCTCATAGGACATACAATGACATTTGCTGCGGTATATTGGATAATGTGGCATAAAAAGCAGGAAATAACATTACAAAAGCAGTATATTGAATGTGTAATGTGCCCCAACAGTTATTAGTGCACTTTGATACCACGGTAAAACAGTAGTGTAGATCTTAGAATCACAGAATCATAGGGCTGGAAGGGGCCTACAAGACCATCGAGTCCAACCCCCTGCTCAGTGCAGGAAGCCTGATTCCCAGGCGGTCTCCCATCCAAGTACTAACCAGGGCTGACTCTGCTTAGCTTCCGAGATCAGATGAGATGGGGCGCATCCAGCCCTTTGCTCGACTAGATGAGAATTCTTTAATATGAACTCTTATTTCATGTATATGAGTTTTTGTGCATGTGCACTATTAAGGTGGATCTTGGGAGCTGTAGTTTGGAATCGCATAGTGTGGCATGACACCACCATCATGTTATGCCCCTCCAGTCAATGCTTCAGTCCCTTCTTTGGAACAGGATAAGAGAGCACTTTCCTTTAGTCTGGCAAGTCGCCTGTGCGACAGTGATTTGGAGATCCTCTGTAAACACTGTCTCCTGACCTCCAAAGTGATTACTAAACCTTTCTAGAAGATCTTGGACATTAGGTTGATGGTGACAGGCTTTAAGTCTTGTTTAGAGGTGCTTGTTGAATTGCTTGCTCAGGGTTTTTCTGTGGCGAATAGGGAACTACTGACTACAGTCACAGAGGAGGAAAGCTCCATTTCAGAGCTCTCTTTGGACAAGTCCTCCTCCTGTTTACAGAAGATTGTCCCCCTGCCACCTCACGTGAGTGCCCTTTTTGAGGAGGCGGGCTGGTTGGATCCTAAAGCAGCTAAGACAGGTGTTATCGACTCAAAACACAACTCAGGGCAATAAAAAGTAGGTTCCCCAAGAGGATGGTAATAGGTTCCCCAAGGGGAAGAATCTGGGAAAACTAAAGGTACGTTTAATAAAAGATTGGGAGCCGGGGCTGGCAAATTGTCAGTGCATAGAGCAAATGTCCGCAAGAAAGCAAAAGGGTTAAATTCTGAATCACTATTGACAGTATTGGATACCTGAAATGAAGGACAAGCCAGTGAGGCAGGTCAAGCATCTCAAAAGGGAGAAAATACAAATGAACTCCCCCAGCCCACCGTCCAAAATCACTCAGGAACCCAGTCTGCAGACAGACCCCATTGGCCTAGTTTTGAAACAGGAGCAATCAATCGCATGTCAAAGACCCCCACTGTATGACAGAGACCAGTCTTGTCTGATTTTAATGAGAAGCCATCTAGTCTTCTCAAATTTGGTTCTGCCCAAGGCTCACTCAACTCACAGAAATAAGGTAGAAGACTTTTTGCAGGCACTGAGATATTCTGGTCTTAAGGACCCTATTGCCCTGGATATAAAAGAAGTAGCTCCAGAATTTTGGCCTCATTTGCAGACATGCACACTGTTAATTACAGGCTAAAGAGCAGACCAGACCAGTGCTGGAGAGGAAGGGGATATTGGTCACCAGATACTTCAGGAATATTGCTAAACCTGTCCCAGTTAGGATCCAGGGGGAAGCCCCTTAAGTAACCTCCAAGGAAGAACAAAATACATTACCTTCCGGAGATTACCACAATGCATCCAAACTGGGGTGGGTAACTCTAGGAGCTCAAATAGGCAGCAAGTAGCATTACATAAATTAGTGAGAAATATAATTCCTCAGTTGGCAAACAACCCTGAGGAGCAGGCTACATTGCATTGCTCACACCTTAGGCGCCACCCGTCACCTACAGGTGCACGTGAAATTAATGTTTACTTCTCAGAGGAAGAAGCAGACCTGGTGAAGCATTTTCAGGGCCTGACTACCGCTGGACAAGAGGAGCTACTGTTAAATTTGTGCACTCTCCAGGAATTACTGAATTACCATCAAAATAGAGGGGATAGGTCACAGGGTGAAGCGAATGCTCCACCTCTATTCAAGTCACATTTGCATGAAGGATTAGCTGCCCTGGAAAAATTAATTGCCCCCCCCCACCCCCAATGAAGCCGCTTTATTAGCATGGTTTAAGCTTTTGCCACCCAAGGCACAGGAATTACCCATTAGGGGTCTACTTTTCCTGCCAGATTCTCTGTTCACTCTCATGAGAGATGAGAGGGGTGTTCTTACTTCACCACTGGCATGCTCCCACTCAGGGGTAACTCCTACTTTGGACATTTGCTCTACCCCTCAATCCCCCCCCGCGTCTCTCTAAATTGTTGATTAAGTGGCAGAAGGGTTGAAAAAACATTCCTAGATTTAAAGATTCTGTCTTGGAATATTTCCAGATGGAATGGCTACATAGTGGACAAAGAGTTCATTACATATCTACAAGAGTTTCAGATAATTTTCTTACAAGAAACTTGGGTGGAGGATGATTCCTGTCTACAGTTGCAGGGTTACAGGATGTTCTCTAAAACTGCTGTCAGATGTCACAAAAGGGGCTGCTGCTATGGTGGGTTGGCAGTGTTTCTTTCGATAGAACTGGAGGGTAGCTGCCGAATGATAGAACCCTAGTTGCATAATAACATCCAGATGTTACAGGTTATCACTAATGGTACCTCCCTTTTCTGTATTAATGTTTATGTTCCACCAGAGAACTCATCACTGTCACCTCAAGATGTGTGGTTATCTTTGGAATCTGCCTTGGGAAATTTTGAGTGCCAGTCTGACAATTCCCACATTATTTTGGAAGGTGACCTAAATGCTCGGATAGAACAAACTAATTCAGAGCTGTTTAATCATTTTGGTCTTTGCCTGGACCATCTTTTCTGTCTGGACAGACATTCTCAAAACAGGATGTTTACTGGGAATGCTCATAGTCTTATCATGCTGGGTCACAAGTGTTTCCTATTAATTTTGAATGGCAGTTCGAAGGATATATCTGCCAGGCATTACACATTCTTTCTTCTAGGGGTGCCAGTGTAGTAGATTATTTTTTGATTTCTCTGAATCTAATCCCGGATGTAAAAAGTTTCTCAGTTGAAGTTTGGCCAGAGAGTGACTATCTTCCTATCAGGCTTGTCAACTGATAGGCAGCTAAGCCAACTCAGAATAAAATTACATATCCTTTTGAAATGGTCACTGCTGGCCACAGACTGTTCAAATGGTCTGAATCCACGAGTTCAGTGATTAATGACTTGTAATATAGCCCGAGTTTTCTGGGACTGAGAAATCAAATTCTAGTGGGTCATTTGGAGGTCTTAGAGGGTTATCAACAAATTGCCAAGTACCTAAAACCATTTCTGGTACAATCTGGCCCCATGCCTGCCCCCTGCCCAGGTAGAGCCAGCTGGTATGATAGGGAATGCAGGAATATGAAAAAGGAATTAGCAAGGATTACCCATAGCTTTAAGTGCCCTAGATCAGAGGAGTGTTATAAGACTCAGATTACAACTCGTTCATTTTATAAGTCTCTAATGAAAAAGAAGAAGGCGGAGTCTATTAGACAAAGATGGACGGAGCTGGGATTGGCGGCAAGACAAAAAGATAATGTCCAATTTTGGAATTTTATCAATTCAGAGCTATGCTTTTCTATGCTCAAATTAGAATCTCAAATCCCTGGTTCATTATGGCAACAACATTTTGAAAATATTTTCCAGGGACCCGCCCATTTAGCGTTTAATCCCACTTGTATGGATCTCCCTGACTGGCAACCAGTCTCAGTCTTAGAGATCAAGCAGTTACTCCACAGAATGGTATCCAGCAAAGCACCTGGGGAAGATATGCTCCCCCCAGAATAATTTAAATGCAATCTTGCCTGGTGGGCCCCAGTCTTGGCAAAGCTGTTGTCATATTTTAATCTACTGGGAATCATCCCCTCTGGGTGGAGGCCCAGTATAATAGTTCCACTGCACAAAAAGGGCGAAAGATCAGACCCTAAGAATTATCAGCCAATTAGCCTTTTGGACATAGTTCCTTAAGTGTATGGAAGATTCCTGTTGAATAAATGGGAAGCTTGGGCAGAAGAAAACAACATTCTTGCTGATAAACAAGCGGGTTTCCGATGGGGAAGGAGCACAACTGACCAATGTTTTGTGCTCTCCCATTTGATTTGTAAAAGTCTGAGTAGGCCTGGAGGTAGATTGTATGTAGCCTTTGTGGATTTCACTTCTGCATTTGATCTAATAGTCAGAAATCGTTTATGGGAAAAATTGTCACATACAAACATTGATAAGTGGCTGCTAGTTTTGGTGCAGAAAATCCACTCTCATACAGATCTGAAAGTTTGAACTGGTCTGTGAGGAGCGCCTTCTGGAAAAGCTAATACCAGAAGAGGTGTTAGACAGGGCTGCATACTGGCCCCCTTTTTGTTCAATTCTTATATGAATAGTTTAGTGCCAGATTTAAGTTCCCTGGATCACTTCCCTCCATCCTTGGGACTCCGAAAGGTATAAATGTTACTTTATGCAGATGATATGGCCCTTTTCTCAACCACCCTAGTAGGTCTAAGGAGACTTTTAAACAAACTTGATTTAGTTTGCACAGACAGGAGAAGTTGGTTATAAATTATTCCGAAACCAAGGTTATGGTTTTATCTAAAAGGAAAAAAACCTACATAAATGGCACCTTGATGAGCATACAATTGAGCAATGTTCCAGCTTCAAATATTTGGGGGTACAATTTTCCTCAAATGGCAGCTGGAAACCCCACATAGAGGCAGTAAAGCTTGCCACCTGGAGGACTGCTAAAATGACCTTATCTTTCGGGTGGCACAATGGTGGTTCTCTAGTGGGCCCAGCCTTGGAAATATATCTAGCTAAAGTGCTTCTCCAACTTCCGTAAGGTGTGGAGATATGGGGTCAGGGTCATGCCCCAGCAGTTGAGACAATTCCAAATAAAATTTTGAGACACCTGCTGGCACTCCCTTCTTTCCTGCTAAGAGTGGAAGCTGGAATTATGTCAAGACAAGAATAGACCAAGCCCTCTTCTTTTATGGCAAAAGACTACTGAGCTCCACTGATGGGAATTTGGCAAAACAAAGCTTTCTTGAACAAATTGACAAGGGCGACTGGATTCAGCGATGGCTAGTGCTGTCTTAGGCCTATTTTGAGGACACCCCCCCCCCACGTCCCATTCCCTAACTAACTTGGATAAGCATTAGAGGTAGAATTTTTGAAGCAGATTGCCATGAAACTATTCTGGCTAGCCAATGCCAGGCCTTCTCACCGTGGTTCAGTTTTTTCAAGAGAGGACAATATTTACAACAGTATTTCCAGGATTTAACTTTTGTGGCTCTCAGAAAGACTTTTATAGGCCTTCAAACCATGCTGACAGTTTATTTGGATGGGAAGTACAATGGGATGCCTTTGGCTCAGCAGACCTGCATTTGTGGCTCTGGGGAAGTTGAGGATATAGTACATTATCTTCTTCATTGCCCCTTGTATGAGGAAGCTAGGATCTGCTTTTCGGGGGACCTCCTGAAAAGTAGAGATGGCAGGTTTCCTGTGGAAATCATTTGTAATCTACTGGCAGATTATAGCAAATTTATTATAGTGAGGGTCACATCTTTTGCAGTAGCAGCTCAAAAAATCTGCCATAACTTTTTAAAGGCATCTGCTGTGAATTGTCAAGGAGATCATTTACTATAACATAAAACTGCATGGGCTTGTTTATTTGGTATATTTCTGCTATATGACTTTTTTTTATTCTCAGTGCCAGTTTTTAATGAACTTATTCATGTTAATGTTTGTATGGTTATTCTGTTTTATTGTGGCCTGACCTTTGCATTTTATTTTTTTAATCTTTTTTTTGTATAGTCCTCGGATTCTGTTTTTAGGTATTCATTATCTGACGTTTTTGCTTTGGGTTTATGTTATGTATGGCCGTATTGCAACTTGTATTTGTAAAGGCCTTTGTGCTATAGACAAATAATAAACAGTACAATACATCTGGCCAGCCACTGTTGGAAAGAGGAAGGATACTGGACTACATGATCCTTTGGTCTGATCCAACAGGTCCTGTATGTTCTTATAAACCAGAACTCAGGAATACTGATTTCCATTCATTCTTTTTTCTCACGCCTGCGCTGTCACCATTTATCAATTGCTGTCTCCGTCCCTTTTCCTCTCTTCATCCCTTGGGCATGGGCTATCCATTCTGTGCTGTACAACATTACTTCTATATAGTGTGGTAAAGCAAGGAACAGGGAGTAATAATAGGAATGAAAATATAAAGCAAAGGAGGCAGCCATACGATTGAAGCCTGTGTTAAAAATAAGACTCGGTTCCTCTTTATGTCCTTATTGTAATTTTATAGGAAGTGAAACACACAGTGTTATTAAAAACCTTTATCCGAACTCATCCCTTTTATTTGTTTTGGTCTTTATCAATGAAAGGAACTCCATTTGTGACAGACATCTCCGGTATCAAGTTTTCAAATTTTATATAAGCTCATTCATTCAAGAAGCAATTCAAGAGAATCAAATTAATTTTGAATGGGCAACTTAAGATAGCAACAAAAATAATAATAATGATGCATTGTCCCAACTCTCAAGATAATGATCAGAAGGAATAGAGTATGAATAAATTATCATCTTCAGCTTATTCCACTGGCATAATTGTGTGGCTTCCTGTCAAACCTATCTTCTGGGACATTGCGTGGAAGGGTCTGTAGACAGCAAGAGCAAGAGCCTAGAGACTCAGATCAGCTAGCAAGCTTGATCCCCAAGCTTTTGTAGGGGCTAGGCAGTGTCAGCTGACCTGCAATGGCCTCTTGGTGTAAGAAGAAGGTTCCCTTTGCCAGTGGGATCGGCCATCCTGCAGTTACCTCCTTTCATCCGTGGTGGTGCACGGAATTCCTACCTGACTTCTGTCAACCAGTTCAAAGCCCACTGCAGTCTTGAGCCCTGATGCAAGCCTGATAATGGGAACTAGCAGCCAAATCCAGGACAAGCAGTAAGAGGATGTCAGAGACAAGGGCATGATGGGATAAAATAAGAGCGTGATTTTGAACCAGCAGCTCAGCAGATGAAACAGAAAGATGAGAGCACATTTTAGTGAGCAGAAATTCCTTTAGTCTTTCAACTTCCTTTAAAGTTTATAACTTGCCTTCAAAACTGTTTATCATATTTATTGCTTTCCCCTGAATTCTCTCCAATTTGCCTATTTCCTTCTTAAATTATGGCAACTCATCCTGGATGCATGACCCTAGCAAAGCCCTAATGAATTCCATGTTGATTGTTAATGTTGTCCCTTCTCCTTTTTTTGATGGTGCATGGCAATAATGCCTTTCAATTTTTTGGGTGGGTGGGTCCCATGTTGTGATGGAAACACCCATACCGAGGTATGTCTTATGTCGATTTCACTATGACCCTCTATTGCATAACTTTTGCCTGCTAATGGTCACTCACTGTGTCTCCCTCTCTGTTGTTCAGCTGTTCCAAGATGATACTTTTGCTCTTCTGTGCATTCCATTTCTGCTGCCATACTGATTGCATCAGTGTAGCCCAGTCACCTTCCAGCCTAAGGTAAGAATCTGTTTAGAGCCATTGGCAAGGTATGGGAAAACAGTGGCTTGGTGGATGTATTGCATAGGAGGAATGCCAGCTCCTCTCCAATACATGTAATAAAACGCTAACGGCTTCTTCCAATAGGCAAATTAATTTTGGAGGGGGTAATTCACACTGGAGAATCTCTCTCTCTCTCTCTCTCCTGTTTGTAGCATGGCATGGCTCTGGGGTAGGCTGTCCCCTTTCCCCCAGGATTGCACCTCTTTTCAGCATTCAAAGACCAATACGGAGGAGCCACTTTACATCACAAACATGTGTCTGAAATCCTGTAGAGGAAAAGAGAGCTTAGAGGGAACCGCAGGTGGAAAACAGCGGGCAAGAGAAGGGACATGTACCCTCTTCCCTCCTACACTTTTCAGCTGAAAATTGTCCCTCCTAAAGCACCTTTGTCTATCATAAGTGTCTGTCAGGAAGTAATTAATGCCTCTTTGTGGGAGAGGGTCTTTCCCTCTTGCTTAAAAGAGGCAGGAAGAAGACCTTTACTAAATAAACCTTCCATTAACCCAGGACATCTGTCTTACAGTCTGATTGTTTAACTATCTAACTATAGGCCAGTCTCAAATGTACCATTCTTGGCTAGAGTGATCGAGAAGGTGGTGGTGTTGCAAGTCCAGATACATCTGAATTAAACTTATTACCTGGATCTATTCCAGTCGGGGTTTCGTTGGGATATGGGACTGCTTTGGTTGCCTTGGGGGATGACATGCGCCTGGAACTGGATGAGACACAACCCTATTAGTTATCCTCTGTCACAGCAGATGTATGTAAACATGTATCCCAGTCACATGCATATGTAAAGGTGTACATGTGTACTCAGCTGACATGGAAATACCAGGATCTTGGGCAGAGGTGCTGCATGCACACAGTAGATGGTACTCTGTGCTAGATACAGTGGGGAAATTAGCTCAAGAACACTGGCAAAACTTAAGTGTGAAGAATACACATTTTATTTATCCACAAGTATTTATAGGGGGGAAATTGTTAGTACACCACCCTTAGCACTGAACCAGAAGACGATTCCTTTTCTATCCAAAAAGATTGATTAATATGTCTGACCACCATTTGGCTAAACTTTGCTATCTAGAATAGAAGTACAAAAACTGGCCCATTTTTCTCTTTCATTGGCTTCCTTTCATCTTAGTGAGTCTGTTAAAATTAGAGGCCGGTTATACTCACAGGATGGTAATAAAGATGTTGGAATCATTCAACAAACAGGATTTAGCAGGTAGTACAATCTTTACAAGGGTGAGCGATCTTTCTTTAATTATCTTAATTCCTCTACTCACTCAGAGCTAAGGAAGGCATTTACGGAATTATGCTTCTGGACTATGCCTTCTGCATATCTGGATGGGAGGCATATATAAATGTTCCCATATTTCAATGCCTTTGAAAATGCGGGGCTCCACAAATAGAGGTGTGTGTGTGTGTGTGTGTGTGTGTGGTGTGTGTGCGAACTGTATGCCAGTCCTAGGAAGAGATTTCTTGTACCTTTGCTGGGAGGAATGTCTGTTAGAACTTTGGCTGAGCAGATGTGTCAACTACTTGTAGATACAGATCCTTATGTGATTAATCAAGCAGTCTTATTCACAGTGGCTGCTAAAAAGATTAGAGCAAAGGTCCTGTTGCTGTAGACTGTGCACATGATGAACTGATTTGAGTGGCTTGTTCAACCTTTTTCTTTCTGGGACTGTCCCCTTTTTGTTGTGGCAAAATTGTAAAAACCTATGATTATGTGCAATAAAATCGACAAGCGGACCGATGGACTGATTCCCTTATGATTTCTAATAGTAGCCACAAAGCAAGAGAAAATGGGGGCAGGGAACTATAATTTGCCAAATAAGGAACAGGGAAGGCACTAGGGTGATGGTGTGGTGGTAGCCGAAGGCTTAGACACAATGGGAAAATGCAGATTTCAGTGGCACAAGGTTGACTATGCAAGAGGCACACAGACAGATTTTAAAAAATAGGAGGAGAAAGAGAGAAAAGGGAAACCAGAGTGAGTATATTTACCTGTTTCCGAGGAGGGGGAAAGCAGAGGGCTTCAATTCCTGGTTGTTCACAGTCACTGCAGTGAAACAATGACACTTCTGGGATCCTGATTTATCCAAATAAAGTCACAAACATGCCAAACTGGCCAGGGAACAGGGAAAAGGAAGTAAGAGAGGGATGCTAGTTAAGTGCCGGACATGTCCAGCTCAAGAGACTGTGAAGCCTTAGCAAAATGCCTTTGGCTCTTAGCTTGGCCACAGGGAGAGAGAACCTCTGAGTTCAAAGTCAACATGACAATCTTCCTCCTTATTCCCACTGTGAGGCCCCCCTGGAACTCTGAAGACACGCAAGCAGTAGCCCCGTTATGGGGACTACACATGCAGAGTTGAAGTCCCCCAAGCCGAGCTCCCAGTGTAGTTCGGTAGCACCATGAAATGGAAATTGCTTGAATGCAGCAATGTGGGTTTCCCAGGGGATCAATTTCTATCTGGGAAGAAGACAGCAAGGTAGCACAAGAAAAGAGGAGAGCTCTGCACCTGGGAATGTGGGTTTGGCCACAGAGGGAGAGATAGTGCTAGGAGTAGGTCATGACCAAACAAGAAAGAGATCTTGGAGTTGCAGTGGACAGCTCCATGAAAATGTCAACCCAGTGTGCAGCCCCTGTAAAAAAAGGCAAACTCCATGCTAGCATAATTAGAAAAGGGATTTGAGAATAAAACTGCCAATATCAAACTGCCCCTATACAAACCTATGGTGCGACCTCACTTGGAATACTGTGTACAGTTCAGGTCACCACACCTAAAAAGGGATATTGTAGAGCTGGAAAAAGGGCAGAAAAGGGCAACTAAAATGATCAAGGGGCTGGAGCATCTCCCCTATGAGGGAAGGCTACAACTGCTGGGATTGTTTAGCTTGGAAAAAAGGAGGGTAAGGAGAGACATGACAGAGGTCTACAAAATTATGCATGGTGTGGAGAATGTGGATAGGGAGACTTTTTTTCTCCCTCTCTCATAATACTAGAAACCAGTGGGATCATCGCATGAAGCTGATTGGTGGGAGAGTCAGGACAGATAAAAGGAAGTACTACTTCACACAGCGCATAGTTAAACTATGGAATTCGCTACCATAAGACGTAGTGATGGCCACCAACTTGGATGGCTTTAAAAGGGAATTAAATAAATTCCTGGAGGAGAAGGTTATCAATGGCTACTAGTCCTGATGGTTATGTGCTACCTCCAGTATCAGAGGCAGTATGTACACCTGTTGCTGGGGAACATGGGCAGAAAGGTGCTGTTGCAGTTGTGTCCTGCTTGTGGTTTCCTGGTCAACAGCTGGTTGGCCACTGTGTGAACAGAACGCTGGACTAGATGGACCCTTGGTCTGATCCAGCAAGGCTCTTCTTATGTTCTTATGAGGAATGGAGAGTGTGCCAGGTGAACCCTGGGAGAATCACAGGTTCATGCAACAGAGGGTCTGTGTACATTAGGACGAGATCACGCTGAGAGGTTGGACTCAAGGGTACACATTAGGGTATACTCTAGGAACACAAAGGAGACAATGACTCTAGGTGTGCTCTGGTTGAGGTTAAAGAAAACATTAAATACCTTAGCTCCTAGACTGAATAGGAGTTTTCCTGAGACTCCTGGTCCCATGCCTGACTTTGGGCTGGTCATTTAGGCATTACAAAAACCATGCTTCTGGGAGGCAAACAGGTGGAGGTGCCTATAACAGAATGGGACCATGAGGGATAACTTGGTGGTGCTTTGATCTAATTATCCATCTGGAAGCAAGGATGCTGCAGGAATGGAGGATCATTATAAAATGGTTTTATTGCTATTTTTCAAAACGGTTAGTAAAAATGAATCTTATTGGTGGTTTAACCTTGGTCTGGCGCCTTGATTTTCATGCCATGCCTAATTGCCTTCCCAATCTACCCAGGATAGAGAGTTGGGCTGGGTCAGTAAGCTACTCCATAGGAGATGACAAGATTACAAAAGATAAAGGGCTATATTAGTAGAGGTAGGCAGGAAAAATAAAGATGTTGATGGTGGCAGGAGGGAAGGCCAAATAAGGGGCTCTTTGGGTTGGTTTGCTTGTCTGCTCTCCTTCTCATGGTGCAGGCCTGTAGTGTGACACACACAAAGAGAAGCGTTATGAAATAGCATTGTCTGCTTACATGCAACATCAAAGCTAACTGTAATGTTGACCAAATATTTTTACAAAAGATAAAGAAAGGAATCAAATAGTTATAAAGTGGGTATAATTCCAACTACAACAATTGTAAGCATTGTCTTATAACAAACGCACTATATTTATATTGTACCATCATAGTTATTATTTATTTATTTATTTATTTACTACATTTATATCCCGCCTTTTTTCCTCTGTAAGGAACCCAAGGCAGTGTACATAATCCTCTTCCTCTCCATTTTATCCCCACAACAACAACCCTGTGAGGTAGGTTGGGCTGAAAGTCTGTGACTGACCCAAAGTCATCCAGTGAGCTTCCATGGCCGAGTGGGGACTAGAACCCGGATCTCCCGACTCCAACATTCTCGCCACTACACCACACTGGCTCTCTTTATACCCACTTTATAACTATTTGGTTCCTTTCTTTATTTTTTTCAAGGACCTTGTTTTGGGAACCTTCTCCTTTGGTTTATCATGACCAAATATTCTTAGCCAGCCCAGTCTCCCCCATGGCGCATTGAGAAGAAATCACTTCTGGATAATGGATCAAAATGACTGAAATGGTTTTCTCATGATTATTAGGCTGATAGAACCTATTCATACATCTGTGCTAGGGAGGACAGAAGAAGAAAGGACAAGGGGGAAACCTCATTTTAAAGAGGTCCTAGTGTCTAATAGCTCTTTTTACCCCCCCCCCCAAAAAAAAAGATTGAAGGGTACTTTCTTGTTGTCCCTTAAGCTTTCTCAAGCCCAGGAAGACAGTAGCAACTGGAAATAGCAAACATGTTTGGTATTTGGTTGGGATTCAGTTTCAAAATTCCAAATTTGGGAAAATGGTCAAAGCTACATTTCTTAACTGAAGAAGAGCATTCTGTGAAGCCTTCATCCTTTTACTAATAGCCCAGTACACACAGCTGAGGGGAATGGTGCAGGCCATCACTGCATCCCTTGCTTTCCAATCATCGTTGTCTCGTTTGTCCTCATAGGCCAGAACACTGAAAGGTGTGAGGTTTGATTCTTGATGAACCAATTGGGTAAAATGCTGAGGGGATACTTTCTCTTGCATTTCCTTAAGGAAAAGGCCTATAAATGTACTTTATCCCTGAAAAAAAAAAGATTAAGGAAGGGGCCTAGAATATCCCTGAGTGATGAGGACCCATAGCCTTCCCTCATGACTCTGGTTCTGGCCTTGGGTCTCATCCCCACATTGCTTTTGAAAGTCGATTGACCAGTAGTGCAAAAAATATGAAATGGGCACACACAAATTATCCCTCATTGTTGCCTCATACCCCATCTCTCATTCTCTCTCTGTCTCTGTCTCTTTCTCTCTCTCTCTGTTAAGATAAACAATAAGAACAGGAAGATTCCCTGGGCTGAGGCCAAATGTTGCTCCAGATATTTTTTCTCCAACACATTCTGTCCTTTGCCAAGCAAGCTCTGTTTACCATTTTGCTTGCCCTTCCAGCATTGTGTCACAATGATGGCAATGCTGACAGATCTCAAGCTTGCCTCACCAAGCAAGGCACAAGGTTTTCATAAGCATATTCATCTTGAAAGAGAAACTGTCAGATGCATACAGCCCTCTGGTGAATGATGTTGTAAAGGCACAGAGGCTAATACTAAACATCCGCTGCCAGCTTAGAAAGGAATGAAGCCCCCCACTTTGGCCAGCATGAATACTAGATGGAAGTATTTCAACATTTAAGTTCTGCTTTCATAGTAAAAGAAAAAACATTTAACATTTTAAATCAAAATAATATAGTGCAATAAACATTGGGACACTTTAAGGGGGTTGCTCAAATAGTTCCATTTGTTTTATTTTAAATCAATAAAATGGCCTACATTTCTTGCGAGTGTGCTACATGTCAAGTCCAAAGTATCAGATAATGCCACTCTAATGCAAGCCACAGCACTGTCATGAGTTGGGCTTGGCAAAAGAATGGCTTTGGATAGTCCCTTAATGGACAATTCACCTGCAGAGGTAGCTTCTCAGACCAGTGCTCAGCAGGATATGTGTGCATGCATGTGGGAGAAGAAGCAGTTTTGTAGTTTTTAATGAACACAGAGATAGAGAGAGGCAAAGGGGGGGTTGTTTTTTGCTTGAGGAAGCTGAAAACTGGGGGTGCAAACTATGGAGGTGGGCACAAGCTGTTCTCTGGAGATATGCTACCTGCTGTAGCAGTGCCCTCTTTGCCTCCACTTATGGGCTGCTTGTATATTTGTAAATATTACAAGGACACCATAAGTTGCAGAGCTCTCAAACCTTGTAGTACTGCCCTAGAGCTTTACATTGCTAGGATGTGAGGCGTGTGCCCCTTTCCACTCCCACTTAATAAGTCAGAGAGCTAGAGAAGCAGCAGGTGTATAGGCTCATGGTCCCTCCTGCCTCTGTCTGGGTGCAGCACAACTCCCTGTTGACTGTTCTACTTGTTGTACCCACCCTATCCCTAGTTAGCTTTCCATGTTTTAAGTACACAAGCAGGTCTCCTTCTTCCTAGAAAAGCTAATTTAAAGGAGCCACGTGTAGCTAAGAAACATGGAGCTCTTACATCTACAAGGGAGAGCATAATTGCTGAATAGAAGTCTACTTGCAGATGTTGGAGAAACTCCCTAAGATCTCTTACACCAGTTTTACAAATGATATTTTATCTACATTGAGATAATCCATGTAAACAGTCATGTCTGAAAATCATGTGATTAAGATAGGGAAGCAGACAGACTCACACACCTATTATCCATGATGCCATCTAGAAATAATTTAGGATACCTGGATACTTTTCTAGACCTCAGAAAAGTTAATCCAAAGGATGTCCAGATAAAGCCCATAACCAGAGCTTGGCTTGACTGCCTGATACAATCTTGGCCTAGTGCAAGACGATGATGCCACTATTGCATCCATGCCAGGGCCTAGAAAGCCCAGTCACTGTGGCATGGATACTGCATCAGACCCTTTCCACCAAATCCCACACTTTGTGTGAGATGCTGGTGGCAGAAGAGATGACTGGGAGCCAAGGGCCTATACAGGTTGTATATTTGTACCAGCTCTGAGAGTTCAGTAGGCAGCAGTAGGATTTGAGGCTTCCATGAGCAAGAGTGCAGCCATTACATCATCTGCACAGGCTTAGGCAGATTTTGACTGTCTATGGGCTAAACTGGATTAATCTCAGATTGGACACAGGTTTGAGTTTATCTGGGAATCCATGGGAACCAGTTATCCAAACCTGCCACAAAATCCAGTTCATTCTGAAGTTTGACAGCATATTCTTGTTTATTTTGCCACGTGTGTGAAAGCTGCTGCTGTGCTCATTTAGCATGTCATATAATGAGGCCAACAGAATTATTCCATATTTACATCAATGCAAATGCCACTGTGATTTGACACAGTACATTTCTATCAGAACTTTCTGGTGTTTCTTTTTTTATTGAAATGTTTGAAATGGCCACATTGGACTGTTTAGCTTTTCTCCCCAGGGCAGCAAGCAAGCAGTGTGGCAAGAATTAAACATGTGAGATTGCTTTAAACGCTGCTTGGAGCCCTGCCAGACCACAGTCAAGGAGAAGCTGGTAGCTTGTTTCAATCTAATGGTGTTGAAGTGTTTCCTTGCAATTAAACATCTGAACGTTAAATAGAAACAGTCATTAGGCCTGCTGATACAAACCCATTAGACCATAGAAAATAAATTATATCAAACGGTTAATGCTTACACCATGTCTAAAACAGAAAAAGTTATTATCGGCAATTTAAAATCATTGGCATTTAATCCCATGGAAATCAACCACTTTAGATAAATCCTCTCAAAGATGGAGCACATGTCACAATTGTCATGGGATGCTGCTGAATAATGGCATTTCTGTGGTGAGTTTTGCCCCCCATCCCAGCTGTGGATAGTTGTGTCAGGGCTGTGTCCAAATCTAGACCTAAAGGGTATATTCTTTAGCTAAGGGTCCCTGATGCCTGGATCTAACGGCCTGAAATGCAGTAGGCAGAAGTTACAACTACGTAGGGCAGAAGCCCAGGATCCTGGACGAGTCTTGGCTAAATCAGAGATTTCATGTTGCTTCTCAATTACAGGAGCATTGCTAGGCACGTCAGTGATTCAGGGCTTGGGCCCATAGGACACAAATCTGCATAAAATTTGCATATGCTAATTTATATCTATATATTTATTTAGGAATAATTTAGGAACATTTAGGAATAATTACTAGGATGTATTTAAATTTCACATAAGGCAAAGACAGCCAATTAATTTCTCATCCAAATCACTTCAAATAAAATAAATTCTTAAGAACATACAAACACACGAAGAGCCATGCTGGATCAGACCAAGGGTCCATCTAGTCCAGCATTCTGTTCACACAGTGGCCAACCAGCTGTTGACCAAGAGAACCCACAAGCAGGACACAAGCACAAGAGCATCCTCCCACCCATGTTCCCCAGCAACTGGTATACATAGGCATACTGCCTCTGATACTGGAAGGAGCATGTAGCTCTCAGGACTAGTAGCCACTGATAGCCTTCTCTCCAAGCATTTGTCCAACCCTCTTTTAAAACCCTCCAGATTGGTGGCTATCACATCCCGTGGTAACAAATTCTGTAGTTTAACTATGTGCTGTGAAAAAAAATAAGGCTGCGCACCGACCCCCCAATCCACTTCGGATGCGGCTTCGGACCCTCCTAATCAGCCCCACTTCAACTTGGACCAATTTAGGCCCCGCCGCTTCGACTCGGTTCTGGATCCGAAGTGAGATTTGGATATCCGGACCACTTGGTTTGGGTGTTTTCCCATTGACTTGCATGGAAAATACAAATGGCCATAACTTTTCCAGGTTTCATGATACATTCATGAACTTTGGGGACCTCTGCCCATCCCCCACCCCCGTCCAAGCACAGAACTCATCTTTGTCCAAGCAGCAGCCACCTGGGAGGAGGGAGAGAAGGAGGTGGGGAGTTGTTTGTGACATCTTGCTGGCTTCCCAGCCTGTCAGTCAAACTGAGCCCACCCTCTGCTGTCTCCTACAGGTATATAAAGTGTGGCATGCAGAGGCAGCACCTCTGCGCGCACCTCGGCATTGTGCAAAATGTGATGCTAAGTGCACACTTAGCGACGCACTTGAAGACGCATGCAAAAGTGCACAGCAGAATTCTCCCTCCACCTTGGAAGATGCAGGTACAACAGCAAAAACGGCAGCAAGAACATCTACTCCTGGGGGGAGGTGCTGCCTCCTAACCTCCCGCATTGTGTCCATCTGTAATGCGGGAGAGCGCTATCAGTTAACCATAACCTGGATTGTGGTTTTAGTGGGCCTGAAATGTGCTTACTGTTGGAGGAAGTTGGGGCCACTATAGAGGTAGTGCTGGGCAGAGGGTGTTATGGTGGTGGGAGGTGACAACCTTGGGAGAAAGGAAGGCGATTGAGACACCTGCGTGCTCAATCCCCTTCCAGTCCGCTTTCCAACCACAGTGATGTTGGTGTCTTGCCTGCAGTCCCCTCTAGCCTGAAGGTGCTGCTGATGAATGCCAGGCTGGCTACTCAAAAGGGTAACATCATTTCTGAGCTTATCGCTGAAGAACATGCCAGCCTGGCTTGTGTTACCGAAACCTGGTTGGATGAACAGGGAGGAGTCAGTCTCTCCCAAATGTGTCCGCCAGGATTTCTTGTGCAGCACCAAGATCACCTAGAGGGGCGGGGAGGGGGGGCAGCCTTGGTCTATAGAGATTCGATCCCTCTGGTCAGATGCCCCATCCAACAGTCAGCCAGTTCTGAGTGTCTGTACCTGGTGTTGGGCACCTGAGACGGGATAGGGATTCTGTTGGTGTACCGCCCACCCCGCTGCCCAACAGTGTCCTTGCCTGAGCTGACTGAGGTGGTCTCAAGCGTGATGTTGAGGACCCCAAAGCTTATGGTCTTGGGGGTCTTTAATATTCATGCTGAGGCTACTTTGTCAGGAGCAGCTCAGGATTTCATGGCTGCCATGTCAACGATGGGCCTGTCTCAAATAATAGCTTGCCCAACACATGTGGCAGGAGCACACACTTTGGGCCTGGTTTTCTGTGCTGGGTTGGGAGAAAATTATCTGTGGGTGGGGGAGTCAGTGGCAACTCCTTTGGCATGGACAGTTTTGACCTTCAGGCCACCTGTAACCTCTGCAGGGGTGGGGGACTAAATCTGATGGTCTGCCCCCAGAGACTGATGAATCCAGATGGATTTTTGAGGTCTCTTGGAGATTTTCCTGCAGGCTTAGCCGGCAGTCCAGCTGAGGTCCCGGTCACCGCTTGGAATGAGGAGATGACCCGGGCTATTGAAATGATCGCTCCCAAACATCCTCGACCTAGTCATAGAACTGTGTCAGCCCCTTGGTATCTTGAGGAGCTGAGGGCAATGAAACGACTATGTCGACGATTAGAGCACAAATGGCAGAAGACTGAGAACAAATAGAATTGAACACAGGTAAGAATCCATTTATGATCTTATTCTGTGGTGGTGATGGCGGTGAAGAAATCCTACTTCTCCGCCACAATTGCATCTGCTCAGTGTCACCCAGCAGAGCTCTTTTGTGTGGCCTCTTGGGAGTAGGCCTTGGAACACAAGAACGTGAACACTCAAAGGCCCGCTGTGAACAATTTACCAGACACTTTGCAGATAAAATCGCTCATATTTGCACTGACTTGGATGTAGGCATGGCGGAGAATTCCGCCACGGATCTCGGTGAGGCCGAATGCCAGTGCATTCGCCCCCCCGAAATCTGTGGCGGAATGGCCTGCCCCCCCCCGCCCCCCTAAGGATCCCCTCCCGGGATGAGACTTACCTGGGGCGGATCTTCTGGGCGGCGGCGGCTCCGGTGAAGGCTCCGGTGAAGGCGGCGGTGGCGGCCGGTCTTCCAACCGGCTGCCGCCGCCGCCATTTCCAGGCTTGTGTGTGTGGGGGGAGACATGATAGGCTACGTAAAGATTTACGTAGCCTATCATGGCTAGGTTTAAAAAAAAAGAAAAAAAAAGACGTGATAGGCTACGTAAATCTTTACGTAGCCTATCATGGTTGGGGGTGGGTTTAAAAAAAGATAAAACGCGTATGCGAATGGCGGCGGCTATGGCCGCCGCCGTTTGCATTCCTTCTTTTTGGCCATCTTAATCTATGTAAATATTTACGGACGCTATGATGGCGAAAATCAAGGGGAATGTAAATAGCGTAGTGGGCGCTATTTGCGTCCCTTTTTCATTCACCATTTTAGCCTACGTAAATCTTTACGTAGGCGTACGCGGTGTTTTTGAGATGTCCCAGGTCATCTCAAATCAGTAGTTCTTTTTTAATTACCATTAATTTGGAATGGCATGAAAAAAAGCAACAAAGAGATTGGCTGGTAGTTTTTTCCCCCCATACCCTCCCAAACCCTAAAAATGGCAATGTTTGCACAGCAATGCAATTTCAAAAATGTGACTGAGTGCTAATTCAAAAGCAAGCCAAGGGCAAATCATAGGATCACCCCTCAACTAACTTCCCATTTCCCCTGCAGATCCTGCTCCAAAACATAAGCAATTCCCCTTAGTAAATTAACCCATTCACCAATCATTACCTCCATGAATTGAGTTCAAAATAAAATCAAGTGATGCACAGTTCCATTGGGAATGCCCAAGTGCTGCCTGGAGCTTTGCCAGTTGGTGGTATTGCTGGGGAGCAATACCCTCTGCTTTGCCTTCTCCTCATGGGGCAGACAAAGATGAATGAAGCACACTTGGCCAGTGACTGCAAGAGCTCCTGCAAATGCCAGCCAAGTGCTCAGTCCAGCTTTACTCTCATTCCCCAGGCAGGGAACAAGATCCAGCAGTGAAGTGCAGCACTGAGTGTGCCACTCCCAATTGGGAGGGGGAGCAGTGCACTAAGAAAGGTATCTCCGATCACAGGGGATTCATCTCTCCACCTCCACCCCAACCCCCCCCACACACACTGGTAGCCCCAAGGGCAAGGGGTGGGGCGTGGGGAGGGGCTTGAGGAGGGGCCCACAGAGAGTGCCAAGTCTCTGCAGGCAGGAGGTTCCCCATCCTTGAGCTACAGGAAAGGGAAAAAGGAAGCAGGTTAGGAAGGAGTGTAGAGGGGAAGGCTGGAAGAAGGAAGCAATGAACAAACAGGGTTGTGGGTGGGGATTAAGAGGGGAAGGAAGGAGCAAGGACTGGGCATCCTGGAGAAGACAGAGGGAGCCTGGAAAGAGAAAGGGGAAGAGGGGTCAGAAGGATGGCTTTCTCCCTTTCTCTGCGCTGCTGCTTCTGGGCTTGTCTCTCCATGGGGTGGGGGCTTGTGACTTCCCCCTCAAACTGCAGCACAGAGACACAAACAGAGAAAGACATGAGCAGAGCAGGCTAGGGGGCCACGCACTAAGAGCCACCGCTCTATGCACCACAAGACGGGGAGAGAGACACACAAGGATCAAGAGGAGCCACACCACCCAGACACACGACACGAGGCCAGAATCTTGCAGTACCTGAAGGACCCCGGCCCAGATTGCTTCTCATTTTAGGAGGGCAATAAACACGTTGTCCTCTCTTTCTTCCCCACTCTCTTTTTGTCCCTCCTCGTTTTCCCTGCTGGAGGACAACTGTCCCTATCCTGTGCAATTGAGCTTAGTAAACAAGTTTCCATTGGCACCAATGAAAGATTTCCCCCCCCCCTGAAGCTTAACTGACATCCCGGAGAGGCACAGCATGCAGGGAGGGGAGGTTAAACAAGCCATTAAACCCTGGTGCAATTGCCATGCGGGGGGAGGGGATTTGGTGGGGGGAGGTGTTGTGGCATGTTGGAAGAGTTAATCCTTCCCTCCCCAGCTGCAACTCCTCTTGAAAATCAGCCCCTGCATGGCAATTAAATGGAGAAAAAAGACCTCCATTGGCACCAATGGACACAGAGCTCTGGGGCATGTTTTGGGGAATACATTGGGCCAGGCCCTGGCAGCACCCCTTCAGTGTCTGAGGAGGGTTTTAAGCCCTGAGCACACATAGGGTCCCAGGTAGCTCACTAAGTTCACTTCATGCTTCCCATGGACTACAATGGGTAACAGAAAAATGGCTATAACTTTTTTTTCTCTTTGTCAGAATTGAATGATATCTGCAGGTATAGTAGCCCCTTATTCCACCTGCCAGATGTCAGAACAATAGGTGGGGAGATTTGTGTTACAGACCTTTATATTTTGATCTTAGTTTTAAGGGAACTGCTGATAACGTTTTTATTTCTTGAAGAATTAGAATACATTTGCAGGGAAAGTTGCCCTTTCTGGGGGGTTTGAGCTGGCCAAGTTTCAAATGAATAGGCACAGGAGTTTTCATGCAAGAGGGTACCCCATTTTGAGGGCATCCCAAACAGGATGCACATCTCCCCCTATGTTCCTTCTGGACCACTGTTCTTAAAATGACAGACAGCCTAGAGCTATTCCTAAGTAAGAAACCTGTAAAGTTTCAGAAGGATAGGTGATGGGGCTAGAGCATTATGATGCTTGATGAAAACCAGTCTGGGGCTTTTTTTCATAGTGGCATAGCCTGGTGGTGTAGGAAGAAAGGCCATCTCATGGTTCCATTTGCCCTCTCCCAAAGAAAGCATAGCGACTGGAGTCCCTGGTAAAACATGCCCTAGGATTGGAAGGTGGACCTGTCAGTCACTCAGCTGCACTCCCTCCCCCTGCACATATTCAGCATTTAGAAAAACAAAAACAAAAAACACTACTCGCAGACATAAAGTCTGCATCTGTGAAATGCACATTGCTAATGAAGCCCCATTCTGGAGTGGCTTTGGTTCAGAGGGAAGCCCTCTTTGCTTCAGGAAACAACAGACTCAGGCAAAAGGAGCCTGATTCTGCTTGGGCTTCAGGCTTCATCTGAATCCGATGCACATCCCATATGTATATATATATATATAGAGAGAGAGACAGACAGAGAGACAGAGAGAGAGTGGACACCAAATTGCACAGAACGCTGTCACCTTTCCCACCGAAGCGGTGCCTATTTATCTTTATTATTATTATTATTTATTTATTTATTTTATTTCATTTCATTTCTATACCGCCCAATAGCCGAAGCTCTCTGGGCGGTTCACAAAAACTAAAACCAAACAACACACAATAAAACAATTTAAAATATATAGAACATTAAAACCACAATATAACAATACAACCACAATAAAACCTAGCAGCAGTGCAGGAGTTTAAAATACAGATTTAAAACAGCAAAGATAAAAATTTAGAAAGCTAAAATGCCTGGGAAAATAAAAAGGTCTTCACCTGGCGCCGAAAGGAGTACAATGTAGGCGCCAGGCGAACCTCACTAGGGAGCTCATTCCAGAGCCGGGGTGCCACAGCAGAAAAAGCCCTCCTCCTAGTAGCCACCCGCCTCACTTCCTTTGGCAGGGGCTCACGGAGAAGGGCAGCTGAGGACGATCTTAAGGTCCGGGCAGGCACATATGGGAGGAGGCGATCCTTCAGGTAACCTGGCCCCAAGCCGTTAAGGGCTTTGAATGTTAACACCAGCACTTTGAATCGGGCCTGGAAATGGACTGGCAGCCAGTGCAGCTGGAAAAGTACTGGCATAATATGAGCTTGCAGGCCAGTCCCTGTTAACAATCTTGCTGCCCTATTTTGGACCAGCTGAAGTTTCCGGACCGTTTTCAAAGGCAGCCCCACGTATAACGCATTGCAGTAATCCAGACGAGAAGTTATCAGAGCATGGATAACTGTAGCTAGGCTATCTCTGTCCAGATAAGGGCGTAGTTGGTATACCAGCCTAAGCTGATAAAAAGTGCTCCGTGCCACTGAGTTCACCTGTGCCTCAAGTGACAGTTCTGGATCCAAGAGCACCCCCAAACTACAAACCTGATCCTTTAGGGGGAGTGCAACCCCCTCCAGAACAGGTTGAATATCACCTAGCCGGGCAGACGAACCACCCACTAACAGTACCTCCGTCTTGTCTGGATTGAGTTTCAGTTTATTAGCCCTCATCCAGTCCATTACCGTGCCCAGGCACTGGTTCAGAACAGCCACTGCCTCACCTGGTTTTGATGAGAAAGAGAGGTAGAGCTGGGTGTCATCTGCATATTGATGGCACCTCAGCCCACACCTCCGGATAACCTCCCCCAGCGGTTTCATGTAGATGTTAAACAGCATGGGGGATAAAATAGAGCCCTGTGGAACCCCATGGCACAATTGCCATGGCACAGAGCAATAATCCCCCAGCACCACCTTCTGGAATCGGCCATCCAAGTAGGAGCGGAACCACTGTAGTGCAGTGCCTCCAACTCCCAACCCAGACAACCTATCCAGAAGGATACCATGGTCGATGGTATCGAAAGCCACTGAGAGGTCCAGGAGAATCAACAGGGTCGCACTCCCCCTGTCCTTCTCCTGGCAGAGGTCATCCCACAGGGTGACCAAGGCAGTTTCCGTTCCAAAACCAGGCCTGAAGCCCGATTGAAATGGATCTAGATAATCCGTTTCATTCAAGAGTGCCTGGAGCTGTCCTACAACCACCCGCTCAAGCACCTTGCCCAGGAAGGGGATGTTGGCCACTGGCCTATAATTGTTAACATCCTCTGGGTCCAGGTTAGGCTTTTTCAGGAGTGGTCTAATTACTGCCTCTTTTAAAGCAGCAGGTACCACGCCCTCTCTCAAGGAGGAATTTACAACCTCCTGGACCCAGCCGGACAACCCCTCCTTGTTTGATTTAATAAGCCATGAAGGGCAAGGGTCAAGCACACAAGTGGTCGATCGGACTTGGCCAAGCACCTTGTCCGCATCCTCAGGCCTCAGTAACTGAAACTCATCCAATAAAACTGGACCAGATGGTGCTCTGAACGCCTCTACCAATGGAACTGCATTAATGGTGGTGTCCAATTCATGATGAATCTGAGCGACTTTATCCTCAAAGTGCCGTGCAAACTTGTCACAGCGTGCTACCGAGGGTTCCACCGTCTCTCTCCCTGGCCCAGAATGTAACAGGCCGCGAACCACTCGGAAAAGCTCTGCTGGACGACACTGAGAAGATGCAATGCTGGTGGAAAAGAACTGCCTCTTTGCCACCCAAAGAGCATTATCTACTTGCAATTTCTTGCTTTCGAACTGCTAGGTTGGCAGGAGCTGGGACTGAAGACGGGAGCTCACTCCGCCACGTGGCACTCAGGTCTCAAACTGCTGTCGACCTCCCAGTCTGCGGTTCAGTGTCTTAACTACTAAGCCAGTGTGGCCCCATGGTGTAAAGTGGCGCAACACCAAAGCAACCAGGAGGCTCTGGATCCACTGTGGGTGCCATCCATCTTAAGGTGAAATGTATAAAAAAGATAGAAAGACTAACAACAGAGTATTCAAAAAATATAGTTTTGAATATATTTGAATATATAGTGCTAAATGTTTGAGCTTCCGCCCTCAGCAGTAGCTGTGATGTTAAATGGATACCAAGAGTTGCAGTTTGGAATGCTGAGAGATGAAAATTCCTAGGAAAAGCAGAGGTGTGAGTGATTGAAAGTTCTGAACTGTTCTCCAGGTTAAGGCCATACAGACTAGGAGTTTTGAGTCTGTAGATCCAGAAGGCTTCCCATCTATCAAGCATATCAGTTCCCTTTGTTTATTGAATTGGATGCAGCCTGAGAGACTATGTGCAGGCGAGTTAAAATGGCTTGAAACTAGGGATGTCAGAGAATTCCGCCATGGATCTCGGTGAGGTGAAATGCCAGTGCATTCGGCCCCCCAAAATCTGTGGCGGAACGGCCTGCCCCCCCCCCACCCCGCGGATCCCCCTTGGGACGAGACTTACCTGGGGCGGATCTTCTGGGCGGCGGCGGCTGTGGCGGCTGCGGCAGCTGGTCTTCCAACTGGCCGCCGCCACTGCCATTTGTCTTGTAAAAAAACCAAAAAACAAAAAACGATGTGATAGGCTACGTAAAGATTTACGTAGTCTATCATGGCTGGGTTAAAAAAAACAAAAAAAAACCACTTACGCAAATGGCGGCGGCTATGGCCGCCGCCATTTGCGTTCCTTATTTTTGGCCGTCTTAGTCTACGTAAATATTTACGTAAACTATGACGGCAAAAATAAAGGGGAACGCAAATAGCGTAGCGGGTGCTATTTGCATCCCTTTTGATTCACCATTTTAGCCTACGTAAAGATTTACGTAGGCTAAAATGGTGAATCAAAAAGGGACGCAAATAGCGCCCGCTACGCTATTTGCGTTCCCTTTTATTTTTGCCGTCATAGTTTACGTAAATATTTACGTAGATTCAGACGGCCAAAAATAAGGAACGCAAATGGTGGCGGCTGTAGCCGCCGCGATTTGCGTACGCAGGTTTGTTTTGGTTTTTTCCCCCAGAGCCCTCCGCGGCTGGAAATCTGGCTGCGGACGGCTCTGGGCTGGGCTGGGCTGGGCCTGGCCAGCTGCTCTGCGGAGCTGCCACAGAGCACAGCCGGCCATGGAGGATTCCGGGGGGGAGGAACGGATCGCCTCCCCCCCTGTTGAGAATTCCGGGGGGAGGGACGGAATGCCTCCCCCCCATCAACATAATCCACAGAAAGGTAAGTACATTTCGTACATCCCTACTTGCAACAGGCTGCTATAGTGTTGATCTGCAGATTTGTGGTTGCAGAATCTTGTTCTTAGGAATTTTTCCTACATATTACATGTGACATTCATGCTGGTGTAGTTTTTTTACATTCAATTATATAAATTACATCAGTGGAAGTGCATTTTACTGATTGTTTAATGAATTAATTTTGTGGGAACTGTGCTCTTAATAGAAGTGGTTTTTTGAAGGTAATTATAAATAATGCAACAAATTGTTTTACTTTGGTGTGATCCTGGGTTGCAAATATCTTGTTTAAGTGTTGCTTTAACTAGTAATTTATGTAAACAGGTGTTTTTCTTAAAATGCAAGGCAAGGTGGAGAATTATCAGGCAATTGTATTGATTGCGACCTCAGTGATCAGAAGCCCCCAACTTCAGAGGTGTCTGATCATCCAATGCAGGGTGGGAGGAGCGGCAGCGGTGATCTTTGCCTCCCTGTCCTCCCACCCTGCACACTTTGCTAGATGGCTTTTTAGCCCGTCTAGGGAGGAGGCTTTGGAAGGGGAGGGAAGGAGGCTGGAAGAGGCTCAGGATAACTCATATCCTGGCTTCTCCAGTCTCCTCCCCTCCCCACCAACTAGAACACCTCCTTTCCTCCCTCTGTGAGGTCGCTTTTCTGACCTTGGAGGGCAGTCAGCACGGTTCTTTCCATGCCAGCTGTGAGGGGGCAGTGGTGGATCTCCAACTCTGACCTCAGAAGAGGGAATCCAAACAGCCCTATGGTCCCTGTAAAACCAAAGACATCCATTCCCTATGGATGCTCACCCAGGGACCATAGGATTGCTCTCTTAATGGCTTCCATTGAATGAGCACAATAGGATATAATAGGGTAACTATCTTTCATAACCTGGTGGTAGTTAGAGGCAGCAGGATGGTAGTCCACAACAAATGGAATGTTTTTCTCTTTCAGAGAGTTAGCCTTGGCTTCAGACAGACAGACAGACAGACAGATGCACACGCATGCACTCATGCACACACACCTTATTGTGCCATTAGCTTCTGTGTCTATTTGTTGTTAAGATGCCAGAGTACTCTTCTTCTACTCTTCACAGCCCTGTGAGGTAGGTTGGGCTGAGAGTCTGTGACTGGCCCAAAGTCACCCAGACTCACTACTTCCATTCCAGACTACAGTAGAAACAGCTTGTTGTTGTTCAGTCGTTAAGTCGTGTCTGACTCTTCATGACCCCATGAACCATAGCACACCGGGCCTTCCTGTCCTCCGCTGTCTCCCGGAGTGTGCTCAAGTTCATATTCATTGCATCGGTGATGCTATCTAGCCATCTCATCCTCTGCCGTCCCCTTCTGCTTTTGCCTTCAATCTTTCCCAGCATCAGGGTCTTTTCCAGGGAGTTTTCTCTTCGCATTAGGTGGCCAAAATATTTGAGCTTCAGCTTCAGTATCTGTCCTTCCAATGAGCACTCAGGGTTGATTTCCTTTAGGATTGACTGATTTGACCTCCTTGCAGTCCAGGGGACTCGTAAGAGTCTTCTCCAGCACCACAGTGCGAAAGCATCAATTCTTCAGTGCTCAGCCTTCCTTATAGTCCAGCTCTCACAGCCATACGTTGCTACTGGGAAAACCATAGCTTTGATTATATGAACCTTTGTCGGCAAGGTGATGTCTCTGCTTCTTACTGTGTGGAAACAGCTACTCCACACAATTACGAAGACCAATAGAGGAGCTGAAGTGGAAGTTAGAGAACTTTCCAACAGTCTGAACAAGAACTTCTCAGCCAAACTAGCTTAGGAGGGATGCCCCTCCCTTACAGTGGCTCCCTCCTATGTAGACTTTCACGCGTAACCAACCTGGTGGAGCGTCTGAGCTCCGCTTCTAACTTTTCCCACTTCACTCTGTGAGGGACCCTAGCATCCCTCAAGTCACGCCCCATTCTCTCCTCCTCCCCCGAAACCTGGGTTCTCATGGAGGAGGAAAGCAGGGGGCCTTTAGGCTGAGCCATCTGTGAGTCAAGGTCCTGGGAAGAAGGCCTTGCCATATCTGAGCTCACTGAGCTCCCCCTGTTCTGGCTGTTCTGATTCTGAATCTGAGCTGCTAGATATCTCCACATGCTCAGATTCATTCTTGACAGCCAGACATTTAGTACCTGGGGTAGAAAATCAAAATGGCACCCTCAAGCATACTGACACATAGTGAAAAGAATGATATATATATGCAAGATCACTACTGTATATTTATCTGATAAGGTTCATCTGTGGTAGTCTAGTAGTTTGATAAAATGTTCCACTGATCTGAAATGAGGTCTGATTTCACTGACACTTATTTTCAAGTAAACATGCTTCGGACTGAAGGTTTATTTTTCTAGGGACAGACAGATAGGCATGGAATGTAAGTGGCAGTCCTAAGCATTAGGAATGAGTTCTGTTAAAATCATGGGACCCATTTCTAAGGAAACATGCTTAGGATCAAGCTGCAAGCATGGCTGTCATCCAATTAAAGACATGATACAACCCAGTCCTACCCATTATTACTTAGAAATACGTCCTGCTGCGATCAGTGAGACATGTGGTGCAATCCTATGCATAATACATTCTTCCAGGTTAGTGTGCTTAGGGTGCTTCCAGACAAGGCTTTTATCATACTATCACCCTGCCTCATTCAGGGAATTTTACAGGAGGTCCAGACGACATCATCTTCAACTCATAACTTTCCTGTGTTTTCCCACCATTTCTTTCTTACTACAGAAAGGAAAAAAAGGGGGGAAAAGACAGTGCACAACGCCTTCACTAGGTGTCCTCCATCTGGAAACACCCTTACTTCCAAATGAAAGTGCATAGGATGATTAATTGTATGTTTTAATCAATTAGTTGATCAACAATTGATTGACTGAGTAAGCAGTTAAATCTGCACACATTTTTGTGCAGAACAAGGTGCACCCTTATGAGGAGGAAAGGCTATGTAAATGTATATGGCAATTCAAGTACTTATCAATTTATTGGAAAAATAATATGAATGACAATGGAAAAATGTATAGAACCTGACATGAGATTGTATTTTTATAATTAAATAATAATAGCAATAAAAGAAATTGCATAAATTGTCATATCTTGTATCAAAAATAATTAACAATTCTTTTAAAATCTCCTATGTGATTAATTAAAAGGATGTCTATTATTCAATCAAATGGTTTTATGGTTCAATCCTATGAATGTTTTGACAGCAAAAAGTCCTACAACTCCCAGCATTCCCCAGCGAGCCATGCTGGCTGGGGAATGCTGGAAGTTGTAGGACTTCTTTTCTGTCTAAACATGCATAGGATTGCAACCTTAATTGATTAATCTAATTGGTCCATCCACTAAAGTCTGCAATCCTAGCAGTAGCAAAATAATTGCAGGTAGATCCTAAGTCTATACTACTTAGAAGTAAACTGTTGCATTTCATGGGGACTTATTTCCAAGCAATACCTTAGGATTAGGGATGTACAAAAGTCACTTACCTTGAACGAAATTTTATTCGCGGTGGGGGGGAGGCGCTCTGTCCCTCCCCCCGAAATTCTGGCGGGGAGGAGGTGCTCCGTCCCTCCCCCCGAAATTCTGGCCGGGGGGGAGGTGCTCCGTCCCTCCCCCCCCGAAATTCTGGCCGGGGGGGAGGCGCTCCATCCCTCCACCCCCGAATCCTGGCCAGCCGGGACGCAAATGGCGGCAGCCGTAGCCGCCGCCGTTTGCATCCCTGCAGTCAGCTGTGATAGGCTACATAAATGTTTACATAGCCTATCACGGCTGAGTTAAAAAACAAAACAAAAAAATGCACGTACGCAAATGGCGGCGCCCATGGGCGCCGCCATTTGTGTTCCTTATTTTGGCACGTCTAGTCTACATAAACATTTACATAGACTACGGCGAAAATAAGGGGAACACAAATAGAGTAGACGCTACACTATTTGTGTTCCCCTTATTTTCGCCGTAGTCTACGTAAATGTTTATGTAGACTAGACGTGCCAAAATAAGGAACGCAAATGGCGGCGCCCATGGGTGCTGCCATTTGCGTACGCGCGGTTTTTGTTTTTTTACTCAGCCATTATAGGCTACGTAAACATTTACGTAGCCTATCATGGTATTTTCTTAAAATCTAGCCGTGATAGGCTACATAAATCTTTACGTAGCCTATCACGTTTTTTGATTTTTGTTTTTTTTTACTGGAAATGGCGGTGGTGGCAGCCGGTCGGAAGACCGACCGCCGCAGCCGCCGCAGCCGAACCGCAGCCGAACTGCCGCTGCAGCCGCTGCCGCCAGGAGGATTTGCCCAAGGTAAGTCCCTTCCCGGGGGGGGGGGCGGGGCGGGGCGGGCAGACCATTTCGCCACCAATTTCGGGGGGCCGAATGTGCTGGCATTCGGCCTCCCCGAGATTTGTGGCGAAATTCTCTGACATCTCTACTTAGGATGCTGCATTAGAGCCCACCTCCACCCTCCAGTCTACACAAAACAAGCTAGTCTAGGTAATAGGGCAGATCCATGTCCATTTTGCTAAGGGGTCTGCTAGCATACAAAGTAGGGGGTTTGTGTTTGTTTTAGAACAAATGAAAAATTGGACTGAATGGGCCACATTCGATGAACTTCTCATTCATTCTTAAATTAATTCAATGAGTAATGAGCGGGTATAAAGGAGTGCCACTTTTGGTACCCCACTCATCAATCATTCAGGGGTGGGGTGGCTCACCTTTCTCCACTGTTCCTTGTGAAGAAACCAACCTCTGCCCCGCCCCTTTCGAGAAATGTCTCTGAACAAAGGACGTGCCCAGGCAGCTATAGGCACACAGTCTGTATTACCAGACATTCAAGGGTCTCTCTCCCCCTTCATCTCCTCCATAATCCAGTCTTTATTATGTTAAATAGGTACATGGAATCGCTTGGAGGATCCAAGGCTACTGATTGGTCGGTTTGAATTTCCTTCTCCTGGAACTGCCCAGCATTTGTTTTGAAAAATCTTCCTTTGTCTTCCTGTGGCTGGTATGGATTCTGCCATGCTATGGAGGCCCAATGTCCCCAGGGCTGTTTTTTGGGGTGGGGTGGGGGTGGGGGAAACAGGACAACTGTGTTGGGCATCACATTCTTGGTGTGGCAGTGCCAGCAGCAGCCATGAGGTGGCGGTGGTGGCAGCAGCAGCTGGCAGTGGCACTCTGGGTCTTCCTCGCCAGGAGGTAGAGCCCCATGCCCCTCTGCTGCCAGAAGGACTGCGCCTGGCACAGCTCTCCAGAGTGCCACCCACCCAGTGCCTAACTCTGGAAACTCCTCAGATCTAGGCATGGGGTGAGGTCAGCTCTCTGGGAAGGCCCGCTGGCTGCTTCCCTGCTATGGCAAATTCTGTGGCTAGCCAAGGTCTCCAGAGAGCCCACCTGACAGTGGCCCAAATACCTCACTGTGAGGAGACCCTCATCATAGCAAGGCATTCTGGGTGAGGTGGCCTTGGAGATTGCCTGTGCTGCTGCAGCACAGGTGATCTCCAGGACCACTTCACCCAGAATGCCTTGCTAAGGACCTTTCATGGTGAGTGAGGCAGTCAGGGAGTTGTGGCCAGGTGGGAAGATGGAAGTGGAGGATGATGGTGGTGGCCATTGGGGCGGGGGAGGAATGGGGAGAAGAGAAAGAGAAGAGGAGGAAAGGTGGGGAGAGGGGCAGTGCTGCCAGGAGGTAGGTGGGTAGGAAGGAGGTGGTGGTGGCAGCTGGGGTACAGGGAGAAGAGGAGGAGGGGGTGATGGCAGGCATGGAGGCTGCTGCCACTGGGGCAAGCAGGAGAGGAGAGAGAGAATGGCAGCAAGTCTGCCTGCAGGGCATCAAAATATCACCTTGCCTGGGCATCAAAATATGTCAAGTGTGTCCTGGGTGTCGTCCCACCACCACCACCTGCACACTGCTTTGATGAATTACTCTGAGGATCCTCTAAGCAAGTTTTAGTTAGCTCATCTGATGTTCCATTTTCTTTTAAAAACTACTGACCATTTCTGGATTTCTCTCTGCGTGGTTTTAAAATTGTTGTTGTTGTTGTTGTTCAGTCGTGTCCAACTCTTCGTGACCCCATGGACCATAGCACGCCAGGCCTTCCTGTCCTGCGCTCTCTCCTGGAGTGTTCTCAAGTTCATATTCATTGCATTGGTGATGCTATCTAGCCATCTCATCCTCTGTCGTCCCCTTCTCCTTTTGCCTTCAGTCTTTCCCAGAATCAGGGTCTTTTCCAGAGAGTTTTCTCTTTGCATTAGGTGGCCAAAATATTTCAGCTTCAGCTTCAGTATCTGTCCTTCCAATGAGCACTCAGGGTTGATTTCCTTTAGGATTGACTGATTGGACCTCCTTGCAGTCCAGGGGACTCGTAAGAGTCTTCTCCAGCACCACAGTTCGAAAGCATCAATTCTTCGGCGCTCAGCCTTCCTTATAGTCCAGCTCTCACAGCCATACATTACTACTGGGAAAACCATAGCTTTGATTAGACGGACCTTTGTCAGCAAGGTGATGTCTCTGCTTCTTCCTATGCTGTCTAGGTTGGCCATAGCTTTCCTCTCAAGGAGCAAGCGTCTTTTAATTTCATGGCTACAGTCACCGTCTGCGGTGATCTTGGAGCCCAAGAAAGTAAAATCTGTCACTGCTTCCATTTCTTCCCCTTCTATATGCCAGGAAGTGATCGGCCAGATGCCATGATCCTCATTTTTTTAATGTTGAGTTTCAAACCAGCTTTTGCACTCTCCTCTTTCACCCTCAACAAGAGGCTCTTTAGATCCTCTTCGCTTTCTGCCATTAGGGTGGTATTGTCTGCATATCGGAGGTTGTTGATAATTCTCCCGGCAATCTTAATTCCAACCTGTGATTCATCCAACCCGGCGTTTCTCATGATGTACTCTGCATATAAGTTAAATAAGCAGGGTGACAATATGCAGCCTTGTCGTACTCCTTTCCCAATTTTGAACCAATCGGTTGTTCCATCTCTGGTTCTTACTGTTGCTTCTTGACCCTCGTACAGGTTTCTCAGGAGACAGGTAAGGTGGTCTGGTACTCCCATCACTTTAAGAATTTGCCAGAGTTTGTTGTGATCCACACAATCAAAGGCTTTAGCGTAGTCAATGAAGCAGAAATAGACGTTTTTCTGGAATTCTCTTGCTTTCTTCATGATCCAGCCAACGTTGGCGATTGATCTCTAGTTCCTCTGCCTCTTCGAAACCCAGCTTGTACTTCTGGTAGTTCTCGGTTCGCATACTGCTGAAGCCTAGCTTGTAGGATTTTGAGCATCACCTTGCTGGCATGTGAAATGAGCGCAATTGTGCGGTAGTTTGAACACTCTTTGGCGTTGCCCTTCTTTGGAATTGGAATGTAAACTGACCTCTTCCAGTCTTGTGGCCACTGTTGAGTGTTCCAAATTTGTTGGCATATTGAATGCAGCACTTTAACAGCATCATCTTTTAGGATTTTAAATAGCTCAGCTGGAATACTGTCATCTCCGCTAGCTTTGTTGTTACTAATGCTTCCTAAGGCCCATTTGACTTCACTCTCGAGGATGTCCGGCTCAAGTTCAGTGACCGCACTATCATGGCTATCAGGGACATTCAGATCTTTCCTGTATAGTTCTTCTGTGTATTCTTGCCACCTCTTCTTAATCTCATCTGCTTCTGTTAGGTCCCTGCCTTCTTTGTCCTTTATCGTGCCTGTCTTCGCACAAAACGTTCCCTTGAGATCTCCGAATTTCTTGAAGAGATCTCTAGTCTTTCCCATTCTGTTGTTTTCCTCGATTTCTTTACATTGTTCATTTAAGAAGGCCTTCTTGTCTCTCCTTGCTATTCTCTGGAACTCTGCATTCAGTTGGGTATATCTTCCCCTTTCTCCCTTGCTTTTCGCTTCCCTTCTTTCTTCAGCTACTTGTAAAGCCTCCTCAGACAGCCACTTGGCTTTCTTCCATTTCTTTTTCTTTGGGATGGATTGAGTTGCTGCCTCCTGAACAATGTTACGGACCTCCGTCCATAGTTCCTCAGGCACTCTGTCTATCAGGTCTAATCCCTGAAATCTATTCCTCACCTCCACTGTATATTCATAAGGGATATGATTTAGGTCATACCTGAATGGTTTAGTGGTTTTCCCTATGTTCTTCAATTGAAGCTGAAATTTTGCAACAAGAAGCTCATGATCTGAGCCACAGTCAGCTCCAGGTCTTGTTTTTACTGACTGTATAGAGCTTCTCCATCTTTGACTGCAAAGGACATAATCAATCTGATTTTGATATTGACCATCTGTTGATGTCCATGTGTAAAGTCGTCTCTTGTGCTGTTGGAAAAGAGTGTTTGCTATGATCAGCGTGTTCTCTTGGCAAAACTCTATTAGCTTTTGTCCTGCTTCATTTTGTACACCCAGGCCATGCCTGCCTGTTATCCCAGTGATTTTTTGACTTCCTACTTTAGCATTCCAATTCCCTATGATGAAGAGGACATCTTTTTTTGGTGTTAGTTCTAGAAGGTGTTGTAGGTCTTCATAGAACCCATCAACCTCAGCTTCTTCGGCATCAGTGGTTGGGGCATAGACTTGAATTACTGTGATGTTGAATTGTTTGCCTTGGATTCATACTGAGATCATTCTATCATTTTTAAGATTGTACCCCAGTACTGCTTTTCCCACCCTTTTGTTGACTATGAGTGCTACTCCATTTCTTCTAAGGGATTCTTGCCCACAGTAGTAGATATGATGGTCACCTGAATTAAATTCGCCCATGCCTGTCCATTTTAGTTCGCTGATTCCCAAGATGTTGATGTTCAATCTTGCCATCTCATGTTTGACCACCTCCAGCTTACCTTGATTCATTGATCTGACATTCCAGGTTCCTAAACAATATTGTTCTTTACAGCATCGGATTTTCTTTTCACCACCAGACACATCCACAGCTGAGTGTCCTTTCGGCTTTGGCCCAGCTGCTTCACTCTTTCTGGCGCTCCTTGGAAATTCCCTCTGCTCTTCCCCAGTAGTATATTGGACACCTTCCGACCTGAGGGGCTCATCTTGCGGCGTCATCTCTTTTAGCCTTGTGATACGTTCCATGGGGTTTTCTTGGCAAGAATACTGGAGTGGGTTGCCATTTCCTTCTCCAGTGGACCACATTTTGTCAGAACTCTCCGCCATGACCTGTCCATCTTGGGTGGCCCTGCACGGCATAGCTTATGGCTTCACTGAGTTACGCAAGCCCCTTTGCCACAACAAGGCAGTGATCCATGTAGGGTTTTTTAAAAAATAAATATACTCAATTGGAAAGTGGAGTTGATTTGGTTCTTTTGCCTAGTCTCAAGGTGACCTTTCCCAGCACACCTAGACCACTTGACACACATGCTAACCTGGCTCTTAAGGAGTATAAAGGAAGCTCTGGAAAAGGAGCCTATCCTACTCCATAAAGGTAAATGTCTGGATTCCCATGAATCCAAGAAATACAAGTTTTAAAATATGTGGCTGGTGACCATCTACCTCTGGGGAATATAAACAAAGGGTGTTTGGAAGCCTGTCCTACCTCACAGGGTTGGAGGTGCAGATATACCATTTTTCATGCTCCTTTTGGCCATCATTTTAATTTCCCAGAATGCCCTGGATTGCTGGGTCAATCTGGGACATTTTGTGGAAAATAGTTGTTGCCACCAAAAAATAGTGGCCACCAGTGGATGCCACCATTTTTTTGTGCACGAACTATTTCCCCGCAAAACATCCAAGAATAATTTGATGTCCAGGCCAATCTGAGAAATTAAAACGAGAACCACCAGGAATTAACCAGCTCCAGGCCCACTCAGAGGTCGAGAGAGGCCCGGGGCCACTTCCATTTTTCGATGCTTCTGTGCACTAGTTCCCTTTTGCGGTGGGGGGGGGGGGTGGCAGGAGACTGTGTGGCAAGTAACGGTATGTTTAGAGACATGTTTCTGAATGTTTTCCAAGGGCTCCCCAAGTTGCATGTGTTCCAGCAGGAGCCACATCTTGAGGTTACTACGGCCCAAGTGACTGTGGCCAAGCCCCACTCCTTCAGGAATGGGGACCGCGGGTGTATCAGCCAAAGCTGGGCAAAGGGTTTCGGCATGTTTGGGTAGGTGCAAAGCGGGCACACGCGGCTGTTGCGCTGGGCAATGGGGGGAGGCAGCCGTGGGTGCACCACCCGGGTCAGGAGGGCGAGTGCTGAAGGGCCGCCCCCTCGCCGCCCCCGGCTGCTGCTCTGGTTTGCCCAGACGGGCGGCCCTTCCCCCTTCGCCTCCTGCTCCTTCATTCTGCCTTGGAACTGGCCTTCCCCCAGCAGTGTGGGACAGCAGAAGGGCCCCTCGACAAAGAGGAGGGCCTCTTGTCCCCCAAATCCCGCTTGGGGAGCAGTGCGCGTCTCTTCCCCTCTCTCCTAGCAGGGAACAGCTTCTGGGTAGCCCACAGCAAGAGGTGAGTGGCTTGCTCTGAAAGGCTGCTGAGGACAAGGCCAGGAGGGACTCCAGGCAGGGCAAGGGCTGCACTCAGCAGCAGCAGATCCTTGCCCTCTGCAGAGGAAGCACGAGAGAGAGGCAAGGCAGGCCCATGCCAAGGGGGTGGGCAGGAAGGTTGGTGCATGCAAGCCTCCCCCCCCCCCGTGGGTGCAGGGGTGGTACAGTCTGATTTACAGCTGACACCTTCCACAAGGAGAAACAAGACCTGTACAGCCCTGGCCAGCAATTAGTTTCCCAGAAGGCCACTTTGAGACGTGATGCTTCAGTATTGGCTACGCTGGCTAGGGATCATGGAAGCTGTAGGGCAAAACATCTGGAAGGCCATAAGTTGCCCACATCTGTGACAGAAGATGGGTGGCTGGGTGGAGGGTAACACCTCACCCCCCCCCCCAAATGTTGCCCTATAGGTGTCACTTTCACCACAGCTCTTTTTTCTGTACATGGCATTTGGGAGACTGTCAAGATCACTGCCTTGTTGTGGCGAAGGGGCTTGCGTAACTCAGTGAAGCCATAAGCTATGCCGTGCAGGGCCACCCAAGACGGACAGGTCATGGCAGAGAGTTCTGACAAAATGTGGTCCACTGGAGAAGGAAATGGCAACCCACTCCAGTATTCTTGCCAAGAAAACCCCATGGAACGTATCACAAGGCTAAAAGAGATGACGCCGCAAGATGAGCCCCTCAGGTCGGAAGGTGTCCAATATGCTACTGGGGAAGAGCAGAGGGTATTTCCAAGTAGCGCCAGAAAGAGTGAAGCGGCTGGGCCAAAGCTGAAAGGACACTCAGCTGTGGATGTGTCTGGCGGTGAAAAGAAAATCCGATGCTGTAAAGAACAATATTGTTTAGGAACCTGGAATGTCAGATCAATGAATCAAGGTAAGCTGGAGGTGGTCAAACATGAGATGGCAAGATTGAACATCGACATCTTGGGAATCAGCGAACTAAAATGGACAGGCATGGGCGAATTTAATTCAGGTGACCATCATATCTACTATTGTGGGCAAGAATCCCTTAGAAGAAATGGAGTAGCACTCATAGTCAACAAAAGGGTGGGAAAAGCAGTACTGGGGTACAATCTTAAAAATGATAGAATGATCTCAGTACGAATCCAAGGCAAACCATTCAACATCACAGTAATTCAAGTCTATGCCCCAACCACTGAGGCCGAAGAAGCTGAGGTTGATGGGTTCTATGAAGACCTACAACACCTTCTAGAACTAACACCAAAAAAAGATGTCCTCTTCATCATAGGGGATTGGAATGCTAAAGTAGGAAGTCAAGAAATCACCGGGATAACAGGCAGGCATGGCCTTGGTGTACAAAATGAAGCAGGACAAAAGCTAATAGAGTTTTGCCAAAAGAACATGCTGATCATAGCAAACACTCTTTTCCAACAGCACAAGAGGCGACTCTACACATGGACGTCACCAGATGGTCAATATCGAAATCAGATTGATTATGTCCTTTGCAGCCAAAGATGGAGAAGCTCCATACAGTCAGTAAAAACAAGACCTGGAGCTGACTGTGGCTCAGATCATGAGCTGCTTCTTGCAAAATTTCGGCTTAAATTGAAGAACGTAGGGAAAACCACTAAACCGTTCAGGTATGACCTCAATCATATCCCTGATGAATATACAGTGGAGGTGAGGAATAGATTTCAGGGATTAGACCTGATAGACAGAGTGCCTGAGGAACTATGGACGGAGGTCCGTAACATTGTTCAGGAGGCAGCAACGAAATCCGTCCCAAAGAAAAAGAAATGGAAGAAAGCCAAGTGGCTGTCTGAGGAGGCTTTACAAGTAGCTCACGAAAGAAGGGAAGCGAAAAGCAAGGGAGAAAGGGGAAGATATACCCAACAGAATGCAGAGTTCCAGAGAATAGCAAGGAGAGACAAGAAGGCCTTCTTAAATGAACAATGCAAAGAAATCGAGGAAAACAACAGAATGGGAAAGACTAGAGATCTCTTCAAGAAAATTGGAGATGTCAAGGGAACGTTTTGTGCAAAGACGGGCATGATAAAGGACAAAGAAGGCAGGGACCTAACAGAAGCAGATGAGATTAAGAAGAGGTGGCAAGAATACACAGAAGAACTATACAGGAAAGATCTGAATGTCCCTGATAGCCATGATAGTGCAGTCACTGAACTTGAGCCGGACATCCTAGAGAGTGAAGTCAAGTGGGCCTTAGGAAGCATTAGTAACAACAAAGCTAGCGGAGATGACAGTATTCCAGCCGAGCTATTTAAAATCCTAAAAGATGATGCTGTTAAAGTGCTGCATTCAATATGCCAACAAATCTGGAACACTCAACAGTGGCCACAAGACTGGAAAAGGTCAGTTTACATTCCAATTCCAAAGAAGGGCAACGCCAAAGAGTGTTCAAACTACCGCACAATTGCGCTCATTTCACATGCCAGCAAGGTGATGCTCAAAATCCTACAAGCTAGGCTTCAGCAGTATGCGAACCGAGAACTACCGGAAGTACAAGCTGGGTTTAGAAGAGGCAGAGGAACTAGAGATCAAATTGCCAACATTCGCTGCATCATGGAGAAAGCAAGAGAATTCCAGAAAAACGTCTATCTCTGCTTCATTGACTACGCTAAAGCCTTTGATTGTGTGGATCACAACAAACTGTGGCAAATTCTGAAAGTGATGGGAGTACCAGACCACCTTACCTGTCTCCTGAGAAACCTGTACGAGGGTCAAGAAGCAACAGTAAGAACCAGAGATGGAACAACCGATTGGTTCAAAATTGGGAAAGGAGTACGACAAGGCTGCATATTGTCACCCTGCTTATTTAACTTATATGCAGAGTACATCATGAGAAATGCCGGGTTGGATGAATCAGAGGTCGGAATTAAGATTGCCGGGAGAATTATCAACAACCTCCGATATGCAGACGATACCACCCTAATGGCAGAAAACGAAGAGGATCTAAAGAGCCTCTTGTTGAGGGTGAAAGAGGAGAGTGCAAAAGCTGGTTTGAAACTCAACATTAAAAAAACGAAGATCATGTCATCTGGCCCTATCACTTCCTGGCATATAGAAGGGGAAGAAACGGAAGCAGTGACAGATTTTACTTTCTTGGGCTCCAAGATCACCGCAGACGGTGACTGTAGCCATGAAATTAAAAGACGCTTGCTCCTTGGGAGGAAAGCTATGGCCAACCTAGACAGCATAGTAAGAAGCAGAGACATCACCTTGCCGACAAAGGTCCGTCTAATCAAAGCTATGGTTTTCCCAGTAGTAATGTATGGCTGTGAGAGCTGGACTATAAGGAAGGCTGAGCACCGAAGAATTGATGCTTTCGAACTGTGGTGCTGGAGAAGACTCTTACGAGTCCCCTGGACTGCAAGGAGGTCAAATCAGTCCATCCTAAAGGAAATCAACCCTGACTGCTCATTGGAAGGACAGATACTGAAGCTGAAGCTGAAATATTTTGGCCACCTAATGCGAAGAGAAAACTCCCTGGAAAAGATCCTGATGCTGGGAAAGACTGAAGGCAAAAGGAGAAGGGGACGGCAGAGGATGAGATGGCTAGATAGCATCACGGATGCAATGAATATGAACTTGAGCACGCTCCGGGAGAGAGCGCAGGACAGGAAGGCCTGGCGTGCTATGGTCCATGGGGTCACGAAGAGTCGGACACGACTGAACGACTGAACAACAACAACAACAAGTTGACACAATGTTCATGGTCAGCGCCAGCCCTCCAGGGTAGTCACTGTGCCTTGCACCCCTCATGCTTGCTCTGCTTTTTGCAACCACCCTCCTACCACCCTTAGATTCCTCTGGAGGAGGTGGGCAGGATTCCTCTGACCTCTAAGCATTTACATAGGAGTAGGGAGGCAGCCAGCTAAGGTCCCACTCTTCGCTGGTGAATGCTTAGCCCGTCCTTCCTTCTGTGCCTCCCTTGGCCACTCTGGCAAGTGTAACCCAAACCGTCTAGGCAGCACGGGGAACAAGCCTTGAAGGTGCAAACAGGTAAATTAATCCCATCCAGTCAGGCAAGTTTATTAAAATAAAAATAAAGGTAGGAGAGGAGAGAAAAAAAGAGTTTTCACAATAAAAAGAAAGCAAATTCTGCACCAGCACTCCTGCTCTGCCTAAAATCTAGACTGTGTAAGTGAGGGGAGCAACCACACTTCAGCCAGGGTCCCTTAGAGCATCCTGCATTTGTCATCTTGGATGGAGTGAGAGGGGCAAGGAAGGGACCAGGTTGGGACAATTCAAAAAGGGCATTTTTTCCAGGTTTTCAGGACTGATTGTATGCATCGTGTACTGCAGGTGGTGTGGCACAGTAAAGGAGCACAAGTTTAAAGTGGTATGATGAATGTCTTCTTTCAACCCTGTCAGTTTATCTCTGTGTCTGTATGTGCAACCTCATTTGGCGATAAGGTCAAGTCTAAATTTGAGGCCCTCTACGACAACAGGTGGCTAGGAAAAAAAGTTCAAGGAAAACAAAAAAGAAAAGGGGACAGGAGAAAATGAACATGAGTAACAAAACGAATTATATTTAAACAAATGAGTGAGGAAATGAATGCAGTGTGTGTCTGATTAAATAACAAACTGAATGAGGAATTCAATAACAAAATAACGGGAGTACTGAAACAAAGAAACAGAATGCTGCACACGTCCCTAATTAGGAAGCATCTGATGTTATTTCTCTTGAAGAACTGGGATTCACAGGGAACCGCACACCTCGCAAAAATTGTGCCAGGCCACAGAAGTCCCATTGATTTCAACAGAATTGGCAAACCATCTTCTTAAATTGCTCCTGAAATCAATGAAACTACTTATAGGAATGGGGTGCCAAAGGGAATGGGCCCCCTACACTTACCACAGTGTAAGCAAGCAATCAGCATTCCAATGGCTGTTGCAAAGGGAGTAATGCTCACCAAACACCATTCAATTACCTACCTTTTAGTACATACCTGGACAATTATTTCATTCCTGAAGAATCTTGAGCTTTCCTTGGTGTTTATAGATGAGTTTGAAAACAGAGGAAACATCAGAAGGCAGCTTTGGGAGGGAGGGAGGACCGAGGGCCCTCCTCTGTAGGTGACTAGGTGTCAGGTCATTATTTGTCAGGATATCCTTAACCTTTGGCTAGCTCACTGGTTCTGGGCTGTACCTCTTCAGACCACTGGTGGGGCCCTGAAATTTCCTTCTCCAGTCCTCCTCAATCCCTGCACATAGAAACCTAGCATGTCACGGAGAAGGCTAGTTTTTTTGTGCAGGGATGATGATGATGATGATAGGAGGACCACTCAATAATTTGAGCACCTACACCTGCAGTCTGCAGTGGTATGGCCCGAACACAGGCCAGTCAGCACTAGGCCTTTATCTTTAAACTTTGCAGAGAATCTTCTCCCACCCACCTTCTTTTCTCCTGAAATTTGACATGGGTGCCCCTCCAAGCCAGTTCGCAGCCAGATCCGGTTCATGTTTACACGGAAGCAAGTCCCACTTTGAATGGACTGAGGATCGGAGCGGCGGGATCCTGTTCTGCCTTATTAAAATAGCTGCGAAGTGGACAAAGCGAAAGGTGTAGATTAGAAGAAGAGTTTCCGCCTGTGCTCAAGGGGATCATTCTTGGCGCAGACCCTTCTCTTGCTGTCAATTACACACGTCCTCCGGCCGCTCTCTTGTCAATTACATGCAGAAATTAAATCCCCCCGTCTCTGTCTTGGTACGCTCCATTAGGCTGACATTTTATGAATCCACACAGCAGTAGCGCTCACTGCCCTGTGACTCGTACGGAATCTAAATGATGGTGGTAGAACTGATGAATAGGGAGAAATTACGAAAACCGAAAGTCACATGGGACAGTTTTTGTATATGTGATGTGTGTGAACATGAGAAAGGGGCACACCTTTCCTCAGAATGAAACACAACAGGTATCCCACCATCCATCCATCCATCCAACCAATCTCCGTTTTTGTATATGTCATGTGTGGGGGGGGGGGGTGAGAAAGGGGCACACCTTTCTTCAGAATGAAACACAACAGGTATCCGTCCATCCAATCTCCCCGACCCGCCCCGCCCCCTAACCTCTTATCTCTTTTAAATGGTTTGCTCTGTGGGCTGAACGTGTAAAGAGGATTCTATTCCTAATGTGAAGAGTTCTTTTTATCAACAAGCGCCTGTCCCCAAATAAACAGATTTAATAGCCCGACCCTACCCATGTTTATTCGGAGGTCAGTTTCTCTCCATTCAATGGGATTTACTTCCTAGTACGTATGGAAGCCTCAGCAAACTGTAAGTGCTATTGAATCCGTGGGGATTTACTTTCGAATAAACATGGTTAAGATCAGGGTGCAGATCAGAAGTTACGATGAAAGAAGCCCTGATGCCCATCTTTCCGGCCATTTCAAGAAACGAGTCAGTCAGGCACCAAGCGGCTGTCCTCCTTTCTGAGGCGATCCAGTCGTGCGAATGAATTGCCACATGGCACATTGCAGTATCACTACCCGAACACCCCCAACGACGTTCACTCGTTCTTCTAGCTGTCGAGTAAGCCTAGGTGTCGTATTCATGGTGTGTCCTGAGACTCCTGACCCAATTCCACTGTTTTCACCTTTGCCTCCCTTCATCCCTTTCTACGTCGTAACAAGGATTGTAAGCTCCTTGGGGTGGAGACTTGTCTTACTGGTTTGGTTTTGTCACTCATAGAAATGATGGTGAAATAACAATGGTTAAATCACGACTGCTACGGGGCACAATCGCCTGCGTATTTCGACTCGGCGTTTTCTAATCAAGAACGGGGCGGGGGCGGGAGTTATTAGCAATCAGGCTGGTCATACAATTGGTTCGTCTTGCCCTGAGTCTTATCTCCGAAAGACAGTGACCAGGGCGGGCAGCAACAGACACCACCCCGGTGCTGTCTCAGATCGAACTGCGCAGCGGAAGCCAAGAACAGAAGAGCAGCTGCTGAATCAATCCAGGAACACATCTTGGTTCAGCAACGGCCAGCCAGATATTTTGCGGTATCTCCTGCGCCCGCTTTTTGCCTTCACATTTTTCGGTGGCGATGACTTCCACCGGTGGTCTCCCGATGCGTGAAAAAGGAAGGCTTCGCATGGCATTAGCAGATCATGCATTCCTCTTCAGACAACACAAACGCTGTATAAAAGAGTCTCACGTGCAAACCTTAAAGTAACAGGATTCTACCAAGGGGAAACATTAGGATTTTAATGGTATCTTGTAAACCTCGTGGAGAGCCCCAGTTGAAAGGCTCTCTATAAATAATATAAGTAAGCATATCTGTCTAATCTGACTATCTGTCTATCCCCTCTCTGGAGCTACTGGTGTATTAGGAATTGTGAAAAATAGGACATTCTCGATTCTTTCTTGAATTTTGTTCCTTTCCAGGTGCCAAGAGGTCTTGGGACGGGCCTGCAGGAAAACCCAGCTGATAATACCGAAGCCAGAGCCGGTCGGTGAATGCAAAATACTAGAGTACAGAGATTTTGGAGAAGGAGGAAGGGAATGGCATCACTCTCCTGCTCTTGGAGGGTGAACTGCCAAGGGCAGGCGATCGATCGCACACAGCTAAGCAGGCGTTGTTCTCGGGCACCTCGAGCCTCGGCTGTTCCTCGGCCGGGAGCTCGCGGCTACGAGCGGCGGGGACGCGGACAAGCTGCAGCGCTCCTCTGTCAGAGATGAGCACTTGTTTCTCCGTGCATGGAAATGCAGAAATCTCGCAAAGGACGGTCCTTCCCACCAAATTTTTCGCAAATGCAGATTCCTTTTACTCGGAGGCTGAGATCCTATGCACACTTAACTGGGAGTCAATGGCACTTACACCCGAGTAAACACACAAAGGATCCGACTGTCAGGGAAGTAAGTCCCGCCGCAATCAATGGAGCGGTAAAGTTCTGCAGTCTTGGATCGGAATGGTAGATTCACTTGGTCGCATGGTTACACAAACTACCAGTTCTGCTTTCTATTGCTGTAAGCATCCCGTGGGCTATATGTCTTTCTTATTTATTTCTTATTAACATGTATATAGCGCCTTAAGTTATTTGCCAAGAAGCCATCAAGCCGGTGGACAGCAATTGAAAAACAATAAAACATTAAAACAATAAAAATGAGAACTTTAAAAACAGTAAAGCATTCGAGCATTGAAAAGATGTGTCTTCACACCTTTTCTAAAAGCCAGGAGAGGCGGCGGCGGCGGCGGCGGCGGCGGGGGGAGGGGGGTCGTAGTGCTTGAGGGAGGCATTCCACAGTTTGGAAGCAACACAGGAGAAAGGCCTTTCACTGAACGGGCCTCTGTGGGTAATGGTGCCCGCAAAAGGAGCCTCTCCTGCAGATCTTAATACCCAGGCAGGTTCATAAGGAGACAGGTGGTCTCTTAGATAGCCAGGTTCTAAGGCCTAAAACCACCTTGAACTGAGCCCTGAAAGGAACTGGCAACCAGTGCAGGTCTTCAAAAGAGGTATAATATGGTCTCGGTATCGAGATGAGCTTTTATTTCCCTCTAGTGTTTTGTATAATGAATAGTTAAAGATGTTTCTAACACAGGCACTAATGGCTAGAAGATGTTTGCTGGGTGGCTTTTGATGACGGATGGCTATTAGGTACCACACATACTATCTGTTTGGGTGGCCTGCCTGAGAGAAAGAATTTGGAGTTGGAATGTAGCTGTGTTTTAAATTAGTTGTACTTGAAACACAATCATGTTAAAGTTCTGTGATGGACAGACCTTCTTAAACTCATGGAAATCGGTGGGATTCAAGGAGTGAGGGGCTTTTTAAAAATGTACTTTGCTTTGGGAGCTTGTTTGGAAAAGTGCTGCCACTTCATTCGTTTCCTTCAGCCCGGTGAAATCCTCTTCAGGAATTCAAGGTGGGCATCCTTCAACAGGCCCTGGCTTCTTTATTTGGCAACTAAGGTTGCAATCCTACTCATGTTTAGACAGGAAAAAAGTCCTACAACTCCCAGCATTCTCCAGCATGGCGCGCGGGGGGGGGGAACCTGGGAGTTGTAGGACTTTTTTCTGTCTAAACATGCATTGGATTGGCCCTAAGGCAACCTTAACCAGCGAGTGTAGAAGGCGCTCATAAGTGGCGCTAACAAAGTCTGCCGCTACCCAGTGGGAAAGAGAAAAGAAACGAACCGTTCTAAATCGATCTTGCATTTCTAGCAAGGCAAATTCTAGGTTGTCATTGCATACAAGGAATGGGGGCGGGGTGAGCGAGGCCTGTTTAAGCATCACTTTCTAGGAAGTCCCCTGGGTGCGCGGAAACAAACACAGATTCCCGACAGAGGGCGACAAAAAGCTAACATTCTGCATGCGAAGCCATTGGCGCGGTTATTCTCTCTCTTAGGGTTTAGAAGGTTAATTGTCTTTCTCCCCGGCATCATCTCTTTAGATATTTTATCCCCCCTCCCCCTCTCCCATGCGAACAGAAAGACTTCTCGGAGTCATTGGCTCCGAATTTCCCTTTAGCGTGTCGACTACGTACGTAGATCGTCGCCGTTCCTTTAAAAAGATAGCGATAAAAGCCAAATGATTTTCCAGGATGGGTAATTTCTTCCCCGTGTTATGCAATCTGTCTGCGATAGGCGGAAGAGATGACGAACGCGCTGCATTCTGTACCTCCAAGAAAGAAAGTTTATTTTAGATCTAAAAATAAATGATGAAGCCCCTTCAAAATCAAATGTTGTGAAGTCTGGAACGTAACGTGAACGTCTGGCCGCAATCTAGTCCTGAGGGCCTGGCATGCTGGGGGAAAAGAGGTTTGTACGGGCAGAAGAGTACCTCGTGCCAGAAGGTTGCACGAAACCTTTTCTGGATCGGGGCCAGTATGTTTTAGGTCAGCAGCAACCTATATCCTGATCACACGTGTGTGTGTGTGTGTGTGTGTGTGTGTGTGTTATAAGAACAAACGAGGTTCTCCAGCAAGGGGGCTTTTTATGGTGGTAAGGATATACAGGTATAATATAACGACAGCAAAACATTCTGGATCTAAACTTCTTCAGTCCCACGGTTAGCTCCCCCACCCAGCCAATGCAGCGAAAGTGCTTCGAGCTCGGTCGTGGTGGTGGTGGGATTCTGCGGCATTTGCTTTTGATCCTTGCTCTATTTCATCCGATTCCAGGAAGTTTACTAAATTCTTTAAGGGCACAACCTATGCAGGTTTAGACAGAAAGAAGTCATACAACTCCCAGCATTCCGCAGCCAGCTGGTGGCTGGGGAATGCTGGGAGCTGTATGATTTTTTTCTGTCTAAATTGCGCCCTAAGTAGTTGTCTCTGGTGAGCACGTTCATCCGAGGCTAGTTCCCTCGGAAATCCATCCCACGGAGTCGGGTGGGTCTCCCGAGGGACAGGAAAACGGTTTCCCTCTTCCGCGTTTCAGACCACGTGTGAGTGTTTCCCAGGAACACTTAAGATGAGGGACAAAGAAGTAACCACCAAAATGCCTTTAAGCGCCAGGAGCTTGTGCGTGTGTGTGTGTGTGTGTGTGTGTGAGTGGGGGGGGGGGTATGTGGTCATTTCGCATTGATCAAACGACCTCAGAGAGGGATTAGAACCTCGAGGTGCCCCCCCCACACACACACACACACAATAGGACACTCTTGGTGTGGCCTGCTCACAAGTAAATGTGCATGGGATTGTAGCCTTCATAGGATCCTTCTGACTTCCCCATGATTTTAGGCGATTAGAAAGATTGTCTGGCTCAGGTACAACTGGAGCACGTCCGTCGACAGCTTCATGCAGATGTAACTGGGATCAAATCATCTAACTGGGATCAAATCCGACTGGCTCCAGAGATGTCCCTCAAAACCAGATAGAGCTGGTCATGAGGGGTCGGGGCGGGGTGTGTTTTCAAACCCATGGTTTCCTGCGGCGCTTGAGCCTCTGGGGGAGTAAATCCGGATTCCCACCGGATTTGTTTTTCCAGCCATGGGCTGCCCTGGATCAGGTTGCAGCCGTCCGCTCCCCTCTGGGCACCGGCAGTGCGCCCGCATTCGGCTCACGGCCTGTGCTGTGCGGTTCTCCATTTTAACCACCTTACAGCGTTTCTGGAACTGAAGTATTTCCCGGTGGATCGTGCCCTTCATCTCTTTTCCACATTAATAACACACTGTTTTAAAAATCGATATTACACGTTGGTTTACATCTATGAACACACCTTTCCCAATAGATTTTAAAGATCGGGTGTTGGCCATTTTTAATTCTTGCCCAGTAATTTATTACTCCTTTTCCTACTAATTGACATATAAATATATGTTGCTTGCTAGCTAACGATGCTTCTTTGGACCAGCCAGTCAAGGTAAAAGGTCAGGGTCAGGGTCAGAGAAAGGCTATTACCTGCCCCCTCCCTGATCTTTTCCATCTGTGAACCTTCGCTGGAAGAAAAAGCGGCATCCATTATACCTTGTCTGACATGTGAGCATTTGATGGCTACTTGCGGCCCATGACAAAAGACGAAGGGCACAATCCGCCGGGGAGTTCACTCCTGTGCCAGCCCCACTCATTCCAATGGGGCTCGCACAAGAGTATTCCCTGGGAATTGGGCCTATAGAACGTCAGCGAAAATGGCACGTTATGCTAAACGTCGCTTCTTCGCATTGCCTAAAACCACTCCCTTAGCCGTGCAGTGCGATCCAGTGCATGTGAATGGGCTCTCTCTCCGAGGTCAGTATGCATGGGGACAGGATTGCAGCCTTAGGTTGTAATCCTGTGCACACTTACTTGGGAGTAAGACCCACTGAACACAGTGGGAATCACTTCCGTTTAAATATGCATTGAATCGGGAACACGGTAATATTGGATTATCTGCCACTTCCTGATCCTGTACTCAAAGGGACAAGGATCCACACTACGTCTAACAACCGGCATCAAAAGGGGGTGGGAAGTCTACGGATTATGCCTGGCTAAGGGTGCAATCCTATGCAGGTTTAGACAGAAAAAAGTTCTACAACTCCCAGCGTTCCCCAGCCAGCAAAGCTGGGAGTTGTAGGACTTTTTTCTGTCTAAACCCTGCATAGGATTGCACCCTAAGGGATGTCAGAAGAGATAACCATTCCACATTAGGGCTCCAATCTTATGCACGCTTACTAGGGAGCAAGTCCCATCGAAAGCAATGGCCCTTGTGAAAAATAAACATGCAGGGGGTTGATTTCCATGTCTTGTCAAGGAATGCAAAGAGCACCTTCTAGGCTACAATACTATGGACACTTCCCTGGGTACAAGTCCCACACTGAACATAATGGAACTTACTTCTGAATAAACCTGGATAGGATTGCGCTGCTCGCCTGGAATATGTCACGTTGAAACCCTGTTCCTGAGAAATGTCCTATATGATTGTTTTTTGACATTTTAATCTAGTGTGTACTGTATTTAAATTTACTTTGTGAGCTTCCCTCAGATCCCTTATAGGGCAGAAAGGGGGTTTATACTTTTCAAATAAATAAATAAATAAATAATAAACCCATTGAACATTTTGTGCAACTTTGAATAATTTTACAGGGGAGGGGAGAATAACAGAGAAAGTAGCCCATACCACAATTAAAAGTACACCAAAAGAATGCGTTCTAGGTAGACCTGGAAGAAATGAAACAATAAAAGCCCAATTTCATGTCACAACGTAGAAGAATCTAAAGCGTTATTTCCACAGAGGAGATCCCGCTGAGAAGGTAGTTATCACATGCTGCCACCTTTCAATACACAGATTATATGGACAGTTCAATGGCTCCAAATTCACTTTCAGTTCCTGTTGATTTCAACGGTAAAGGAGAGCATTTGCTTAAATTCCTCCCGTTAAAATCAAAGGGACTTAAATAATGCGATACATACATACATACATACATACATACTTAGTCGGTGGTAAATCTCACCACGTTCTATGGATCTTACACCCAAGTAAATGTACATAGGCTTGCGGCCTAAATTGCTTAACTTTGCCTGAATCATTCCCAGTGAGAGATGTTTTCATTCAGAATAGAGACCTTCGAACCAGCAGACAATGGCTTGGAGGGTTAATTCCCCTTTACACCCGATTTTTTCTTCCAGATAATTTGTATTTGTTTACAAAGTAAACCCCTGGGCCCCGGGCCTGCCAAAGTTAACTAAACATGTTGAAGTCCCATTGATTTCAAGGCGAGAGGCTCAAACTCTCCCACTGAAATCAATGGGACTTCCAACGGGACTGGATCGTGCCATTAGTGGCCAATAGGAGACAAAGTTAGGCAGACCCAAGCTAGATAAACATTTACACAACGTCAAACGAAGCAAATGACCGCCATCGAGAGAAGCTGTCATGCGATGCGATGCTCTGGCAGGTTTGTGCAAAGTGTTGAACTCTTGAGCATGACGAGTTATCCTGAAAGGGGCGAATTTAAACAGCAATTAGTACTTCACCACTGCCAACTACCAAATACAGACAAATCCTAATTCGAAGTTACGGAGTACTATCTTAAATGGGTCCGAAACAAGGAATAAGAGGAATGAACTAAACTTAAAACATACAAGATAACCAGATTAGTAGAACCGGATTCTCCGGGTAAGCAGGAAACAAAAGCAGGAAATCACCTACCAAAGTAATGTTAAAGGTACACTTATGGAATAAGACAAAAGGACTCGTGTTTAGTTATTTTAAAGACTATAATTTAAAAATTTGGGGACAAAAATAATATTTTGTTGTTGCTGCTGTTGTTTAAATCCCACTTCCATCCCAGTTATAAACCCACTTACTTGGAAATAGTCTGCATTGACATTATTTGGATTTATTACCAAATTAATCTCCGTAGATGGTACCTTCCTCTCCAGTCCCTTACATTTTTAAATCGCAGATTATTTGGTGGATTGGCTGCAATATATGTACATTTCTTTTAGCTCTAAGAGGAAAAACTATATTTAGAGAACTAAAATAGTAGTAGTAATAATAAATCTCAGCCCACAAGTTTTGAACAAATATAAGGGTAGCATTCCTAAAAAGAAGGAAGATGATTTTTAAAAACCCTGTTTCCGAGTATCAGGACAAGCTTTTCAACTGCTCCTGCTATGTGAGGAAGAAAATCTCGTCTTCCCAGCACCCGTTTCTAAGGCTGAGATCATCAAAACCACATTCATTCAGAAGCAGGTCTCGTTGGTACCTATAGGATATATTTTCATATATGTTACTTATATTACTGAGTGAGGGGAGGGAGTAAAGGAAGCTGTGTTGATCATTAACTGGAAGTAAATCTGATACAATTTCAAGGAAACTTGGAAGTGTAGTTAGGATCATATTAATTAAAAGGTATATTTTAAGGCTCCTACTCTGCTCCACTAACCTGTGGGGCGGTGTGTGTGTGTGTCTACCCAGGGATGGTATTGATTATTCAACTCTTTTCCTCGGTCTTCTGCTGGGTAAGGACTCGTTTGAAAGTGCGCCTCCGTTGTCAAATTGTCCTCCTTCCTCTAACAACCCATCCTAAACACATCGCCAGAAATATGTTCATTAGAAACGAGCTGCGCTTCCTTCCAAATAAGGCTGTAGTCCATAAACGGGGAAATCATTCCCAGTGAAATCAGTGCGGAATTGCTTATAGGCCAAGATGGCAAGCATTGTGTGGAAAAGCTTTAATTCTGCCTCCTCGAGCAGTCTCTGCCTGCTTCCTCGCAAGGAAGCGGATCCAGTGGGACCTGCACGTCGAGTCTATGTATGTTTACTCGGAAGTATTCGTTTTTCCTCCCCAGAGGGTAGGTCTATTGGAGCAAAAGAGTCCCGTGGCACCTTAAAAACGGATACATTTATTCTGTCGTAACCTTTCGTGGACCATATATACCCGTTTCGTCAAATGCGCGATAGAGTTCAAAGCAGCGGACGCCTAAGGAAGCTTGCATAGAACTGCAGCCTTACTGGGAGTAAACCGCCGTTGAACTCGGTGGGGCTTCCGTCCGCGCAAGTGAGCCTGGGAGCGGGCTGGGTCTTGGAGGAGAACCGGCTCCTCAACCTGGCCGCTGCTGGGCAGACACGCCAGCGGCAGGTGACCCAGTTCACCCACTCTGCGGACCGCCGGAGGCCAAGATGCCCAAACGAGCTTTCTCCCCCAAAGATCGGGTGCTCTTGTAGGAACAGGGTCCCCGAGGACAGCGATGACCTGCTTGGGAAAAGAGATGGTCTCTTTTGGGACTAAGGGGGGGAAGCCGCCCACTCATTCCCTCGCCCCCCGGCGCAGTCTTTTTCATTCGAGGTGCGGAAAGGTGCGAGGGGAGGCGGGGGAAGAACGAGAGGCGGGGGCGAGGCGGAGGCTTGGGCTGAACGAGGGGCGTTTAAAGCCTCGGGGCTGTCCGGCCCGACTTAGCAGGAGGGCGGGGAGGGGGGCGCGCTCCAGCCGGGGCGGAACCGAGCCAAGCCCTGCCCGCCGCGCCGCGCCGCGCCTCCCCCCGGGCCGGCCGGGCCAGGCACACCCGGCGGGAGCCAATGAGCGGGCACAGCCCTGCCGGCACCTCCAGCGCGAGCCTCCAGGTTGACGTGGGAGACGCGTCAAGTGGAGCTGGAAGCGCGGCGGCGGCGGGAGCCTCCCCCGCCCCGGACGCGGAGCACTCCTCGGCGGGCGGGCGGGCCTCCGCTCCGAGCCCGCCAGCAGCCGCGGGCGTGCCGAGGGCCCGGCGCAGCTTGCGCGGACGCTCGCCGGGAGAGGGCGGCTCGCGCCCCCGTGCGCCCGCTTCCCCGGGGCGGGCGGCGGGCGCCCTCCTAGGGGGCCATGGGTAAGGAGGGGGCGAGCGGCGGGAGAGCGGCGGCAGGGGGGGCAGCGCCGCGCCAAACCTCGCCGCTTTGGAGCGGGGTGCAGGGCCCGGAGGGCGGCGGCTCGGCGGGGAAGCGCCTCCCAGCGCCGCTGGGGCGGACGCGCTAGGCCGCTGCGGGCTCGGGAGGCGGCCCCGCGAGGGGAGAATCGGGCAGGGCCTTTCCCTCGGAGCTGCTTTCTGCCCCGGGGGCTTCGGTTCTATGCGGACGAAAAGGGAGGTCGTGCAGCCGGGCGCTTGTTGTTCCCTCTGCCTGCCATGGCACGCTGGCCGTGACGCCTCAAGAACGTAAGGGGAGAAGTCGTCAAGCCCAACATTCTGTTTCCAGCGGTGGTCAGCCAGGCGCCTCTGGAAAAACTGGCTTCTCCCTCCGCATCTACTACCTCTGTCATGCCATGGTACACTGCCACTGGGCGTGGAGGTTCTGTTTAACTATTCTGGCTCACAGTCGTCGATCAACTTATCCTCCACGAATCTCTCGGATTTCCCCGGTCCCCTTTGAAAAGGCAGTGTTCACTTGCATCTTGCGGCTGAGGATCCCATTAGGTACACCTGAACGGGTGTCAGCCACCCTTCGGATCTCACCTTGAGACCGGTAAGGTGTAAAATAACTGCATTTCCCCAGCCTCTTTTAATCCGTTCAGCGGGTGGGGGGAATTCCAGTTCGTGATAGCCCGCGATTTAGCAGCGGTCGCTCTGGATCAGTTGACCCAGAATAAAACTAGTAGCAAAGGGGGGGGGCTCCCTCGCCCGCCGCCGCTGGTCCGTCTCCGTCCCGCCTGCTTCTCTTGCCGAGATCGCAAGGACTGATCCAACCCCCCGGCCCTGTTTCCCCTTCCCCTCCTCCCTGGCGTCTTGCAGAGCAAACGTACGGCGAAGTGAACCAGCTGGGCGGCGTCTTCGTCAACGGCAGACCCCTGCCCAACGCCATCCGCCTGCGGATCGTGGAGCTGGCGCAGCTCGGCATCCGGCCCTGCGACATCAGCCGGCAGCTGAGGGTGTCTCACGGCTGCGTGAGCAAGATCTTAGCCCGGTACAACGAGACCGGCTCCATCCTGCCCGGCGCCATCGGCGGGAGCAAGCCCAGGGTCACCACCCCCAACGTGGTGAAGCACATCCGCGACTACAAGCAGGGCGACCCGGGCATCTTCGCCTGGGAAATCCGGGACCGGCTGCTGGCCGACGGCGTCTGCGACAAGTACAACGTGCCCTCGGTGAGCTCCATCAGCAGGATCCTGAGGAACAAGATCGGCAATCTTTCGCAGCCCGGCGGCGGACCCCACGGCGGCGGCGGCGGCAAGCCTCCTGCCCCGCAGCCCGCCCTGCCCTACAACCACATCTACCAGTACCCCTACCCCGGCGCGGTGTCAGCCGCCGGCACCAAGGTGGGCAGCCACCCCGGAGCGCCGGTCTCCGCGGCCCACGTCAGCCTCCCGCGCTCTTGGCCCTCGGCTCACTCGGTCAGCAACATTCTGGGCATCCGCACCTTCATGGAGCAGAGCGGTGAGTGGACTCAGCCCGGCCATCCGGGCCCCGATAAGAAGGAAGGGTGCAATTGGGGCGATCTCCGTGCGGCAGTGAAAAACCGGGGCAAATCGTGGTGGTGGTGGTGATGTTATTTGCCTGGCGCGTCATAACGACAAGACAGGTTCTTGCCCTGCGGAGCTTACAACCTCAAACACAGCTCAGCGGAGGCAAACTGGCTTGGGAAAGAGCGTGCGTATGTAGAATTCGTTTCAGTGAGGGATAAGGACTAAGCAGTTGTGTAGAGGCTTCATGAAAATAGGGTATTTCGTGGGGAGGGGGGAGAAAAAGAAAGAAAGGCAACCTCCAAACAAACAAACAACGAACAAACAAAGATCGTTTCTCGAATCGTGGTTTTTACCATTATTTATTTCATTTCCTTGTTTCACCTTTTGTATGTAAAGTCTCTCTCTCTCTCTCTCTCTCTCTGTGTGTGTGTGTGTGTGTGTGTGTGTGTGTAATTAAACGAGAAACAAAGATATATAATTCCAGAAGCAATATGCAAAGAGACATGTATGCTTAATATTAAAATGGGATGCTACTACTGTGGTTGTTTTTATTCCTGAAATTCTGTTTCAGGTACAAAATGCCTGCCCATTCAAGTTGTCCTATGGATCCTTCCTTGACCCCAAGACAGTTTAGACCTGGGATGGGCACCTGGAGGTCCTGGGAACCAGGTGTGCTCTACGGAGCATTTTTTTTCTGGCTCCCAGAAACCTCACCAAACCTGGATTAGGGTGGAACAAGAACATAAAATATACAAGTAGTAAAAGGAAGTCTCTCTCTCTCTCCCCCCCCCCCCATTACTTAATGTCGATTCTTTGGGGTTTGTATGGAGTGTCTTGAGCAGGTCCAAAGGACTTGTGCTCTGTAAAGCCCCTTCTGCCAGGTTGCATGGACTTTATGATGGAGCTTGTCACCACTGGCTAGGTAGGGTCGGATGCCTAGTCAGGGCCCATTTCACGAGTGCGTATGGATTCCAGAAGAAGTCAGTACTGTTCATGCTTACATTTTTGTACCTCGTAATAATTGTAGCAGGACAGGAAGGCCTGGCGTGCTATGGTCCATGGGGTCACGAAGAGTCGGACACGACTGAACGACTGAACAACAATAATTGTAGCAGTCTTGTCAGTACAGGTCACTTTTGTTTGTTTTTTATTTCTGTTTTTAGCATAAGGATGCGTGTCTTTGGCATGCACACCTAATATTCAAACCCATTTCGTCATCAATAGTGCCTCAGTGTGAAGAACACCTGGGCATTCTTTAAGAATAATCGGGGGCTCTGAAATGCCCCCTCACCCCCGACCTTTCCAAATGACACTCCGGTGTGTGGCAAAATAGACTTCTCCCCCACCCCCGAAGATAATCCCTGCCCCACCCCAATACAGAAGCTGACCACGAGTGATTTGTCCAAGCCTATTCCAAATGAATTTCATAGCTGTGCCGGGATGCGAATGAGAGGTTCCCACCACGCTCAACCCTCCCGCATGTTAATATCCGCTGCATCTCCTTGCTTGAAGCCCAGAGGCATCCTGGGAGCTGCTGCTAAGAACCCGGAGGGCCAGATTTCAGCAGACAGAACTCCGGCTGTTGTTGCAGAGAAGGCCCGGACATCTTGAACTTCTTATGAAAAAATGTGGAAAATATTTTCGTAGCGATGATAGATTGCCAACCGCAAACTCTGGGCCCTTATACCGCCCCCTCCTTTTTTGGTAAGGAAAAAAAAAAGAAAGAAAAAGTGGTCCCAGCAAGTTCATATCGCGATTCCTCTTTGCAAGATTAAATATCTGACAGGGGGTTTCTCCCCACCTCCTCAAATATTCACTTGATTGAAATTACTCAGTTCTTGATTCCGTGTCTTTCTCTTCTCGGGAATGGTCTACAATTATACTATTAGAACTGCTGGAGATCCAAACGATCCACAGGCCCATTGTTAGAAGGAGGCGACTGCAAATTACAGGGAACCTTGTATTTTTAGACTCTGGTTATCTGCTACGTTTTGTTACTAGGAAACCGACTTCCGTCTTTTAGTTCCTCTTCCATGTTTCTATTAATTTTGAAGAGGTTCGAGAGGACACAGCGTTGCACCTTGTGGCTTCAAATTCAAAACCCAACTAATCACAGATTTTATAGTTCTCCTTCCTAACTGAATGGTATCCTTAAAATCCTTAAAATGCACATACCATTTTTAAAATAAAAAGGCCGGGGAATACCTTCTTTAAGACTACAAATTGTTAGGAGTACCTCTATGGATCATGTCCCGTTCGCTGGTTGTAGCCACTATTACTCTATTTTATGGGCCTTTGCACCAGGTGATGGCATGCCAAAGGCACACACCTCCCTGTACTTTTACCTAAAAGGGGCCCAGGAGGTTCTTTCTTCTCCTATGGCGATAACAGTACTAATGAACTATAAACAAGGAATCCGAAATACTTTTAAAATACCCCCACACACACACACCCACACACATACACACACAATATTAACCTTGAATCCAAGATCGAGGCAGTTAGACATTACTGAATATTGCTCTTACTCATTGCCCCCCCCATTTGAAATGGCGCCCCCTTGAGAAGGGCCTCCTAAATCATTCGAGAGCCAAAAATACTGGCCCGTGTAAATGAAACAGGCATGGAGGTGGAAGAATATGTTTCAAATGAAACATTGCCAAAAGCTGTTTGCAATTTAAGACCCCTGCCTATATATATATATATATATATATATATAAAATTTTCATATCGGCCTCGTTTTTAACCTCTAGTTTTATGTAAAGCGCATAAAACATCCAATCCGATGTACATTTTGGCAGTAAAACATCCGTGACTCCACCAGTGTCTTCGGAAAGCTCAAGTCCCCACTCCCCATCTCGCCAATATTTCTTGTTGAAGCGCTTCCCACCCAAACAGAGTCTGGAGCGGGGAGGCTGGGAATGAGCGTTTCATAAATAAATCTGGATTGCGTTTATTGTTAGCCCCTTTTACGAGGCTGTTGCGCTGCAGCAGGGGTGAATAATAAATCCTTTACAGGCATAGGGACAACTGAGAAATGAAGCAAACGGCCCGGGGGATCTCTGTGGCAGCGTCCTCCGGCTCCCCAGTGAAGCCAATGTTTCTTCTTCTCCTCTTTTCTCCCTCTTATGCTTCTCTGGATGGACTGTCCGCCAACCGGACGTCCTTTTTCTGCCTCCCCTGAAACCCACATCAATCTGCCTGTGACCTAAGGGCCACCCAGTGCCCTTTGAAGCCCAGAGGCAGATTCTTTGCTGGTCCCCGGAGAGGCCATTCGGAGCTTTAAGGGGAACTCTGGAACGACTGGCGAGTCACAGTGGAGGCGGGGGTAAAGTTTCTGGGGAGACTTTCCTGAGCCAGCCTGGTTGAGGAATGGCTCCTCTCTCCTGGTTGCCGCTAACGTTTCCGGTTTCCCCCGATCTTTCTCATCCCAGGAGCTCTGGCTGGGACAGACGGCTCTGCCTACCCTCCCAAACTAGAAGACTGGCCGAGTGTGAACAGAACCACCTTCCCCGCTGCCGGGCAAGGTGTCAACGCGCTTGATAAATCGGCAGCGGAAGCAGACATTAAATACCCCCAGGTAACACCGGCCGGCCAGTCGGGAAGGATGTGTCAGAGGGAGGCAGCAGGGCTGCGTGTGGGCCGGGGTGGAAGGCAGGCTTGGAGAAGCCCAGCAGTGGCTACGACGAAGATCGTCCCTCCTGATATCGTGTTTTCCCGGCTTAATGGGGAGAGAGCAGAGAGGCAATAGGCAGGCCTGCTCATGGCTCGTCGATCGAGGAAAAATACCTGTATTCGAAACTGCTGTAGATAGGCGTTGAAATGAGGTCCTCAAAAGGCACAACCAATTCTGTTTAAAAACCATCTGATCCTGTACCCGAAGGACACACGCATAGACCGAGAGACCAGGGGAATGGACGAGAAATTGAATGGCACTGGGGCTGGGCAGCGACAGCGGATAAGAGTTAATTGCTCTTCGAATGTGTTAATTTCACAAAGCCTTTCTTCGCTTCAGATGGTAATTTTTAAAAGTTGTTTTATTTTATTTTTTGCTTTAGGTGCGCAGATATTTTCATATTTTTAGCTCAGGATCTGGTCATCCTAATGTGACTGGAGTTGGAAAACTTAATTTTGAAAACAACAACACTGTAAATGTTTTTTTAAGTTGCCTTTGTATATGTCTAGTGTTAATTTCACAACACACACACTTCTTTGCAAAACTCGTAGTAGCAGTTGCTTGTATCAGTTTCTACGCTTAATGCAGTGGGATCCCCAGATCTTCCTACGTGTCCGCATTAGTTACGTGAGAACAGCAAGTGCCTCTCTTTCTGTGTACGAGTTCTTTGCCCGCTCCTTAGTTTCACATTACGCTGTAGGCCTTTACTCGAAAGGGAAGTCCATTCAAAGTCCATTTGCAGCACAATCCTGAGCATACCTACTCAGAATCTGGACCGGGGGTAGATGGTCTCTCTCTCTCTCTCTCTCTCTCTCTCTCTCCCGCTCCCGAATGGCTTCCTCGCCTTCCCACGATCTAATATTCTCTCTCTCTCTCTGGTTCGCAGCCTCCCCCTGGGCTCTCGGCTGTGAGTACCTTCCTGTCCCCTTGCTCCTACCCGTCCTCAAACCAGCCCGGGGTCTACGGCGGGCCAGGCGGAGGCTACCTAAGTCCGGCTCATCACCACTGGCAGACGCAAGGCAACCCCTTGGCGCATCACCACGGGCCCGGAGTGGCTGTTCCTGGCGGAGAGCTGGCTCCCACCGTGGCCTTCAAGCACCCCTCCCGAGAAGGTAAGGAAGGCGAAGGGCTGCTTGGCCAGTGCGCGTGGAAGGTGCAGAGTGGGCAGGTGGCATCCAGACCCTGCTGGAACTGGAACTCCTATCCCGAGAAATCCCATCGAAAACAGTGGGACTTACTTCCGAGTAAGATCGGGCTGGATGGTTCTCGGTTCTACTCAGAATAACTCGGGCTGGCAGAGACGAGGGTAGACGCGGATCCATTCCCTGTCTGGCCTCCGCACCTGGTCGCCTCCGCTCCTATCGAATTTTCCAAATGATACACGCACCCCCTCCATATAGCTATATAGCTCGGATAATGCTGTCTTGCCACTGGTCGGATCTGTGCAATCTAGCCCTCGAAAAATGTCGGGGGAAGGTCAGGGGGCTGGCGACAAACTAAGCTCTTTTCTTTGGGCTGGGTGGGGGCACGAATTAATGTGTGCTACTGAGAGCTCCCACTTTCAGTTTATCTGAAATCAACGAGGATACGCTTCGAAGAAAACCTACTGTACCTTCTGAAGAGTTACGGGGGGGGGGGGGTCGTTAAGTCCAAGTCACATTTCCGTGCATCACTAGGAAATGTGATTCGACCCACGGCTGGGTCACGTGGAGGGACGAAAAAAGTAGGCCTCCGGGATTTCCTGTCCGTCACTGCTGTCCTCGCCAGAGAGACCCACTCTTCAGTCTGCTGTCACTGTTCAGGCATCCATAGGAGTTAAATCATCGGGGGTGCTTTCCTGGTGGGAACAGGAACCCCATCCTGCCAAAATATTTTCTTTCCCCTTGCATTTCCCCCCTGTACAAAACTACTCCCCCGCCTTTTCTACCGCTCTACCTTTTATTTTCTTTATAATCCATTGTACGCTGTCACTGACTGTGTGTGGCCCTTTTTGGTGCATTAGATCGAAGCGGGCGTCATTTAACCTGGAGTAATAATTGACAATGATTGACGATACTGTGAGATGCTGCGTCAGGCGCGTGTGGAAATGGCCTCAAATGCATGGTCGTTTTAAGAAGTTAAAATAAAAAGGAAGGTGGTGATAACTGTCTGAGAGAGGAAGTATTGCTGAGGAAGAGTTGGGCTGGGATCCCACTCTTTTCCCTTTTGGATGGTACTAATTTAGAACATGATCCAATCAAGTTCAGTACTTGCAGTTCTTAACTCTGCCGTTGCAACGATTGAGGCAAAACTGCTTAACTTAGAGACAGTGTCAGCCTTACCAGTAGGCAGAGTGGGGCGGATGCCCCACGCAGGGGATTGGGGGGTGAGGTCATGATAGGACAGCAAATTGTTAGTTATTTAACAATTTCTGTTACTTATTATTATTGTATTGTTATTCCCAGGGAGAGGCATTTGTGGAATTTTCTTCCTCAGGTGTCAAACTAACATGGCCAGCTTTGGGTACTATGCACTTTGGGGATGTTCACCTCAGGCAGCAAAAAGCCTTGGGCTGGCCTTACTCAAAGAACAGTGTTCTGACCATTTCCATGTTTTATGAATATGTCGGGAAACAAACAAACAAAAATACAATGAAAAGTACCCAATGAGACACCCTCATGTTTTTAAAGTCTCTCTTATATCATAATTCAAATATTTTTTCACAGCCAGCCAGCTAAACAGAAGGAAGAAAGAAAGCATTTGCAAAGCCTTTTAACTGGAAAAATATGTCTTCCTTTTAGTCTCCTCTCACTTTAGGTGTCAGTTTATTGCAAACCAAAAGGAACAGTTCTGGGGAAAGCTTCTGGCTTCTAGTAATTCTTTAAAGTGACTTTCACTGAGTGAAAATAACATTTGTTGGCATATTTTTCTTTCATCCAGTGGAACAGAAAATAAATGGGTCAGGAATACACCATGGTCCTGCCCAAATACATACACACCTAGAAATGACACAGATTAATTTGATTTGAGAAAATAATTTTATTTCCATAACTCATCATTTTTATGGAACTAATTCATCATAATCTTAATAGGCAACAAGTCCATTCTCTGGAGCAAGAAAGACAGGCATTACATCAAGCTATAAAAGGCATAATTTTAGTCCGACTAGTCATTTCCCCCCCTCTCCCTCTCTTAAATAAACAATGGGTGCTGTTTTCTTTAAATGTATGAATTAATTATAAATAATACATTAACTGCATGACTTGATTTTAAAGTCTACCCCTACTATAATCTATTTTACATTTGATAGATTATTTTCCTTTTTTGTTGTTGCTTATGGACACTTTCTCTCTCCCCCCCCCCCCACATTTGTCTGGTATATTCTTATGTAAACAATACGTCTCTCAGTATACGGACTAGGAAATCGCGCTGCGGGACTTATTTTTGAGTAGAGATTATTAGTTTTAGACTGTAAACAATTATGTCAGAATTTGTAGAATGAAATTTCTGGAAAAGCTGACTCACAATCAGTGGTTCCAGTTCATATCCATTGTTCACTGGACAAAACTGATGTTGATTTGGATGGAGCTCGATTGCGCCCTGATTCTACATATATTTATTGGAATGAAGATTACGATTTATATATGGCGACCAGTGTTACATATACTTGTACATTTTAATTTCCCATGGAATAATGTGTTATTTGTTTTAATCTGTTAAATATATGTCCTAATGAGTCCACTGGAAATTACTTCCTAGTTAGTGTTTCATCGCTGTCTTTGAGATGTACATCCACTTCAAATTCACTATATTTTATGGCACCTTAATGGTCAGGTTCGCATGGTCTTTTCAAATCCAGAGGTTTCACAAACTAGCGGGGAGTATCCATTTTTAAAGAAGTGTAGTCAGTCTCCCTTTTCTCTTTTTTTCTGTAAAGCAAGAATTTAAGCTTGAGAAGAACCTATTACAAAACAAAAATAAAGTATTTCACAGTGAAAACGGGCGCGTCTTCCTTTGGTCCCTTGCTATTCGGTGTCAGGCTGCGAACCTAAGCATAATTTGTAAGTGCCACTGAAATTATTGAGTTTATGATGGTGGTGTTATTGTTGAACATGATAACGAGGAGCAGACGCGCCTTTTCCGTCCCATGACAATCCTTTTAACAGAAGTGGTCTTTAATCCGATGCCTAACGCTGTTTGGAGAGGATGGGGGTGGGGAGGGATACTTTAAGGATGCGACCACCTATAACGTCTCAGATCCGTGTATAACTCGGGATTACTTTTTTTTTTTTTTTAATGTCTCGGTATCACAGCACATAGCCCTTGGGACATTTTTGCTCCTAGATCTAGACAGATTTTTTTCCTTGCAAAGTTTCTTGCTCGGTAGTCTCTGTGAGCGTATTGGGCACTACGAATATTTCAGTACTTCTAACAAGCCTCTAGCTTCTTTACTGCCGATAAATGTATGCTAAACCTACGCCTCACTAGTTTCCTTTTTAAAATCACCCGGTGGGAGGCACTCAGTAAGTGAGGACAAGATCTGTTTATCTACCTGAGCTTCTAGACAGACAACAGAACCCTTACAAGGCAAGAAAATTGCTAGTTTGGCAAGGGACAGACCCGTTTATGCCCCCAATTACATATGGGATGAGGGCGGGCTGATTAGAGCAAAAAGACCGCGTCCCTCCTCAGCTTCTGCATAACTTCCCACAACCTTCTCTCCCCGCCTGACTTCCCCCCACTTTAGTTCCCATACCAGAAATAAGAAAAACACTTGGGGGAAGAGGCTATGGGCCTGTAAGGGTTCCAGTCTTCACCAGGTAACCCCTTTGTTCTAAAACTAGTAGGAATCCACCCCCCTTTATAAGTATTTTGGGAAGAGCCACGTTTAAACTCATGGGGGAATTCTCCTGCATAAGTCCCACTGAAAAGAATGGGAGTAAGGCAAGGACATGAGAGAAGGCGTCTAAGCCTTTTACACCACAAATTATTTTTCCACATGGCAAATGTGTGAGTTCTGGTGCGGGGGACCCCGGGGATGGGGGGAAATGGTTGCACAGTACTGATTATTATTATTTTAAAAACCATTCAATGCTTACAACAATGTAGCAGAATGATAAGTAAGTACTTATACCTTATTTTTAGTTCAGTTTATCAGTTCAGATTAAGTATAGCACCTATGGGCATGTTCAGAGCCATATTGATTGGTTAATTTGGCCCCATCTTTAAAAATTTGCTTCTAAGTATAAGTTGTACCTTATATTTCATTCGTTCATTATTTGAAGCATTTTTAACCTGTTCTTCCACCGAAAAAGGCTCCCCCAGCGGCTTACAAAGATTAGTAATAAGACAGTCCCTGCCCTCAGGATTACAATCTAAGACACCACACAAAAAAGGGCCTGGGAGGGAGGAGGAAAAAAGCAAACTCAGGCACTAGTTTTTAGTTGGAGCATGTTCTTTCTGGCACGGAACTGTGAAGCAAGATCCCTGTGGCTGCTCCTTCTTTGGCCAATTTGTGAGGGTCCAGGTTGCCCTGATGTTCTTACTGAGAGGCAGAGTGGCCCTTGTTCCCCTGGCCCATAGATGAGGCCAGCGTGTATTGCCCTTCAACTGTCCTGTTCCAAGGCAAGTGCCAGCTAGACTGCCAGTGTTCTTTCTCACAGGGAGGGGTAGAACAAGTTCCCTGCATCTGCTCCTTCTTTGGCTGATGTTTGGGGCCAGGTTGAGATCCCAGCAGTTGTATGTGCTGAAATAAATGGCACTTCAAATTAAATATTAACTCATTATTTACTTCTAATTTAGGAATAGTACTGAAACCGGTGGGAAACTGCAATAATAATAATAACATAGAAGCAAGTTGATTCCCATAAAATGAATGTGCCTTACTTCCAAGAAAATGCATTTAGTATATGATTGTACTAGGGTACAGAAGGCATTATGCACAGGTGTTAAGGGTATTTGTTCAGAGGTTAACTCTGTCAACAATAAGCCAGCTCTGAGTGCTGAATTGCAACTCTCCTACAAGTATCTGCTTCTCTTTCTACTCCCTTCCCAAGTTAGGAGATGCATCTGTGTACTGCAAAGTAATGGATCCAGGTTAGGTGCATAGAATTAGATGGAATCTCAAAGGTTTCCTGTTCCAATTCATTGTATGTCTGTCTCCTGTTGCCGCTACCACCAATCTATGTGGCATTAAAAAGCAATTAAATTCCTATAAACAGACATTTTACAGCATAACATAAGCTTCATTAGACAGGTCCCTGCCCCAAGGAATAAGAGCACTGTAATAAAATACACATTTTCACAG